>NC_080601.1:25969640-26638806 GCF_027887145.1 Ammospiza caudacuta | reverse complement strand
CGGCCGGGGCTGGGGCTGGGGCGGCGCGGGGAGACCCCCGGGACAGCGCCCGCCGCTGCTCCGCCCTGCCCCGGCACCCGCCGCTGCCCCGTCCCGCCCCGGGCGGGGCAGCGCCCGGCCGTGCCTCAGCCCCCCGAGCTGCCCCCGGCCGTGACAGGGCGGCGATTCCGTGCCCGCTCCGCCGGCCGAGCCCCGGGCACGGTGTGTGTGAGCGGGGCCGGGGCCGCCACCCGGTGCCTCCGTTTCCGCTTTCCTTCCG
This sequence comes from Ammospiza caudacuta, assembly GCF_027887145.1. Lineage (NCBI taxonomy): Eukaryota > Metazoa > Chordata > Aves > Passeriformes > Passerellidae > Ammospiza > Ammospiza caudacuta. The sequence continues at coordinate 26,638,547 of NC_080601.1, read as the reverse complement.
CCCCACGTGGAGCGGAGGGTCCCGGCGGCGCCTTCCCGCCCGCAGGGCTCCCCGGGGCGGCGGCCGCCCGGCCGGGAGAGGCGCGGAGCGAGCGGCGCGGGGCCGGGCAGCCGGAGCTCGGGGCGGGGGCTCGCTGTCACCGCTCCGCTCCGTTCGAGTTGCTCCTGGCAGTCCGGCTGTGTCAGGCTGGAGCTGATAACCCAAAGTCAGGCGCGAGGCACCAAGTAAATAAATAAATAAAACAAACCAGTGCAAGGTTGCTTTCCTCACATTTTGCTTACTCTTTTTTTTTTTTTTTAATCCCTCCTTGCATGCCAAAAATAATGTTGCAAAATGTATGATGGAAACAAACCTACACTGGTTCTCTGATAGACCAGATGACTTTATACGACAGTACTGCTTCTTGTAGCACAGGCAGTTTTGAAAATTCCTGGAACCACCGAGATTATGAAACGCTCAAGTTTATTCCCTTGCTAGTGTTTCTAAAGGCTGCCAAGCTGGATGTTAAGGCTCCTCTTTGACGTGGTCTTGAGAACATTCCTCCCAAGCCATAATCGCTCATGTTCTAAAATATTTCTTTTAGCTCTGTAAGATTTATTGTTTGAACATCAAAGATTGCGAAATACTCTCTAAGTAGTCACTTAAAAACGTCTCCCTGTCAGTTTAGAGTAACATCGTCACCAGCTGAAATGTATTGGTCCAAATACTCATTTGTCACTAGTGCTGCGTAGTTTCGCTGAAAACCAGAAAGAAAACGCAAAACTGCATTTTGATCTTCGGTTCAAGTGCTGAATTTGTGGTTCAGCAGTGAGCAAAAACACCAGTGCTTTACATGCAAATCAATCAGCTTAGCTCAGGAAGTCTGCCACTGTCCCTGTCAATCCGTGTCAACCTAAACATATTTTTGAGTGGAACTGCTATTTAAAATAATCTATTGCCATTAGTCCAGAGTCCAAAGGATCGTTCAGGAACCTGCTGGTTTGATTAACAGCAGTTGGGGTTTGTTCAAGCATAGTCGTGGTTGCATTATATAGCACAATACAACCTTTACTCTGTACAGCGTCATTCAAACAAATTGTATGGCAAGTGCACCACCGAACTGCGCTTAGAATGCTCCATTGAATCAAGTACAATTGCAGAGAGAAATGGGGAGAAAAGCTGTAAGAATGGGAGAGATGTTTTCAGCTGAGTTTTGAAATTAGCAGCCCGTTAGTATATTTGCACTGGTAGCAGTAGTGTTATACGATGATTCTGGGATATACGCTAGCGAAAATCAGACTCAGGCTGAAACTTTCCCAGGCAGATTTCCAGTTAGTAGGCAATTTTTAATCATTGTAACGATGATGATAATAATATCTCCCTAGAACTGTCACTCCTTGTCATGTTTGATTCCTAATATAACTTGAAGAGAAAGCTAATAGACCCTTATTAAAATCACTAGAAATATTTATCCTAGACTTTTTTTAACTTTCAGGGGATTGATGTTTTAAACAGCTTAGTCTGGTGTTTACTGGTAAACATTGTGGTGGTATTGTGCTTTTTGGGGAACACTGAAAGGAGTGGTTTATTTCCTTCAAAAATATACAAGTATATTATTTTTGCATTGGAAGAAGGGAAGCAAACTCTTAGAATACAGTGTTTAAATGATGCGTATTGAAAAAACAGATAGCTTTATTTAATCCCATCATAACTCTTACTTGCAGTTCAGTTTAATAAAATAATGCTTGTTGAAAAGTGATGGGTGGGTGGGTGAGCTGTTGCAGTGTGAGCTGTTATCTGGGGATGGCGCAGGCTGGCTGCAGAGCAGGTCTGGTGCTCCAGGACAAGCTGAGAGGGTCTGCAGCCTTTGAATCCTGCAGGAATTGTAGATACTGACTTGCCAGGAGGTGCAGGAAGAAGGGCTGACCACAGCTCTTCCCTGAAAACCTTGAGCAAGAGACAGAATTGCAGTCACACTCAGTGAACCCATCGTTCTGTGGGCATTTTGAGTTAGGGAGTGCTCTGGAGGTGGTGCTGTGGTGGTTCCGTAGCGTGGAATTTGCCATTGCTTGGGCACTGGTGACAATCCTACACAAAGCAGCGTTACCACAGAGAAGCTGCTTGGCTTGGGGAAAGTGGATTAATGGTCTCCAGCCAGGCTGCAGTGGAAAGTTGTCATAGGAACTGGCTCGCTGTTCTGCAGGCTTGTGCCTTGTCTTCACTCCTTGGAAAGAACACCTCGGTAACCAGTCACCTCAGGGTAGGAAATACTCCTGTGCCAAGCCATGAGGAGAGCAGGGCAGCTGGCTCCACCAAGGCAAACTGAGGGCAGGGCTGTACCCAGCAGGGCACAGCCTGGGTGCTGTGCCATGGGATGAGCTCACAGCGCCTGCTCTGCCCCAGATCCCTGCCTGGGGGTGGCCCACAAACACTGGGTGTCCTGACAGAAAACAGCTGTGGCTTCTTCAGCAGTGAGAGAAAACTGAACAGAATGTGCCCAGAAGGGAAAGCCTTGCCTGGCTCTTTGGGATGTAATTGGGAAGAGATGTTTCCAAGTCAGTGCATGGGAATTCCTCACTTATTTTCTGTACTGCATCTACTTTTAAAATTTTGTTTATTTAGTATAAGCAGCACAAATATAATTTAAATTGTTATTTGAAATGCCACAATCCGAGTCTTCAAGAGTTGGCTATTCTGTGCTGAATCTTATTATTTATGAGTATATTTGAAAAGCACATTGATATAAATATTTCCTATTTTAAAATGTCTGTTTTGTGATATTAAAGAAATTACTGTGTCATGATTATGATGCTTGTAGCAATGAGCTGTATTTTGTTTTTTAATCATTATGACTTACTAACTGGAATGGTTCCTAAAACCTGGGACTGTGCACTCTACACAGAGATCACGTGTGTAACATGCATCTGCTTCTTTGACACAACTGCAGAGGGAATCCAGCATATACAATAAGTAGAACTTTATGTATGGTAAACAGACCTTAACCAACATCTGGAAAAAATTGCATCTGTTTTTAAGGTAGCCACTGTAAGCAGTTGATAGTCTAGACCTGCCTACATAGATGTAGTCACTAAGTCTCATGCATGGGTTTGCAGGGCTAAAAAGTGCTGTGGAGACCTGCCTGTATGAAGCCATATTAGGAGAAATACATTTTTTATATGGCAGTATAAGATCGAGCAGGGAGCCCGTGTAATTCAGCCTAAAAAACCCACAGCAGTCTGTTATTACCTGAATGTGTAACAGCGTGTGCACCACACTCTACAGTCAAAAGCAGATTTGCTCTTATTTCCTGGACAGGTGGGTCCCCAGACATAGGAGCAGTGAGTGGCTGTGTGCCAGAACTCTAAGTCCTGTCACTTTTTCAAGTCTGGTACAGCATGGTAGAGCTTAAACTTGTGGCTTGCTGATGATCTTAACTTACCCTCTGGGCATGAATACCTGCTGTGGGATTTACCAGCACAGTCAGCCCTTTTTTGGTGGTTTCACTAGAGACACCATTCTGACTAAACTGAGGAGGCTGGAGATCCCACTGTGATCACCTGCATGCTTCTCTTAACAACCAAGGAAGAAAACAAGTGGGTTCTTACCCTGTGCATCATACCAGCTCAAAGTGACTTAAGTTCTGCAAAAGTGTGAGTCCATCAGCTGCGGAGAGCAGGAGCCACAGTAATGAGACACCTACAGTAATGATGCTGGGACTGAAACCTGTTGGCTTCTCTTTTGAAACTGAAAAAATGTGTGGGCAGAGCTTCTGTAGGTGGGTGGAAGGAGAAAGGGAGGTCCAAGGAGATGTGATTCTCCTGAGATTGGAAGGTGGCTCCAAAGTGAAGTTAGTAGAAACAGATGTGCAGAACAATGTGCTCTAGTGCAGTTCGTGTTGTACCCAGTCTGTAAATAAGAAGGCGGTTGTGGTCGTCGCTATAACTGCCGTTCCAGCTCTTTTCACCACAAGTGATTTATTTAAAAACAAAAACTCCTTGTAGTTATTTTGTGGTCCAAACTTAGCTTAATTTAGTTATGAAGTATTCACAGCTCCTAGCTATGTTTCAGATGTTTTCAAAGACTTGCTATTTTGCTTGTATGCTTACTACAAGATTACCACTGAACCTTGCTTGGCAGAGTTGGTTCAGAGGAAGGGATAAACCAGAAAGTTCCTGTACATATTTCTGCAGGAGGCTCTGAGGTACTGTGTATTTAAGAGTGGGCCTTTGGATTAGCTGGCTTTGACCCAGGCCTTGTAGCTCTCCCTGTTAACATCAGCATAATAGATAAAACTCTTAAGACACATTCTTGCTAGATTTTCATGAAGTAACTTCTCATTGAACTGTCCAGGAAGGTACACTCTCCCAAAATATTTTCCAGCTGGGGTGGTCCAGTCGTGGCAGTTGTGGTGGCCAGATCTGGATTGTGAGCCCTTCTGGGAGGGTTGTCCCCCTCTTGTGCGAGCTGCTGCCTTTTCCCGGGCAGCAGCTGCTGCCTGCACTGCTGGGGTAGGAGCAGCTGCATCCCAGCTGTGTCCATCAGGCCCGGGAGGAAGCGTTTGACTGCACTGTTCAGGCAGTGTTTGCTGCTGAAATCAGTATTCCTTATCTCCTTTGAAGAATGTTAGCTGTGGATGGGAATCAGCTCATACTTTACTGCTTGGACCAGGCTCCTCTTGGCATTTGCATCAAATGCAGTGTGTCTGGCCATGGTGTATAACAAGGGAAACTTTGTAGTCAGTTTGTAAAGTAACCTGTAAAGGAAGGTAAATTCAGAAGGCTGAAGATGGTTTAGCATAAAGCACCCAGAGTTCTCTAGATTAGCTGAAATCTGCTGGTGTTTGGGTTGGTTCAGTTGGTGGTGAGTTACATATAGGCATGCACAGTGAATAATTAGGAACATGAGGTCAGAGAAGAGCATGTGAATATTCTGCTCTCAGAAACCCAAAAGAGGTCTGAGGTTTATGCCAGAGCTTTGTAATCATAACACGGCAATTACCAATAACAACATCTAAGAATAAGTGCTAGCAAAGGGCAGGCATAGGTAATTTTGGAAGTCAGTAAATAGAACAGTTACAATCAAAAATAAATAATCTTTTAATGTTGATTTTGTTTGCTTTCTCTGTCTCCAAGATACCTTTTTTCCCCCCAAAGGAATAGCTAAACATGTTGGCAAAGGTATTTCAAATGCTTCTCTCTGATCTTTTTGGATGTTACAAAGCAATTCCATTTCAAGACTATGCAAAGATGTATGTGGCCTTTGAAGTCACAGGAAAGGGCTGTAAAATTTAGTCCCAAATGTCCTCTTAAATCATGTCCTTTCTGACACTCTATGCAGTATTCCCTGAGAGCTTTTAAGAACAGATCCCCATAGTAGCTACATAATTATTTCTGTTTTATTGGTTGTTCAGTTCAGTGTTACTCTCATGTTACTCTCTGCATTTTCTTTTAGGTCAGGATCGGTTCATTCCCTAAAGGAAAAAACAGATCAGGTGACCATAAATTGCAGGTGTTCTGAGCATCAGTTAACTCGAGACTGGCCCTGGAAACTGCTCTTCCCGTTAGTTCCTGTAGCTTTCTCATCATTGAATACCAGTGGCTGAGTGAAGCTGGAAAGAGGAATTTAGCTTAGAGGCAAGCCAGGCTGGTAAATCATCTGTTAGTTCTGCTGTTTGGAAACTGAGGCAGGAGTCAAATTTCATTTTCCGCTCCATGCCTCAGTTATCGGTGCATCAGTGATGTTTAAGAGCAGGTCAGCAAGACAGCCTATCTTGAGTCTTTCAGTGTTTGGGGATCCTGCATTTCCCCACTGCTTACCTTTGTTAACAAAAAAAAAAAAAAAATTGAAAGAGTTTTACTTGCTGTGATCTGAGGTGAAGTGTCCATCAATAATTTGGGGACTTTTCCACATCTGATCAGAATATCACTGCAGCCTTTCTAAGAGTTAATTAAAAACACATTTGCAATTTACCCTTTCCTTTTTTTTTTTCATGTGATAAGAGATTAGGTAGGTTCTTAACCTCTTGTTTTACATGTGTTTTAACTTCTCTTTCAATATTGCACTGCCAGTTTTATGAGCCAAGGCCAAAATACTCTGCTTGCTAAACTTGAGCAATCGGGAGGGAACAGATGATGAAAAACTAACAGTGTTTTACTCATCTACCACTCATTTTTCTTCACAGACATGTAGAGAGTAGATATTAACAAAGACAGTAATAAAACTCACTGTGAGGCCTCATAAATCAATGTGTACTGGTGGGGTCAGGAACAAATATTGGAAAGGTTAGAACATGCAGAGAACTGTGTTCCCATGTTGTGACGCTCACAGCAAGGCTAGGGGTTTTTCATTTGCTGATTTGAAAGCAATCAGGAGGAGGCTTTGTGCTGGCTGGGCGTGGGGTCAGCTCTTTTTTCTAGTGGCTGCGCTAGCTCAGGTAACACGCTGAAAAAGGAGTCCTGGGTGAATCAGGGCTTTCATACTGCTCTGCTAGGGACAGATGTTTGTAAAGGTGTCTCAAAACCCAGGGGATCCAAGCTGTTTGCTCATCTGCAGCAGGACAAGACTGCACTGTTGAATCCATCTGCGAGCCTACACTGACAAGGTACTTGTGATTCCCTGAAGAGAGAAGTCCTGGCCAGAAGGAAGGTTCAGTGTTGGGAACTCTCAGCTCAGCACAATAACAGGGATGTGCTGATGATGCCTTCTTAGCTGTTTGTTAATGTTCTCTCACCTTTCAGGCTCTCAGGTTTCTTCCAGTTTGCAGCTGATGTAGTAGATCTGTCACTTCATTTTGTCCCTTCTGAGAACTGCTTATGCTGGGACAAATGCAGAGACAACACTCTGTGTCCTCCTCTGCTCCTGCCAGGGAACAGGCTCCTGTGTCAGCATGATTGATTTAATATTAAAGCCTGGGGAACTGAACAGCCCATGGAAAGGTGACTGTTTCCCCACATTAACTTGGTGGTTTGTGTTTTGCTTGGACAGATAGTAAGAAGTTTCCAAAGAAAAGAGGTTGATTCAGTTGCAAAACGGTTTAATGTAGGTCTTTGGAATCACTTGATAAAGCTGAGTCAGGTTATCAAAGAGAAGCCAGAAACCTAGCTAGAGCTCAAAGTCATCATAGATATTCAGCTATTTTACTGATGAACTTAGTCACATAGGATGCCTAACAAAAACTGTACAAATTAGCAGTCTTCTGGAAGAGCTTGTGTATACTGCAAAGAAAGTATTTGTAAAATTAATTTACTTGTAGAGTTTCCTGTAGTAGTGCCTCGGTACTACACATCTGTCAAGATGAAATGAGATTTGGGGGCTGATAGCATTTAGATGGGGACAGTACTGTGCCCTTAGGACAGATTTGTAATTTCATTTGTAATCAGGCAGACTATAATTACTATATTTGCCTCTGATAAGAAAAACAGGTCAGAAAAGTAATGAATTGTTCTCCTTATGGGATGGGGGGAGCTTCACAGAGTAAGAGCACTTCAAAGCACTGTGCAGTGTTCAGGTTCCCCAGTGTTCCCTCTTTGTGCTTGCTCGGTCGGTAGGTCTGTGTGGCTTGTTTCACATCAGCAGGGAGCTGCTGCCTGCTGAGAGCAGAGTGCAGGGCAGGTTCTGGGTACTTCCCTTTGTGATCTCCATGGTGAGTGCTAGGTACCAGCCAGCCTCTCATTTGGGGAGAAAGAGGACTTTTGTGTGGTGCAGGTTGCAGGACAGGGGTACCTGTAGGTACTGAGCTAGGAGGAGCACAGATCAAGGGGAATTTGTACTTCTGGCCTTTGTGAGCACTTCAGGAGAGATGAGAGCCAGCCCAGGGTCGATTTCACTGAGCTGAGCCTGCACACAGGCTGTGCTCACCTGAAAGGCTGGATCAGCCTCAGGGAAGGCTCAGGGAAGGCAGGTGGGTAACCATTCTATGGATGAAAGCAGGAAGCCTGTGAAGTCTGTATTAGGCTGGTATGTGTCTGGAACCCTGTGTGTTAGGATAGCAGAGAATCAGGATCCTCCTTACTAAATTATCCTGTATTTATTTTCACAGTGCCCTTTGCAGCTCAGGACTTTTGTTATTTTGGTTTGGGTTTTGTGAACAAATAGCAAGTTGAAAATTGGCTGAGTTTTGTGTATGAGCTCCATGGCTTTGCTGGGTATTATTCTATGTCTGGCATACTTCCACAGTCATCTGGTTTTTTGAAAGATGGGTTTATTTGTCAAAGATTTGTCTCTTACTGTTGGGTAAGTTCTCAAAAAGAAGAGAGACCAGGTTAGTGTATGAGCATTTGGTCAGCTTTTTCCTTAAAGAAGGTGGGAGGAGAAGGGAATGGCATTGGAAAAAAAAACCTCTTAGCAGGGAAAGAAAGTTCTCACTGGTTTTGACAGAGCAGTTCTCAGAATTATTGGATTGTTTTCAGCTGTTGATCTCAGTGTTTATTTTCAATCCCTTTTTTAATGAAGGAGGAGCCAGTGTTCCCCAGTTCTTTACTCAGCAGCGTGTCCTTTGGCAAGTGCTGTGTCTGGAGCCCTGGGACTCAGGCTGAGCAGCCGGTTGGCTCTCCTCACTAGGGCTGAGCAGGGAAACCTTTCTGCTGAGGCTGGAGGGAGATGTGAGCACGTATTTCCAGCCTGCAGAGATGGTTCAGATGCTGATTCTGCTGTCACATCTGGTTGTGGAGCCCATAAATGTGTAGAGAGGGCCCATCCTACATGGAAGAGGGTCCAAGTGTCTCTAAAAAAATCATCCTTCTTCTTTTTCAAGACTAGAAAAAAGCTAGAATGAAGTTTCAGTATATTTTCTTTTCCCTTAAAATATTAATGAAGCAGGGATGTGATCATCAGAGACGAGGGGTTTTTTGCCAGTAAGCTCAGTCAGTAAGGAAAGACAATAAAAATGTCCTAAGTGAACTTTTGGCTGTTTGCATTATCCAAGCTGTCCTGGTTGCATGCTCTCAGAATGGCTGTGCCACTGAGCCCAGCTGTGCATCTCAAATACTTTGTCAGTTGCTGCCATGTTTCTGGAAAGGCCTGTTAGATCTGCATTTGCTTCCCAAAACACAGTGGAATCTAATGAAAAGCATCATTGTTTTGAGACACTCTGATCTGCTGCCAGAAGAGCTCCTGTTGTATAATCCTTAATAGCAGGTTAGAGTGGCAGTTGCTCCTGGGTTTGAAATTGGTATGTGGCAGGGTGGCTTCCCAGCTCTCTCCCTGGGGAGGGCTTGTCTCATCTTGTTCTTCCCTTTGGGAGCTGTGACTCACACGGCGTTCAGCTGCCCTGAGGTGGGAATAGACCCTTGAACAGGCTGAACATCAGTGGTGCTACCTAGGGGTGACAAGGGAAGGGAAACTTCCCTTAGAGAATGGGGAGCAGTGCTCTGTCTGCTGAGTACCAGGGATTACATTTGTCTGTTCTTGCCAGCACATTGTTCTGATGTAAAAAAAAGAGTTGGAATAAAAAAAATATCTTGACTTCCCTTTCTGATATGCAGAACTCAGTGTGTATACTTCCATGCTGACATTTCTGCCTTTTGTGATCTTTATGTTAACCTACAGCTTGGCTGGCACGCTGTCAGGCTTCACCTGTGTAGCAAATAAAGTATTTGAAGGTGTCATTCAGACATTGAATTCCTGTTGTGGTGGGCACTGGCATCAAAGTTTACTGCCCAATTTTTCAGCTAAATCAAATATATGGGAAGTCTGATAAATATTTTAAAAGGAATATGCTATGAATAGTTTCTGTAGGGTGAGCTGTATTACAGCAAAGGGATCAAATTAATCTCTTGTTTTTAATCTCCCTAGACTCTGGGCAACCAGAGCAATTGCTAATGGGAAAAACAATGTGAGTGAAGTATTTGAATTATGTTACGCGTTTCTTGCTGGAATTTAACAGCTGGAAACAAAAGGCAGTGAGAACATCTTTGTAGCCAGGTCCATGCTTGCCTTTGGCAGGTGCTCAGTTGGGCAGCAGTTTGGGAACCTTTGTGGCAGAGGTTGCTGCAGGCTGCTGAGGGCCTTTTCCCAAGGAGGAGAGTTTGGGATGCATGGTTTACATTGGTCCATGATTTATATTGGTGTTGGCTCCAAAGAGCCTTTATTTATCCATTCACCTTCTGTCCATGTGAAACCACTCTCTGGAGGTTTCTTTTGAATACTGGTTGTATCTCAGCCTCATATCCACTGAGGTATTGGGGTATAAGTTGAGGAAGGCATAATACTCAGTTTGACTGACCTGCTGTATAGCTCAGACTATTTGACTTTTCTGCATTAATTCTTGACTCTGTGAAAAAAAAAAAAGGCTGATTGGAACACCCACACACTTCATTAAGAGCCCTCTGATGATGATTTCAGAAATTTGTTTTTTCATAGCTATCTCTCCTCTCTGTTAATATTTTTGTGTTGGTTGATTAATTTAACTTCCAGTCATGAGGTCTTGTTCTGTTATTGCTAGACTGAGAACCCTCCACATTCAGGCTGCTTGCCTGTGTGCAAATGCTTCTAGACCATTTTCAAATCACCTGCAGAGCTGCTCTTTGTACACTGGCAGCCTTCCACTCCAGCCTTACTCTCTCTCACAGCTTTATTCCTTTCTCAGTGCATTCCTTTCTGAATGGGGACAGCCAGCTGAAGACAGTTTTCCAGCAGTTTGTGTCAGTGACAGAGAGAGACACAGAGTCCTGCTTGGTAGTCTTGTACACCCAAGGATCAGATTTGACCTGCAGCTGCAGCATTTCTTTGAGAGCTCATGTTTGCTAATTCTTCTCTGTGACGTAGCTCTTGTGCTTCTGGACCAAGTCTTGCATTCCTTAAGTATGATCCTTCTTTTTTTTTCTAGTGCTGGGACAGCGGGGCACACTGGAGTGGAAAAAATAGCATTACCCCTAACAAACTCTTTATGTAAAAAGCAGTAAATTGGAAATAACTAAAATGGTAGTTCTGGAAGAGATAGTGAGAAGCACGAGGTGTACAGAATGTAGAAAATACAGTTATGAGCTCACTGGAGAATGGAGCTCCTGTTTCAAGGCATTAAACTAATTTGCAGATAGATGAGGAGAATGGATGGTCTCATGGTACTCTCATGGTAAAAGGGTCAGATTTAAGGTTTGCTCCACAGAGTTGCAATGCAGATTTCATAGTTTTCCAAATTCTATTCTAACCATCCATAACATTGATGATAATTAAATAATACTTAAAATATTTTAATGAACTAGTGCTGCTTGGAATTGCTTAAAGAATAGAACTCCTTGGATAGAAATGGATGGGCACGAGAAGAAACTCCAAATTAATGTACTTCTGGGGTTTAGGACCTAATGCATTGAGGTCCTGGAGTATTGCTGGAGGTCTAGGAAATGCACAGCCACTCTGTGGGTATGGTTGTCAGTAGAAAAATTTGATTTAAAAATCCATGTAACATAAGCAGGATTTTGTTAAATATATTTTACAGTGTATCTGATACACAGACGTTACTTTAGCATCTGGTTTTAAAACAGATAAAATTCAGCCTGAAATTAGATCAAATACCATAATAAATGGGATGAGTAGAATTCTCCTTTCTTATATCTTACCTGTTCAGAAGTAGTCCATGAGTTACCATTGTCTACCAGTCAGACCATAGTCAAATGAATGTACAACTAGGAATGCTTTACCAATTTCACCAAAAGCACACTCTTGAAAAAGCAGCTTCATGATGTAAGCCCTGTGGTGGTGTCCAAGAGTAACTGCTACCCCCTTCCTGTAGGAAGAGTCAGAGCCAGTATGCTTGGAGCTAGGAGGTTTAGTGTGATCCATGGAGCAAGGGGAGTGTTATCAATCTAATGTAATCCAGTGGATCTTTGGATACCACAAGTGGCACCTGTAAGCTCACTACACATCTGTGGTTAACCTTAACAGGTTCTTAACAGCAGCTCTCTACCTCTTTAATACCCTGTAATCAGTATACAGAATTATCCTGCTTAAAGCCAACCTCAATTACCATGAGGTGAGAGTACGCTTTGAAGTGTCTCTTGGAAGTAATTTAATTTTCTCATATGAAGGATGTGTTTTGCCTGTCCTGCCATAATGAACGTGAAGCCTTGCTGTCAGATAGGCAACCACACAGAAGTGGAAGATCTTCAAGTGAAGAATTTAACTTTAGGCCCAAGGAAGGGAGGGAAAAAAGGTCAATTTTCTGATTTAGAAATTTACAAGCATCATTGCTTATCTCTCAAATCATGGACATATTAATTTTCTGAAAGCATTGCTAATTAAAAACACCTTTTGGAAACAGTTTGCCTTTGGCCATCAAGCAGAAGTGTTGGCAGTGAAAGACAAGAGTGGTTTGAATTGTTATCCCAGGGCTGTGGGGGAGAGGGAAGGAGCTATGTGAACTTACAGCTAGTGTGTAGAGCTGCAGTTCAGAATAAAATCAGAGCATCATTTGGCACCCATGCATCCGTGCAACCCCTGTGTCTTGGAGCCCATCAGAAGCCTGCTGCTCTGTGCCTTCTCAGTACAGGGTGACCTCTCTGTGTCTGCCAGTTGATGCTAAGTACTGAAATTTGAATTTGTGTAAAAGTATACTGTGCTAGGAACATGCAGTGTATCTGTGATTTATCCTGACAGCGCTAGGAACTCAGACTGACTTTTGCACAGGGACGGAGGAATTAGTGCTTCTGCATTTGCTTCCCACTTGCTCTGTGTTATAACCTTCACTGGGCCTTGCTGTCCCTAGCTGACTAAATGCATTATGTGAGTGGGAGCTGGCGAAGTGCTTTGGGATGGCAGGTGTGAGAATGGCACTCCTGGTGAGGCCAGGAGCCTGCCCAGCCCCTGCTGGCACAGTGGCACTGGGAGGTGCCATTGAGGGGGATGACACAGTCCTGGCCTCCTTTCACTGTCCCTCCCAGAGGATCAGGAGATGTGATGCTAACCTGGGTGGATTTCACCTCCTGCAGTGCTCGCTGTCCCAAGTGCCTAGCCTGATCAAGGTGCAAGCTACTTCTGCGCTCAGTGAAGGGAGTGTACTGCTCCTAGAAAGTGAGTCACTTGCTTTTCCTAACCACCCTTACATGGACAGAAGACGTCGCTTTTCCCCTCCCCTGCCCTATTCGTGAGGCTTTGTCATGACCCAGACCAGGAATTCAACATGAGTCACCAACAAACCAGCCCTATTCCTGCTCCCTTTGCTTTTTGCAGGGATTTAGGATTTTAGGGTGGTTTGCTGCTCCCTTGCTGAGACCCCCACAGAGCACTTTGAGATGGAGCAGCGCTGCAGCAGGGAGCCAGGAGCTGCTCCAGGCTTGGCAGGGGTGTCACAGACTCGTCTGTCCTCCCACAGCTCCGGCTAGACACGGAGCTGCTGAGCTCCTGAGGGCCCTGGGCGTGGTGATTTTCCCTCTGCTCGCTCTCCACCGTGTGTGGGCTGTGCTGCCAAGGTATAATGTGTGAGCAGAGGCAGATGTAGAGCACGGTGAGTCAGTGTGAGTACGCTACAACCTTGGCTCCTGCTAGGGATGCTTTTGTTTTCGGCTGTGTAAGCTCTCGGAGAATATCCTGGAAACTGTGGGATTGTCACCAGAGTTTTGTTCATCTCTCTTTTCGTGTGTGTGCCTCTGATTTGGCACTGCATCATCAAAGTGTCAAGACGAACTCAGGAAAAAAAAGAGAGGCAATCAGTGCATTTAGCATGAGCATGTCGGATATTATCAGGTGCAGAAATTTCTAACTATTGGCTGCCTGAAAAAGATTTAAAAAGTAATAGTAAAACTTGAAGGCAAATGCTTTGGAACATTTTATTTAATTTATATTTCTTTTGTTTGAAAGAATACACTATGGACAATACTTTAAATCATCTAAAATCTGACAAATGGACTTAATTCAAAATGTATGCTAAAAATCTCACGTTCTTTTGGACCAAAGCATATGTGCTGGGCAACAACTCTGTATCAAAGCTTTGCAGCTGAGATCTAAATACCTTTTCAAAAGGAATCCTGTACCATAAATGGTATCAGATGTTTAATTAAGACAGCACAAGCAAGGAGCATGTTTGCAATAAATTATGGGGATGTGTTCTGACAGGCTTTATCTATGTAAAGATTTCTATTTTTATGTGAAGCTATTTACAGATTATTGATTTCAAAAATAGATTTGTAACTAAAGAAAGATGCATCATATTTCAGTTCTTGGAGTTGAGAATCCTGCCCGGCTGTCTGCCTGCTCTCCTAGATGTTTATTCCAGGGGCTTACAAGTCTATGGAGTGATTCTGTCCTTCCTATTTTTCCTGTCTATTTGGAAGAGGGAATTTGTATTCAGGGACCAGGTCCCAGGTTTCTTACCCACGCAAGCAGGCTGTTTTTTATGCCTTTGAAGCACAGAACAATTTCAGTGAAGTCTGTGAGGCTTTTTGCATGAGTAAGACTTTGGGATGGCGAAGGTCCCTCGCAATATATTTTGTCAGTTGTCACTGTTTTGTTTCAGGGCAGCAAGCTGTTGTCACAGTGTCAGTGGAGCCTGCTAAGCTGTAAGCCTGCCTTTGAGTACGTGTAATAGAAACCTTCAGCATATTTTTTTGCTACTTAATGCTATGTGAACATTAGAAGAAATATTTTAATAAATCAAGGCAAAGCCTGATGGTAGAGGTAATATTTTTCATTAGAAGAATCTTTAGAATTTGAAAACTTGCAAGCTTGTGTACCCAAGAGCCTGTCTATTTTTTCCAGCCGTACCAGTTGGTCTAATAAAAGATACTGTCTCTGTCTACAAACCTTGTTGTGCCTGCAAACTGTGTTGATTGCATCTACAGCAAAATACTGCTGGATTATTAAAATAAGTCAGGCCTTCTTTGCTTAATTATGGAAACTCAGATTTTTGTGGCTTCCTCAAGTCTCAGCTTTTTGAATCCCAACACACATGAAATGATGCTATCTGGTTTCTCATACTGTACAGGAGGGTTTCATCACATAGGAGCTCAAACTGCTTCACTGATTCCTTATATTAGAATGGATTTTACAAAGGTAGCCTGCTAAAATCCTTCTGCCATCTGGATTTGAGGATATTTTGTAGGATGCTGTCGGTGTGTACTGTCTGGCATGGATGGCCTCTGGAAGCAGTCCTAGCCCAGTACCTGTGTCAGCATGTGATGTGCTGGTGTGGGGATGGAAGCAGAGGAAATGGGAAGAGGCTGGCAGAACACGATGTCTCTGGCGTAGTCTGTGGGTGTAAATGTTTGAATCTTGCTGTGTGTCTGGCTGGGTGAGCAGAGTGGTGTAGCCCTTCTAAACAGCAGGAAGCTTGGATTTGAACTTGTTTGGAAGATCTAGACCCAGAGCTGTCTAACAGTCCTAAGGCTAGCCATGCAAGTGTCTTTTCAGAGCTTTTTAATGTGCCTTTTAGAGGCCTTCAGTGAGTGTGTCTCTTGGACCCAAATCTAGAGCTCTAGGCTAGTAGCTTCAAAATAGACCAAGATCTGGACCATCTTGAAATGTCCATGGAGAGGCTGCTTTTCCACCCTCAGAGAGCACAAGCCCTTGCTGTGGTTTGCAGACTTGGGGTGTTCCCAGCTCACTCCCTCTGCTGCATGCCTTGGCTAGGTCTGTGACCCTTGCAGGAGCACTGCTCCTCTCCTGAGCAGCCCTGCTGTCCCTGAGCAGCCTTGCTGCAGGCAGTGCCCTCCCTTCCCAGTGAAATGGGAGCAGGTCGGTGCCCGAGGGGCGTTCACTTCTGTGTCCTGTGTGCCTTCTGTCTGCCTTTGGGCACGGCTCAAATAGATAGCTGGTAATTGCTTGTAAAGCCCTTGGTGGCTGTGGCTGGGGCTATTTTGGAAGCTGATTCTCCCTGCATGCCCTGTTGTGGAAGCTGTGGCTGGCTGGAATGGCCCATCAGCCTCTCGCTGTGGTGACCTCCTCTCCTGGGTGTGTGGCAGGGAATTCAGGGGGAGAGCTCTCAGCAGTGGCATGCAGTCTCTTGGGCTGCCTGCCAGGGCCTGGATTTGGTGACCTTTTGGATGTGGCAGAAGATGCATTTGTAAACCTTGGTTATAGTAACTGGGAGAATGCTGGAGGAGGAGGAGGAACGTATTTTTTACAGACAGGCTGTCTGCTCTCTGAGTACAGCAAGGGTTTGTACTCTCTGATGTTTATGACCAGCAGATAGTAGGTAAATATACTAAGAAGTGCTGTGACAATTGGAATTGTTGCTATTTAATAGAATTTAAAATTAAGTAATTATACGCATTTCCTTGAGGGGCATGCATGTGACACTGAGAGCACTGTGACTTCTAGCACTGGTTTGAACACTTACTCTGCTCTCTTCTTCACTGGAATCAATAAATTCCCTCCTGTAAAATGAATGCAGTCATATTTTAGAGGTGTCCAGATGTAGTTGCTATATCATTACCCATGTAGTTTGTGGGTGTTTTTGTTTCTTTTAAGAAGAGCAAACAAGCCAAGACCTGCACTCCAGCAGTTGTGTAGGTTACACCAGGCGTGCTAACAACAAAATTGGGAAAGGTGCCCCTCTTTCCTCATAGCAGGGCCCTCCTGATGAGAAGGACTGTCTGTGGTTGGGTGGTGACAGCCAGCACTTGAGAAGGGGTGCTCGTGTTTGTGAGGATCTGCTGGTGAATATTTGCATCGCTCGGGTTACAGGTTTGCAGTGCGTTCTTGCTCTGCCTGAATGTGTCTGACCTGCAGAGGACAAAGGATCATCTTTCTACTTTCCTTCCAATTGTTTCTGCTAATTTAGCATCAGTTTGAAGCTTTGTCTTTGCTTAGAGATCAAATGGCCAGGGACAAGGCTCTTTGTTTTCACTCTGTGGTAAAAGTGGCAAGGTCAGTCCCAGTGGGGCTTGTACAGTTTACACTGCTGAATTTATCTCATGTATTGAGGATTTTCTATCACCTACAGGTAATGCATATTGGTAACTCTAGCATCAAAAAATACCCCTTTTCAGCAATGAAAACAAGGTCTCTGTTTATAAAGGCATTTTTCACCACAATAGATAGGAATGTCTTTGCAGCCATATAAAACAGCCTTCCCAGCTCTCTGTTTTAACATCTCAAAGAGCAGCATCTTACTTGACCTGCATACTCAGGTCGGGCCACTCAGGAAGTCTTGCAAGGTACCTGGCAAAACAAGCTTTGAGCTTAAGCAAGTTTTTCTTTTCTATCTCTTTCAGAAATAAGTAAGCATTTGAAGATGACAACCTCATGGAGCGACCGACTGCAGAATGCAGCAGATCTCCCTGCGAACATGGATGGGCACGCTCTGAAAAAGTACCGCCGGGAAGCCTATCACCGGTAAGGCGTCCCTGGAGCTCCAAAACTGAACATAAACCCCACGTTTCTTGGGGTTTTTTGGCTTGTTAGTAAAACAGGAAGGTTGTTCTTACCTTCCTCGTAGAAGTTGGTAGAAGAGAGCTTAGAACATGGTGGAGTATTGGCCTGTAGGAGTTTGCAAAACTCTGAATTGAGATGCATGTACTAGAGTGAGTGATGATGTGCTTCTTATTGCAGTCAAAAGATTAATTAAAGTCAGATTCTGGATAGAAGCTTTCAAGTCAATAAATAATCAGTGGCAGAGGTTTTATAATAATTATTGCAGTGCACGCTGGGAGAGCAGAGCCTTAGACACTGGAATGTACAAATATGAATAAGCAAGAAATCAAATGGCATCAGAAATTGTTTGAGAATTACACCTGGTGTGATTAACTGTGTGACCACAGGAGCATGCAGGAGCACTAGGCAAGGGCCCAGCCTTTTCACTGTTAGGTGTACCTAAATCCATCAGAGTTCAAAATAAAAGGAATGTTATCACTCAGTTTATAGTTTGAGAATCAAACTGCAGGCACTAGGTTGTTTTTACAAGATCACATTGGAGGTTTGGCCGATCCAAGAATTTAGGCCACAGCTCTCAAGGTTCCAAGCATAGAGCATAAAAGTGGGATGAAGTCTGTATCCTTATCAGATGTCTGGACTGCTACAGAGTTAAAAACAACAGTATCTAGTAATTGTCAGTATTCTGTTTGTGGGAGGTGTATCTTCAAAGTTTAGCTTCGTTATTTTGAGAAGTCATACAGTGTGATGATGAGAGGATATTCAGCAGAAGGGGAAATGTATGTCTGATGTAGAAACAGAAACATTTAACCTCATGCTTAAATGCCACGTTGCATTTGTGATTCACATTGGTGGTATTTCTGGGGAAGTGTTTTGGAAGTGTTAGATATCCTTTGATTCTCCAAATGGAATCTAATTTGAGAAAAATGCCTCAGTGCATCATATGATTGGCCAGGTTGTGCAAGTTGCAGTGTCCAGGGCTAAGTGATGGATCCTGTGATGCATTTCCAAAGCTTTCCAATTTCCAGTGAATATGTTTGAGCAACATGTCCTAAGTGGTGGCATTATTTGAATCTCTCTGTCAGCTGGTCTGTCAGATATGGACAGATACAGTTACATTTAATGAATGTAACTATATATAGCATGTAAGAAGAGAGAGATTTTATACCATTCCCTGTCAAAAAATCTTCACCTTGTTGCAGTCATTGACAGGTTTACCTTTGTGTCATAAATTTATTTAAAACTTCAGCTGTGTTACTCCTGAGTCAGATTGATGGAAGTCAAGTCAGAGTCATACCTATATTTTTTCCTAAGTATTTCCTTAACATTTTTTATGTTTAAATGCTGACAGTTTGCTTAATGTTGTACAGGATCCAAAGGAAGCTGTGCTTGTCTTTAAGAGTTCATACATTCAAGTCCTCATCATGTTTACCCTTACTTGTGTAAGAAATCCTTACTTTCAGAAAGAATTTCCTTATGGAAGATGGGAGTGCAGTCACATAAAGGAGGGCTTCCCACTAGGAGCTGGGATCTGGTGGCCCAAAATTAGTCTGTGGTAAAGTTTAGGTACGTGTTTTAGAAATGTCTTAGGCAAAACATACTGAGCAGAAATGCTGCTAGCATCTCAGATTTTTATGGGAAGCACAACATTGGAAATACTAGGGAAGCACAATATTAAGGAGAGGCACGTTTTTGTTTTGGAATTGCTATCCTCTTTCAAAGGGAGAGAGAGGGAGGGAATGGGAGAGAATGAGAGAACCTGATGCCAAGACTGCAGTATAAATCTGTGCTATTAATGGCTTTGGTATACCAGTTTCATGGGAGTTATTTTGATAATCCAGTATTGTGAGAATCTGAAACAACTTCATTCCAGAGGCAGTGTTGTCAGATTTCTATTTCTGGTACTTTTCATGGCCGTAGTGTTAACAGATGTGATGTTACTTTAAAAAGTGCAAACTTGACATGATAAAGTATGACTGAAGTTATTTCCCCTTGGTGTTTGATATTATATTTTTTAGTGTTTTATTAATGCTTTATATGCAGAATACATGTGCTGGTCACAGCCAGGAGTTGTAGGATGTGAATTTGTTTCACTAAGGTCCAGGTATGCTCTGACTCTCTTCTGCTTCTTTGCTGAAGCACTGTAAATTTTATGAAAAAGAGAAATAGAAAATACATGGTGTCATTGTCGAGATTATTTTCTCTTTCTTCTTTTTTTTTTCTGTCTCTTTTTTTTTCCCTTACTCCAGCAGCTAAAGGAAGAATTCTTGAAAACATAAATCTAAAGTGACTTAGAAACAAAACCAATAAGAACATTGCATTTTAACCTATTATGTTTTTCTTACCTTAAAGCTGGTCAAAGTTATTTTATAGGCCCAGTCTGAAAGGCTGGAGCAGCTTGGCTGCTACACCACATTTACAGATGAGAATAAGTGGGACTAGCTTTTGTTACTGTGTTGAAAGCCTAGTTGAGCTCAAATTCAGCAGATTTTCTAAATGCTGCTAGGAATTCTTATTGTTCTGAAGTGTGAAATTTAAAAAACTTGTTTCACTGTTTGTTTGCTTCATGCTTACTTAAATCCTGGTGGAGATACCTAGGCCAATCATTCTTGTTCCCATGAAGTACACCAGATTTGATATGCTTGAATTGTAAATGAATTCAGACAAAATAAGGGGAAAAGCTTCCAAAAGCAAAATAGTTTACCTTTAAAAATAAATATAATGTTCTTGTGACCATTAAACCTTTAAAAAACTTTTAAAAAATTACCTCTGAAGATACCACTCTAATAGTTATAGTTTACAGTGTTCATTCTTACTTGGAATTTGTTTTTTCAGGTGCTGCACTTCTAATTGTATCATAATTGATGGATGTTCAACATATAATAATTGTTGGCAGAAGTCCCAGTTGAGACTGGTTTAACTGGTGTAGTGCATACTGACTCAGAGTATAATGACTATATCGTAATCATATCTGAATGCCATGGGCAAGAATGTTCAGAATCAAATTTTTATAGCTATAGAATCAGAAGAATCTGTTGGGGAGGAGAAGTGGTGGGGTTTTATCTTCAGGGAATTTCTGCCAACTTTGATGAAAGCTCTTGGTTGGCTGGTGTTGCTGTCAGACCTTGTTACACAACACTGCTGGCGCCTGTCGGAGGTGAGGTCTGAGGATGAATTAATATGCAAGCTGCATGTTACTCATTCTCTAGCAGAGGTCACTGGTAAGAGGATACTGCATTACTGTGCTATTGGCAACACAGATTTTAATTCAGAAATAAAATGGATGTGCAGTTCTTGGGAGGCTTTTCCCTGGTGTTTGTGGTGGTGAGGCCGCCTCCCTCGTGTGCTGCTTGTTGACTTTTCCGGGTAGAGGATAATCTCCAGATCACTTTTCTGGAGGAGCACTGTCATTTAATGGGATTGTAATTAGGCAAGAACTAGGTTGACTCTGAGCCACCAAATTGCCCTAGTGTCTATTTTTTAACTTGGAGTGAGCACTTCTAGGCACCCTCTGGATTATCTCACATAGCTCTTTAGGGTTTAAATAGCAACCCCATCTAGTTAAAGCAAATAATGGAAAAAGTTGGTGTTCCATCCACTCTTGTTACTGACAGTTACCAAGATCCAGGAAACAGGTATTTGCACTTATATTTATTTATCTGTGGTTTTGGCTTAACAGAGCAGTAAGGCTGAAATGGCATTTTTGTTAAACATACTGGCTTTGGGATGCTTCTACCATTTTGCACCAGAATAATTTGAGACTTCTCATCCTGAATGTGGGGTTTCTGTCGTTGTTTTAACTGTTGGGGTTTTTTCTTGCTCTCTTGTTTACTGGCTAGTGCAGGGTGTGTGGCAACATGATTCCTAATCCTAATTCTCCTGCTGACTGCTGATAGAGTATTAAGTAAGTTGCTTCATAGTTTTGTACTTCAGTTTGCTTTCAGAGCACCTTATGGTGGTGATATAAGTGATTTTAGCTGTTACTATACACTGAGATTCTGGATTTAAAACTAGTATATGCTTTTATAATGACAAAGCAAAAGGATTGCCAATTGGTTGTTTTGATTTCATGGATTAAAGATGTACTTTAGCTTGTTTAAATTTGTAGACTCTGGGCTATTCACTGCTAATTTTGTTTCTTTACTTAATTGTTACTGGATCATCAGTGATTGCAAACAGGTGGAAATGTTGTATAAACAAGGCTGTGAGACTTGAAACTGTCTATCTGTTTAGGTGAGTTATATTTAAAGTCCCTTCAAAATGATCAGTTCACTGAGGTGGAAAACCAGAACAAATCTTTAGCAGTCTGAAAGTGCTCTTTGCATGGAACACAACTGGACAGGCCATGTGTGGTGTTCCCATGTGCTGGGCAGCTCTGGAGGCTCTGCTGGCCATGGTCTGTCCTGGTGTCCCCTGGGACCTGTGTGGTGGCATCTGTGTGACAGAGGGCAGCCTGTGGCTCTCTCTGCTTTGTTTAGTGCTTTAGACCCTGGAGGAGGGAGGGGGACTGTGTCCAGTCCATAGAATGGGTGAGTTTACAAAAAAGCACACCACTTGCCAAATTAATAATGAAGAAATTACATTTTAAATGTCCCATGATCCTTAGCTTTAATAGTTTCAGGGAGCAGACAAGTGTTATTTTGGGATGGAATCCATATGTGAGCTTCTTGGCACTTTGCTGTTGCCTGGGAAGAAAACCCAAACAATGAAAACAGAAATGGCCAAGGCTCTCTCTTTGCATCTGATTGCTGCAGAATCAGAGGGAAGTGCTCATGGCTGTGTTTCTGGATACAGCCTCATCAGGCTTTGAATCCAGTCATTACTGGGTTTTCCAGTTTAATGTCACTATAACTGTGCAAGGACAGTTAGACTTGTGAAGTTTTGGGACATTAGAAATGTTATTAGAAGTGGCCAGGAAAATTTTATGCCCTTCTTTTGTTTCCCCTGTCTGATGCTATTTCATCCCCTAAAGTTATCTCAAGCCCAAATACTATCTCTAAATACAATTACAAATATTCAGAATGTTCATCTTTGGTTGAAGAAGGAATAAAATAGAATTAAAAAATAAAACCAAAATGGTATGATAAAAAATAGTATATGGAATTACTAAAGAGGCAGGACTTAGCAAAGAACAATTTCATTGGTTTAAAAAATTTAAAGCAATTTATTTCTTCTCTAAGGCACCTACCAAAACATGCAGCACCCAAAGATGAGACATTTGGGTGATATGGTAGTGTCATCTTAAGATTGCTCACATGCTTTGTACCAGGTAAATAAGGTCAGTGGGGAACTTTGCTGCTGCTGGTGGAAGTCACCTGAGACCAGAACTACAATGTCATGCAGTGACACAAATCCCCAAGCAGATCACATCTGGGACTGGCTGGTCATACTGAGAACACTGAGTTGTCATAACAGTAGAGAGATGTTTATTTCATTATTCACCTTTTTAAAGAGGCCACAGGGACCTTGGGCGTGGGAGACTGTTAAAAGCTAATCCATTTAGTTGCCATTATTTCTTTTTAAATCTTCTAGCTTATTAAAAAATGGAAGTTGTCCATAAAGCAAAGATTAACCAAAGTTCCTAAACCCTGAGTAAGAGGGAATCTGAGCCTTCTGGCCAGTTAGTCCCTGTTTTGTGGCTGGCTCAAGCCCAACTGTCTACCACAGGCTCTTTTAAACACACATGTAGGTCATGCTTAGCCAGCTCCCACTGTATTTGCTGTTCCACTCAGCAGTGTTGCAATTTTCTTTGTATTTATTTAATTTCCAGTGAAACACACTGCCCAGAAAAATGCTAATTGCTGCAAGGTATTTCTAGACACATTTGGAAAATTATTATGAAGTGCTCTGTTCCAGAAACCTTGCCTCACATTGTTCATTTTAATTTCTTTGCTATGAGGAATTGTGAGCCATGTGCCAAGTTCCTCCTTAATTGTAAAGTTCTGCATTTTGTTTATTTTGCTGGTCAAACTACAAGACTGTTATGCACGCAAATTTCATTCAGGGCATGCAATTCTTTAGAGGTTTTGCACAAATAAAATATAAACATTTCTCCTTCTCTGTGTTTGCTCCTCTCCAGTATTACTTGAGAAGAGTTGGGATTTAGGTTCCTGCTTCAGAGTTGATTGACAAGAACAGTAACAAAACCAAGACCAGTACTTCTGTAAAGTTATAAAGGACTGTGAATTGCAGAGTTGTGGCTATCAGGGCTGTGTGGCTTCCCTGCTGCATGCTCAGCAGTTCCTTCTTCCTTCAATACAACACATTTTTCTCTTACCCAGCACAATCCGCAGAGCTCAAAAAGAAAATAAATACTGTAGTCATTGAGAGCCTTCTGCTGTGGCCCAGCTGCAGGGTTTAATCTTTGAGGAAGGACTCATTAGGGAGGAAACATGCTTTGAGGTTTCCCTAAAACAGCTCCTCGGGTCTGATTTTCCAGAGGTGGGATCTGTGCCAGGCTCAGCCACCCCAAGTCCAGGCGCTGCTCCCCAGTCCCAGCTGTGCTCAGAGAGCCCCTGGAGCTGGGATGTGCTCCCTGGAACCACATCCTGAGCCTTCCCCACATGCTCCACACCTTGTGTCACCCCAGCCACACTGACAGGGAGCCCAGAATGCAGGATATTCCTCAGAGCAGGGATATTCCTCAGAGCAGAAATGGAAAGCTTGTGTTTTCATCAGGAGGAAAAGATGCAGGCAAGGGAAGGGCAGTGTCCTGTTTCAGGAGATGCTCTGGGTGCATACAGGTGTGCAGCTGGGTTTAGGCAATACTCACCTCTGCCTCAGCACAGGGAATGCAGAGGCTGTTCTCATGCTGTGCCTGCAGTTTGTTTTGTCTTACTGCCCAGTGCTGTGAAGTTTTTAGAACAGCTTAAATTTTAACTTCAGCGCTTCCAGTTGAAGTTACTATTTTCTAAATGGAAAAAAACAAATTCAGGGGAGGGGAGTGTGATTTCTCCTGATTCTGGCAAGTGGAGAAATTATTCTACATCAAAACTTCCTTGCCTGAAAGTGTTAGATCATTTTAGTTGCCCTCTTATTCTGACATTATTTCTGCTGTTTGTAATCTGGAATCTTCTTTGATTTTTCTTCATGTGGATGAGTTGCAAAAAACTTGTTATTTCATCCTTTCCTTTCATGACCAGAGGATCTTTTCCCTCAGGTGGTTGAGGTTCTTAGGGCCCTCAGGTTGCTGTTGCTTTATAGTCATCAAAAGCAACTCTTGTAATTTCTCTATAGCATTTGTTCTGGGGAGATGTTACCTTTTTGTAGCCAGCAGACACAATGTCAGCTTGAATGGGGCTTGGAGAAACCTGACCTGGTGGAAGGTGGCCCATGGCAGGGGTTGGAATGGGATGATCTTGAAGGTCCCTTCTGACCCCAGACCATTCTGTGATCCCATGATTTGATCAGTATTCTTGTAGCCAGGCTGAGTCTACCTTCAATTAGAATTTAAGAACAGCTTTGGAATGGGCTAAGTCTGCGGCTTCTGAGAAGCACCTGGCTCTTCCCAGAAACTGTGCTAGAGATTTAATCTCAGCTTTTAATTTTAGTTTCTAGGGCACTGCAGATATTTACTACTTGGAGTAAAACCCCGAATTAAGCCGGTCAGTTTCTGGGAGTAAATATTTGTAAATAGCTTCTCACTCCCTTGTGCCTAGGAGAGTGCTGTTCATGGGAGATTTCTTTATCAGGATTTAAAACTGAGGTCCTGAGTGCTTACAAAATAAACCAACATCTATCTTGGCCTTCACAAGAGAAGTAAAAATGGTCTCTTTTTATTTTTTTTTACCACTGTTTAGTCTGCATTTAATCTGCAAAGGCATATGCAAGTTTAAATTGATTAAAGCATTCTCATTTCCTGTCCTGAACATGTTGTGTAATAATCTTCTTTAGCTTTTTTTAATATTTGCTCTGTCTCACTCCAGCACTGGTGGGTGAAGTAATTACCACATCAGATCTGTTGGTAGCATGCCTTGAAATGTGCCAGGCTGGGGTGTGATTAGACCCTGCCAGTGCAGCTTATAGGTCAGAGGCAATAAGTGCAAATTGGTGGAGAAAGAGGCATCTTCACCAGCTGTTACCAAAGGGTGCTGCTATGGTAATTTTCCTACAGACTTATTTTGGAACAAAAATATACTAGTGGGTGCTGTTTGTTTTGTTACTCAGAAAACTTTTCCAGATCTTCAGTCTCAAGGTATGCTGGTTTTGGGTTCCGTTTCTAAATACTACAAAAGCAAGGGATGACATCTGTCAGAGGTTTGGTGATCTTTCCATGGTTTTTGGTCAGTTTGGTGTCGTCATCATCTAAACACAGGCAGGCTGGACTGGAACAGATCTCTTGGGTCACAGCTCCCTTGTTTGTGCCTTTCACAGGCACTGTCATATTACCCTTTTTGTGAGTGCATTCAGCTGTGTCTTAGTACTGGTGGTTTTTGTCCTCATTTGGGAAACTTACCAAATGCTGCAATTCTGAAATTATCTTGTAATCTTCTTTGAATTTCCCTTCTTGCTTCTGTCCTGTAAAGACAGTCAGAAAACTGTGCTGCAGGGATTAAATCTAAAGGCCACAGCAGAACTGGACTCTGCAGGTTAGACAAAAAATGTTGCTGGTGTCTCCTGGAGGTATGTTATTCCTTCTTAAAGCTCTGCATTCTCAGGAACAAGCTGCACAAACATGAGATCAGAAATTATGCTTGAATTAGCTAATAAATAATGTTTCCTGACAGCAGCAGCAGCAGCACCACCACCATGTAATCATATGCATTATACAAAGTATCAGACTGTATTTAGTACTAAACAGTGCTTCTCCTTGGTCTCTTGTAAATCAGAGCTGTCTCGATGTTAAAAGACAAACAGGGATTCAGATTGCAGATTCAGATAATTTGCTCCACCTACTCAAAAGCCAGCTATTTCAGGAGAGAATTTTAGTGACTTAGGAGCCCATCTCATATTTCCAAAAGGCATTTCTTTGCCGGTTTCCAGTGTTCATCCTATCACTTTGTCTTCTTTAGGTAACACATAAATCTATTAGAAAAGAGCGTCATCTATAACCTCCAAGGCCCCTTAGTGACAAGCCCCATTGTCAAAGGCAGGCACTTTGCCAGGAAACAGTGACTCCCAGAGAGAGTGTGCAAGGTTAGAGGGAAAGTACACTATTGCCAGAGAAACTGTATTCCAAGTGGATTTGTGTGGAACAACAACAATATCCAGTGACTGGTTAAATTAGCCACAGATGTGTTTTCTAAAACACTGTCCAAGAAGATATACAGTACTTTAAGGCTCGGTTCAGGCATAATGATCTTCTGAAGTCAAATCAGATCCAAGCAAAATTGCATGGGTACCGGGGAAGCTTTAAAGGAGTTCTGTAATATGATTCAGACAAGTAGCTGAATCAGGCTGCTGCGAGCTGAGCAAGGAGCACATCGGTGGGAGATGAGGTAAGAGCACCGGGCTGCGCGATCGCTGCGAAACGCGGGCTGGGGCGGATTGACAGGGCTGCTAATGCTGCCACCTGCCCCGAGCAGAACCTCCTGGGGCTCCCCCAGCTCCCCCATCTTTCCCGGCTTCCCGAACACGCAAGGGCTCCGCACTTGCCGTCTCCTTTGTGTCTCGCTGTCCTGCCGTCCCGGCAGCGCTGCCGATGCCGCTGCTCAGAGGATAATCACTGCACTGAGGGCAGTGCACTTAGTAAATATTTGGAGAATTTTCACATGCTGAAATCAGAGTACAAGCAAGGCTCTGGGACTTTTCTCCTACGGGAGAATTTTGTCTTGGCATCACAGCTGGAGCGGCGCAGGGATTTCGGTCTGAGATGGGTGTTGAAACGCTCAGCTTCCCTCCCACAGATGAGTTCTGACTCTCATTTTTGAAGTTCAGATAAGGCAGAGGAAAGAAGTCCTGTTGAATTACAGATCTGCTTTATGCTTTAAAGTTGTGGGGAAACATAAGCAGCTTAGTTACTGTCGTCGTCGGAACATGAAGCAAGAAAAGCTTTTGTTGTATTCTCTGACCTATTTCTTTACCCTGTTACTTATTTGAACTAAATTGGATATAATGTATTAATGCTGTCATCTAAAAGGGTCTGGCAGCATTCAGCTCAGCCTAGAGTCTCTTTGTAATAAGTATTAATGGTAAAAGTCAAATTTACAAAATAGCAGTTGGCAAGTTTCAGAGGAGTTATAAATAAAAATTTTTCACAATAGAAATGGCATATCTTGTGTATGAAATTTTTTCTCAATTACTCTTTTTCAGAGCTTTATTACATGTTTTTAATGGTATTGGTGAAAATGTGAAAATGGATCTGTTTAGGTTTGCTTTGAATTTCCAGATATAGTTTCAAATAGGAGGCGAATGCTGTGAATTTATTCACAGAAATTATTTTCTTTTCCTTCTTATCTCTTACTAATAATTCGTTTTAATCAAGCAAATTATATTGCTTTGAATCTACTGCTTCCAGTTTCATATCCTTTGATGTCTGCATTCTGCTTCAGGAGATTTTGCACTTGTATTCTTAGGAATGTTTGCAGGTCACATGGAAGGCCGCGTGTGTGTGTGCATGCATGCGTGTCTTTGGACAGCATACCAATAATTAGAATAATTCTGCAAAGTCATGGCTTTGCTTCAGGAGAACTCGCAAAATCTGAGACTTGACTCTGTTTTCAGGTATATTTGCTGATTTTGACCTATGCAAGCCCGACACCCTGACAGTGGCAGAATGTGTTTGTTCTAAAACGTGAGTATTTTGAAAATGCTCGTACCTCTGGTGATATTTCTTCTCTCTTTTCAGGGTCTTTGTAAACAGAAGCTTAGCCATGGAGAAGATAAAGTGCTTTGGTTTTGATATGGACTATACACTTGCTGGTGAGTATCTTCTTAAGTTTTTTGAACACTGACTTAGTTTGAGATATTGCTTCTTGCTGAGCAAAAACCAGCAAAAAGCTGATTGGGCTACTCCAGTTAATAGGTGCTTCTTCTGTTAGTAAATGTATATTTCACTATTCCTTGCACTTTCATTTTAGGTGTTTCCCTTAAATTTGTTATCTGCAAGCTATATTTGGTCACAAGCCATGTTGCTGTGGTACAGTTTCAAGTGATTATAGGTGTTGAGAAAACGAAAGCTTAATGAGTCTGCTCCCTTAGATTCCACTGTATTTTGACAATGCCCCTTGTGCATGCTTGGCTTTGAATAACAAGGTGATTTCTTTCATCCTTGGTGCATATAGCAGGCTACACCTTTGGCCAGCAGGTTCTCCTCGTCCTGGGAGAGTGATTTTTGAATAGGTTTTCCTCTTCCCCCTTCCTGGTTTAGCCACATCAGTGACTGATTTTGAGAAGAGGCATGGCAGGGGCAGTGCCTTGTGTCAGCTGAACAAGTTAATTCGTAAAGCTTTGCCCATTCTTTGTGACAGAAAAGCTTTTGGACGTTGCATAAGATCTTTTGGTTTCATAAAATTGCTTGCATGACTTCTCCATCTTTCAACAGGCAAG
Source organism: Ammospiza caudacuta (assembly GCF_027887145.1). Taxonomy (NCBI): domain Eukaryota; kingdom Metazoa; phylum Chordata; class Aves; order Passeriformes; family Passerellidae; genus Ammospiza; species Ammospiza caudacuta. Next base: position 26,609,780 of record NC_080601.1, on the reverse strand, counting down.
TTCCCTGAGACTTTTGATGAGAGGAAATAAAGCTACCATTTTCTTCATGGTCAGACTTTCATGTTATGTATTTTAAGGAAGGAAGAGATAAAAAGTTCACTTCCATTTTCCTGGGTTATAGTATCACACAGGCTGTAACTGAGGATGTCATGTACCATCCTGCCTTATTTCTCGTTACTACTTCCAAGGTTATGGATAAAAAGCCCCTATCACCACTAATATTTCAGTTTAGAGTTGTTGTGTATATGAACTGAGAAAATGTGAGGTAGAGTGTCAGGGTCACCTAATAATAGGTTAATGCAGTATGTCAGCTATGGTCATCTGGTTACTGTGTACTGAGCAGGAATGAGAGATGAGTAATGAGGCTGGGACAGTGTGGGGGTCAGAGCTGGGGTCAGAGGCTAAGTGAAGGGCAGGAAGGTTTCTGTAGGCTCATGGTTCAGCTGCAAGGAGCAGTTTTGGAGACTGTGGCAGGTAATTGCAGTTTATATTTAGATCAGTTCCTTGTGTTCTTTTATCTACAAGGAAGCAGTTACATATAAAAAGTTTGGTTGTTACCCATCTAATTTATACATCTGTTTAAAGTTCTTGACATTTTTTAAGTCATGAAGTGTATTGTTAATCTGTGCTGGATATGACTGCAGGCACGTGCTTTCTGTTTGTGTTTCCCAGCTGTGACAGCTTGTGGCAGTGCTTTTAAGGGGTGCATGAAAAACAGTTGTTGAAGAATAAATGCTTTAAAAAAAAAGAAAATAAAAGTTGTGGGTTTCACTTCAGTAACAGCAAAACAACTTCTGTGCCTTTTGCAAAGGAAGTGGTGGCACTTCCCAAGGACCCAGGTGATCCCAGTGGGGCTGGTGTGGAGCATGAAGTTTATTGCTAATTTCCATCCTGACAGAAGGACAGCTTCAGCACTGTCCTCATTTACCTGACTGTTCATTTTACTCAAATGTTCATTGTTCCTGTAAACACATAGCAAATGTGTTGTTATCCACAAAATGATGCTTGATTTAATGAAAGGAAAAAATGTGAATGTTCCAAGCATCCTAAAGCAGTACCAGGGACATAAAAACCTGGGGCTTTGAGGCTGGAAGATCACAGTGCTCCAGCTGAGCAGGCAAAGTCAGTTCATTTGGGGGAGTTGAGAGACAGGGTGTGAGGCAGAAAAATAAATGGGATGTGGTCTGAGCAGAAAACTGGAAATCTGGCCCCCTCTGGGGTAAGCTGCTATCCTGTGACTTCTTCCATGGTACAACAGAGATAATAGTTGCAGATCATTTCACTAGGAGTTGTGAGAATGTAATTAGGTTGGAGAGCCTTTTGCAGATGAAAAACATTATGACTGGTAAGTACTATTTCCCTTTTTTCCACTCAAACTGGAAATTAACCTTTGAAATTACCTGTTTGTTTTCTTATGTCTCAGAGTCATCCTTTCCTCTCCATGTGGGCTTTTGTTATCTGACCATTATTAGCTACTTATAGCTTGCATACAAGAAAAAATACTTATCCACTGCAGGGCCTTTAAAGAGTGCAGTGTTAGAATATGATTACAATTATAATAAATTAATTGGAAGTTATAATGAAGAAGTCGAACAAGGGAAGTATTACAGTAATGTGCTATAGTTAGTGCATTCGTGAGACTGTTGTGTTTTCTGATTGGTCACATTATCCTTTACGCCCTCATCGCATGGACGTGCTACTTCTCTTGATTAAAAAAAGAAAAAAAAAGAAAAAAGCCAGTTTATGTGTAATTTAACATCTGGAAATGGTATCTGCATACCAGATGGCTCATGCTGAGCAGAAGCCTTTTGGAGACCATTCAAAACACGTAAATAGGCCAAAGAAAAGAACACAAGCATCTCCAGTGTCATTAGCTCCTCATCTCGTTTTCTGCGTTTGTACTTTCAGACATTGCTAGGTTACTTTTCTATAAAGTTTTTTGAAATATCTGACCACAATCTTCCTATTCAACAACTTAAGGCAGGCAGGGTCATTGACCCTGTCAAAATCTGTATGTGACATCCCCTTCTGTTGTGTACTTTCACATCAGAAATAGACTGATGACAGTCATATGTTTGCCATCTCAGAATGATTATTTTGATACACACTGAATTACCTGTCTTGTAAAGAAGTACTCCTGTCTTGTCTCTTTCTTCTTCCCAAATCAATGACCACTGGTAGCACCAGAAGTCTTCCTTAGGAGGTGGTTCTGTACCAGGAAACTCAGAATCATTTCATGTATATTGAACTTTAGAAGCTTGAGACAGTTTTATTCCTGTACCTTATGAATTTAAGGACACAGATCTACTTACAATAACCATCTTTTCTGTCTAGAATAATCTAATTTTGGTAGGGACATGGCATTTGCATTTTGAAGTGTGTAGTAACAGCTCCATGCACACACTGCAGCGATCGTGTTCTAATACCAGCATGTCTGAGAATGTCAGCTTGCCAGCTGAGAGCAGTTTTAGTATCATCATGTTACATTGCACATAAAGTACAATTTCATGTGTTAATTTATAGAGTAGTACTTCTTAGAAGTATTAAATTAAAGAACATTTAACTCAGAATTTAAAAGAATTCAAGGCTACCTGATACAGCATTTCCACAGTGATTTTGTTTGCTTTCAAGCCAAAATTAGGTTAAACTTCAAATTTTTGTAAATAACTCCTCTTTTCCCCAATTGTGCTTGTCTCTTTCCTTGCACAGGGTTGAGAAATACTGTTAATGGTTGGGTTGGGCAAACAAAGTCTTTTTGTGTAGAAGAGCCCAAAGGTTTTAGCTTTTTTGTCTGAGAAATGATGGACCTTGAATAGCTGAATTTGTAATCGCAGTGATTACATCTAGAATTAATTTTGACTGCTGGGAAAATAAAATGAAAGCAAATTTAAATAACTCTCACAGGTTTTAGATTTCTTGTTTTCCCATAAAGGATTGTTGTTGTATTCTCATGGAGTGAATAAGATCTCTTATGTGTTTGGAAACTCCCAAATGTCCCTAGGTTAATGTTCTAGATACAGCAATACTAGAGGCTCAGAAATCTGTGTTATGTATGGAACTGGCTGTCCTCTTCCTATTCAGTCTGTTTGGGAGTCACATTTAGTACATAAAATAATGCTTTTTAAAGCTAGGTGTTACTGGGAGGCAAGTGGAAGGAGCGGGAGGAGCAGCAGGGGTTGACTGTGGTTTGTGTGCTTAGTTAAGTAGTTTCTGTTTAAAGTCTTGCAGCAGTTGACACAAGCAGGAGTCACCAGCTATTTCAGCCCTTGCTGTTAGTGGAGGTTAGCACAAGTTTCTGTGATGTTATGCAGCCCTTCATTCCCTGCCTCTGACCTTGCTGCCTGCCAGCCTGGGAGCGAGGCCCTGCCAGTTCCCTCCGGTGCTCCTTGGGAAGCCACAGCGTTACACCCAGGGCTGAATTTGCTGTCAGGGCAGGACTGAGAATTACTGAACAATTCCTGTTTAAATTAGAGAGATTGAAGGTCCTTTTGCTGTTATTTTTTGTTTGCTAAATAGTAGTTTCATTTATTATCTGAGTGATTCATCTCTGCTTATTCATCCAGCCAGAAGATCAACAGTCACTAACAATTCTGCTCTGCCTGCCTGTTTGCACCAGTGCTGTCAAAACTGCTCATGCTTTGGTAAAGGAAAATGTTGCATGCCATCCAAAAGACTCACAGCCTTCTCCATTTTGTGTTTATTGCTAAGTGCATAAAGTAAAAGAAAGGTATGTCAGTGGAGAGTCTTCACTGTGACACTCACCTGAGCCTGAGGAGTTGGTGACACCCCTTGGAAATGCAGCACAGCATTTTATTTGGCTGCTTCCTACTCAGTATGAGCTACACTTAATTATTGGATCTGGATCCAAATAATGCAGGAGGCCTTGGCATTACCAGCTCTTAAATGGGACAGGCTGCACAATGAGGTGATGGATAGATGTCCCTTGACAGGAGCAGAGCTAAAGCAGTGGGGTTCCCAAACTGGCTGTAATTTCACACTGGGCCGTTGGCAGATGGAGGAGGGTAGTAAGAATTACAAACTCAATTGTGCTTGAAAAGATTCCTCTGTGACTACTCTGCTTCTCCAAAACTTACAGCCTTGTTGAAAGTTTATCTTCTGTCTCTGAAGTAGATAAGAGGTAATATCAGTAGACAGGATGCTTTCATTTGGAATGCTTTTCCTCTGCTTAATTCATTGCTGCTTCTGAGTTCTCCAGAAAGTGATAATGAAATTATCAATGGCTGCTGAAAATGGTTTCAATAAAAAAGGAGGGGAAATGAGGCTTGAAAAATACTGGTTTTATTGTGTGCAAATGTGATTAATGCAACATAATCTGATTGAATATAGCTTGTGTCCTGGAAACATTGCCAATTTAATGCCAAGGTTTGGTGCACTGCAAAGATTTTATTGCAAAATTGCTTATGCTTTCAGCTTGTAGCATTTCCCTTCTCATCACATGGGAGAAGATACGGGAAAGATAGCTTTAGTCTTTCCCAACTCAATCCAAAGTGCAACATGCATAAATAGGTTTTGCCCTTTCCTCAGGTAGGTGTTTGTGTCAAAGCCATCCTTGCAATTTGGAAGAGGAGATTTTTTTCACACCCTCATCTCATTTTTAAATGCTTTCCTTTACCTGTTGGCTCTGGAAAAGATACACTGAGCCAGAAGGCAGAATTGGATTGTTGCTGTGTGTGATCTGGGAGAAACTGTGACAGCAGAATTGAGAACTGGTTCTTCAGTCCATCTACTGTTTTTACTGTAGCTGAGTCTATCAGATTCCTGTGTTTCAGTTTTGTTTAATTTTCATGAGAAATGGGACTCATGAATTTGTACCTTGTATGAAAAAAAATTCTGAATGGCACAAATGAAAAACAAATCATAAATGTGGGAGTTTTATACATGAAAGACTGAGCTGAATACTTAAACTACTGAGCTTGTAAACAACTGCAGTGTATCTGGATGTCAGTTCAGGTGCTCTCGTTGTCTGTTTATTAGTGCTGAACTCTAATGCAAATGTTCTAACGAGGCACTCCTGCTTAGGGTAAAGGTTTGCCTTCAGTTTCATTGTGATGTAAGGACCACAGGCTTTGAGGCTCTTTTGGGGAGATACTAAGCAGTTTTGCTTCTTTCCCTTTTTGCTGGATAACGCAGTTCTTTGTGTCATGCAGAAATAATGTGGTGGCTGGAGAAGGGAGTTGGTCGATGTGCAGGAGAAGCCTTCCAACTCTTCTAGCCGGGACTGGGAGATGCCCTGACTGTTGCACATCTGCTGTCTGCCTTTTCACATTTGCACATTGCCAGTTTGACAGGTGCAGATTTTGCAGATTTCAGAGGCAGGGTTAGCCATTGGTGTGTTAAAGCTAAAGGCAGACGGAGAAGCCAAATTGTTCCAAGTATGCTTTGAGCTGGATGTCTTTTCAAATACCAGTGCAGTGATTATTGTCCCTGCTCTCTTTGTGTTGCTGCTCTTCAGAGCCTGACCATTTAAAGCTGTGTAATGAGCAAATGAGGTCTGGAGCTGTGGGATCTCACATGCTGGCATTGGGAATGAGGAGTGCAGAGAGCATGTGGTGCTTGCTCTATCCCAGTAAATCACTGACTGACAAACTGCTAATCTGCTGGCTGTGGATTCTTGAGGAATCACGGTGATAAACAGAAGCTGCTGAAAGAATGAGTCTTCACAGTGTAAGGAAAGTTTCAAAAGCTGCTATATTCTGTTTTCTTGCTCTCAAAAACAAGATGATAACACCAAGCTGGGTCAGCAGGCTGTTAGTATACCCAAGGCAAGCTCGATGAAAATAGGGAGGCATTTTTCAATCTAATGGAGCTCCTTATCTAGTAATCTTAATACCACAACAGAAGTACTATTAAGTTGCAAATACCCTTGTGATGACTCCAACAGCTTACTCTGTAGGAGGAACCAAAGCTGAGAGTACAGAAGGCTTTAACTCTGAGATCACATGTGTGCCATTGCTTTGTGAATGCCTTATTTTAGCACTACAGAAATACTTCTGTATGTGGCTTCTTGCCAGCACGGGCACTTGTGCTGCATCTAAGCCCAGGTGCACACTGTTAAACAAATGTGTAGCCTTGGAGGCTCACTCTCTTCAGTCAATATGGAGAAAAATAAGAAGCTGAATCTGTGGATGCTGATAAAACCTGAAAAATGCTTTAAGTATTTTATATTAATCACTTCTAGGCCTTTGAGTAATTTGCGTCTTATTTCTAGATGATAGAAAATTATGTTTGAACCTGAAGCCCAAGCAATTATTTCTTCCCTGTTCATAAGTCTTTACTGAAGAACTAAGCCCATATTTTGGCAAAGTAGTTTGTTTCCATGGAAATGCAGGGATATTTCCAATATGGGATTGCAACTCACAGTGGGCTGTATCTGAGAGAGGTAAATTGTGAAGGCCATTTATTAAGCACAAAAAGCATTCTCTTGTGTCAGGGAAACTAAACATTTCCTGTGAAAGAACAGGTGACTCTGTAGTAGTTTTTAAAATATTAATCCAGTGCAAAGGAAAGCTATGTCAACTATTAAAATATAGACAAACTGAAGTTTCCTTGAAATGCAGAGTCTGTCTGAGTTGCTTCTCTCAACATGCACAATGTGACCTCAGTGCTGCTGTTCTTACCTCAAGCCATTAATTTTTATTCAGCAGAAGAATTCTTTCCAGCACTGAGCTCTGCTCTGCCAGCCTCTGAGGCATATTCAAACAGCCCAAATCTTTGTTACATTGAAGGCAAACAAAGTGCAGCAGCAGAGAGCTAAAAATATCCGGAATTTACCAATGAGAGCACTAATAAGCCTGCTTTGGGAAGAGTTAAAGCTGATGATACTTGACAACACTTGTTTTTAATACAAGCAGAAAGGCAGCACTGGAAACAACCTGAGGTGTGGACCCAGCAATTCAGAGCCAGGCTGGGCACACAGTGAGGCAACAACAAATCCTGTCTTCACACAGCCTGTTAGCATGCAGAGTGGGAGAAGGGGAGCTGATACAGTTCCAGGTTAGAGGTTTTAGAGCTGAAAGCTGTGCTGAGCACTTGGGGATGTTTGCAGGAGTGTTAGAGGGAAGGAATTTTCCACTGCTCTTAGGCTGCAGTGGGTGCTCTGCTGCGGCTGGGGACTGCAGAGCCCTGGTGCTGCTCTGCTTTCCAGCCAGAGCCCCGAGTTTGGCGTGGTCAGAAAAGGGTGCCAGGGAGCCACTGGAGCTCACATCCAACCCTCTGATGATTAGTGACCCTTGCCTTGGTTTCTGCTATCAGATTTACTGTCAAAAACATCTGTGGGCACAAAGGCGCTGTGCAAGATCTGCTGCTCATGCAGGGCAGAGCAGCTCGTGTGTTCAGCATACAAAAGTGTTCTGGGATGTACCTGGAGCTTTTGGCAAGGTATTGTTTGCTGATCACTACAGACACATAATTTTTAATGAAATAGAAAAGGTACATTAAATATTGAAGTGTGCTTTAAAGCTAAGCTTTGTCTTACTGCCCAGGTCACTTCTGTGTTTGAAAAGATTTTTATGGGTAAGTGAAAATTATACTCAATCTGGCAGTAGTTTCTTCTCATTTAGACTGAAAAAATAAAAATTCAAAGAAACAAACCAATGTTACCCTTTTTGTTTGGTATTATGAAAAGTCAATTTAAATATAGGCTGAAATGCTGCAATTCTGCTTTCCATAGTACCGTACATTTTTTATTTATGGTTAAGTGCTTAAAATCAAACCCCAGGAGACAAGAGGACTGGAGACTGTTCCTAATTGGTTTTCAACTCATTTTGACTGCAGACAAACCCTTTATGGTCACAGTTCAGCTGAGTTCATAAACAAATGGCAAGTCAGAAGTTCAGCACGTTCCTAATTGAAAACATGTGAGTCGTCCCATAGATTTCATTTGGGATTTCTTGTGGTTGCAGCCAGGCACGTTTACCACTTTGTCAGTTTATTTACAGGCACTGAGCTCCCAGGTCAGCACAGCACAAAGGTGCTCATTGCCTGCACACAGGGAGCGTGTTTATGTGGGCAGAGATGACCCACACCAGAGCTTTAAACAGGAGTGTTTTTCCCTTCATGGCCAGTGAGGATACTGTGAAGTGAAATGCCTTCAGTGGCTGTGGCAGGAGCTGAGGATAACACTTGATGTGTCATTGGAAAGAGAGATACAAGGGAAGGGGATCTGGAGGTCTGTGCTTATCCCCATTTCTGGTCTGTGCTTATCCCCATTTCTGCAGAAACACTCAGCTTATCCCCAACCCAGCTGAGTGTTTCTGCAGAGGGTCCCACAGCACAGGTACCTCTGCAGGGTTTGTAGTTCTCATGGGAAAGAAAATGCTCAGCTTTATTTCCAGAGCAAAGTGACAGCACCCTGGCAGGCTGTGCAAGCCAAGCGTGAGCCTGGGCTCCCATCAGAGCTGAGCAGTCTGACTGCACTGTCAAAACTGAGGGTAGTTAACACCCAGGTGTGAAACTTAAACATGACATTTCAGATTCCTTCCTGTGTAAGTAATGAATTATTTTAACATGGAGAGCAGCATAGCTTAAGAAACCTTAGCATTCCCCTTTTGTTGCATTTCAGTGGCAGTGCCTGACAATACCTGCCTGATTAGAAAAGGCCCTGTAACACAGAGGCTGAAGTCATTAGTGTGCTGGAGCAGAAATCCTCCTCCTTTCCACTTGTATATGAAAAGTGGCATTGCTGTGTAACAAATCTTGAGGATAAGATACCCTGAAAGGAGGGTCAGTGTGTAGAGGTCAGATAGCATTCCTCACTACCTGGTTACAGCTGGGGATCATCAGAGACCTCTGGCCCAGCAGCTGAGACACTTTCCTCATACTGTGGCAGTAGGTGAGATGCTTGCCCAACACTTAGAAGTACATTTAATTGGTATTGTTGTTTCAATGGGGTTTGGTTTTTAATGAAGTCAGGTGTCCCAAACACCTCCAGGACTGGTCACTGGCTGCTTCCCTCTGGATTCTCAGCAGGAGCTGCAGATTAGATGATCAGAATTGCCAAGCAATGAGTATTTGGAGCTTGTGTGAAATAGCCAGTGGTGGTGTTATTTGGAGGGGTGACTGTCACAGACACAATGTAGTGGACAGCAAATGCCTGACTTGGAGCCATGTGTAGAGATACTGACAGAATGGAGAGTTCTGGGGCAGAGCTATCGTGCTCTGGGACATTAGGATCTCATTTGACAGACATTGTTGAGGCAGGATACATAGATATTTGAACTGTTGTAGGGAGTGGGTTTGTAAGAGGGGATCTCAGTCCTCAAGGCTTTAACTGAGCAGTTTTTGTCAGTACAACACTGATATAAATCTATTCCTAGTACACACTTGCATACTTGGTGAACCAAACCCACTACACATTACTTACTTGTGGTGCAATTCAGAGCAACACTTTGATCCTGCTGTGTAAGTCAGGTTTGTGTAATTTCAGAAATGTATTTGTACAAGCTTAATTATGCATGTTGTGCCTGAGACATATAAATCTGGATCATGGCAGCTCGCCACCTGCCCATGTATGTCCCTAACTGCCTGATTTGCATGCCTTACTCACTGGAGAATAAGCAGCAACTGAAAAAAACTGGTTTTAGTTATTTTGCTTTCATTTCTTCGAGACTTAACACAAAGTAGTTGGGCTGCATTTCCTGTACTTTAGAGAAGAGGCATTATGTGTCTACATTTTGGCTTATCTGTCTTTGTGTGACCTCTGGAGAACCCAGAGAGTAGGTAGCATTTCTCAAGATATAGTATTTGTTAAAGCTTTTTGCAGCCCTTTTGGAGGAGGTCATCACCTCTAGTTTAAGAAATTCTGATCTTATCTGGGCAGCTGCAAGTCAGCAGCACAGACAGCATGGGAGGACAGCACCTGTGTAGGGAAGGGCTCCAGACAGTGTGCCCAAGGGACAGAGCAGGGATGCACCACCTGCAGCAAGCAGCTGCTCCTGGCAGGTGCCCTGACAGTGTGGGCTTGGTTTGGGGGGCATCACAAGCACCTCTCCCTGGGCTGCTCTTGTCTCCCAGCTGGGAGAAAAGGCAGGTGAGGAGCTGGCAGATGGAAGGGATGAAGCTCCTTCAGGAGGTGGTAGGGCATCATAAGAGAGTAACAGATGGGGAAAAACCAGAGGAAATGCAAATGGTGCTTCAGGTCATCATTTAGTGGTTCTGGCTCTGCCTCTCTGCCCAGAGGAGCTGCTCTCCCTGCAGGCTTCTGTTGTAGCAACCTCCTGAGCTTGTTTTTCCCTTCCTAAATGGGGGTTCTGGTGAAGGGCAGCTCCTTCCTCAAAGCTGCCTCGGTGGTATGGGAAGTCAGTGTGTTGTCAGTGTTCCCAAATCAGGGCTTTTCCCAGCACCAAATCCATAGTGATTGGAAATAAAATGGCAGGCAGGACTGCTGGCAGGTGTGCAGTTTGAGACAGCAAATGCATCTCACGAATGGGAGGTGACTGAAGCAGTGCAGAAAGGGGTCATCATTTTAACTTCAACTCCTGCTTCTCTCCCAATATCCATGAGTACCTTGCAAGAAGTGTTGGCAAGCCCTGGAACAAACCAACTCATATCTTCAGTGAGAAGTGCCTGAATTTTTGTGTGTGAGAGCAACAAGGGAAGATACAGGCAACCCCTAAAGGGTTTTCTCCTCCTCACAGCTTAAGCAGAGCCATCACATGCACTTCAGCCTTCCCCAGCTATTCATTTTGAAACAAAACAGGCCTTAAACGTTTATTTTCAGAGAAGCCTTCCAGGAAGTCTGCATACTTTTGTGGGTAATTTTTGCAACATCATTCCAACCAGTTCAGCTCTGTATTTAGTGCAAATTGGGTCTCAGAGATAATTCTTGATTACTCTGTGCATACCTGTAAGTTGCAAAGTATCCCTGGCGTTCTCCTGTGTGTGCCTGCCAGTGAGAGCCCTGCAGTGCTCTGTGTGCAGGTGTGGTGCTGGTTGTGCTGTGGTGCTGTGCCTGTGGCAGCCCACACGTGTCCCAGGGGACATTTAAATGCAGATGTGCCCACAGACTGACCCGGTGTGCGAGGCTCTCCCTGGGAGCCCCTGCAAGGTGTAGGGCAAAATTCTCTTCTCAGCTTCCCAGAGTAGCTCCTGACTCGGTCTCCCAAGCCTCCTGCATTGACACATGCAGGCATTGTATGGTGTGAAAGGTGTCCTGAAAGGAGTAATTTTTCACTGACTGAGGAATGGACCATAATGGCAATGCTGCAAAAACAGCACAAGACCTTTTCTTGAACCAGTTCCTCTGTGTCTGAGAGAAACATGAAGGATTTGTACCACCTGGGCAATGTGCTTGTAGCCTCTTCCTCCTAATTATCCCTGAGCTGATGATCTAAGACTGCTTTGTGGATATGAGGACAGAATTTTGCCTGTGGGATGCACGATTACCAACTGTGCCTCTTCTGTAAATCAGTTGTAAGTGTATTTGGAATAACTGCCAGGCCAGCTTCTGAGCTTGCCAGAGGACACAGCTCCAGCAGACACAGTCCCACATGGCACAGAGCTGTTGCAGTTTTAAAATCAGTCTGATTTTTTTCTTTAACAGGGGAGCCCAGTGTAACTCCGTCAAGCCTGGAGTGACACTCTGAATCTGCATCTGCCTCATGTGAGTTAAAATCCTGGCAGCAGCATTTTGCATAAGCTGGAGCCTCTGTAGAGAGCTTTTTTTTTTTTCTTTTTCTTTATTTTTTTTTCCTTTTCAGGAAGGCTGTAAAATTGTAACTGTATGTGTCTTGGCAGCAAAGGTAAACACAACCACACAAATGCATGAGAATTGCATACCTTACTGCACAACCCTGCTCATTCCAGACCAGCTTCCCTGCTAGCACGTCCTGTGTCAGTCAGGGATCACTCATCACAGACCTGAAGGCTTGCAGTGTTCACTCTGGGGTACTGCTTTTTACCTTTTAACGGTGTATTGTTAAGCCAAGTAATGGTATTAAGAGGAAGCTGGAATGCTGTCAACTGGCTTCTGTTTTTTTAAAACCTTTAGTTGTTTTCTTTCCACCCTGGTTGCATAATCCATGAGCACTGGGTGCTGATTGCCCTGTGCTGCAGAAGCATCTGCCTGTGTTGGAACAGGACTATTAAAATAACAATTCCTCTGGAGCTGAGGACTTGGCTTTGTGGCAGAGACGTGGCCATCAAGCTCTAAGAAAATGAAATCAGAATAAGTCGTAGCGCGTGCTTTGGTTTTACTGTCATCCCATGTGTGTTGGCAAGGATGGTGTGAAACTGTGTTTGTGGCTCTGCCTCCTCCCCTGTCACAGAGCTGGGAATGCTCAGAGACTGTGCCCTTCTCAGCTGGGTGCAAGAGTTGGGCACAGCAGACTGTGTGGCAAATAGCTGAATTCATGCCCTGGCCAAGACACACAAACTATCTTCATCAGAGGAACAGGATTCAGCAACCAGGTCTGAGGGAGGGGGTATTCCAGCAAAGTTTAAAACCATGGTTTCATCATGCAAGCTGCAGAACAAAGTATTGATCTGTCCTCTCCACTCTGTTTCCTCATGGCTGCCTGAAGACATGAGAGAGAGCAACCAGCCCCGAGTACAATGTTGAAATAATGGAGTAACACCTGTAACTGGGGCATCTTCCCCAGATGTGCTGCCAGAGTTGCAGTGATGTCAGCCTGGATCTGAGGAGGTGGATGGTTTGTTTGCCCAGAGGAAGCTCCAGTTACTCAAATAGGCTTGTGAGAAATGCCAGGGGGTTGTGGCTGGTTCCAGGTGATGCAGCAGTGCTGTGGTGTAGGGTGCTCTCAGGGTGGCCTCAGGGAGCTCTCAGTCTCTTCCCAGCTCTGTGTCTAATTAAAGGAAAGTTTATCTGGAACAGTAAGTGTGCTGGTAACTAGAGAACATTTACTGTCCTTTCAGGAGTCCAGTTTCCTGTGTCTCTGTTTAGTTCATGTGTCAAGGAGAAGGCTCTCATTTCCCAGATATCGTGGAGTAGTAGAAAGATAGAGATGGGATCTGAGGCATGAATGAGCTAATAGTTTAGTGTTATTCAAAGAGACATCAAAGAAGCAAAATCTAGGGCTTGAGAGGTAAGGGGAATAACTGTCCCCACAAAAGAAACATTTAGAATAATGCTAATTAATATATTGCCCCAGCAGAGAGTTGGGATGATGGAGGCTGAGGTTGATACCTCTTTTTCAGCCTTTTTCCTAATAGTGCTTCAGCTTGTTTCCTTAGAGAGTTAAAAGGAGGTCTGTGGTGATTTTCTAAGATGGAGAGGCAAATACGAAAGAAATAAACTGAGCAAGCATATTTTGTGACCAGCTGACCTTGTGTCCCACCCAGCTGTTCCCTGTGCAGTGTTAGAAAGATACACAGATTGCTCATCAGAAAGCCCCACAATTTCCCTGGAAAGGTTCTGCTGGAGCTGTGGATGCCACTTCTGTTCGTCCAGAGGAGATGCCAGTGTGTTCCTGCCTAGGTTCCTGTGTGGGCAGCATCACTGTGGTTGGTGACTTCAGAAAGACCAGGGCTTCCTCAGAGAGGTGTTTTGTTGGCAGTGATGCATTATGGATTGAGTTGGTAGCATGGTCCATTTCCCAGGGGCTGGGAAGGAGGAGTGCAGCACCTTCATGGACAGAGTGGGGGATTGGAGTCTGTTTCACTTAACGGGGAGCTGTACAGAGCTCTGACATTCTGAGAATGTGTGCAGGTGTACTTACAAGAGTTTTCCTTGGGAAGTGCCTTTACTGTCCTGAATCAGAGGAATTCCTTGTTCCAGATGATGCTCTGGTGTTACTCTCACAGTTTTGTTCATCACCTAACTGCCTATTGCTCCCTCCAACTCTAGCTCACTCCCCAGAATTGCCTTGTCAGTCACTGCTTTCCTCATTAGCTGTACCTTTTGATTGCTTATTCCTATCTATAGCTCAATCAATCCTTCCTTTCCTAAAGGATAGAAAAGACTACGTGCACTGAATGTTGTATCATGTTGTTGATGTTTGCCATTGGTATAATATTGCTTGGACATTTTGATAACTGCTGTGTTGATTTTAGTTACCTGTTTAAGACCATTGCAAGTTTGCTTATTACATTTTTAATGGTGTTCGTTTAATGGGGAAAATTAACTCTTGGGATTCTGGTACTTTTTAGGTTATTAAGAGAAACAGGAGCCCTCTGTCATGGGTACTGTGATCTCAGTCTTCTGACAGTCTTGTTTCATCTAAAGTCATTGCCTTTTCAATTTTATTTTTTTAATATTTTATATATTTTCTTTCTCCTCTCAGATTAAACTTCTGTATACCACAATGTATATATATATGCTGGTGATTACTGGACAAAGTATAGACAATGTGTATTAATATATATAATGAGGCCCACAGATGTGTTGGATCTCTCTCAGGAAAAACAGTCTGTCCTCTAATGAGTTTACTGTGTAACTTGCACATTTTCAGCTAAATTTGTAATATTCAAGTGTTGGAGGCAGTTGGACCCCTTGAACCCATGGTAACCCTCATTGCAGTCAAGGGTTGTATTTATTTATCTCAGGACCAGTTTAAGACAGAACATTGTGGTATTCCACTCCTAAGGGGAAGGGAGCACCCAGGATTTGTAGGTGCTCATGGTTGAAAGGAATGATGAAAGCCAGGGCATCCACAGAAGCTTACAAAGTTTTATTAGTAAATTACACTTGGCATGAGAATTGGTATGTTAATCCCTCACCTTGTAGTGTAAGCACACAGCAGTGGGGGTTGGATAAAGGGGTAGGGTAAAGGGGAAGAAAGAAAGAGATGAATTGAAGAGGGGAAGAGACAGAAGAAGGAAGAAAATGAGAAAAAGAGATCCCCAGTCCTGGCAGCAGCGCTGATGAGGTGCCCAGTGTCCTGGGGCACATACACCCCAGGGCTTTGTGGGGGTGTCTTTTTATAGATGAGTCCTCCCCACCTTGCAAACAGGGCTCTTGTTTTCCATGGAAATCAGTTACCATGTGCACTCCATTCTTCCAGACCTTTCTGAAAATGGGTTGGAGGGTCTTGGGTGGTCTTGTCTCCTCCATATAGTCCATGCCCACTTCTCAACCTCATTCCTGCACTGGAGCTGTGCTGTGCTTATCCCTGGGAGCCAGAACAAGGACGTTTGCCCCAGAAAAGTGCTGTCCTTACCTCCACATTGCCCCCTTCTCCAGCCACATCCTGTTCTTTCTCACAACATGTTATTACCAACAATCGCTGGCTGTTATTACCAACAATTCTTGCTCAGCTTCAGGACTATCCAGCTGTCTCAGTGTTTGAAACATGCACATTAGCCCCTTATCTTCTGGGCTCATGCAGACATGCAGTGAGCGTAAACACACTGCCAGAGAAACCCTTTGATTTCCACCTGTCCTGATTGCCTTTTAGATATAATTTAATGATCTGATTAAACAGTAACATTTTCAGCACATGGGAAGGTCATTGGCAGGAAGAAGAGAGGTTTCATGGTAGGAATTACTTAGTTGAACATTTCCATTTCTTTTGTATGGAGTGAAGGGAAGGTGTGTGCCCCAGAAGAGCAGCTCCTCTGACATGGGAGAGCAGTGAACTTGCTTTAAAAAGTAGCATTTTGATGCATAAGGGTAATAATGAACAGATTTTTTGCAGTTCCATATGGTGTTATTAACAAACAAATCATATGTTAACTTGACAGCTCTACCTTCACGCTAACTTAGTCTGCAGCAAACATTAATTCCCCTGATATGAAATCTGGAGCAATACTGAACTTTGGGATTGTATCCAGATCAGTTACAGTAGCACAGAAGTGATGAATTTCAGGCTTTCTAACCTCCAATTTATTGGTTTCTTTATCAGCTTTGCAAAAGCATAGCAAACCAAAACCCTGTTGGAGCAGATACTACAGAGAGTGTTCATGCATCTGCCTAACAGGACTGCAGGGAGAGGAGCTGCTGTTTGAAATACATTTTTCCTGATGCAGAGAGCTGTGATAAACTGATGGATATTTCATCTGGTGCACTCTGCTGCTGAAATTGAAACTGCAGCTCTGCTTCACTGCAGCCCTGGGGCAGGAGCTGATTCCACCACACTCTGGGCTGGGGGACCTGAGGCATCAAAGGAGGGAAGGGTATGTGGAGGAGGGAGAATGGGTACATATTACTTTTAATTGCCTTCTTGTTTAATCCCCTAGCTGTTTTCAAATTTTCTAACTGAAATCTCATCTTGGTACAGTGTATAAATCCCCTGAATACGAATCTCTTGGATTTGACCTGACCGTAGAAAGATTAGTTTCCATTGGATACCCTCATGAGCTGCTCAATTTTGTGTATGATCCTGCATTCCCTACCAGGTAAATGACTCATGGATTCCAACCCTGCCTGCTCAGTGCTTGTTCTGTGAAGTTCACAGGCAGCATGTGAGGCCAGCTTTCCAGTTGTGGATGTGATGCCTGTGGCTGGCCACAGATCATGGGGAAGGGAGAGGACTAATCCAGGATGTGGGGGGGCCTTTGCACACATGGACCCTTGCCAGCAAAGAGGGAGTGTGCAAACAAAAAAAACAAAAAAAAAAACCTACTGAAAGCGTGGGCCAAAAATAGCCCTTCAATGCAAAGACAGCAGAGACACAATTGGATTGGGAGTGAAATCAGAATCAGGGAGGATGAGCCATTACTGTCCAAGAGGCTGCTGGGATGTCTCAGAACATTTTTCTTTAATGATTTTAATTAGTAGTGTTGTGGTGCATAAGACATCCTGAAAATTAAGGTGACAGTAAACAAGAATAGAAGTGGGATCAATCAAGTTTTCTTGTCAAGATGAATCAAATGTCAAAAACACTTGATTTAACTTTTTTATTTTATAATTTTACATTAAGTTAATGGTGCAAAATTACTAATTCCTATATTTTCTCTTCTGGTGGGAGAGGTAAAAGGGACATTATTTTGAAAAAAGCTTTTGATCTAACTCTGCACCTCCAAGTTCTTTCCACTTGTGCCTTTGCTGGATTTTGCTTCTTTGACTCTTTTGGAGTTTCTTCACAAAAGACTGGACCAGAAGGTCTGTTGGTTTGTTCCAGTTTTGGTCTGGCAGCCTCCTTCCCTTCTCTCAGTGTGTTTTACACCGAGAGTTGCTGCTGGCTGTGCCTTTGCCTGTAACAAGGCATAGCCCTCACAAACCTGTGATGAGAGCTCTGTTAAATCCACCACCTTGATCCCAGGGAGGGGACAGAAGGGATATCTCTGTGGGAAGGCTGTGTTTGCCAGATGCAGGCTGCTAGATAAATTGGACAGAGTTTTGCCAGAGTCAGAACCGGGCACATCCAGAGTGATGTGCCATGGTTACATCTCCCATCTGGCTTTCTCTGTGACAGAGCCATGAAAAAGCAGAGAGAAATTCCTTTATCACATCTCACTGTTCCCTGCAGCCCGACAGGGGTGTCAGGTTTGTGACCCTGTGGAAGAGGCCCACAGCTCCCTGGTAGATGCACAGCTGAGCCTCTCAGTTAAACATTTTGGGGAGAGGTCAGGTGTCTCTGCTGCCTGGTGATGCTGGGCTCTGGTTGCTCACCTGCTGCCAGCTAAAAGGGACAGTAGGGACCCCATCTGCATCATAACAGCAGCTCTGTTCTGATGCCCCATGCCAAGTGAGCAAAGGTGCTCTAGAGCTGTTCTCGCTGCTGTTAAAATGGTCACCCCTTAATGCACTTGCCTTTTCATATCCTAAATTGCTTTCTTAACAGAGGCCTGGTGTTTGACACCCACTACGGAAACTTGCTGAAAGTTGATGCCTATGGGAACCTCCTAGTATGTGCACATGGCTTTAATTTCCTCAGAGGGTGAGTGCTGACTCTTGGCTGTTCTTTTTGACTTAATTCACTATTGTGTCAGTGATCCTCCGGGCACCCATTGTATATGGAGTCACAGGGACTCTGCTAACAGCAGAAGCTGTGTTGGTGTTCCTGCAGCTCCAGGATCAGCTGTGGGTGGACTGAGGGTCTCAGGTACAGCAATAGCCCAGATGTTTACAAGGGAAAGGGCTGTGCTACCACAGGCACATCCATAGTGAGCTGGGAATAGAGGAACGTGTGCTGTGGGGAAGAGTTGGGGTCATCCAGGGGTTCTTCACCTGTCCCGGCACAGTTTAACATCAGCAGCTTGTCAGTCAGGACAAAGCCATAGTATGTGCCCCATGAGACTGTCAGCTCCACAGCTATTGCTAAGAAAGTTTGAGGGCCTGAGCTGGTTTGGGTAGGAATGATCTTGCTCTACCCCTTTGTTTCTGACCTTTGAGAGTGTCAGAACTGAGCACTGCCCTCCATTTCCTGCAGCCTTCCCTGGCTGCTTGTGTCTCTTGTCCCAGAGAAGGTGCTTTAGGAAGCAGACAGGACTGCTGTGCCATGTTCCTGATGTGTCCCAGCAAATCCCCACTCCCACATTCCTGCTGCAAGGGCATATGAATGGAAGGCAAGGCAAGCTCAGGGGCCCCAGGGTGACAAACCTTGTCATTGGAGGTCTCTAAGTCCTTGAATCAGGACTCCAAAATTTAGAAAAAAGCCTTTATGTGTGCATTCAAGTTCCTCTTTGAGCCTAAAATGATCTTCAGTAGCACTAGAAATTTAGGAGACCAGAATAATGATATGAGTTCAGTCACTGCCACCCTGCTGATGAATTGCAGAGGGCCCCACACATTCCTCCTGCAGCAGAGCCCTGCACACCCCTGAGAGCTGCTGGGAGAGTGGAGAGCAACACATGGAAAGTGGGGGAGAGTTTAAGATAAGCATACAATGAAAGTGCAGATGATTTAAAGCATCCTCCTAGCCAGCAGCATGGGGCTTAAGGTCGAGCTGTGAACTCTGGACCACTCTGTGTCCCTGGGTGGGCTCAGTTTGCTGACTCAGCAATGAGGGCTTGGTCCTGGCTCTGCTGGAGTCAGCATGGCCAGGGAACACCCCTGGATGCACTTCTGCTCTTCTGCCAACATGCATGTGGGGAAGCTGAGTGTTGATTGAAGCACAGCAGACTTTGGTTAGTGAACCCTGCTACAACTCCATTTTGCAGGTCAGCACATTTTATCTTCTTTATGTTTTGTGGTTTCACTCTTCTCCACTTTATTTATTCTCAGGCCTGAAACACGGGAGCAATATCCAAATAAATTTATCCAGAGGGATGACACAGATAGATTTTACATTTTGAACACATTATTCAATCTACCAGGTGAGTCTAATGGGAGCCAACACAGGCCTCTCTGTGCCTTTTAAGCTAATAAAGCTTTGCTGATGTCGTACTCTACTTTTCTGTTTGGTTTTTTTTTTTTTTTTTTTTGCATGAATTTTCTTCCTTTGGGCACAAGGGCTAAAGTTATATGGCTGTATGATGTTATCCTTGTCTCACTCTGTTTCCTTGCAGAGACCTACCTGTTGGCTTGCCTGGTGGATTTCTTCACTAACTGTGACCGGTACACGAGGTTTGTATTCCCTCCACTCTGAGATGATGATGATGGAACAGGAAGATTGATATTATTTTATACAAGAGCAATACAGCACAGATGGAGCTGCTCTTAATATCAAAACTTAAATGGTTTTGGTGGGCCTTCTATAATTCTGGGGTGCTAAGTTGATCTGTGTGTACAGCAGAAGCTGGTTAGGAAGGTTTCCTTCAAGGGTACAGCAGAACCAACATACTGACTGACATTGGTATTTGGGGCAGCATCCAGGACTGCACACTTTTTACAGGGTGATTACAGGCACCATTCAGTTCATTTTGAACCTGTCCATTGGAGCCATGTCTGAGATGGTAACTGAAAGGCTGAATTTCCTCAGCCAGTTACCACAAGTGCTTCGTGTTGTAATAAAAGACATTGCACACTTAGAGGTGAAGTCCTCAGTGTGGTATAAAAGGCTGATTGTGCAGCAGGAGTATTTACCTTGCTGTCAAAAACATATAAGCATAAAAACAAGCTGTGGCTTGAACTGGCAGATTTGAATGCTCCTGTGCTGCTCATCACCTCATGTGATGGGTCATCTTTGCATTTATGTGAGTGGAAGGCAAAGGTTTAATGTGATTTCACCTGGGAGCAGAGGAACTCTTTATGTTGGCAATCCATCAGGTGAAGTACCTTTTCTCAGGAGAGGCATGATGATTGCTGTCATAATAAATACAGCTCTGTGTAATCCTTCTTGATTTCTTCTGATGCAGGCTGTCATGCTGTCTCAAAGATACCTCCAGAGTATCTTGTAATTTCTAATGTTAATACTAAGTGTTCAACATAGAAGCAGTTCCTCCTCTCAGCAATATTGCATTTAGTTGATTTCCATGACTCTCCCTTCTTCAGCGCTGGAAAGAGGGAGAAGGAGCATCACTGTTTATTTCCTTAGTACCATTCATCTTCTGTTAAATGCTGCAAACAGCATTTTTGCAGTTTTCTGCAGTTCTTGTAATGTGGGTGAGAAGTAAGAGTCACGGTCACAGAAAGCTGTGGAGGCACAGACATTCCTGGTCCTGTTAAACTGTGGTTGTAGCCTTCTTTCAAGCCTGAGCTGCAGTAAAGTAGTAGATGAGAAACCATGATGGTAAGATGAAAACACAAGCTCCAAACAGCATTTTGAACTGTCTCGCTCCTTGGTGTGTTTCTTACCTGCTCTGACTGACTGCTAAAACCTCTCTTTGTCTCCTCACAGCTGTGAAACAGGGTTTAAGGATGGAGACCTCTTCATGTCCTTCAGGAGCATGTTCCAGGATGTCAGAGATGCTGTTGACTGGGTTCATTACAAGGTGACTGCAAGAACTCTTGGGATGTGTGTGGTTGTAGCTGGCTTGGAGGGGCTGGTTTGGAACTCCTGAGCTCAGATTTTCTGTGCCTGCTCTGGGCAAGGGCCCTGCTTGGCCGTCTAGTGAGCAAATAATAGATTGCAATTGTATGGGAGTGAGTCAAGATCTCAGCTGCCCTCCTAGTATGGGAACATATCTGGCTTGGCTTCCTATTCCTTTTTATTGTGCCCAGATTTAATATTTGTACTGTAATTCATGGGTTTTAGAGTGTAATGCCATGAGAGTATTTGCACTTCAAGTCCGTCCACAACTTGTACATTGTCCTAATTATTAAAGCAATATTTTGCTGCAAATTCTTTACATTGGCACTATCCTACATTGTCTAAAAAGTACTGGCATTAAAGAGAGAAATAGATCAGCTGTTCTCTAATTAGAGAAAAGCATTTCATCTTCTGCACACACTTGTGCACAAATTTAGAATATAATTTTGTGAGCATTAGCATATGGCTAAAGTCTTGATTTTCTTGTTCTCCCTCATTCAAGCAATCTGTTGGGTGGGATGGAGAACCATCACAGGAGAACTCTGCTCACAGTTGTACTTGTGGTGGTCCTTTTACCCATGCAGAAGTCAGGAATCTATTTTTCTTTCCTTATGCAGTGTTGTGTGATACATGTTGGAGTTGGCCTTTGACTAAAGCATTATGGTCAGTGTTGGAGACAGGTCGTTAACTGTCTTGTTTGGTATGGCAAATCTATTTTTTGTTTGTTTCTATTGTATTCCCTTCTGAAAGGGTTAAAATGCTGTTGAAGTGGATTATTTACCATGGTGAGGGAATCGATGGATCACAGAGTTTGTGATGGTCCCTGCTACTCAAAGCCTCTCATCTCTAGAGTCACTGGTTCAGATTCGCCCTGGTTTGTACTTTCACAGCATTTTAAAGTGTGAAAGTTGGCATTACTTTGTTGTCTCTTACATCATAAGTTTCCATGACCTCACTGGGTTCTGTTGTTTCTATTTCAGGGATCGCTTAAGGAAAAGACCCTTGAGAATCTGGAGAAGTACGTGGTGAAAGATGTAAGTGTGAAGTTACTTTACTTGTGCTATGTGACATTCAGGACTGACTAAGCAGGCAAGAAATAAACATGCTGATTTGCTTTCCTAAATCACAAAACAATAAGGCTGCGATTTCTATTGTAATAACCAAAGACAAAGTGGAAAGTTCAGATGCAGCCTTTATTCTGAGCCAGTGAGCCACGTGATTTTGTATTGATGGCACAGTTTTGTACAGAAAATGTAAAAGCCAGAGGAAATGTTATCAAGGTGAACACACTGGCAGAGCTCATGTTGTTTCTTTCAGTGGTGAAAGCAGCTGTGTTCCCTGCCCATGTTTTTCTGCCCAAGCAAACCTCTCTTTAAAAAGCAACAGTTGAGCATCTTTTTAGCCACATGACAAGAAAGTTACACTTAGCCATGAGGGACAGATCCTGAAAGACTCACCAGTGTCTAGTCTCTTGAGAACCCCAAAATGTGTGTTCAGCACATCTAATTGAGCAAGCTCCAGTGGTTCCCTTACTCCTGCCATCTCTGCAGTGTGCAAGGCCTCTCAGGACCACTCACGGAGTAAGTATTTTTTAGTTTAGGTGAGCTCTGTGGTAGATTATCACTTTAAAGCAGTTAACCTTGTTTCTAGTTACACGCCTACAGAATTCTTAGGTAAGTGCTCAGTGAGGTAATCAGCTATTTTGGCAATGGACTGAGATTTCAGATTCAATAAAAATAGCCCCAGGAATAAATTCTCCCTAATTTGAGGTTGGAATTATAATGCGTTCCAACTTGTGGCTCGTGAGCTCAGATTTCACCTGCCTCTGGGCCCATTTCGGGAACGGACTTGGAGCTGGAGCAGATCGGTGGGAGCAGCACAGGGTGCCTGGCACTGTGGTTGGCAAAGGCACTGCAGCCCTGCTGAGCCCTTCCCCCTCGCCTTCCTCCCCTGGGCTGTGCTCTGGAGGGGTTACCTGGATGGACCAGCAGCTTTCCTGGCTCTGGCCAGTGCACAACACGTGAGTTTCCTTGCTCGATGGTTTGATTTGCCTTTTTTTTGTCTGGTGGGATCATAGTTGAGTTTTTTTTCCCATGATGCATGTATGCAACTTTGGTGTGTGACTTGGATGTTCCCCTTGGCTTCCAGGGGAAGCTGCCACTGCTGCTCAGCCGCATGAATGAAGTGGGGAAGGTGTTTCTGGTCACAAACAGCGACTATAAATACACAGATGTAAGTGCTGCTTGAACTGCTGGGTTGGTATTTCATGGAATAAGCAGAAGCCAGCCAGTCATTTGGATGGGTTTTGGTGGGACATTTTCTGGTGGAGAATTGTGTTTTTTAATCTACATGTAGGGTGGGTTAGTGGAGGATGCAGATGAAGCCTTGAGTCACCTTTTGTCATCCTGGTTCTGGCACTGAGCTAGTACAGACCTGGTTTAAGTCCCTCTGTGCTTCACTCAGTTCCTCAGCAATTATAAGGCTGAGTTTTGGATTTTAGCATCCTTTAAAATGCAGGCTTTCCCTTTTAAGCGAGATAGAGAGTCTGAGTACAGACAGGTCACCAAACCAAGGTCCTGGAGAGGTCTGAGATGCAGAAAGGGCTGTCTGCTAAGCTGAGAAGTAAACACGGTTACTTCCAGGTGGGTGTCAGGGTGTTGCAACACTGCCAATCTAAAGATGTATGTGCCATTTTAAAGCATTGCAAGATATGCCTGAAGCAGTGTTCAGTTTTCTGAGGCAACTGTGTAATTTGATTATAAAAAATACTGGTTTGATTCCTATCATTGTCCTGTTCCATTCATTTTGTCTCCAAATCTTAGCTGACTTCTGTGTAAATTCTAAAAATAAAGTTCTGTAGTCTGAAAAGATAAAATCAGAAAGCATGCTTTATAAACTACACAAATGCGTGTCTAAAAGGACATATTTGAATGCTTTCTTTCTCTCTTTTAGAAAATTATGACTTACTTGTTTGACTTTCCACATGGACCAAAGGTATGTGATTCTAGACTGCAGTTGCAGTAGACACTGATGTGCCTAATTATCTGTGTAGCTGGAAAGCATTTTAATCCTGCTTCATCGGCTGCATGGGATTAGT
Organism: Ammospiza caudacuta; assembly: GCF_027887145.1. Lineage (NCBI taxonomy): Eukaryota > Metazoa > Chordata > Aves > Passeriformes > Passerellidae > Ammospiza > Ammospiza caudacuta. The sequence goes on along the minus strand of NC_080601.1, from coordinate 26,585,915 downwards.
TGCTTTAATCTGGTTAAAATACACTTGCTGTTTTGTGTCCTGTGTGAATGGGATCAAAGCAAATACAATGTAACAGAAAGAAAAGGGGCATCATCTGGTCTCAAATGATAATCTGTGCTAATGATAACATTATTTCAGTGATAAAACGTTTCAACTGTGGCATTTTGTAGACAGATTTCTTAGAAATCATGCACAATGGTTTAGATGTTGTTTAAAAAAGCCATGATGGAAAGGAAATAGTTTTATAAAACAGCAGAAACATTTATGGCTGATTTTGCCTTAATTATCGTAACTCCAGAAGTTTTAGTCATGCTTTTTTTTTTCCTGAGGCCAAGACTCAGCCCTGCAATTTATGGAGAAAAGTTTATGATACAAATTTATACTTCTCTTTCAGTCTCCCACTAAGAGGCTATCTCATGTTCAAAAGATGTGTTCTCACTCTGCTTTAAAAGCAGAAGGCAGCCAAGAGGGAAATTCGAGAGCACAGAGATACTCACCACACCTGATAGCTAAGAAGCTCCTTGCTGTGGTCTTGATCTCACAAAGTGCAGAAAGGGCTTGGTGTCCTTTGGGCAGGGCTGTGATTCAAAGCCATGCTCTGTGGAATGGAGTCCAGGCATTTTCCCATTCTTGGCAAAAGCACCAGCATGACCTTGTAAGCTGAAGCTTGTCTGGATCTGCATGGGATGTCACCTTCAGGAGCAGTGACAGGGTGTCATTTACAGCATCTTTTTACATGGCACCTGTGCCCTGACAGGGATGTTCAGGGCTGTTCTCCTGTCTCACAGCATGGCATCAGCCTGCACTGCTAGGACTGGGATGGGATGGGCTTGTGGCAAAAGGGGAATGCTTTAGGAGATGGTGCTGGCAACTCAGCCTTGTCCCACAGGAGGTATGAGCTAAGGGATTTTGATGGACCAGCAATGTCACAAGGTTATGGCTATGGACAGTGACACTCCAGGTAAATCTGTGTGCTTTTTTTGTGTTGTTCCTGACTCTGGGATTTGTTTTTGCCTTTGTAGCCTGGGAGTGCCCATCGGCCATGGCAGTCCTACTTCGACCTGATCCTGGTGGATGCACGAAAGCCCCTCTTCTTTGGGGAAGGCACTGTATTGCGGCAGGTGGACACGGTGAGTGGCCAGTGCAGGCTACCCCCATGGCTGCAGGGCTCCTGCACCTCCCCTGTGGCATCTCTCAGGGACAGTGGGCAATGCAGTGTTTGGACAGGACCTACCCTAGAGGTTGTGGGCTGGAGTCTCCTCTAAGTCATTCCTGAGCAGCCCCATCACCTCAAGGCTTCCCTAACATACTGCAGGTGACAGTAGGAAAGCCACCTCTGGGCTGCTTGGGAGTGAGACAGACAGACAAAGAGTGACATATCAATGGTATCAATATAGAAAAGATCCAGACCATCAGCTGTTCAGCGCTAACACAACACCTCCTTCCACAGGTGACCGGGAAGCTGAAGATTGGTACTTACACTGGCCCGCTGCAGCACGGCATTGTGTACTCGGGAGGTGAGGCAGGAGCCCTTCTTGTTGTGTGGAGTGGCTCTGATGTGGCCTTCAGCCACTCCAGCTGTGAGAGGACATGTGCCAGGCAAGGCTGTGCTTCCCAGAACACATTGTTTGTGCCCTCTGCACACTGCACCAGAAGCTCTCCATGCTCAAAGCTGCACAGTGCAGGGAAGAGATGGACCCATTCCTCCTCAAATGTCCTCTCCTTCCTTGCCAGGGAGGGTCTGGGAAATGCCTGCAGGGCTGGTGGTGGAGGGGTGGCTGCAGCTGGCCCAGTGCAGTGTCCCCAGCTGTACTTCAAGGTGCTGCCACCAGCGTGAACGTGCTTGGAAGGTTCCGCCAAGGCAGGGAAGGGCAGTGGGTGGATACAGAGCTGTCTGTGACGCCCAGGGCTCCAGTACTCTCACATGGTGGGGGAGGCAGCATGGCCTCTGTTGCTGCCATTCCTGTAGGGGTGTGCACAGGCAAAGCTGCTCCGGAGTGAACTCCCAGGCAGGTGAGCAGTGTCCAGGGAAGCCATGGTCAAGCAGCTGTTTTGGCTCACTGTTCTGAGCCATGCCATTCTTCTCTCAGGCTCTTCGGACACAGTCTGTGACCTGCTGGGGGCCAAAGGGAAGGATATCTTGTACATCGGAGACCATATCTTTGGAGACATCCTGAAATCCAAGAAGCGCCAGGGCTGGCGGACCTTCCTGGTGATCCCCGAGCTGGCGCAGGAGCTGCACGTCTGGACAGACAAAAGCGGTCAGGAGCCGGGCAAGCCCCTGGCCAGGCTTTGCTCTTGCTTGTCTGATGCTGCACCCCCGAGATCGCCAGGGCTTAGGGGTGCAGGGGAGAGATCACCCTGGCTTGCCACTTCTCCTTTTGGCCCTTTTCACTGGGTCTGGATGCTGGTGGCAGGAGCTGGGGTGCCTCTCTGTGGGCTGGTCTTGGGGTCCCAGGCCTTTCCTGTGCTCTTTCTCAGGCTATTGTGTGTAATCAGCCAAATGCTGCCTTGGCTATGGGAGAAGCTGCAGCTAGGTGGGGTTGAGTTGTTCCTCATCAATAATCCCAGAACATCTGGAGCCGTGGCTACTATGTTAAAAAATACCTGACAAGACCTGGGTTATTCTCCCTATAATGCCTGAGCTCTGACTGCTCTCCCATCTGCAGGGAGTCCCTATTCACCAGCTGCTTCCTCCTCATTCCTCCCACTCCCTCTGCTGCTCTGCTGCCAAAGTGCTGTGTGTTTCCCATCCTCCAGCGCTCCTGCTTTTCTCCCAGGTTTGCCCTTTGGTGTGTAAATAGGGCTGAGGGTTACGCAAATTGCCCCATAGCTGGTTGGAAGGCTTTGGTGAGAGCTGCAAAGGTTCAGCCTTGAAAACAAAAGGGCCAACCAGAAACCAAGCCCAAAGTTCTGCCCATGGCACGGAATGATTGACCCCTCTCTCTGCCCAGAGACCATGAGATGCTTTCTGTGTCCCTGCTCCAGTGTCCCTCATGTGAAGGGAGTGGGCAGGGGACTGTATTCACCTTCGGCACTTTCCATTTTAACAGTTTAACTTACCCTTATCCCCTTTCTTTTCTGGATTTTCCAGCCCTTTTTGAAGAGCTGCAGAGTCTGGACATTTTCTTGGCCGAGCTGTACAAGTGAGTGTTCAAACAGTGACAACTTTCCTGCTGCCTCTCCCAGCTAACAAGCGGCAATGACAAAACCTTGGGGTTGGGTTAGCGGCACTGCTGCCGAGCCTTGACTCAGGCCTGGGCTCTGCCCATGAGACAGCCTTCCCCTCCAGACCAGCCTCCCTCCCCCGAGCCCCATCCCACAGCATCTGGTTCTGAAAGACTTTTCACACCATGTATTTACCTTCTCGCCTGTAACTAGGCATCTGGACAGTAGCAGCAATGAACGCCCCGACATCAGCTCCATCCAGAGACGCATTAAGGTACCAATCATCAAAATCCCTTTTCATCCTTCTGGATCCCAAAGGGCTTAACAACCCAACCCCACTGCTCAGTCCTGAAATGCTTTGCTCTGCCTTTGGGTGGGCACAGCAGGCTTGGCAAAGTCACTTTGTCTCAGCTCACTGGTCACTGGCTCTCCTGAAAGGCAGCCTGGTCTGGAATAGGGTCCCTTTCCTCATGCCCACAAGCAGCACTGGCTGAGGGTGCTCACTGCTGCACCATGTGGCAGTGGCACACACAGGCTCAGACAGGCTGTAGCCTCTGGTTCAGCCAGCCCTGGGGTGCCAGCCTAGGGCAGTGCTGGACCTGAGCCTGCTGCCACCTTCCTTTTTGTTACCTGGGGCTCAGCTGTGTCCTGATGCCACGGGATACAAGCGCAGAAAGCCTTGCTGGAGATCCTTGCAGGTCTCACATAGCCCCCAGCCCTCAGGGCGCTCTGCCTCAGTGTTGTGGCTCTGAGGTACTGCCTGCCTGGCCCAGGAGCTCACCTGTCTTTTCCTCACAGAAAGTGACCCACGACATGGATATGTGCTACGGGATGATGGGGAGCCTGTTCCGCAGCGGCTCTCGGCAGACGCTGTTTGCCAGCCAGGTGATGCGCTACGCCGACCTCTATGCAGCCTCCTTCATCAACCTCCTCTACTACCCCTTCAGCTACCTCTTCAGAGCCGCCCACGTTCTGGTGAGTTCCAGTCCCAGGGAGGTGGGCAGGGGTCCCAAAGGGGCCCACACTTGTGTCCATGATCACTTCCACAGAACACAGCAGCACCTTGGAGGGTTTGGTGGCAGTGGATAGACTGTAGACCAAATGGTTGCATTCTGGGGTTTGCTCTCCATGTGTCTAAGGGAGGCAGCCTGGGGCTGGGACACCCCTTGTCACCTCCTCTCTCTGTTCCATGTGCAGATGCCACACGAGTCCACAGTAGAGCACATACACGTCGACATCAATGAGAAGGAGTCGCCGATGGCCACACGCAACCGCACCTCGGTGGATTTCAAAGATTCTGACTACAAGCGGCACCAACTGACCCGTTCCATCAGCGAGATCAAACCGCCCAACCTCTTCCCCCAGGCACCTCAGGAAATCACACATTGCCACGATGAAGATGATGATGAGGAAGAGGAAGAAGAGGAAGAGGAGGAGGAAGAGGAATAAGAAGGAAGAAACCAAGTATTTCTGAAGATAAACCATGACTCTAGCAGTGATCAGGAATGGATTCTGTTGTTGGGGCCCTTGGGGTGATGGGTTGGGGGGTGTGATTCTTGCAAAGGCACATTTTGAAAGTATTTGGAAACTTCTAACAAATTAACACTAATTAGGAGGAGACCCTTGTTTTCAGTTTTGCAGACGGTTCAAAAAGCTGATGGATTCTAACTGGGTGGTGCATTCAGATTGGACTGCCCGCCTGTGCTGTCATGCTACTCCCATTACATTTTGGGATGCTGCATGTTTCTCCCTTTCCCCTGATGTGTTTCATTTGGCTTTCATTTGAACAGTGTCCTGTGAACGGTTTTTGGCATTTGTTATATTCTCTGTGGAGACAGAAGGGATGTGCTGGGCCCTGCAGGAGACAAAATTATCCAAATCCTGCTGCCTGTTAGGTTGCTGCCCTTAACCCTCTGCTCCTGGGTTACATAATCCCCCTCCCCATGTCAGCCAGGGTGTTACTGTGCCTTCCAGTACTCAGTTTACCTTCTGTTGGTGTGAGTTTCTCTGTGGAAGTGGTTTGACTCCTCCAGACATCATGGATGGCAGTGAGATTCCAGCTCTTGCACATCTGCTGCCATACGCATTTCACCTTGTAGCCGCTTGTTACTCTTTCCCAGTGTCTGCAGGCTCTCACCATTGGCATGCAGTGCATAATTTCCAGGGCATTTCTCAAACAGCTGAGCTGCACACTCTGTTCTCAACTCCTCCAGTTTCAGCAGTAAATATTAACCCAGGAGCTTGAAGCTGCTGCTTTAGCATTACATTAGTCACTCTGTGTTCCTCCTGACCTTTCTGTCCTCTCAACTTTTGAGTGAAGCATCCCAAAATCAACCCCAGCCACCATCTGGAGTGAAAGGGCCTGTTGTGCCAGGGGCTGCAGGCCACATGGGCCTGCCCTAAGCTAGGAGACAGCACATGCCACAGGGCCAGCCCCAGGGTGGGAAGCTCCTGGCTGTCCAGCAGCTGCCCTGGTCTTTGGTCTGGTGCGGAGCACGCGGAGCTCATGGCCGTGCTGGGCAGGGCTGCGTCCCTGGCCAAGGAGGGCAACGGCTGCTGTGTGGGACCGGGGGTGTCCCAGGGATGAGCAGGTAGTCCTTGTGCCTGAAAGCCAGCCCAGGGAAGGCACAGAGCTGGGCACAGAGTGGGCAGCAGTGCCCTGTGGTTTTCCTCTGATTCACGGATGCAGCCTCCCTTACTCCAGCCTCTGCCGTTCGCTGCAAAGGGATTACAACGAGGGCCCTCTTGTAATGAATTTGACTGTTGTTTCAGTACCATAAACTCATTTAATTTTTTTTCATTTTAAAGTACCTTAGTAGAAAATAAAAAAAAAAAAAAAACCACAATACCAACATCTGAGCAGGAAAATGCTGCTCTAGTGGCAGTTCTTCAAGTCAATAAATGATGATGTTTCTAAGAAATGCTTAGTGGCGTGCTTTGTGCTTTGTGGGGTGTTGCTGAGATGATGAGAGCTGTGCTGGAGTTGGTGGGAAGAGATGGGACTGGTCTGTGGGGTTCCAGAAGGGTGGGTGACTGGGGAACAGTGACAGCATCTTTGGGAATCAGTTATGTGAAGCAGTGGTGAGGCACAAGGCTTCTGTTATCACCATTTGCATCGGCCAGGAAAGCATGGGGAGGGCAGAGAAACATTTTTGTCTTGGACACAGAGAATGAGGAGAGTCTTTTTCATGGTGGGAGGGGGAACATCCCTACACTGCCACTACCTCCAACACTGTCTTGCTAGGGCTGTTTCCCACAGACATTACCAAAGACCACTTCCTGTCCCTCTGTCCCTGCAAGACACATGGCCAGGGTGGCAGCAGGGCACAGCACAGCCTGTGCTCACCTGGGCCTGCAAACCTGCTTAAATAAACAAGAATACCCAGGGAAGGCCAGTGCTGCCACACAAGGCTGTGCCCCGCTAAGACAGGCAGCCTTGGGCACTGCTGAGCTCAATCCTCCCCTACAAACCAACTCCTCATGCCAACCAAACCAGACCTGAAGAGGTTCCCCCATCAGCACCACCACAGAAGGATATTCAGTACCAGGGCCCAAAGTGCCAGACAGAAAAGCAATACTAAATGGCAACAGCTGGTGGCCAACACTCAACACCTGACACTTAAGGGATTGCTGAAAACTCCAGAGCACTGTGTCCCTGACACCTCAGTTTTGGGGTCTGGAAAGGAGCTGACATGTACCCACAGTGAGGCTGGCTGCAGGAAGGGTTCCAGGGAGCTGTTCCCGAGCCCTTTCACCAAAGGCCATGCTGGGCTCTGCTATGTTTAAACTTTGTTTCTCCAAGTATAGCTACTTGAATTTTTTAAGCTTTAGCTCAGCAGCTGGGGGAGGCATGCGGCTGCAGAAAGGGAGGTCTGGGGAGCTCCATGCATTCCTCCTTCCCAATTGGTCACCACAAATAGCTCACTCCCAGCCCCGGGCTATTTCTGACTGAGATGGGGAGAAGAGGCTTCGAGGCTGGAGCAATGGAAAGTATTTGACCCTCACTTCATGGTGGGAAAGTGTTGGGCAAAGCCTGACAGAGGCACAGGCACTGCCTGGCCTTGTACCATCCTATCAATACCGTGCTGGCTCCACCATGAAGTTGTGGTAACCACAGACCAAGAGCCAGGGTGAAGCTTCTTGCCCTGGCTGGCACTGGGGACATGGTCACAGCCCAAGTTCCAGCCCACACCTCCCTCAGGCAGCTGCCCATGGCTGATCTGCACCAGCTGCCGCTTCCCAGAAGCCGCTGGCCTGGCAGCACCTGTGTCTCCACTCACTCTGCAGAGCCTCAGGGAAAGCTTCTGCTGCTCTCTCTGCAACCTGTGCCCCAGCCCAGGGACAGACATGCTTTGCTTTTGCCCACCAGCAGATTGTCTCCTGCAGCAAAAGCCTGGTGGAAGCAAGGAGAACATGGGGAAACAGGCCTCATGCCCTGTCCCAAGTTCTCACTGACCTGATTTCTGCTTTCTCCCACTTTCCTCACCACCTCACATCCACCTCCCCTGCTCTGTGGAGCCAGAGGGCACTCACAGGGGCTGCACAAACCAATCCGTACCAGAGGCAGGAACCCAAGGCTCACTGCCCTACACCACAGCCCTCAGACATTGTGTGTTGGGCACTGCCACTCCTGATCAGGTCCCAGCCATCAGAGCTGCTCCCAGCTCCTCCTCCTTTACAGAATTTCAAGACTGGAAGAGACCTATAAGATCATCTAGTCCAGCCGATGTTCTAACTGTTCAGCTAGATCATGGCAGCAAGTGCCACATCCAGTCTTTTTTTAAATTCTTCAAGGAATGATGCCTCTACCACCTCACTGGGTAAATGATTCCAGTTTCTGACCACTCTTTCTGTGAAGTATTTCCTTCTTACTTCTAACTTACATCTAGCTTGACGCAACTTGAGACTGTGTCCTCTTGTTCTATCCGTTGTCGCCCGGAGAAAGAGGCCGACCCCCAGCTCACCACAGCCACCCTTCAGGAAGTTGTAGAGAGTGATGAGGTCACCCCTTAGTCTCCTTTTCTCCAGGCTGAACAACCCCAGCTCCCTCAGTCGCTCTTCATATGGCTTGTGCTCCAAGCCCCTTATTAGTTTCGTTGCTCTCCTCTGGACACGCTCAAGTAACTCAACGTCCCTCTTAAAGTGAGGGGCCCAGAACTGGATACACCTCCTCGCTCAGCAGAGCAAGGCCCAGCTGCACTCTGAATCAGGATATGCCTGACCATGATGGAAGGTAAACATGTGCCAGTCCCTGAGCAGCAGCCATTCCAACCTCTGGCCTGAAGCCCCAGCACGGCAAACGTGGATAAAGAAACTGTAACTGCAGAGCCACCGCTCCACCCTGGCCCTGCACAAGGGAGCTTTCCCTCCAGGAGACCAGGCCTGTGGGCCACTGGCTGCAGAGTCTGGCCATGGCAGGAGCTACTGCTGGAGCCCTGGGTACAGCTTTGGGCACTGCTCCTGCCCTGCTGCCACAGTGGTCTGGGCCTAGCAGCCAAAACCCTTCCCAGCTCCCTGAAGGGACCTGGCCTCTTACACCCTCCCTTCCTGGGCTCTCTCTATCCTGCTCCTCCTTCCTGCTGCTCATTACCACCAGAGCCAGCCTCAAGTTGGCCCCTACATTAATTCTACTTCCATCATGCTTGTAGTATCCCACCACCCTCCACCAGCTGCCAGGGACAGGCACATACAGGGGGAGCAGGAGTCCTCAAGGACCTGCCACTCTCTCTGTCCTGCTGATATGTCATGGTGAGGGAGGTCCAGAGGGATGGGGCCATCCTGCAGCACAGAAGCAGGGACAGAGGCTGCACTGGGTGCAGCAAAAATCCCCACAAGGGTTGAGCAGCCTCTGCCCATTTTGCTGACCCAGGGTCTGGCAGTTCAAGAGCTGAGCATGACAAAAGCTGGGGGCAGGGAGAGCAGCTGGGTGGAACAGCTGTGAAGAGGAGAGGGGCTGAGGGATGGCACAAGCACAATATGGGCACAGGGCAGGGCTGTATGTGACACACAGGACAGGGCTGTTCCTCCACCAGTGTGAGCTGAAGTGATGGTGAGCAAGGGCCTAAGCACAGGCTCGCTCTCCTGCTCAGAAATGTCTCTGTGGCTGCAGGCTCCACACAGCTCCACTGCCAAACCCCAGCACGAGGGGAGCAGGCAGCAGCACCTAAGTGCAGGGGATGGACCGACTCACTGCACCAAAGTTCTCCCGTCCCACGGAGCTGCCGCCATGCCCAGGCGCGTCCCTCACTGCAGAGCCCTGGTGACGGCCGCAGGCAGGAACGCGCTACGGACGGACAGACAGACGGCATCTGCGCCCAGAGACAAACACCACCTACGGAGAGCAGGTTTTAAATAAGGGGTTTTTATTACTGAAAGAAAAACTCCCTCTTTATTACTGAAAGAAAAACTCTTGAGGGAACTTCAGAAAGTCAGCTGCTTGCCATTGCCACCAGCTTCCCAGCCAGCCCCTGACCAGCAAAGCCACCAGCACAGCCCTCCCCAGCTCCAGGACTGAGCTAAGTCCTCTGGTCTTGAGGCCAGACCCACCAAAGCGAAGAGCAACACCTGCCTCTAAAGGAACAAGATCCAGCCTCTCTGCGGCTCTTGGCAGCTGAAGTGGAGAGTAAAGACTGTTACATGTGCCAGTAAGAGAGATCTGGGTACAGGATCACAGACATCAGCCCCACCACCCACATGCCAAAATCTGTCCCTTGGAAATGAGGGAAGAGCACAGAGGAGGGAAAAATGCATAAACTGGAATGTTCAACAGAAAAAAAAATCATCATTTATCTAAAAAGAATAGAAATAAACAAAATGCTTTAAAACAAAATCACAAAATATACACATAAATCTGGTACAAAATAAATAGGAAAGATTGGAAATCTACAACAAAATTGGAATAATTATAAAATTAATTTGTATGACAATCAGTATATGAAACGTATACACTTCATTCAGGATTTCAGTTGTGCTTATTCAGGTTTATGTACACACACGGAAATACTGTAGTCAGAACACTACAACTCTGGAAACCCGAAGTCATGTACAATATGATACAATTCGCAAAGACCACACACGATGGCAAATAAGACACAGGGAAGAGCTGGCTGGAGTGGGATCAGACAGCCATGAAAATGCACTGCAAAGGGAGAGCCACCACGCTCTGGAATGGGGGGACCAAGGCCGAGCCAGCAGCAGCCAGGGCAGGGCTCGGGGCAGCCAGGAAGGAGAACGGTTTGGTGTGAGACCTCTGGCTGCTGAGCACCAGCTGCTCATGGCTTCCAGGAACACATCTCAAGTATTTGGGGTTTCAGATTCACTGTGTTTGGCATCCAGGCACCTGCCCAGTGATTTAGGTGTCAAGGCTGGCTCTGCTGGAGAAAAAAAATGCCAAGAACTCTGAGGTCCCTCAGCAGGGCCTGACCCTGAGCTACTGGTAAGCCACCCTTGTGCTCAGGAGAACATGGAGAAACGGGACCACAGCACTGCTGCTGGGGTCCTGGGGGGATTCAACTCTCCAAATTCCATGAGATCTCTGAGGAAGGCAGAGTCCCTTGAGTAGCATCTCCTACCCTCAGTGTGAGAAATGAAGACAGAATGGCTGCAGCATGGCCCGTTCCTGACTGCTGCCCCTCCTTCTCGCCTTCCTGAACACTCAGTTAAAGCCCAGTGAGTGAAGCAGAGGAGCAGCTGTGCTGTGAACACAGCTGTTGCAGCAGCCACACTGCTGAATCCAAGCCAGCACAATGCAGAAGGACAGAGCACATACCCTGGGTGGAAACCTGCCAGCCCTGCCCAGCCCAGCCCAGCCTGCTGGACCTAAGACTTTAAAGCAGGAATGACACTAGAGCTGATCCAGGCCCAGCCAGGCTGGCACTTCTGAGAGGAGGAGCTCATCAGGAACCCTCACTCTCCCACACTGATCTTTGGGACATGCATTCCATATTGGCACTTCCACCTAAAGGCATCTGACACCAACTAGTTTTTCACTTGTATTTGGAAGCATTTGGTTCAACAGCGATGCCCAGAGGATAAAACACCACCTTCTATGATAAAGCTCTGATCAGCAAACAGTTGAGAAGGGATGCTAGACTGCTACACCAAGCACCGAGTGCTGGGACAAGCCCTTCTTCCCCAACAAATCCTGCTACCAACCAACTGCCACGCTGCTTTCTGGAGAAGACAACAAAGAAATCAAATCTCCTGGAGCATTGGAGCCACCTGCAGCCTTTGCATGTTTCAGGCTCACAACAGCTGACACACCTCTAGCCTGGTTCCATGACAGGCCACTTGTACCGAGTCCAGCCAAACCTCTGCTTCTGGGGGAGGATCAAACACCAAGCACTTCCTTGGCCAGAAATCTGCACTGAAGGAGCAAGAGCAGCCAGGGCACCAAGCACTGCAGGATCCTAGTGATCAGCCCTGCTCAGAGGAAAACAGAGCCCAAAGGCAAAACCTGAGAGGAGAATGATGTTTTTCAGCTGGAGACAGAAGACCAGCAGCTTTGAGTACCGTATTTCCAACGTGAAGAACTGCTGAAAGTCTGACCTCAGGTAACAAGAAGAAAACATCACTTTGATTGAATTCAGTGCTACCAACCTACAAAACAACTCCATCTGCCACCTGTACTGTGCCACTGACTGGAGACAGCTTTCCAGCAATCCTTTCCCATCCCTGAAGCTCAGGAAAATATGCACACACCAGATGGAAAAGCTCAACTGTACCACCTTGGACCCACAGCAACAACATCTCCTCATCTGCGTGCAGCCCCCAGACTGGCCCCAGAGGAACACAACCCAGCATGAAGCCAGGCTCCAGGACAAGAGTAAGACACCAAGCAGGATTGTTGAGGGGGCTCTGCACAAAGCCATGGTTGTCCATGTCCCCTGTGCTGCTCACACGTGCGAGTGAGGACAAAATCACCATAGACATCACACCAACAAGAGACCTGCAGCTGATGGACCAAATGCAGGGATGAGGGCAGCTGCCCAGCCCAGCCTGTGGTGCAGAGCCTGTCCCCTCTGCTGGCTAAGTCAGATGAAGGCTGCTCTCCCATCCATGCCATGGGAAGATGCCTGATTGTGTTGGTTAAACTCATCATTTCACTGCTGGGCCAAACCAACCCTCAGTATCCAGGGAACAGGTACTTCTTTGGGTCTATGTAGAGCCCCAATGTAGAGCCAGGTGGTGGGACAGGCAGCACAGCTGGGGCTGTACCACACCACAGCCAGGGTTCTTGCCTTGGGACAGGGCACAGTGTGGGCACAGGGACCCCTCAATGCTGGGTGGGCACCTTTGGGATGAAGCCTCAAGTCAGCAACACAAGAGGTATTCTGCAGCATCCTTCCCCACCCCCAGCCCCAGTTTTCTATTGGTAATCCAGACACTGGATAACTTGACAACTGGTACACAGATACTAGATTTAAAACCACAGATGTGTGTATTAGACATTGTATAAAATATGATACATCTTTCATGTGGGAATGATTTCTATAGAGAACATAATTCTGCACAAGGAAGATGCATGTTCCAAGGGGTCCTGGACAATGTGGCTGTGTTCTCCATCACGTAGGATACTTACACAGGATGCTCATGAGGAGGAAAGGGCTGCTCTTTGCCATTGGCACCCCCACACCCCTTGGCTGAGCTCTGCAGAGATCACAGGAAGCACCACTGCTGCCCAAGCAGCCCCTCACACAAAACTACCTCTTTGGTTTTCTTTGAGCTGATTTGAACCAAAGCCTGACACCACCAGTGCAAATCTCATCCTCATCCAAGCTGGGCCCTGAAAGCTGAGAAGTAGCAATGGGTGATGTGTGTGGGCCATCAGGGCAACTTGTCCTGCTACCCCTGAGCTTTCTCCAGCTCTGGGTACAAAGGGCCATATCCTGAGACTCCTGCTCTTGCCAGCTCCACCCACACAAAAAGGCACTTAAAGAAAAGAAGAAAAACAAACAAAAAAGCCCCCAGTGGTGAGGAAAAAGGAAGTGAGTCCAGGAGAAGAGGAGGAACAGAAAAGCAAGCACAATGTGAATAAATGGCTAACCCTTCTGGCAACAGGCCCAAGAACTGCACACCTTCAGCAGCCAACCCCAGCTGCCCCCATACAGGTCTCAACCATCATCCCACTCCTGCTTGGTCTGGAGCAGGAGCTTACAGGGGCGAAAAAACTGTGAGAGGCAACTATACATGACACAGGTTTGGAGGAGAAGTAGTGAGGAGAGGGATCTTCCCTGTGGAGCTTCCTCTCCTGCCACACCAGCCTTGGGGCCCCTGCCCACAGCCAGTCCAGACACCCTGCCAGCATTCCTCATCCCACTGTGGGATAACCCATCCAGAGCTCCTCCAGGGCAGCAGTCTCCAGCTGCACTGGGATTTCAGGGAGTGGACAAGCTGGGAATAAAACAACAAGCACTTTGTAAACTCCAAAGGGTCTGAGCCTGCGGCACAGAGTGGCTGAGGCTGGTTTGCTCCCCACTGAGCCCCTCTCCTCTCAGAACTAATGTGCTTCATATGATCTCCACATCACCAGAGTCAGTCTCATTTGGAGAAAGATTCTCACTGGAAAGCAAGAACATTCCTTCACTCTTTACAAAGATTTGGCAATACACAGAATTTAAAAAAATAAATCATAGTTACAACAGATTCAGGTTCATTTCATTTAAAGGAAATTCAACCAACAGGAGTGTAAAAGATATAATTCACAGTTGTGCATTTAAGATATTAGTGTTGAAAACCTCACTTCAAAGAACTCTTGTGCAAAATTGTATTGACAGTAGAAACCATGGCTAGATGCCCTCCCAGCCCCCCCGGCCTACAGGCCATCATCCACCCTGCTGCCTGCACCCAGAGGCAGACGGGCGAGGGGAACAAAGGCAGCAGCAGGAGTTGACATAGGAAGATGCAGTATCCTTTCTACAAGTCAAAGCCTGGCCAAGGTCTGAGGTCAAGTCCAAGGATTCCCAAAGCCACCAGCCGGTGCCCTGCGCTGTGGTGACGGGCTGTGTGTCCTCGTGGCACTGCAGCACAGCATCCACATGCCCTGCAAGGCAGAGGGGGCAGATCTGCTCAGGCAGGGCACCCCTGCAAGGGCACGGAGTGATGCCCTGGCATCTCCACTGCAGCCAGGAGAGCCAAGCCCTGGCATTGGCAAATGCCATCCCAATGCTCAGAGGAATCCTGAGCTGGGCACAGGGCTCCTCTGCTGGGATGGTTCCCACCAGGAGGGCTGGGAACTCCTTGCATTTGTTAAACAGTAAAACTCTAAATACCCTGAGAACAGGGAGACAGGATTTTTTCCCCTCTAGGGAGAGGACCATGCTTTGTTCTTCAAGCTAATTAGTAGTAGCAGCTCCTAACCCCTCTGGGCCAGGTACATATTTTCCATATGAAACGCATCTATAATCAACTATTTTTATGGAAATTAAGTGAAATTATTTCACTTTTCATTATTTGATCTATACAAATGATGAAAAACAGACATGCAAAAAATTGCCTGCAATTTGGAACAGTGCAGCATGGGCAGAAGCAGGAGGTATTCACTTTGGGATCACATGGCTTTGGTTGGAAAAATTTGCACTCTTTTTTTTTACTTTTTTCTTTCTTTTTTTTAAAAAGGGAAACGACATTGAAACAAATCCTTAACCTGCCATAATAAGCAGAAGTCAGATCCAGTGAGCAACCTCATCCTGGAGAGAGCTGCCTTGACTTGAGCCTTCCCTCCTTTGGCAGGTTTGACAAAACGGATACTGCATCTCAAGTTCACCACCGTGTCAAACACTTCCAACAAACTTTTACATTCAGCAACACTAGATAAAAACTGGCGAGATGAGTTCCTCGCCAAGGACAAACGCTGTAACATCTGGACATTTTGCTCTGTGAGAAAGGTGCAATATTGGCAGCTCTCTGGGAAGGCACAAGGCTTAGGCCAGCCCATGCTGCTGTCAAGCCGTGCGCTCTCAGCAGTGCTGGTGCACATCAGAGCAAGGGTGGGATGGAGGCTAAGGAAACACTTTTGGATGGGAAAAGTCAAAAAGCTACATGTGAGAGCAAGGCTTTGGAGGGCCTGTTTCCTCCTCACTGGGTGCACAAGTTGGATACTGTGCAATTTCTATGCCCCTTGCAGGGACTTCATCCTCATGGGTGGCTCCCATAGGGATGGACAGCAAAAATCAGGGCTGCTTTGAGAAGATGGAAGAGAGAGGAGGAGGAGGGAGACAGGCAAACCAAATTGGCTCTGACACCACACACTCCAATTCCCAGGGGGAGATCCTGCAATGGAATATTGCACCTTTCCAGCCACCAGTCACACAGACAGACCACGGGAACTTGCAGCGAGTGCCTTCCACAGCCCGCGAGCAGGAGATGGGGCAGGCCTGCAGGCACAGAGAGCTCTGGCAGTTGTGTTTGGGGCTGGGGGCTTCTCTGGATGTCCCCAAAGAGATTATCCACGTGTAAAGAAAGGGAAATGCTACATAGCCAGGGGCCATAGCAGAGTCTTGAAGCAGAGAAACCACAAAGCCTGATTGATCAATCCAGATACTGATGTTCACATTTCGTTTGAGACAGCGTTGGAAGGGGAGAGGACTGGGGGAGACAACTTTCTTTTTTTATTCATTTGAGGACTTCGATTCCATCTGCAGAAATGGGTGATGCACAACTGCCATAGGGTGCCTCTTGCTAAGACCAAATCAGCATCCGGGTTTTTGGGCTGGATGAATTGGTTTCTGCTGCCCAAGGCAGGTGTTGCCCTGCACTGGTGGCAGCTGGGTGGGAGGCTCTCTGCTCTGCTTGGTAATCCCTACAATGGCTGTTAAAAGGGGCAAGAGAGAAGGAAATGCACTGAATCCACTCAAAGGAATGAATGTGGCTGGGAACAGCCTGGAAATGAACCTCTCTGAATCCCTGAAGTGCAATACACTCGCGTCTGGAAAGTTTTGTCAGCTCTTGGAGAGGAGAGGATGGTTCTGGCTCCTCAGCAGTGCCCATCCTTGCACTGGCAGAGGTTTACTGTCACCTGGAGCACGTACTTTGGCTGTAATTGTAGCAGCATCTTCTGTGTTAATATTAGAGATTACAGGGGGGACTGATGTTCTGATACTCAGCAAAGTCTGCACCATCTGCTCTGGCCAAGGGAACGGTGCACACACCGCTACAGCCTGGGAGTGTTTAAAGACTTGGTGTCTCAGGGCTCACACATTACTTCACCGTGAAATTGGCAGGAACATCAATGAAAAACCACCCAGTTACTTCACTATGGAATATCACACCTGGCTTTCATTTCACGTGACTGCGGTTTTGCTAATTAATTCCTTCCCCCCAGTATTATCTTCAACATACACAAAGATTTTGGAGGTTACAAAACTGTAAGTGTAACAATGCTTTTGCCTGTTTAAGAAAGAAACCTGCTGAAATTTGAAACATTATTAAATACCAAAGTAACCACTCCTTCCCTGAAAATTAACTGCAAGAATGTAATAATCATCTCTTGGTCCTCCAGGTGGCTGAAGCCAGAGGTTCCTTGAAGCTTGCTCCTTCTTAGGACACAAATAACATACAAGTACCAGTTACTAACATTTTCAACAGGGTAACAAAAAGGACCACAGAGGAGTGAGAAGAGGCCTAAGGACATTGGAGCCAATTCACAAAAACCATGACAGAGCCCATTTGAGGTTCATGAGGGACAGAAACAATTTAAAACTCTGCAAAATACTTTTTAAAAACATGATCTCTCTTGAAAAAATAATGGAGGAGCTTTTAAACTTCCCCATATGTGTTTGAGGAGGAAAAACCCAACAAAGATCAAAAGTACAGATAAAAAATAAACATAATTCTACTTTGCAAGAAGAATTCTCATCGTTCTCAGGGGTGGCTCACCATTCCCAAATTACGTTTGGGTCTTTAGTCTCTCTTGCTCTTTGCTCCTTCTTCCTGTTTCTTCCTCTTCTGCTCCCAGAACGGACGCAAAAGTCTTTGGTCTCAGAACACTGGATGCAGCAGTGTTGCAAGCACACACTAACGGTGTTCACACTCGGGGAGGAGGCAGGAAGGAGCGAGGGCTGGTCCTGCTGAGGAGATGGGATGGGTGGGTTGTGGGGAGTCAGCTCCTAGATGGCTCCTTCGCTGTGCATACTGTGGTTGGGCTTGTTGTGAGTCACACAGTTCTGTTCGTTCAGCAGGTTTGCTGTCTCGTCTGGCAAACCATCATGCAGCTCCGTAAGAGTCAGTTCGATTTTAGTGTTTTCACTGTCCGAGGACTGAGGTGTTTTGTCCATCCGGGATGCCATCAGGGCATTCTGGTACTGCTGTCTTGAGATCTGCTCCAAGAACAGGGAAGAAACAAAAGAAGTCAGTCAAACTTCTATGTCTCCTGTGGAGCACACTGAGAAGATAAAAGTTTCCTCCCTTTCCAGACCACCACACTTCAACCCCTCTTTACCTGTTTCCATAAAACATCCCTGCGCTTTGCAAGCCTAGAGCACCCCAGCTCAACACCCACAGCATGGTGACATTTCCAGGGAGGGTGGAAGAACAGTGCTGTGCAATCACCATGCTGTTCAAAGGCAGGGATGTATTCCTATGCAGAGATTTTTAAATCAGACCTCCATTTCCCTCCAATCATGCACACCTTTAGGACCAGAACCAGAGATCAATGAAGCCTTTCTCCCAGCTTCAGTGAGCTCCTGGTGAGGCTCTAAGTGTCCCTATAGAGCCAAGCCAGCTCTATAGTACAAGTATAGAATACAAGCATTCCTGCTCTTGTCTAGGCCAGCAAACACAGCAGGAGCTACAGCCTTATACATAAGGACATTTGAGTCTAGGAAACACTGGGATGCCCATAGAGATGAGTCCAAATTAGCAACCCATGAAGTTTTCCACTGGTCTCTGCAAGAGCTGTCTGCACTCAGCAGAGCAGTGATGACAAGAGCTGGCCTAGAGCACAGAGTGACACTGCCCATGGTGTCCCAGGGACAGGGAAGCCCAGAGCCCCTGAACATCTGCATGTGGTGGTGGAGGGCAGAATTCCTCCTGGAGCCACAAGCAATCAGCCCTGTGAACTCCAGGCCAACCTTCTCAGCCAGGACAGGCAGCAGGATGCATGTGCACTGGCAGCCCCATGAGTGCACCCCATCACAGCAGTGGGTGATCTTGGCAGGCAGGAAGGTGGAAGAGATGAAATGACTTTTAGAAAACTGTAAATTTCAGTAGCAACACAAGAAAGGGACTGGAAATGGACAGAATCAGATGGACCAGGTCACAATTCCAAAAGCAAAATCCAAACATGCATGAGCAGGTCACAACCCCGGTTTTACAAGGTAGTAATTGAATGAATGACCATGTGGCACAGTGAAAACACTAATGTTGAGTACTCTGACCTATGTGTAAAGCAGAGTGATGCAAGAAGAGGTGTGCAAGTCTGTCTGCAGAGATACCAGGACAGTTTAACATTCATTAGCTGCTGAACACAGTGAGATTTGGAAGGACTTCACATAAACCAGCATAGGGTAAGCAGCTGCTCTGTACAGCAGATCAGCCATTGAAATCTGTAGTGAGAACCAACTGCTCAGTGATAAACATCTACTGATGTAATCCTTGAAGGATTGAACCATTGACCAGCATGCTTGCATCTGAAAGTTTTGACAGCAAGACTTTACTCTCCTTTTAAAATTTGGCTACAGAATACTCAGTTTAGCATTCTAGTATGTCTACCCTATTCCACATCCTTAACATTGAATTAACTAACAGAAGCTAAGCTCTTAAATCACTTGAGTTGCATAAAACAAACTGTGAACATCATTTAATTTAAGAAAAGCATCAATGTCAACTTCTGGCCATGGGACATCAGCTTCCCTGGACTCCCAGCTGGGCTGGAATTGCTGCCAGCATTAGCTGTTCCTCAGCTCAGCTAGATTTCCTCTCCCACAGGACTCGCACACATTTCAGCGTGGGATGCTCCATGCTGGGGGACAGAGCTGTATTTCATGCAGCAACTCACTGGTAGTATGAGACATGAGCCTAATACATGTGAAGTTAAGATAAAGAGAAATGTCCAAGACTTCTCCAAGCAGAAGAAGGATGGCAAGGCGGAAAGTAAGATCAAGAACCCCAAACTGAAACCAAAATCAGAAGTGAATAAAAACTGCAACCAACAGTAATGTTTCATCCTTTAGAAAAGGACAGTTTGATAATGAAGGGTCTCCATTTCAGATGGCTCCAAAAGCTTCACCAGGATAGGTCTGACTAAAAGCAGAGAGGTTATTTTTATAATATTTCCTCAAAGGACCTGAAATCCAGAAAATTATGTGACCAGCCTACTTACAAGTCCAAATGAGAAGAACAGTGAAGACAAATCAGTGGACAGCAGATATTGGAAAAAAAAGTAGTTTAAAGTAACTTTAAACAGCTGCTTTCATAATGCTATTTACTCACAGAAGAATTTAGAGGGAATTCCCTTTCCCAGGCTCTCCATCCTACCGGCCAAGCCCAACTTTCCAGCAGGGTCTTTCTAGCTTTTTTCCTACCTTGACAAACTGAATGTCTGTGAGGGCTTTCACTGAGTAGTCTGGAACATACACTTGGAGGAAGGAGGCGTTCAGCTGGTTGTTGCTGCTCCCCAACGTCGGGGTGACGGCGTCGATGCGGTCGCTCCGGTTCAAAGAGTCTGAGTGATTCAAGCCACAGGGCCGAGGTGGGGACTTGTTTTCAGCTAAGAAACAGGCAAGAGATTTCTTAAATCAAGTAAAAAACTTTTCAAGTCACCAGTTTCAAAGGGACATAATAAATTGTGATGTAGCATAAATAAACTGTGAATGCTTAGTCCATTCATAAGTAGATATGTGGCTAAACAACCAAATTATCCTGAAAAATGGTACATTTTCAGTTCAGAGCTGGTAGTCAGCATCACTGAGTATTCCCTAAACAAACCTGTACTTGTTTATGCTGCAACAGACATGCCCTGAGAACAGAGTGCCTCAGCTGATGAGCAGAAACTACCACAGAAAGGTAACTTCCCAAGGTTCCCTTACAGGAGCTCTTGATAGTCAGACCATGCTTAATATATATTTTTTCTTAATCATTGTTACTTTCAACCACAGTCAGTCCCATCTGATCCTTATCCCCTTTTATTTCACCTGATACCTACATATGGCGTGTTCCCTCAGCTAGAGCAGACATTTTCAGTAGGAGTAACAGAGTCCTCAGTGGACCAGAGTGCAGTGCACATGACAATTACTTCAACATTTCCTCTCAGTGCTTGAAGTGGCAAAACCTCAATGAAGGAAAGCAAACTCCAAGCCAGCCAGTGACACAGACAAAATAGTCCACACTACAGAGAAGAAGAATCTGTGTCCAGGAAAGGAGAACACTACAGACATCATTTTCCACCACTGGCCTTTAAATCCCGCAGGGTTTCACTTGAAGACCTCGCAGCTGTCCCCTGTGAGTGTGACTGGACACAGTCTATCCAAAGCAAACGTGCTTTTGGGACACCACAGACATTCTGCATCCATGGCTTCCACCCACACAGTGACCCAGGAGATAGAAGGACAGAAATACATCCTAAAAGAGACTGCCTCCTGCAGAAGGGCTGCTCCCTGGGCACACACAGAGTACATACTGATCAAAGAACTATCTTTGGGATCAGAGAATTTGTGAATTCGTGAATTTTTTTATTTTGAATTTTTTCATTTAATGCACTTAAAACTCTTTCAGCCAGCCCGAACTCAAACTTGATGTAAACTATGCTACTCACCACATGATCCCCATTCTCAAACTGAAAGATCATTTTCATATAATCTTAAGATACAAAGTCTCTTTGAGCATATCAACAAAATACCCTTAACAAGCTTTTCAAATTCCTTTTTGAAGACTTATCTACATATAATTTTATTTCTTAAAGAAACCTAAAAACCTCCCTTAAATTTAACCCTACCTCTGCTACCTAATCACTAGAAATATAATATCTCCTTGTCTAAATGACACAGCCTGTTCAACGTCCCTGAATCCAGTCCTTCCTATACCTAACACTTGAGAATGCAGAATTGCCCTGATTCTTATTCCCACTTAAAATCCTTCTGATGCTGTATTTCTTGGCCATTTTAAAAAGGGGAACAAAAAAAAATACAGGTTCTGACAGCTTGATAATTTCCCCACCACTTCTGCACCATGGAATTAGTACAGGTCCCTATGGCAACACCAACTGCAGGCTTAGGGGGAAGCACTCAGAGCCTTGCAAGGTTTTCCTTTGTGCCAGCTTGCCAACTTGAAAGCCACAGCAGGCTGCAGCCACTGCTGCCAGGAGCCAAAACTCTACCTGCACACAGGGCTTGATGCTGAAATTGCCACTGCAGAACAAGGAACTGTGAAGGCTGGATGAATTTGCTCTCCTTCCCACTGTATACACAAAATATGGCTGTGTGTGACAAGAACAGCCTCACTGCTGCTTGGGATAAAGGCTTCCATCTGGAACAACTTGACACTAGTGTGACTTGCATCTGCCTTTTCTTTCCACCAGGGATATTATAGTACATTACTAATAAAAAACAAAACATATAGAGCAACAGGGCAAAGCATTATAAGAAAAAAAAAAGGGAGAGGTGAGACAAAAGGACACAACAAAAAGGTATGATTTCAAAAAATGTGACGAAAACAAAATGATTTCTGGATTGCATTCAGTTCAGGGGGAGAGATGATGAAGAGGAAAGGGTACAGAAAGAACAGATGACAAACACCAGGCAGATCCATGTTAGAGCTTCTCTACCCAGGCTTTCCCATACTCCTCACCTTTCTATACAGAAGAAAAAGAGCACAAGCCGCAAGATGGACATCAGTACAAGTGTATTGTGAATCTGTGTTTAAACAACAGGGTTATTTTCATAAGCACCTAACAAAAGGTCTGAGTTTCATCAAAACTGGTACCACATTGACCACGCTTACACTATCAGTTCCTTACAAAGGAGATGCTTCCCACTATTATTTTCCCTTGTTTATTTTTTGTAATTTTTTTTTTATTTAACTGAGGGAAAAGCTATGAAAGTATGCTTGGCACTTATACTGGAAACAACGTGTGCAAAGTATATATATTTGCAGAATGGAAAAGGAAAAATAAAAGTAAAAAAAGAAGACCTGGCAAAACAAAAGAACCAAGCAAAGAAAGATAATCAAAGTTGCCAAGCTTAAAGGAGAGACATCAGGTACTTCCATCAAAGAAAGATTAAATTTCTCCCCCTTCTTTGGTGTTTTGCAGCAGGAAAGTAACAGGGCATGAAAAAAATCCCCTCCAAGGCAACAACCTGTAGTTTGTTCAGAATGTGCATGAAGATAATTTAGGGACTAACAATGAAATACATTTTCTAAAGTTAAAGAAAGAGGGTGAAATGCAGGAAGCAGATGGTGAAAGTGTATAAAATGCATGATATGTATTAATGTTTGAGAGATGCTTCACTTAAATATGCATATCATAATCTTGTTTGCTTTTAGTTCTGGGGAAAGAGTCAAAAAAAAAAGGAAAAACCTTCAAAAGGAAGACATATGCTCACTGTGGCCCAAAATACTTTAGGATTCTGCTTTCCTACAGATTTTCTTGATGGGTTTCCATTTTCCCAACCATTTCATACATGCAGTGTCTGCTAAGCTCAGTTCTTGATGTTTCCCAATTTACAATCTCTCAACCACATCCCAGAGCTCTTTTGGCCCAGTTTGTTCCCTTGCTGGTCTCTGCTCTCCAAAGGAATTTCTGTGCCAGTCAGCTTGGTGACACAGCAAGGAAATCACAACAGGAAACAGAAAGTCCTCCCACAACCTTCTTGTGCATTCCACTGCAAATCCATCCACTCAGCAGATCACTGTGCTGGTCCCTGGCATTAACCTCCCTGAGAGAAAGCTCAAAGTTTTCCAGGAATTGAAATGGCCAGACTGCATACAAACCATAGAATTTACCCATATGACAATATAAAATACTTTCATTAAATAATTTTTCCTTTTATGGCAGTTTAGCAGCATACATTCTCCTCTGTCAAATGCATTTTCTTTAGAATTTTTTATGCCTCAGCTTGGGGAAGAATACATTCTTCTAAAAAAATCTCCCCTCCTAATTTTCCACCAGCGTCCATATGAGAAAAAAGAACAAGCACACATTACCAAGCATATTTTCTTAAAAGTGTTTTTAGTTCTTCCCATTTTGATGACTGACCAGTTCCCATAAACAAAAGTTCAGGATACCTACCTGTGATGCACAACTCTGTGCTGGACTTCTCCCTAATGAGCAAAGGGGTCAGACAAATACAGACTGCAGCTGACTTTTTATGGCATCAGGGCAGTCACAAGAATGGTGAAAATAGAAGCATGCAGATTTACCTGGAGAACCTGCTGCTAACAACTCTGTTCTGCTGACAACAAAGGTACGAGACAGGGACAAGGGAACTAGAAGAGGGAGAGAAAAAGGATGAGATCACGGCCAGAAAGGCAGCAGCTATCCACACTCGACAGGGGAAGGAGCCAGCTGACAAACTGACCAACTAAAACCACAAGTGCAAATCAACTGTGAAAAAGCAAAGGGTTAAAACAAAAGCAAAACCAAAAAATGCAATCAAATTTAGAAATAAACGAAAAAACAAGGCCAAGGAATTGGAGTCAAGTGAATAATTTTCACTTGCTATTTTAAATGACTATCCAGCACCAAACAGTCCATCAAGGTACGCTCATGTTTTGAAATAGTTCAAAAGAAGCAGTGGTGCCCACTCCAGCCTGGAAGGCAAGAATTAAAGCAAGCCAGAAAACATTCAGGGGTGCTCTTCCTTATGGGAGTCAAATAACAAAAATAAAACCAAAAGATAGTTCATAGTTCTTCAAGTTTCCAGTAAAATATAACGTAAGAATGTGATTCTCCAAGTTCATCCCTGTTGGGATGGGTATTGTATTGCTCACCATTACTGCAAATCCCTCCCCAGCTGCAGTTAAAGAAAAAAAGCCTCACTCTTTTCTTAGTTTTGTGTTTATTTTCTATAGTTTTGTTTGTGGAGTTATTTTGGTTTTTTGTTGTTTGGTTTTAGTGTTTTACTCCAATGTTAATGGCTTCATCTTCCAGGTGAGGAGAGCAAGCACGTATAATTAATTTAGGACCTACAGAAGAGAAGGATCTTTCATTCCACAATAACTTGTACTTTCCCTGAACCTTCCTGTCTACACAGAGCAACAGGAACTTATTTTTATGAGCTGATCTCAACAGAAATCTCAGAATGCCACAAGACATTATGTAACAAATTCCCTGAACCTGGAGGCAAAGGCAACAAAATGAGGGATTTGCTACAGGTAAGGAAGAAAAAAAAAAAAGAACAAAGCCAACCAGTTGAAGGTAATTTCAAGATTGGCTGAGATTACTTTAAAATACTACATATTCCTGAGTGCCACATGGTGGAATTAAAGATGGATTTCAGGGCATATCAAGAGGACACCATTTGACCTGATAGGACTTGGGGCAACTGGAATGGTTGTGAGGACAGTTAGGAACATTAAAAAAAAATAGAAACCCAAAACGCAACAACACATGAAAACATTCAAACTGCACAACACTGGCAAAACAGAGATGCCACAGGTGATTTCCAAGTGTAAGCCTGGTAGAAGTGACCATGTCTGACCACCCAGGCTCCATGCCTGGCCCATACTGCAAAAGCTGAGGGTATGATGCAGTTGTACATGTCTCACAATTCCTCACGAACATGGCTGTTACTCCTGAGATAAAATCCAACCAGTGCTCTGCATGCTTTAAAATCTCTCAAATCTCAAACAGTATAAGCTACTGATTAAATTAAAGTATAAGTTACTAATTAAGGAATTAGCTTTGTGTGTAGAAGTGAGCTCACAGAGGTCCAGAGAACTGCTGCTGGTTGTAGAATCTAACAAGGTTACACTCATAACTCACAAAAGCATTTCCATTCCACCACAATTTGACAGTGTACACACACACAGGTATACACATGTAAAGGAGCAC
Source organism: Ammospiza caudacuta (assembly GCF_027887145.1). Lineage (NCBI taxonomy): Eukaryota > Metazoa > Chordata > Aves > Passeriformes > Passerellidae > Ammospiza > Ammospiza caudacuta. The sequence goes on along the minus strand of NC_080601.1, from coordinate 26,560,762 downwards.
TCCTGAGTGTACAATTAAAACAAGCTGCCCCTCAAGTGGAATGTAAACCCTGCTGTGACAGGAGACAATTTCAGCACGAGAAACATCTCTCCCTGGAGTGAACAAGTGGCTCAGTGTCAGCAGAAGGCCAACACCAGCTCCAGTCCCAGCTCACTCAGCAGGGCTGTACATTTCCAGCTGAGGGCAAGACCTACGTGGTGACACTGCTGGCAATAAAATACATCACCAAATGCTGAAATGTAGCTGAAATAATTGTGGATTATATGAGAATTCCCTAGCCTATGCCAGTGAGGTGGTGGTTCATGTGGCTACCACTTGTGTGCAGGTAGGTGGCTCACACTCACCCTCAGACACCACCTCTTCCCCCTCACTGATTTCTCAGGTACATTTCCACACAAGCGGACAGGAGCAATTGCTTTTCTGGCACTGCTCCATCCTTTCTCTCCAGACAGCTTTAGGCACAAGACGGGTGAAGAGAACCATCCCCAAGCTAACCGGCTGGTTGCTCCTCACACCACTAGATGTCCCTCTGCCACTAATTATTCCCGTTAATTCACTCCCTGCTACCCTGCAACGAGCAAAACGACAAAACTTTCCACCAGTACCAGCACATGCCTTGCTAAAGTCAACACTCACATCCTCTGGGAGCTGGCAAACCACTGCCAGCTGCTGGGTCCTGGAGTCAGTGCCAGTGTCACCACCGGCCAATCCCCCCAGGGACACTGAGGCAGGCTGTGCCGGCAAGGAGGTGCCAATCAGTCCCACAGACACAGCAGGGCAGGACTGTTCCAGAAGCCGAAGATAAGAGCACATACCTGGTGATGCTGTGAGGGCCATCACCCCATAGTAGGAAAAAGCACCAGCTTCAAACTTCATCCCCTCTTTCCCAGCCTCCACTTCCACTTTCCCCTGTTAAGGCAAAGGAGAGAGAGCTGCAATTAAAAGGGACCATGGATCTCAAGGCACAAGATCAGATCTGAGTCCTGAAAGATAGTTTTGCCTGACACCCCTAAGCAGTGTCATGGTCCCTGCAGTTTGTAACAATGGACAGACCCTGAAGGGGAACAGGCCTTTGTGCCCTGAGCTACCCTGGTCTTTGATGCCTTGAGGCCAGCAGAAGTCACTGCAGAGGAGCAGGATCAGGATCACCACCCAGCTTTGGTTGGTACTATTGCTCTGCTCCAAGTTACCAGGCTGTTTTCCTTTACTGCAAAGTGAAAAAATACTCCCCCAGTAGCAAAACAAGCGTAAATGTAGCACAATCATCTGGGATCTTGAAGCACCTAGACATTTTGGGGCACAGCTCATATCCCCACAGAATTCCCTCTAAGACAAACACAGGAAGGGAGATGGGAGATAATGTGTGTGGAGGCTGGCTGCCGACACTGATAAGATTCCCACGGAAATAAAGCCCTTATTGCTGAAGAAAAAGCCTTGGGGCTACTTTGGTCTTGATTTCTAGCAGTTTTACAGATTCCAACACCTTTAAGGTCCTGCTCTTTTGTAGAGTGCTGCCTACAAAGACCCTCAGTGCTTCCCAAGCTGTACAAAACTACACTACCATGCAAGTACACCTGTTCCTGATGTGGCTCAACCAAATGTATAACATTATGTCCTACACAGGGCTGCAGAACAGAACCCACCACATCAAACAGCTGTAAAACATCCCAGTCACTCTGGTACACAAGTAGCCAAAAATAATTGTCTTTCACTGGGGCCTGTTTTTCATGTTCACCCATCCTTACTGCACTGAGACTCACAGCACACCACTGCAGACAGAAGAGATCTCATCCAGCTTTCAGGCTGAACTACACAAAATTTGGAATTTCTGGCAAACAACAATTATCTACAATGCTTTTCCTCTGGCTAAGCTGGGAAGGGGAGACAGACTGTGCATACCAGGTGTACAAAGACTGAACACCATCTGAACAAAATTGGGTGAAAATGAAGCCAAAAAGTAGAATTTATTTCTAAGTGTTTATTTCAATAAGCCCCACCTAAAATAAATAATCATGCCTTTAAATTCACAGTACTGGACAAGGGCAGAGAAAGGTGATAATGATCTCAACCTGCATGAGCCCCAATACCAAGTCAGTTTTATCTAACTATCCCAGATAGTTTTATCTAACTATCCCAGATGAGAAAAAGCACAAAATCTGCCTAGCAGGAAAAGAGTGCCCTCACAAATCCACTTTCCTGCTATTACAAGCAACAGCTTCATATAAATCCCTTTTAAAACCAATTTCACTCTATGAAACAAAAGTAGCTTATTTCTTCATTATAAGCCTTCCAAAAGGTACAGTTTTGTCACCCAGGCAAAGACTGGGTACACACAAGAAGAATATACATTTAATTGTTTACTGGCATGCATTTACTGTGAAGGCATTCTTGGTCCCTCAGTGTGAGAGAATAAGTACCAAGTCCATTTTAAATAACAAAAGCAGAGTATTTGTCCCCTTTTGATCCTGGCAGAACTAACCTTGTTGCCATTTTTGTAGTATGTATTTACTGCAACACTCACTTTTCCAAATGCATTATAGACCTGGCATGTTGTGCTTGATAAATATTTATTGATTGTAAAATAGCACAGGAAGAACTGATTGTTCTTTTGTATTCCCATGTCCTCCATTTACATCTTTGCAGCATTACATCAGGGGGATTATCTTGCCTTTAGACTATTTCAGATTGTAACAATTCAGCATGTAAGAAAGGGGAGTTAAAGAGCTACCAGTGGCTCCTCAAACTATTGAAGAAGAATTTTTTTAATATCAGAATTATGTTGCATCCACAATATAATATCCCAGTGCTCTCATAGCTGTTTATCACAGAGTGTTTAAACTCGTGCACTCCCCTTTTCTATTTTAAGGCCATGTTAGGATTTCAAGCCCTGTGTTAAAATTTCAGCTACAATGCCTGGGCTTTTACAACCAAAACTGATTTTCAGTTGTGCAGGACAGAGAAGAACCTTTCCAGCAAAATCTCTCTGAAAGGAGTATTCCTGTTTAAATGGTGGTAGATAGAAACTAAATTTGTGTGTAAAGCTTTACCTAAGCCATTCAACCATTCCTGATTAGTAACAAAACCTGGGAGATGCCAGCACTGGAAGCAATCCTGTACAGAACACACAGAAAACAGTCCTCCCACACCACCCAGGGCTCCAGTCTGGAGCTACATGAGTGCAGGGATCTCAGGGCAGGATAAAGGCATGGATGGAAGGGTTCCCAGGGTCTGCATTCTGCTGGGCTGTAGCAGGAGGTGACGTCAGTTCAGATGGCACAAGGCCCCCACTGACACTTGTGCTTCTCACTACACCTCAGGTACAGACTTCAAAACTGCACAGAAAAATATCATTTCTCTAAACCATCAAACCCCCAAGCCTCCTTTTGCAAAAGGGAAAGGCACAGCAGATAAAGTATGCAGGCAAAGTTCCTATGTCGTGGCATTTTCTGCACCCCTATTTTCCAAGCAATGCCAATGGGGAACCCTTTGCACTGTCTATCCTTGGGATAGTAAAAGCACAAGTAGCTTTTGGCAGATGACAAAGTGGGAAGTGCTTTCTATCCTTCACAACTGGTTTAACTGAGGGTGAAAGCAGCTGAGTGAGCGCCTCAAGCTTGCCAAAGTCCCAAAGGAGGCAGGAGCAGCTCCCAGGAGCCATAGTTGCCCTCCCATGTTTGAAAGAAGACAAACTTCAACACCTGAAAGAGGCATAGAGGGGGATACACAAGGACATAAAAGGTTTTGCATATGTCAACCACATGTCTGACCTGTAAAATGAGAACAAAGTAGTCGACAGGCTTGTTTCGCTGGTAGAGGTAGTGTTCTGGGGCTTTCTTGTTCTTCTCATCGTATTTCAGCTCCTGGATCACATTCGGATGTTTTAGCAGCCTGAGAAGGATCTTCTCTGACATCTGGGATGGACCAAATGCTTCTACTTCTATAACACAAGATACAAGTTGGCATTACACCTCATATGCCTGGCAAGAAGTCAGCAATACTCGTTAATAAGCATTTGCTTATAAAAGACACACAGATGCAGAGAGGTCCATTATGGAACTGCAGGTTTCTTGTCTTTTGAGACTGTTAGATTTGTAAAGGGAGGGGAATGACACAGTAACACCTCAACTTCCATTACTGAAGCATTTTTCAAAACAACCAAGAATCATGTCTTCATCTGAAAGGGAAAAGAAAAAGATGGTCTTCCCCTCTTGAGAGTTCTGAGTCACGGAATTGTATAAATTGCAAAGCTTTAAAGTTGGGGCACAGAGAACCTCTGTATTTGTTTTTTCCTTCCCTAAAAGCTATTGAAGTCACTGCATTTTTATTGAAGTCATTGCACTTTATTAAAATGAAATTAATTAATTAATTAATTACTGCTTGGGGCCTATAAGGTTGCTTTAGAGAGATGCTCTACACAAATAAGACACAACTGGAGCTGCCATGGTTCATATGGGAAGAGTTACTCGAAGTGAGAAAGTACAGGTCAGTTCAAGCCATGTGGGATTAATGCCTGACACACAGAACACAATCCCTATCCACTTGATCTTCAGTGTTTCCAACGGGAGCTGTTTGAAGCAGAAAAGCTCATCCTTGTGTGGGAGAGGTAAGCCAGGGACGACGAGAATTACACATGCAAATTGATCAACTTTCCCAACACCTTTCCCAGCACATTTCAGAACAGGACCATTGACAACCCATCATCTGCTAAAGATACTATTCTCAATTTAGAACAGAGAAACCAGAACGGTAGCTTTCATCTTTTTTAGCAGCAGCTTCACCGACAGACCTGTATTTAAGCTACACAATCCTTCCATCCACAAAACAAGTAGAGAAGCAGCACTGTAAGACTATGTCTGTTGAGCAGGTGCTTATGGAACTCCACCGAGTCTTGTACACTACATGAACCATGCCTTGCTTGCTGTTAAATCCACATCTTCCTGTTGAACTGCTTCCTTTCACCAAGGACACGCTCACGCGCACATGAGCCGTAGGAGTCCGAGCCGTCTAAGGAATTACTGCCCCTCAGCTGAGATGTGATAACCAATCATGGACATATTTCTTTCAAGTCACAGAGGCAAAATAAAGCATGAAGACAGACTAGGAGCATCTAGGCAGGCAGTTACTGCATCTTAGAGGAGGGGAAGTACTAACTTCCAAGTGGAGCTGGCAAACTTCAGACAAAGCAACTTTATAATTTTCCACCCATGAATGTATGTTGAACATGGCAGCAAAGATGAACGTCTGAAAGGCCTGCGTGTGGCACGTCTTTAAATGTCAAAGAGAGACAGCACAAGCAATAGGAAGGCATTTTTCCACAAGCTCTCCTGTTTAAAGGCCTCATATCTGAGGTGAAAGGACCAAGTTTACGACGAAAGGCAATACCAGCCGCAAGAAACCATTCAAGGCCCTGGTCTCTCTGCCAGACTGCCCACCCAAGGGCTAAAACATCAAGGTGTTCTGGGATGGAGACAACTGTCCTCTGAAACCTCTGAAGTCATCAACGGAGGTCACACAAGCCAGACAGAAATCCATTTTAAAGAGTACAGTTCAACCACCTGTGCAGTCTGCATTAAATGTGTCAGGAGAGTTTTTCACTTGGAGTCATAAAGTCTCATGGAACAGGTTTAGACCTTCCTGCAAAAAGTCCAGCATCTTTCTGGAGAAGGCGCCAGAGTGCAATTACAGCCAGCTGGCCAGTGGTATTGAGTCCTCTTTGCTTTGTTCCCTGAGCTCTTCCTAATGGGGTGTACTTGCTAGTCGTTAATCTGACGGACTCTAGACATGCAGTGCGGCACTTGGCGTTCATCCTTACCTTTCAGACCAATTTAAAGTTACTGGTCCACCCCTGGTATATGTCTCAGAGGGTTCATGCCGACACTGAACACAGGAGAGGAGAGAATTTAAAAAGAAAAACACAACAGTGGCATTATTTGTCACCCCACAATCCAGCCTCCCTTCCCGCCTGTCCTGTCCCACCCACCTCACCGGCCTTTGCTGACAAACTGCCTCAGGCTCTGGCACGATCACAGAAGGAGATAACCCGCACTTGCCTGTGGCCAGGAACCGGTGCATTGCCAGGAGGAGCTGCGGTGATATTTTAACCTTCATCTCGCTGTCTGTCTGCTTGAAGGCAGAGAAGTCCTGCTTCCTGTCCCGATGAGCTACTTTCTTTTTCGTCTTGTTATCAGCTGGGGAAGGGAGGGTGGGAGAAGAAAGGAAGGAAGTGATTTCTGTTAGAACGGGGTCCAACATGAACCGCGCCGGCTGTGGTCAGCCAGGGTGGCCACGTGGAGCACGAGGGGCAGGCAGAGCCCTCTGCAAACCCAGCTCACCATCACACAGCCCAAAGCACCGACCATCAGGAGCTGTGCAGCCCTGGGGCCCTGTCCTGCACAGCCAGGCACCCCAGCCTCTGTCACATCTCTGTCACCCTGGTCAGGGGAAAGTCTCTGCTTGCAAACACCTGACTGCAGAGCAGCTCTGCATGCTGCACTTCTGGAGAGGAGAAGTCCTGCTCAGTACTACTGAACATCAAAAGGTGTTGTTTTACAAGCATAGCTGGGATAGCTATTTTTTACATATACATTCCTTAGAAAATTCCCAGCACGTACACAGAGGAAATAGACAATCACTTATTTCTTTTGATGTACCACTGGCTTCAGTGACTCTGCACAGCTGTGGCAAAATCTGCATGCCTTTGGCTGAAGTATTCCCAGTGTCTAGTATATGCAGTTTCCTTTGTCCTGTCCAAACTTCAGCAAAAGTTGGCAAGGTGTACAGCCTGAAGGTGGGAATCTCTGGCCACTTTACAGGCACTGAAGCCAGAATAAAGTACGGAATGGCTTCAGAAATTCAGATATGTGGTTTTGCCTGCAAGTGAACCGGGGCTCCTGGACTCCTGTGTCTTAAAACAGGCTCTGTGGTGAGGAATCTCCATTTGTGAAAGACAACATGAAAGAGACACAAACAATGCAGGTATTACCATCCACTCCCATAGCTGATATCCCAAAATGTTTGGGAAACCAGGTAAGTAGACAGCTACAGGTATATTGGGGTATGGTATCCATCAGTTCCAGGGAGAAGAGGTCTCTGCTCAGATGGCAGGGTGCTCGTCCCCCCTGGTGGCACCGCCTGTAGGGTGGCAGTGCTATAAGCAGCAGAATGCTGTCAGACAGCTCTGAGCTCCACAGAGTGCAGGAAAGCCAAGTGTTGAGGCAATTCCTGTGAGACCCTCACAGATGATACACAGCTCAGGTTCCAGGGCCTTAGAGGGGGAAGATCCTAAGAACACTGCAGCTACTTGTCCATCAGCCCCTCAGTCAAATGGTGTAAAATGACTGGACTTCTGAGGGACTGGAGGCAGCTCTGGCACGTTGATTCATGGCACAGGATTGGGCAGGCACACAAAGAGCTGCAGGTGAAGTTAACAGTGTGAAACTGTACTTACTCCCAGGTGCTTGTTCAGATTTTGAGTTATACATGCAAAGATGATTAAAGTGATGCATTGGAAGCCCCTGAGATCTGGAGCCTTTTACAAGTCCAAATAAATGCTACAGACTACATAAGGCTCAGAAACTGGTTGAGTTTGAGGCTTGGAAATGCACAATACTGGTAATTTACAGGCTTCTAGATCTTCCCAGGTCACCCAGTCTTTTAGACATGAGTACATCCAGATCCTCAGCTTCCCAGGAAGCTCCAGGACTACACTCCACTCCAGGACTATCGCAGACTCAAAAGCAATACTGTGCTGACAGAAATTTGCCTATTTGAGATATCTCAAGTGTATTCTGTGACAAGTGCAAATCAGAAAGTTTGAGATACTTGTTCCCAGGCACATGGAGAACAATGACGACCCATGTCCTTCTGCTTCTTTGAAAGCAGAAGCCTCTTACCCTAGTAGTACTTTACACAAGACTTGGACTACATCAGGGACTGCAGTTTCTCTTCCAAAAGCAGGAATAGAAACCACTGAAGGGAGTGGCTACAGACTAAAAACAATCCCTGCCTTAGGAATATAGTTTGAGACAGACCTTATCTGTACTTGCAGTTAAAGGAAGGATGCATACCAAAGCAATGGAAAATTAATAGCAAAAAAAAGTTGCCTAGAAGCTCTCACTAGGTCCTACCTCTTGTAAGAGATAAGAAGAATAGAAACTGTTTTTTTCTGAAAAGCTCAGAGAATGTTATTTTTAAAGCACTGTATCTGAGGTATTTTCTCACAAGGAGCTCCATCATTGCTCTCTTCAGGGAGGCAAAAATCACAAGTACAAGTGTTTGCCCTAGGACAGAGAAACATCTCTGTGCTTTTCCTTTTAAAGAGCTGTAACACTGCAAGCTTTACATGGCACTACTGGTACCTGAAAACAACACCAGCATCACACATTGGGAAAATGCCTTAAATCTTTCTGTCCATAATGGTCATCAAGGTAAGAGACCCAGGCTTTAACTCAAATAATGGGCAATTTCAACTCCCCCTATTTTTTTTTCCTTGGCAGCTTATCCAAAAATCTTCCCTCAAGAAAAACGTTACATGGTTATAGCAGAGCCACATGGCTTAAGCATTATTGGCACTAGCATTATTTTGGCTTATTTTTGCAAGGGATGGTCTTAAATTGTTCTTTGCTATCCAAACAACTTCTGAGCTTCTTTTAAGACACAAGAAGCGAGGACTGGATTGTGACCAATGTAATTGAAGCTGAACCAGGTATTTCCTGTCCGTCCTTTCTCCGGTAAGTGGGATGGAGATGCGGGCACTGAAGTTACCTTGGCATGCTGAAGTGATCTCTGCTCACAGAGTGCTGAGCTGCTGTTTGGTTCTACAACATGAACAATGAGATGCACAAGGGATACTCGCACTACAGCTTCTGGTGAGAAATCAACAAATCCTGCAAACTTCTTCAGTAGGTGCTGTAAATATTTAGACTTCACCTTCATAGGCAACAAGTCTGACCATGAACTCTGGGCTGAGATAGAGAACTCCAGAGGATGAGTAGTCAAAATGAAATTTAGGTTGTGATATCTCTTGTAATAATCCTAAACATTGATGCCTGATGCATAACATGAACAAGCAGCCTGTGCAGTCTAGGACAGAACATACAGCTTTCTCCCTTGGGTCTCTGAGAAAGTTGAGAAATGCTCTCCCACCATGACTAAAGCCATGACAGCACAGGACAGATTCTTGTAGTGTGTCAACCATGAAAAAAAGCTACAACTTTCCAGTACTAAGAGCCAAACACACTGGCAGCTCTTTATCACAACATGGGCTGAAATGTGTCATGACAGAAACATCCTCTCTCCACCCCTTCAGCACTACCAGTACAAAGTTTCATTCTCAGAAGTACTCAGGCTACCCAGATCTTGATGGGTCAGACATATTTAACAACTTTTCCTGCTCCCAGCATCTCTGCAAGCCGCAGCACAACAGAACCACATGAAGACATACCACATATTTATTTGCACCCCTGCAGAAACTCAGTTGTGGAGTTCAGCAGTGAGAGCAGCTTTCAGCAGAAACTGCAAATATACTATTGCTTCCACCTTGAAACAGTTCAAATGTTTTTTTCATGGAAACAACAGAAAGGCACAGCTCCAACACAAGGTCAGCCATTTCATCGAATTTCAAGTTTCCATCAAAGCAAAACAAAACAATTTTAAAACTTCAGAACAAAGTGTAGCAATGCTGCCAGAATTTTTCAAAAGCTCTTTTTTAAAGTAAACACCTAGTACAGAGCAAATCAGTCCAAGGGTTTCAAGCTGACTTGTTGTGAGCTGAGCAAGCCAGACTGCTATAATAATGAACAGAATCAGAGGTGGGGTTACTAACAGTGACACTGTGATATTAACACCAAAAATAACCTGCCTTAACATATAATAGACAATAAAGTACTTTCAGTAAACTCATGTTCTCATCACCAAACCAACTGGATGTTGGCTGCCCAAGTCCAAATCCTCACCGTTTCTTGGGATTTCTGCTCTCTCCCTTACTGCTATAGTATCCTTCAGTCTAAACAGTGGAATGATCTCCAGTGCTTCATAAAGAAATTAGAAGTTCTTCATGATACTTAGCAGGAATCACCCTCTAAAATTTTCTGCATCCTCCAGGAAGGCTAGGAAGTTTTCTTACTGTTCTGAACGAGGAATTTTTGATAGCAAAAAATTATCCTAGGAATGAGAGTTTCAAGAGAACTCAATGCTCATCAGCTCTTTTTTGTTAATATAGGAAGCCTTCAGGTAATACAATTAAAATTAAATTCTCATTTCCTTGCCCTCTAACATCCTATTAATGGGCAAAGCTTTTTTTTGTCCTGAAGAACAACACAGCGTGATCTATGTGTTTTCTTTTAACAAACAAGGCAGAGGGGGAAATTGAAAGCATAAGCAGTGTCTTCCCTCAAACATACATGTAAATATCTCAAAGGTAGATAAAGACAGGATCTTTTTGGAGAATAAAAGGAAGTTTGAAATCATCCTGCAAAAGCATTATGTTGCAACTTATTAGCCCAACAATTCATTTGTGAAGGTATGAAAAGAAATCAATATAACTGGACTTCTGTGATTTACACAGTAATTAGACTCTTCAGCACACATTGAAACACAACTGTGATTTACACGATCATTTGGGTACATAAATACTGATAAAATATCCACTAGGTACAGAAAGCATTTCAGGCAAAAACAAGTCTATCCCACAGTATAAAGTGCTCATTGGGCATTTGGCTTGGAGGGAGGATAGAAGATGCTTGGGTTGGCCTGAACAAATGCTGTAGAAACATTCCTTTCATGAGGAAAGAGAAAAAAAGCAAAGAATAGCTGAACAGTGTTAAAGATACTTAAAATTATTATTTCTACTATAATAGAATCTGGAGACATCCTTGTGCTGCACAAAAACACATAGAGAAAAACAGCATCTGCCAACAAGTGATCAAAGGCCAGATAACACCGATGAAGAATGACTGAAAGGAAGTCCTGTATGCACAGGCCAGATTGTGCAGATGGGGGGAGAAGCAGACACTTTAGGTAACTGGCCAAGCTTTAATCTGGGAAAGAAAAGGGTCCAGATCTCTCAAGTTCCAGGTAATGGCTGACCTGCAGCACCATCTCCCTCAACAGACGTTACCCCAAAGAAGGAAGGAGATGTGCTGAGTGATGAAAAGAGAAGGCTGGTTTAGAACAGGCTGGTTTTCAGCCCTGAGGAAGACTTTCCATTCTCAAGATCTCTCAATGAGTGACAGATATTCTAAAGAGACTCCATTCCTCCTCCTTGAGGCATGGTATTTGCTTGCCTCTTGCTGAACTATGGTTGTACATGGACTACAGGCCCTTGAGGCAGAGTGACAATAGGGGAAAATGTGGGAGATCATTGTCACAGATGTAAACCTTCCTGGTAAAAGGATCAAATAAAGAAACTTGTCCTGCTTCTGAATTAACACAGCCTAAACAAGTGAGGTTCCCATGCTGCAAAACCAAAAATTACTTTGACCATCTGAGGGCTCTGCAGGTCATTTTGTTAAGGAAACTTCCTCAACAATTTGACTACTGAGATTTTTAAACTAACAACATATCTCTCAAAACACAGCAATAAATACAATTGCTACTGGATGGAGTCTTTCTTCTCATCTATAAAGAAATTGCAAATATTTCTACTCACTGTATAGATCTGTTTCATCCAGAATTTCAGACTTGATGATCTCTTCAATCACATCTTCTAAAGTGACAATTCCCAGGACTTCATAAAAAGGGTCCCCTTCTCCTTCATTGTTTACTCTTTGCACTATAGCCAGGTGAGACTTGCCTGCAAGGAGACAGATCAGCAATTTAGACATTTTAGAAACTTCTGAATTATCAGAAATTATAGCAGAACTAGAGACATACAGGTATAAATAAAAATCAAAAAGGTTGGTGTCAGGCTTTATGAAAAAAGGGGCAAAGTTTAAAAAATGCTTAAAATCATAATCTGTTTTCTGTCTGAGATACACATTCCTGCATCACATAAATCCACCTTTTGCCCTAAAGGAGAGCTAAAGAGATTAGTGTTCTTTCCTAATGTCTTTCTCAGCAAAACTGTCACCCTGGCACTGAATTCATCATATTATCTTGTTGTTCTGCTTCTTGTCTCATGCATTGGCAGAGGAAGGTCAAGCTGGAGCCCTCCTTTGCAGTGAGATCCCATGGATGTTTTCCTCAAGCCTGGAAAAAACAGCAGCAATGACCAAACCACAGAAGCACAGGAACAGGATAGAGCTAGGGAGAAGTCAGCCCCATCCATCAGCTCCTCTTTTTTCCTTCCCTTCCTCAAAAATAATTTATTTTTATATTCCCCCTATGGGGTGATGACATGTTATTTAGGATTTCATTAATTAAAATATTCAAAGCAACTCTCTGATCAACAAAGAGAACATCAAAGAAGAGATTTAGCAGTAGTTCTAAAGATTCCTGAGCTGTGCATCATTCACAGTGAATTCTCTAAAGTCCTTTCTGCCATAGCAATGATGATGGTAAGAATATCATCATCATGACCCTTCAAACTGGCCTTGATAGCTCTGGCTGCCAGTTTCTCCAGCTACCATTGAAAACCAGTCCTTTGTAAAGCTGCATAAATAACAGAATTCATTCAAAGGGTCCATTAAATGTAAGTGGCATTGTGCAGTACAAGCACACAGACATCAATGTGCTTTCTGAACTATCAGGAGGTAAGAAACTGTGTCTCAGAATCTTCTTTGCTGTTCTCAAAAATTATCCTTATCGCCAACTGAGGAGGACAACCAAAATAGTTCAACTTTGCTTAGACCCCTTTATAGGCAATAATGTCTGCCTGTTTTAAGATTCAGATTATTAGACTAACAAGCATTCAAACTATTCCAGCCCAGACTTACTCATGCTTAAAGAATGAAAATATCCTGAACAAATTAGACGAGGGAGGAAAACTTATCAACTACTGATATAAACATTGCATCAGGTCAAGTCAATTCACTTTGGTAAGTTTTTCACATCTGCTTTCCCAGGGACCCAACATAAGCAGTTAAAAACAAATTCTTGGTGAATGCTGTCTGTCGAAAGTTAAATTCTTTTGCTATTCCCAGCTTGTGATCATTTAAAAGGAATTTTCCAAAGCAGGGTCTAATATTAGACTCAAAATGAAGTTTCCATTCCACTTAGGCGATATTCTCACCAAAGTAACTACTGCATAATCTGATTGTCTTGGAGCTACTCGTTTAGATGCAGATGGACATACTTTAAATACCAACTGCACAGCACTGCTGAGTCTTATCTTGAGGAGACCTTATTCTACAGCAAATTAATAGAAAGATGATTTGTGATTTTTAAAGCATCAACATCCATATTGTACTGAAAGTCTTTCACTGCGCCAGGTTTTACGGATTTTATTTCTCTTCATTCCTGGCAAGACTTCCAGCTCTTTCTACTGCTCGATGAACAGCATTACAGTGACTTCATAAAAACATGAAAGATCTGAGCACTATTATTACTGCAATTTGCCTGTAATATATTACTCCAATTATATCCTTTCAGCATAACAATGTTAAATAAGGACTGTGGCATAAAAAAAAATTGCACAGACAAAACAAATGTTCTAATTTATTTCACAGTGCCTATTCGTGCTATATTAGTGTATTTGCTTTCAAGTCAAAAGATAGGCTCCTTCAAGAGCCATTTCTATCATAGACCACAGCAGCTCATCAGCACATGCTTATTCAGGTGCTAATTCCTCAGGATATCTGTTCCCACATATTAGTAAGGGGTAAGATCTGTTCAAGTGGGTTAAATTAAAAAAACAAACCAAATCAGCCAAACAAGAATACCAAAAGACAATGCTATCAACTTGTGTTCAGCTTTGATCAAAATCATCAGCCCTTTCCTCCACTCCTGCACTGCCTATGCCAAAATGCTGAACTAGGTGATGAAATTTGAAATTTTGAAAAGAACAATCTTTCTAACAATGGAGTCCTGAATACATCTACAAGCAACGTCAGAGATTTATGAAAATGGGATGAGGGAAGGACCTGAGGGGTTGGAATACAATGGGAAGTTGTGCACAAGTTTCATCCACAAAACAAGTTGCATGTCCTTCCTACCAGAGTGGTCCCCACGAAGAATTCAGCATCACTAAAACATGTTATGCTCTCCCCATTTGAGCAGCTGCAGGACTCTGATCCAAGCAATAGCACCTAATGTGAGATGAGTGACCAAAATCTACACCAGCTGTTGCTCTCTTAAGCAGAGTGAGCTGGTAAGACAGGAGTTACGGAGAAGTATCAGGCATTTTGCACTTTCTGTGATGAAAAACAAGGCTAGAAACACTTTTTTTTGGCCTTGCCATACTCTCCAATCTTAAGGGTTTTTTACTTATCACCCAAAGTATCAAGACCATTGAAGCTTGTTATCATCACTGGATTTTGGAGGGTAGCATTGATATTCAGTTCTACCCTCATTATTAAATAAACTACATGCTACAGAGAATTTATCTGCTGAGAAGAGACAGATTATCCACACACATGGTGACACTAACCTTTCTTCCCCCATGATTGTCAAGTTTTCCTGTTCCAGGCTTTCATCAAGCCAACACTTAGCTGGGGTCAGATGAATTTAAGCCAATCTAATAAGCTGCCCCTAAATGGCTGCCTTTTTGTCCCAAGTTTTCTCCTTCCTTTCTATTGGCTCCAATGCTCATGAAATCATTTGATGAGACAGACCAGGTCCGAAAATTACATCTCTTGTGTCTTTGCAAGATAATTTTGACCCAGATCCAATAATTTGCAAGAAGTCACCAGACAGTGGAACACACATCAGAGGTGGTGACGGAGATGTTACAAAGATGCATTCCCAGACTGGCTGCCCTCTCACCACAGAACACTGCAAATACCCTGCACGTATGGAAGTAATCAAGACATAAAAGGCTAAAGGAAAAGCTAGGAGTGCAAAGACCTCTTTATACATAGTAAAAGAGCACAACACAGCATGTGCTCAGCTGTAAAAGTGGCCTGTAAGTAAAATAATGACTCCTCTGAGTGCTTGAAACAGAAATTGGCTACAGCTTTATTCAAAGGGTTTAATCAGGCCACTGACAATTGTCATATTATTTTATTCAATTGAAGAAGAGCAGTTTTTGCTTGTATTTTCCATTGCTAAAGACTTACAGTACATATCCAGTAAGGAGCTGAATAAAGTAAACATCCAGCAGGAACGAAAATCTGGACTGCATATAGTATTCCTAGGGCTTTGAGAGCAGAACATAAATTACACAGAGAGAGCAGGTGTATGGAAAGTTCTGTACTTCACTGATTTTCTGGCCACAGTCTCTAACCACACTTCATAGATGACATTAATGCTTCTTTAATCCCTTGCTTTAAGTGTTGATACAATGAGATTTAGCAAGTGGGCAGCTTTGCAAAACTGCCAGTTCTGACAATAAAGGCAGAAATGATGTGTGACCGACCCACAGCTCCTCTGTGGGCACAGGCAGGCAGTGCTTGCTTTCTGCCTCAGTTTCCCCCCATACAGTGACAGTCAGTGACACCACCAAGGGCCTGTGTGGGGCTGATACCTGCACACGGCCCGAGGCACCAGTTGTGACAAATGTTAATCTCTCTGTTACCTTCACAGGCAACTAAAGCACCAAGCCGTTTTGGTAAATGTAAATCCAGTCTCTTCCCATTGCTTAAAATCCTGCTGCTCAGCTTAGATTTTGCTCTGTAGAACTTCTGATTAATTTATTAAGCTAATTAGGAAACATGAAGATTCTTAGTTAAATCCGCATGAGTAAGTGAACCTAGAAATAGCTCCTGGGAGTCCATGTGATTTACTGACCACACAGAACAGAACTGGAAGAAAGAAATGCCTGAAATACTCATTCTCTTACATGACAATTTCTTGGGAAATACATAGTGGTGGAAAATTCTCCCTTTGATCCTGAGGCATTTATACATCTAGAGTAAGGACCTCGAGAATGCTGTCATGCAGTTCAAACCAGAGATGAAAACATCTCTTCAAGATCTGCTCTGGTCACTCACAGGATCCTGACTCCATTAAGAGTTTTGCCATTTGGATGGAGCTGTACCCACCCCACTCTCACAGGTCACTTCCCCATAGACACACATGCAAAAGAAACAGGATGACAGACACATTGTGGAGTTCAATAAATGCCAATGCAAGTCATAAACCTGGTGCAAAACAGCCCCATGTGCTGGCACTGGAGGCTGGCTGGGTGAACACACTACAGGAGTCAGCAGCGTGTCCCTGCAGCAATGAAAGGAACTCTGTGCTCACATCAGCACACGTGCAGCTGGCAGGTCAAGGGAACAGATTATTCCTCTCTATTTGATACCTGTGAAACCACATCTGCAGCTCTGGCATTCAGTCTGGGGTTCTCCAGTTCAACAAAGACATCAAGAAACTGAAACAGTTTTGGTGGATGGTTCCTAAGAAGGGCTGGGCTGGAGCCCACGATGCACAAGGAAAAGCAGAGGGCACTGCATTGGTGGAGTCTTGCAGAGAAAAGGCCGAAAGAAAGGACTTCAAAGTCCTTCTGTACCTCATAGAAGGCTATAGAAAACACAAAACTAGAGTCCTTTGGCTAGATACTGATGGGACAAGAGACTACAAACAAATTTCAAACATGGAGACTCTTTAAATAATGAAAACTTGTTCCTTACGAGGGTGGTCAAACACTGGGACAGGCCCAGAGGGGCGGTGAGATCTCCAGCTTTGGAGGGATTCAAAACTCAGTGACCTGAGCCAGCTTCAGAGGTGACCCACTCCAAAGAGGGGGTTGGACCAGATGACCTCCAGAAGTCCCTTCCTAAATTATCCAGTGATTTTAAGAGACTTTGAAGGAAGGTCTGACTGAAACCCCAGGTCAAACTTCATTGCTGAATTCTCATTCCCAAATTTCTTAAAAAAACTGCAGAACTTTCAGTACAGAAGGATATATAAAGGCAGCAAGTTTTACTGATCTGGAATGCCACAATCTGGCCTTGTATGTGACTAAATGTAATAACAAAATGCTACTACTAGCCAGACTATGCTTCAGAAAATTACAATACTGCTGCAATAGCTTTAGAGCAAACACAGGTTCCTAGGAATGAGTGATCCAACAGCAAACGTGCAATTTAGGGGCTCTGAGCAGTGAGCTACAACCCGCAGTGATGTGTGTAAGCTTACACTATGAGAAACTTGAAATGCCTTTATTTCTGCCAAAGGAGGTTTAGGAACTTGGTAACTGGAAAGAGTTGTAGGTGTTATTTCCCCCTGCAAGCAGCAGATCTTACTAAAGGCCCCTGGTTTCCTTAAAAAAAAGTTAAAAAGAAAAATCAAAGCTGTGGTAGACATTTATAAAACAGAAGATTCTTGTTAAGTCAGTTTGTGGTACAACAAGAATCAGGCTAGTCCATTTTTGTTAAAACCAGTAATCTGAGTCTGTTTGCTGTGCCCTGGAACATTAAGCCATAGCCTGTTTAATATGTTTAATATGCCTTCAATGACATGGACAAAAATCCCATGTGGTGTTTAGCTGCCCTTGAATTTGCTAACTAACAATCTGTGCTTCTGAAAAATTCCCTGTTTAAACTTATGGGGCTGTTTTTGTTTCGACTGATTTGTACAAAGGTAAACACTGGTCTGTCACTGAGATTCACAGGTTCAACAACACATTATTCCAAACAATCAATTTTAAAACATGTTGTATAATTTATCGATTAAAAATAACTCCCCCTGGAGTAGCCTTGGCTTGCAAGCAATTATATCAAAGTAAAAAGTGTTTTCCTAAATTTCTTTTCCGCACCACAGTTCAAGGACATTAAATCTCCCTTCTATTAGCAGAAATTTTTATTCATGCTGTTTGCTTTTTCACTTTGATTATTTTCAATGGGGCAATCAGACTGGTATTTTCTCCAAACACATACACACAAACTGGTGCATACTGTCTTTGGGTTCATAACACAACACTATTCACAGAATCAAGAGAAACCCAAAACTTCTGTAAAAACATAATCTAGGTTTAGACAAGACTTTTTAGATCCTGTTCTTTTCAGCAGCAAAACATATAATTTTTAATATATATTTGGGAAGGGAATCTGATAACTAGTATTCATTTAAAACAGCCACATAAAAACCATCCAGACCCTCAAAGGAAATGAGTGAAAGTATCAGCACAACCATTGGGAATACAGTGATACTCCTTTAAACCAGAGAGCTCAGCCTCGTACAAACATTAACCAGAAACCACAGCAGCCTTCACAGGAAAATAAAAAAGTAGCACTTTAAATAGACTCTTTGTGTTAAAGTCCATTTAGTGGGAGGACACCAAAAAAAAGCAAAAATCAGGGAGAGTTTCAGAGTGACTTCCTGACAGTGAATTGTATTTGTAAGGAATACTTTCCCAAGGGAAACAACAGAAGCTCAGTTACTTGCAACTTTGAAAACTTGACTGGACAAAGCTCCTAGAAAGGACTCAATAATTCTCCAGTGCCCTGTGGAAGATGGAAGAGAAGTGATGAGCTAACATTTTCCATCTACACCAGCCTACCAGTCGGTGTAGGCACTCCAACTCAGCTGCTGCTGCCTTCCCTTCAATCCCTTCCTCTAGGACCTTGGTGAGACACACACTGACAAACTTAACTTGCTTTGCTGCTGCTTCTAAATGTGAGAGCACGGCTCAAGAAAGCTGCAGCTTTACCTACAACTGAACCAAACCTGGCAACCAACTCAGATCTGGAGCTGGGAAGTCTCCATAGGTACAAACAGTAAAAGAAATAGCTGGGATCCAGAAATAACTTGAGTGTAAGGAAAAAGGGTAATTTCAACTCAGACCTCTGCTATCAAAGCAGAAATCTCAGGGAAGAATCAAATATGAGAATATTTAGGGAAAACTATTAAAAGGTGTAGGCAGGCATCATGAATGAAATTGAAAAGTGGAGAGGAAAAGTTTCAGAAACTCCTTGAACATTGCTAACAACTCCCTTGCCATGAACAGCATGGCAGTGCTTCCCAGTCAGGCAGTGCTTTTGCAGTAGGGCATTTGTGCTGAATATGGCTGGGGTTAACAATAACCAGGGTCCACAAGGGTGAAAAATGCACACCACTGGCTAGGCTGCTCTCAGTGTTGGCCGGAACCCTGAGCTCAGCCTAGTAAATGAACAAACACAAGCTGCTTCCCAGAACTGGAAGTATCCACTGGATCTGAAGTAGGAGAGGAAGAGAACGAAATCCTAATACTTGAGAAAGAACTCTCTCCCAAAACCAGAATACTTTTGGACACCTGTCTGAGGCTCTAACCTGAGTAAAAGGTTGTGACACCAGGACACTGGTGGCTTGAGATGAGAGATAAGGTGGAAGTTTAAAAACAAAATTAAGGAACCACTTCAGAAGTGAAGCAAACCAAAGTTGAGAGAAGATGTGGCAACAAGAAGAGAAAATACTGAATCTGGGGAGAGGCCTAGGACTATTTGGACTGACATAGAACAAAAAAGTTCAGATAAAATTTAAGGCAAGCAAACAGAATATTGAAGTCATTCTTGGTCATGGTTCAAGTCTTCCACATTGGACTGAAAAGGTACTGAAGTGTGACTTATGCTGATGTGACTTCCCCCGCGCCCCCACTTCCCAAGGCAAGCAATGACCTTTTGGAAAGAAGTGTAAGAAATGCATCTCCTTACTGACTCGCACCTCCACAGCATGATCAGCAAGGAATGTTTCTAGTGTTTAAGCACCCTAAAAAGGACCCATACTAATTGTATTACTTCTCTGTTTGTTCAAGATTGTCCCACTGATTTCAGCATTCCTTCAGGGATGAGAGCAGGCACCGGCAGAAGTGCTGCCAGCAGAGGGAGTGCAAAACCTTGGCTTTGCTGAGCTCCAGCTCCAGGTCCTCCCCAGACCTCAGCCCAGCAGATGGAGAGAAGAGGCCCTGGATTCTGGCATCGGTGGGGCCTGGCTGCTGGCTGGATGCTGAATCCTTTGAGAGATGTGCCCTTCAGCCTGGGATCCACAGCAATCTCGTCTGCCATGGCCTGTTCAGCATCTCCTCCTGCAGCTTTGCATTGCTGCTATGACTTGTTCCCCTCCAACTTCCTCTGCCTTCCCTGCCCTAGGGGAGGCAAATTCTTGAGCCCTTTATAAGGGCTCAGGAGAGAAACTGTCACCTCCTCACAGTCTCCTCCAGTCCAACAGACTGCTCTACCACAAACCAAGAGTTAGTACACTAAATAAACACAAGAGCATCAAGAGATATATGTTTATGAGCAACAAAAATAGAAGTCAATCCAAAACAACAGTGAACTGGGATGACTTTGATGTTCAGGTAACCAAAACAACACCCACAGAAACACCAGCCTTGTTCTCTATCACTGCAGCCAAAAATCCTACTGATCTAATCCATCCTCTAATACTGCCTCCCTCAATTCCTAGAACAGACTGGGTTTAATTCAGGGAGCTTCTAGATTCTGGCATCTACACCATGGGATTTTAAATCCGACAAAGGTAAAGTACTAGAAGGCACAACAGAAACATGTTTGGACATTAGGAGAAGGTTAGCTGAGGCCAGCATGCTTACATAAGGACCTAAACTGTGCTGAGAGCAAAGAGCATGAGCTGCAAAGGAAGAACAGCATCTTAAGACTGTGGGTCCTGAAAGGAATTGGGGGTTGGATATGATTTTTTATTATTATTATTATCATAATCAGCTGTTATAGTTTACTTTTAGCTCACTATTTAGGATATGAATTTAAAAGGGTTCTTGTGTTACCAGCATCTTAGTTCATTAATATTCTATTTTAATGACTTGTTTTACTTCAGGCCATTTATATCACATGTAGTTTGCAATTCCAGCAGCTCCAAACCCAGCCTGGTCGATGGCGCCATCAGATTTTTCAAGCTTTCAAATTTATACTGTGGCAGAAGCCAGAGGAAGATGAACAAAAAGCTACCCTGTTAACTTTCTAAATTGGTGACACCACCTTCATCCAGCCAGGTCTGTACAAGCCCAGGAGCACCCAGGTGTGTGCACTGCCACAGTGCCCAAAGCTGTGGGATAAACACACCCCTGGAACACAACCAGAGCCATGACCTTGACTCTGCACAAGCGCAGGATCGGGGCCACGTGAGCTCTGACACTGCACATTTGTTTCTCTGGATTCACTCAGTGCCACTACAGAGCAGCTCCTGAGCCATGCAGCACAGCACCAAGGACACTGCAGCAATCTGCAGGCACAAGAAACTCAGCCACCTTCTCCCCCTGCCTTTTGGATTGGGCCAGGTCCCATGGGGGTACCACTGCAGGAAGAGCTGCCCCAAAGCCATGCTTCACACTGCCAGCAAATTCAAGGGGAAGGGGGAATATCCTCTGGCTGTTAAGTGACTCTTTTAAAAACTAAAGGTATGGCACACCAAAGTGTAGAGGTGTGCCAAGACACACCCAAAGTCACAGAACCAAGAACTTTGCAGGAGCGACCAATTTAAACTTTCATAGGTCACATTTTCACTTTGCTTTGGCGCAATTTTAGCGAATGACACAGATCACAGCTGGATCCAGATCCATGCCTCTTCACCAAGAACAGGTACACAGCAACTGTCATGGATATGGGGGAGGTGGGATGTAATTTAAACCACTTAAAGACATCCTGGAATTGTCTGACACCAAAGCAGAAGGACAGAAGAGCACCTGTGATTTCAGAACTGGGCATCACAGATATCTAAATTCCTGCAAACTGCAGGTCTTTCGCAAAATAATAATACAATAATATATAGAGAAGGGGGAACCCCCTAATTTTGCATTTTGCTAAGGACTTAAGTAGATCTTGTGTTACTTTTAAAGCCCATCATGCAAAGAAGCCAAAAGAATTGGTTCAAATGCTGACTCAACATCCCCAGGAAAAGGAAAGATTATAGAAAACTGCCTTGCTTGAAAGAATGACAGTTCTGATGGTACATTTGAATGCATTCTTATTATTTTCCAAGTACAAGCATAAATTGCCTGTCTTTGTTCCTAGGAGCTATCAATTACTCACAGATGTAAGATTTTCCAGTGAATTAGTAATACAACATCATCTTTTCAGCCCCACAAGACAAGATTAATTTTTTGAAAAATAGTACTACTGGGTCATATTTTAGAAATGGGAACTTCAAAGATCAATCTCTATTGCAATTATGCTATTAATATTTTTAATTACTGAACTTGATATCAAAACTTCTTAAAGTTTCCATTTGTGAACAGCCATCTAATTAGTGGATTTTTTGGGCCATCCTGCATAGCTCTCTGGTAGGCTGAGTTTGTCCAGAGCTCTTGAAGGAGGCAGGAAACCTCTCAGATAAGACAGCAAAGCCCTGCTCCATCAGCAACAGCCACTGCAGAGAACTGGAGATAAGGTGAAGTGAGAGCTGTGCCCCTGAACAAGAAGACACTGGAGATAAATGAAGAGGAAAAAAAGGAGTCATAAGAGATTGAATTTGTGAAGTTGCCACTTGCTGATTTCGCTGTGATGAAGAAATCTTCCTTTGCTCCAGAAGACTAAATCAGGATTGCTGAACAGTTTTCCAACTGCTGGGTATTGATGACATGGGATGACATGTGACTCACACCTACATGACAATATTATTCAAATTCTCCTGGTCAAATATTTACATGAAGTGAAGAGCTGTAATATTTCAGTAACATAACAGGAATTCTGTGAGAATAGTACTTCTTTCATGATGCTTAGCTCAGGGAAGATGTAGTAGAGATAGCCCTGTTTTCTTTATTATTCTGCAGAAGTCTTTAACATTATTTTAGCCCCATCAAAAAACTAATCTGAATGTATTTGCTCACAAATAACCTGAATACCAGCTTTAATATCTCTGACTTCTGAGACTGTTTGACAATTTTACTCCAGAACAAGCTTTGTGGCATAATGTCTCATAGGGAATGGGTTATTTATCTAAGCAGAACACTGTCATTTAATCTCCTCTGGCAAGGGACAGATCTCCTCTGTCTTTTTAACACTGTTCACCTTTGTTTGTAAATGTGTGTGTTAGAGCATTTCTTTGATTTTGCCTCAGCCTAATACTTAGAGCTTAAGCCCTCTACTAACACCATGTAATAGAATTGCATCCAGGTATCTCAGGACAGCAAGGGCTCACAAGTGCCTGCCTGAATCATCCGGTGCTCAACACCTCCTGCAACACTCACAAGAGTTACAGTGAAGTGTAACTCCACTAGGTTTGGAGACAACCTCAATTATCATAGTTGAACCCACTGGCACAGGGCAGTTTAGCATCCCTTGTGAAGGCAGAGTGTGAATTAAAACTCATCCAAACCATACAGCTCTGCCCATAAAACTGTACCCACACTAGGAATGCAACACCAGCATCCCTAAAACACCCTGGCCATGGAAATGGCCTCAGAGAAACAGTGTCCTACTGCTGTGACTTCTGCCTTGCATTTGGTTATTTTTAGCTAGGATTAGGCTGAATTCTTCTACATCCCAATAAACGCTAAAGTAAAACAGCTCAAACTTCTGCTAGAAGAGTCATGGACAACTAGGTCACGCAACATACAACACACATGCTTCACTGCTGTTTTCCCTGACTGCTTGCTAATCCAAACATTCTGGGTACACCACAAACTTCAACCAGAAAACCAGCCTACTAGGCTCTGAGGACTTGCAATTAAGTCTGCAGTATAAACAACAGTATTTATCTAGTCTATTAACAACAGGAGAACCGATGTCTGTTGCTGTATGTGGTTCACAGGAGAATACCCATGGACTGGGACACCAGAGTTTGGAAAACTGAAGATTCCCAGCCAGACCCTTTCTTGGGGTCTGCAACTCTTGAGCTTCTTCCTGCATCTTCTGTTTGTTCAAGAAAGATCCCTCCACAAATGCAGCTAGAGCCAGGTGATGTCTGCACAGAACAGGTCAGGGCTGAGCTCTCCTCTCTACCACAGAGGGAGCAATAGGAAAAAATCTTTCTTACCCACAAATCTCATTTTCATGAAACTTACAGAAACATTTCTGTATTTCTGACTTTTGGAAATCAATTACTTTTAAAGCTATGGAGGACTAAGGCAGGTAAGGAAAGAAAAAACCCAAGCAACTGCTAAAAAATAAACTACACAAAATCTCAACCAAATCAAATAAAAACAACCAGACAAAAACAACCTCCACTTATCTCCCCAAGTAGCCTCCTTCACAGCAGTAGCAGCACAGACCTTATGCCAGCCTCCAAATGACAGAAAACAACAAACTTCAAAATGTTGCTATAATTTCCACTTGCAGGAAGAGGCTGCCATTCCTTCACAACAGTAAAGAACAAAACCCAAACAAATTTACTCGAAAGTCATGAATAAAAATGATTATATAAACCCCAACTTAAGACCATGCACAATTGAGTAGAAACACCAGGTATTTCTGAGTAGAGCTCAAATACACATTTAATCTAAACATTATGGACTATGTATCTGCTCTGCATCTCGATCTACAGCAGGTTCATTGGTGAAGGTTCCTGTCCTTCCAGGAGCCAGGAGCCTGGCCACAATCACTGCATCCCTGTCCCTACAAGGGTTAGACAAACAGACCAGTGAGCCCTGGCAAAAGGAAATGCATTTGGAGTTCACAGAGGGGCTATCACTTGGCTATTTCTGTAGTGCCTGCATCTAAAAAAAGATCCAGTGCACACAAGTAGCTATTTTACCTTACTGTCCCACAAGATCTAAATGCATTTTTTCCGATTACACTTTCCCACCATAAAACACACAACAAAATGTGACACATATTTTTAAATATTCCTATGAAAGGATTTTGCTTATATATAGAAACATGAGTATATATGGAAACATACAAAACTCTGTGTTTATATATAGATGTCTCCTCACTGTATAACTAATATTAGTTCATGGAACTGAAGTCACACACAACAACAAGAACAAAAAGAATTAAAGTTCCAGGGAGCTTTGCCATAAAGTACACAAAGCAGAAAAAAACTTCTTGGATTTATGATAATCTCTGCATGAAATGCTGAATGGTAAATTCCCTTGAGAACTTCTCTGACACAAGAAATACACGACAAAATAAACAAACGAGGAGACAAGTCCAAGAGGCTCTTGCTGAAGAGACATCTAGTTCACCCTTTCCCTTTTTTTTTTTTTCTGCTGCATTCCAACAAAATCTGTCATGAACCACAAGAGGAGCACAGACAGGTTTTCCTGGGGTCCTCTTCCAAAGCTCATCTCCTGGGGAACAGGAGACCATCAGCTTCCCTAGATAAAGCATTTCAAATGACTACCACAAGTGTTGCCCTGTTGAGAGTGCTCCACACTGCAATGCCCTATCTGAATGAAAAAAATGTACTTTGGTAGTTACATGAAAGTGACTAAAGTCCTTCAAGACTTATTTACACAAGTCTGAAAGGTTTGACTTTTACTCTCTAATTATTCCTCCATGGTTTGGTGTCCCCAACACAACATTTCTTGCATTTAACCAGAAGATGAATGTAAAATTGACTAACCCATTTCAGGGTTTAAGCTGAGGGAAATAAAACCAGCCAAAAATATGAGAGACATTTTTTTAAGAGATAAAATCTAAATACTTTTTCCATGCCCCCAGGGGTATTAGTAAAATGGATGAAGAATACTCCAATTCTCAAACCCATCTCATCACATCTGCTCAAGCACTATCCTATGCACTTTAGTACTTGAAACTGTCACAGGAGCTGTTTTAAATAGCCCAAACCCCCTGCTTGAACACCCTCCTTGACAAGTACAAAATCCTGGCTTTCATGAGAAGGAGAGTTTTCAGCAATAAAGGCTTTTGTAGCAGTTCCACAACTGCCATCAATAAAAAAAAAACCACTTGAAACACTTGCATAACCTGAACAATTAGCAGGCAAAGGTTTTTTTCTAAATTAAAGTAATGTAAAGCACTATTTGTGGAGCTTAGAGGTGGGACTCAGGCAATAGCTGTGTGTAACAGGAGTGGCAGATGGCTCTACAGAAATCACAATATTTGTTACCATCTTTAAAGGCTGGTGGCATCTCACCTGCTTATTTCCATGACAACTGGATTCCCTTCTTACCAAAAAGCTGTTGATGCTAAGTTGTCTCCTCTCTTCTTCTGTAAGTGCTGTTGCATCAAATAATTGTAAAAGCCAACGTGACTGAGGATAAATAAACTCAATTGTGCAACTGAAACAGTAACATGTCAGGGTTTTCTTACCAAAACCTTACAGATCTCTAACCCACTTCACAGCACTATCACCTTCCTGATGGCTGGAAATTACTAATTATGTAACAGATTCAGCTATTCAGGGCACAAGGCAAGGGTACCACTCTCTAACCTAGAGCAAGACTAGATCAGGGTGGTGACCACAGAACAAGAATAGTTCTAGATCCTGAGACCAGGATCTGCACATCTACCCAGCTTCACAGGAACACAAAGTTCTTTTAAGACCAAAGTGATCAGGAGCTCAGATCTATTATTCATTGAGATGATGACAAGTCTGGCAGAACAACAGCTCTTGGCAGGACAGTAAAATATTTATGCAGTGCAACAACTCAAAGAAAAGGACTTGCCAAATTGACTGCAACAATGGTCTTCAACCTTTTTCAATTTATGGACTGCTAAAAATGCTCAGTGGGAATGCAGAACCCTGTCATACTGAGCTCTCTAATGACAGAAGGCTTTTTGTTTTTAAGATATCTTTTACTGAGACATCTGAAATAGTCCTTGGACGCAAGCTAAAAAAAAGTAAATTCACCACACTGCATAATTTTCTGGAAAATATTAAGCAATCTTCCTTACAGTATACAATAACCAAGACATAAAAGCCTGAAATCAAATTGTTACAGGTCCTGCACAATAAAGATATTTTTCCTAGTGGCTTTAGCTTGAGGTTACATGACAAGCATGGAGACCAGTCACCACACAGAGGGGTCAAATGAAGGAACACAAGAGCAGAAGAGCTGCAGGCCAGAGAGAGCACAGAGTGCCAGCCACCAGAGAGCCCTGGGCAGAAAGGGAGAGCAAACACAACCCTGAGAGGGACACTGAGTGCTGGATCCCACACGGGTGGGTTTCTAAGGAAAGCTGAAGCTGAAATTAAGGACTGGAGACAGTGGTTTTGTTAAAGGCAGCATTTAGAGAATTATCAACAGAAAAAAAAATATCACAGAGGGGGAAGAGAAGGAAAGGGAAGAACTCTGAGAATTGCAGATTAGATTCATGATATTTCCACTGTGGGAGCATTCGAATCAGTGCTCAAACCACCATCTCTGCCCCACCTCATTAGAGTACCTAGTAATTTGCCTGCCCCTGTTCAGCAATCCACATGGGAGCCATGGCAATGCAAGGAGAGAGGTCAGCACTCCCCAGTCTCACTGGGGGCAAGGGAGCAGTTGGTGAAAGGAGCAGAAGATGATGGCAGGGTGAGTATGACTGTTTCAAGCACTGATGTACTTCATCACATGAACCATTCCATTAGATATAAATATCAGTAAGTTGGCCTGGTGGCATGGCCATTGTGAAATGGCAGCTTCCTGCCAGGATCACAAGAGATGAGATCTGAGGAAAGGCCTTGCAGCTAATGCTGGGAAAAGTTTTATGAGCAAAAGGAGCAGTGTGAAAGAGCTTGTGGCAGAGAGCACAGCTGAGGTTGATGCTGCTGCAGATGTACAGGGGTGAGACATTTAAAATGGTACAAGAACAAACGGGAAACTCTTGGCCACCCTGCACTCACCTGCAATGACAAGGCCTTGGTTCCCATCCTCCTAAAATCCTCACTGCATTCAAGGCAACACTCTACCCTTACACGTCCCACTTTAACACCTTGCCATGAAATACCCTTTCAAAAGCCCAGAGTGAAAACAGTTTCTTCTTCCCTCGCAATGGGTCTGAGCCAACCTCTGATGGCAGAGCAAAGAGCATGAGGCCCAAATCTTTAATCTACAACAACCATTGATCTGCAAGCAAACACTACAGCAATGTCTCCATCAAATATAGGAGATGTGTTTTTTCCAACACCAGGGCTAGTAAAACTTGATTAGTAGAGGAGGTCTGAGAGAAGACTGTGGTTCTCCTGGAAATAGTTTCAAAAATGGCAAGGGGAAACACAGCAAGAAAGCCGCTTGAGAGAGATTTCACTTATCTGACAGGGGAAAATGATGTCTTAGAGAAGCCTGCTGTTCTCAAAAGAGACAGGGAATATCTTCAATGTTTAAGGGATTATAAAATGGTGACTGGAATGAAAATGTGTAGAAAGAAGAGCATGAATACAAGTGAAATCATCAGAAGTGCTAACAGTGGCATGTGAGTTACTGTGGAGGATGAGCATACAAAGCACCAAGATAGAAGTTAAGAACACACTAAGACAAGAAGGTACAACTGCTGTAGCAGTTACTTGCTGAAGCAAATAAGATACATTAAAACAAGAGGGGGGTTTGTACACAGACACCCCCAGTCATATGAGTGAGCTGCCCATGGCATTACGCCAAGTTATTCAAGAGAAAGTCTGGACCATGTGAACAATGAAAGCAGCCCTTTTTCCATCCATTTCTCCCAGAGTATTTAAAGATTTGAATTTTCCCATCTCATTTTTGGTTCATCTCTCTCTTCCTATAAATAGAGAAGCAGCAGTGCATCCATCCCCTCTTCATCTTTTTTGGTGGTCTAGCATTGCACAGATGCTGGAATGTTTTTCTAGTAAATGATAAGGGATGGGAAACAAGTAGAAGACAAAGGATAAGAGACTTTGAGCTCAGACAAGTAGGAGAGATGGGAGCTTTCTCCTCTTTCCCAAGAGGCAGGTATCTTTTCTCTGGACCAAAAGGTTTTGTTTTGGAAACAAACGTATCTATTTCTGTCACTTCCTTTTAGACATTTAGTCTTCATGGGGTTGATAGTAAGACTGACTAGGATGTCTGAGAATGACAATCTGGCCCCCAAAAGAAAGCATTTCTAATCCAATATGAAACCCAAAGGAAACATACCCCTGCTGCTAGGCACATGTCTCAGAGGACTAAGGCTGTGATCTGTGCTGTGTTCCCAGAGCCTTTACTTTAATCCCAAGTCCAATAATCGAGTTAGCACTTTGTAAGGAGAGCTAAAGCCCCTGGGGTTTCTGCCGAGCCGTCGGACAGTGGAGAGGCTGAGCTGGACATCAGCAGGTGGCCAGCTGCCATGGGAAAACAAGCCTGGTGTGGGCAGCCAGACAGCTAAGCAAGGAGCTACAGGAACGCCTGTAGATCTACCCTGACCCAGAGGGGGTCAAACACACCACTGGGTGTTCCCAAGAAAATACAAAAACATGAACAAAAGAGGAAGGGCAAGCAACAGTAAAGAAAATGCCAAGATCTGGCAGTTTGGGCTTGGAAGTTGCTTCCTAAGTCAATGATCCCACTTGGAGAGGCCTCAGCACCACACAAAGGCAGCACAGGTATCTCAAGCTGCAGCCCCGCTAACACAGCAATGTCTTTGATTGATGGGGAAGGAACTGGGCTCAGCAGCAGTGGGGAAAGCTAATGAGTTCCAGAAGATCACAGCCTTCCATCCTGCTTAAAAATAGCAGCTGTGGTCAGGGGTTTGAGACAGAGTCCAACCACAGCATTTGGATGCAGATTTTGAAACCACAAGAGGTCAGAGTTGATTGATAGTTGGTCATTCAGAGGTCCTGGGACAACTTAAGAATCAACCATGTGCTGTGAAGTCTTGTTGAAGTTGGGCTCTGGTCTCCCATCCAGAAGATGTAACAATATCCCTGAAAACAGCAGTCCTGATCAACAGCCTTCCTAGGCTTACCTCCTCAAGGCTTTGGGGAAACAAGCAAATTTCCCACTAGCAGCAGAGTCCTGCAGAAATGGCAGCAAGAGAGGCAACAGAGTGCTTTCAAAGTAGGCAGCAGTGGGCAGGTTCTTGGGAGCTGGCACTGCCACTGACTCTGGGATAGCCTAATCCACTAACAGGTAAATCCCCTCCACAAAACATTCCTTCTTGACTGAAAACACTTATTTGGCAACCAAAGCCCCCTGCTTTAGAGTAAGAGCTGGGGAGGAATGTGACCTATGGCTCCTGATGGGAGAAGGTCTGAGCACACAGAGTACCAGACTGAAAGCTGCCCAAGCCTCAGTCCAGGGGCTCTCCAGTGAACTGTCCCTGCCCCACTCCAGTAAAGATCGTTGCTTGGCAGGAAGGACACTGGGCAGGCAGGACATCTGGTGCTTGCTGTGCTCTTTAGACACATGGACTAGGTGACCTTTAAATGTCTCAAGCCAAATTATTCTAGAAGGGACTATCTCTTAGGAGAGCTGGATATGCAGGAAAAAGGGATTGTGTATGGGGGTTTTGACAAACATCATCCCAAGTATAAAGGTTTAGCCTGTTGGTTCTGAGGAGGACAGCACAGAAGGGAATTCAGTAGCCTAAAATGAAAGGCAAAAGACTTCTGCTTTGGATCCTGTTTCAAAATATTCCTGGACATTGCTCATACATGGAGTCATAGCCCATTCTAGGGTTTTCAGGCAAAGACAGAGAGGGAATTACAAATGTGTCACTGATAGCTGGCCAGCCCTGGGATCCTCCCAGCTCATTAATCCCTCTGTTCAGCTTTGCTCTATGAAGAGCAAGTCCTGTGTAGCAGCACTAGGTTAGCAAACCAAACAAATCAAACTTCACTGACTGAGATTACTGAGGCACAGATACTCTCCCCTCCATATTAGAGTAGCCAAAATTTGGCACATACACTAAACCCAGACAAACCAGAAAATATTAGAAAATCCCACCTGAGAAAGTAATTTTTATCAAACAGCTTACCCAAAATTATGCTGAAAGATGCTTTTTGGTTTTTAAATTTCCCAACATTTCTCTTTGCACAAAGAAGGTTTGAATGCAGGCTACGCTGCACTGTAGGCACACTGAGGTCCCTGAATGGAGATGCCTCACTCCCTGCCCAGATGGAGATTCATGGGGGTAAAGGGACTGCATGGATGGCATGTGCCCTGCAGGACTGCTCACTCACCACCCCAACTTGTACCAGTGTGGGCATGAACTCAAAGGCAGGAGTGTACAGATAACTCTTGCAAGAAGAGTTGGTCTGGTGGTTTAGCTTACAGAGGGATGGAACAGCCCCTTACCAATGCAAATGTGTGCTAAGAGAAGTCACTGGACCTGCTGTGGCTTCTCAAGTGTGCAAAGATAAGCTTTCTTATCAGGCATAAGACAGTATAAGATTCAGCTGAAGAACTTTCACTCACTCAGTCTCACATCTTGTTTGTCAGTAGACACAAAACATACTTCCCCACCTCAACAAATCACAATTCTCAAAGTGTTGGGGAAAAAAGGAAAACAGAAGAAGTCTTGGGTTCTGCATCATCTGGGGAAAAAAAAGATCACCATTTTGACTCACCACCAGAACAGGTATGGAAAAGTACTGGGGTGGCCATGGTGGGAATGACACAACAACACACAAAAAAAGGAATTTAATATTTAAATCATAAAAATATGAGGAAGACCCAAGGGTGGAAGTACACATACAAATACAACCAACCATATTTCAATTAATGACTTTTTTTTTTACACATATCAGAACAGAATGCTACCTTTTTTATTACTGTACCTTCGAAGAAGGACATGTAGTAAGCTTGCAATTAACCACTGCGAAGAATTTTCTGTATTATATTAGTATCTGGGAGCACCAGACATGTATCAGGTAGTTATGAATTGCTCTGTTGCATGCAGTAAGATGCAAGTCCTTGCTCTCTAACAAGCTGAAAGATCATCTAGGGCATGTTAAGGACTCTCTGCAGCTGCCAGAAATAATTTAGAGCAAGACCTTCTGAGAGAAAACCCACACTATTGAGACAGAGCCCCTAGGAAATACAGTTCAAACCACCACCATTGACTCTAGATCCATTTTTCTGGTACAATCTCCAGTTGGGGCTGTAAGAACACTCAGGAGCTGATGAGAAATCTGTCATGGCTCCCTTGTCTCTAACTGGATTGTAGATACAGCCCCTGGATTTTTTTCTCCATGTTTCTAGGAATTTGAGCTGCATATGAATTTCCTCTCCTGATAATCCCTCACTGGAAATGATCAGAACTGCTTGTCACAAGCCTATCACATGGGGGGAAAAAAACCAAGGCAGAGGCAAGGTGCAAACTCCACCTCCTAGAAACAAATGTGAACTGAAGGGGGGTGAGAGGAGACAAAGGAAGAGAGGGCTCTACTTGAGGGCTTGTAGATCACTTCTTCACTTTCAGTGTCTTGAGTATTCAGGCTGGAAACGGTAGTAAATGGTGAAGAACACATCTACAGCAGTAAAAGCAGTTACACTGCATTAAAAAACAAAAACAGAAATTAAACAAAGGAAAGAATTATCAAATGGACAAAACCAGGAGCTCTCTTTGCTAGCTCCACTTCTCTAAAAATAACACACCCCCAGGTAAACAGAGACAGCAAAGCAAAGCTCCAGTCTGTGTGAGAGCAACAGCACAGTAGGTCAAACAATACAAATGCTCACACTTTCCCTTTAGCAGAGTTAGAGAGTAACAGATTTTAAACAAGAGTATGTATGCATGTAAGCTGGCTTTCCAAGTCCACTGTCCCTTCCTATGCCCTCATAACTTCTCATCAGCAGTTTCCTATTTCTACTATGAAGGGCTCTAGTGCAATTATGCTCAGTTACTGAAAGCCTCTTTACTCTAATCCTCTTCTTAGTTTCAGAAAGCAACAGCATCAACTGATACCTGTGAGCTTAGTCTCCCCCATGGGAAACAATCTACAGAGTTCATAGCAGAAAAACACACCCAGGACATACTCATCTACACCAGCTCCCCTGTTCAGCTTACCAGTGCTAAATACCAGATTTCTAACCACACCAAAACAAAATTTCAAAGCAAAAATTCACCATTTTGGCCTTTTAAAAAAGTAAACTTTGAGCAAAAAACTAATGGAAAATGCCAACTTACACATACTGCTTTGTCCTCTTTTTTAAAAATATTTTAAGCTATTTAAAAAATGAAGATATTTGCCATGAGGCTGGTGGGAAGAGGGTGCTGAAGACAGCCACTGTGCTGTTTGTTACTTTTGGCGTGGTTGCTGAAACCAGGCCCTAACATGTATAATTATGGGGTAGACTGAACTCTTCCCTGATGAATTTTCACCAACCATGAAGCTAAAGGCAAACTTGAGGAGAAGCACAAACAATTCTGATTCAAGCAATGAAATTAAGAGAGGCAAGCAAAAGTTATAAGCATCTCAGAAGTTGTTTTGTGAGTTATTAGACCTACTGAACAACTGCAGTTTTCCCTTTAATGCAGAGAGCACTGCAGGTACTCAAGTCCAGCTGTTTAACCCCTGCAATGCATAGTGACCTTTTTATTTTCCATTGCTCTTGCAGTTTTCCAGCAGTTTGAGTTCATTTGGGCTAATTACCTCACCATGGAGCTGCAAATGGAAAATGTTGCCAGTGAGTTGTTCCATTCACAGCCATTTCGTCTTGCACTGCTGGCGTCAAGGCGCACGACTTTTTTTCCCTGTCTCCATGGGCATCAGAGCTCCCAGCGGTCATGCAGCCTTCCAGAAGAAATCAGTGACCTTCCAGCCACAGGACTCCACATCTGCATGTGCACCCTCCCTTTGCAGCCCCCACTGTGCTGATACTGAGGGACACTGCAGCCCAATCTCCCTGACCCACCAGCGGATCTAATAACTCACAAAAGAACTCCTTGTATCTCACTGTGAAGGAGAGACTGGAGCAGTCCCTCCAGAGCCAAGACATCACTGGGTTTCCATAATAAACCTTAAGCTGACACTTTCCTGACCCTTTCTTGCAAAATGCACTGATTTATAAAACATCTCATCAACGAGAAAATTGCTAGGTCGGACTGGGTAATGGAGAAGAAAAACCCCTTTCCCATGCAGATCCCAAGTTAACTTGAAAGCTGGCTTTTAAAAAATAGAGTCTGTCTACTCAAATATCTACTTGTGGGTTTGGACCTAACTTTGTGAGATTTGTCATTAAAACACACAATCATCCATGCTTAAAACTAGACTTTCTAAGCTGTTTTTTAACTAAGATGAAAGACAAAATCATTCAGCATGGCTTGCATATCCCCAACTGATCAATATCAAGATTTCACTAAAATGCAATTTTGCATTAACAATATTACAGGCACCCTTGTCAGAGCAGTAACTTTTGGGTAATCTCAAGCATCAAAAGAATAGCTAGAAAATTCCTTTTACTTTCCTGGAAGCTGACAGTTTTCCTCTTTCTCCTGGAGAATCTGAATCAAAGCATAAGCAGACTTCTGTCAACAGAAAGAGCCCTCCATTCCTACCCGAAGAGCTCCTACCTAATGTTTTGTCCCTTCTCCTTGGGAGAGGATTTCACCCAATTGTTTCCTTCAGAACAGAACTCTGCCCATATACAAGGTGCAAAACTCCTCCCTTGGGGGAATCCACTATCAGGGACCTGAGGATAGCTGAAAAGGAAAAGCAGAGCTATTGCCTTCAGCTGGTCCTGTAGAGGTCTGGAAAAACAAACATTCAACTACCTCACAGGATGCAGGAGAAAGTCTTTACAAGCTCTGAAAGGAACTTGTTCAAAGCCACCTCCAATTCTCCAGGAGTGTCAGGCACAAGAACAGGTTATTCAGAGATGGCAAAATGTGCCAGGTCAGTGGAGGTCCAGGGTACAGAGTGCAGGAGCCAAGCAAGGGGGAAGCACTGCCTTCTTCAACACATCCAACAGGGGAGAGCCAGGAAAGCTGAGGTCCAGACTGCACCTGCCCAGGCACTTAACTCCATCCTCAGTATGGGAAAAGCCATTTCAGCACGAAGAGCAATTGCATTAATCAGGCAAGCACACAGCCTGAAATGCCTTGGTTCTGCTGCACACCACAGAGTGTACTCTGCAGCCTCTTCCCAGCTACACAGACACCCAAATTAAAATGATAAATTCCCCCTATGACAAAGACTGCAAATGAAACCATCATTTGCCAGCCCTTGTTAAGAGCCCTCTCTCAAAGTGATGAAGGCATTTAGCATTTAACACACTGATCTGCACACCAGGACCAACAGAACCCTTCAAATGGCAGGCAGTCTCTATACCAACATTTGATATGCTCCCAGGCAGGAGTCTGGAGGGCTTGCCTGAAAAGCTGTATAATTTTTGATAGAACAAATCTGTGAGATATAAGGTTTTCAGACCCTCACATAAACAGACAATAAACTCGAGAAGACAGAAAGCTGACATCTGGGCAAATAAAAAAAATCAGGCATGCTGTCTGGGAAGTACCATCTTAACCCTTCCTATGTACATATATATTTGAGGTGAAAGGTGAAGAAAAGTTCTTTAGATGGCTGATATCCTTGAAAGAGAAACTCCATTTGTCACTCATGATTGCAAAGCAGCTTTTATTTCCCATGTTGCAGATGATCTCAGCCTGCATTCCTCTTTATTTAGCATCATCTATATTTGTCCCAGCAGCACCAAGTGGAAACTTTCTCCCCTGGGTTATTATACCCCCAAATTCTTAGAAACAGCCCTCAGGTGCCCACTCAGCACAGACCTGCAAAGTGAATCAAAGGAATGCGTGGGCTGTGCCCAGACTCAGCTGCAGAGGTGATGTCACAGTCTGTACCACCAGCACTGCATGGCCATGTGAAGGACATTTAAAGCCACAATCTTGGTTTTTTGCCAGTCTGTGCCAAGCACATATATGGATTTCCCTGAGGACTTACATGCTTTTTGCTAAATTCACACTAGAACCCAGGCAGAGAAGTTACATCTTGGCTACACCAGCATTTCACTGAAATCATCTACACAAAAAAAAATGTTACTGAAACTCCAGGTACCTTAGAACTTTCAGCCCCATTTATAAACTCTTCAGCTTCTGATAACTTTTTGATTTAGGTCAGGTTGGCTGTCAGACTTTCACACATGGGCTATCCTGGGGCCAACAAGCAGCACGGAGCCTAATGGGTGCACAAGTGCAGTTTATTCCCACTAAAATCCAGGTGTGTATGTAAGACAGTGAACAGTGGCTGAATGGGAAGCTGGACATACCCTTCACCATCTGTATTCCTACACAGTCACTCCAGTTTATGTCTTTCTGTGCTTCTTTAACTACTTCCCTACAGATGGCACTGTACCACTATCCAAAATACCCCTTCAGGAAAAAACAAGCTCAAAACAACTGAGATTCGTGCTGAGTCACCAAAGAGGAGCTGAGTGTCCTCCAAGGTTCCTGCTTTCTCATCCAGAAGGTCTTTTGAGGAGGATCAGTAGCATCAAACATTGAGAGATCACAATGCTTCGTACATCCAACCTTCTCTACTGCAGACCAGGATGGGATCTAGAAGGAAAATGAGTCCTAACACACAGAAATCCTTGGTCCACGTGTCCCTGAAGCATTTGGATACCACCAGTGTTGAAGACAGGATGGTGGGTTGAACAGACCTTGGTTATGACCTTGTCTGGCAATTCCTATGGGAGGAAACTGAGAAACCTCACAAGAAGCCAGTCTGTGACCAAAGATTTACAGTCAGGGCTGCAATGTCAGTAATTGGATGAATGAAATAAAATCTGCAGAACCCTTTTTCTCAGTCATGTGGTATTTCTATTACTTTCTCTGCAACTGTTTTACTTCCAATAAAAACACACTGACTAGAAAATACAGCAGTAGATGTTACCCTTTGCTCTTGGTAAGAAGAATAACTCATTGGTTTGGCACTTCCCAAGGCATGCATGAAGGGAAAAAGCACTTGGCTCAAACAGGCTCATGATTATTAGCAGCAAATTCAATCTATAGCATATTTCACCAGCTGCCTCTTAATTTTATTGCCTCTGAGCTGCACAGATTAACATGATAAGTATTTCATCACAGCCTACCATAACTACTGAAATCCTTTTCTTTTTGATTCCCATTAGTGAAGAGTGAAACTTTGCCCTTAGATGCACATACAGAATTTCTGCACTTTTCAAAGAGAATAATTATGGCCAAGGCTTTTGAGTGTTGAGTTCAAGACCCTGAAAAGAAAATTAAATTCAGAAAGTATTAGAGGGACCCTTAGAGATATCCCTACTTTGTTGAATATCAGGGCATCACAGGCACTTAGACACTCCTGCTGATAGTATTTTTATCCGTATCTACATCAAAAGCAGAAGTTTCTTGAATGTATCTGTCTAGGCTGTGTACCACATTATTATGAAGTGAAAATAAGATTATCATCTATTGAAACTACAAAAGAAAATTATGATAAAAATGAAAAGAGTATGTGGTTAGGATTAGCTGAATGCCTACAAACTGCAATCAGAACATCAGTTTCAATCACTAGAAAAGAATTTTATCAGCATTGTGTCTGCAATATCAGCACTGGCTAAACTCTGTACTCAGAGCAAAATGAGGGTGAATGCTCCTTCTACCTTCACTGCTCTGAGATTACTCTTGCTCAGTTTCAAAAAACTTAAAGACATGGTATGAAGTTAGACTTATATCCACAGACCTCCTGGTAAGCATCACAGCCTACCACTTCTTTCAAGAGGCTTTAGCAACACTGGCCAGGGGCCAAATAACAACTGCACTTAATTAAGCAATACCACACTTATAATATAAAATGCAAAAATCTATTCCAATCAAATTCCAAAAGGCATTATAACTGCATGTTTCACAGCAGCAGGCTACCCTGCATAGTTCTGTCTCATCACCTTCAGTTTGCCCAGTTCTTAAAGAGTAATTAGATATGACAGGCTGTTCACCTAGGCAGGATCCTAGGCTGCAGCTAAAAATGTGAGTTTGCTCCCAACCAGGAGCTTATGAGCAGGTGGTAAAGGAGGAGGAAATGAGAACATTTCCCAGCTCCTCCTTGGTAGGAGTGATAGGAGCTTACCCTCCTCTTTCAGTTTGTTATCCACTGCTTATGATCAGCTCTTTCTTTCACAATATACCTAAATTCACTCTTGGTCAACAGCTGCCTTTCCATCAAAATCATAATGCCTGAACCAAATGCTCACCAGGGAATGCTAAATGAGTCTTGTCTTCCTAAGCATTTAATCACAAATGCCACAAATTAATAAGCAGCTAAGCATAGCTCTAATGAGGTTGTGTTTGTCTGGGAGGTTTAACTGGGTATGCAGCTCACCCCCTCAGTAAAAACAATTTTCTACTCCCCATTTTCCAAGGTGATAACATTGGTCTAAACACTAATTTATTTACAACTTTTATCTTACCTTTTCACACAGTAGCAGGACTGGATGAGTTGTTGTGTGGCATTTGCTACAGACAAATTGTTTTACAGCCCCTTTTATAAGCACCATCTTGCTGTGATCTTGTTCCCATGATGGACTGCCATGCCATTGCAGAGCTGACTGCTGTAAGGGTCTGGAAAGGGAAGGAGGAAGGAAAGAACCTTCCTCCCATCTCCAGCAGAAATACATCCATAGCCACTTTAGGGCAACTCATTCTTGCTCTAATATTGTTCTTTACTCAGCTCTTCTCTTTTCTCAGGTGTAGCCTCATTCATTACAGAGGACAAATATATTGATTTTTGTCCTTTGTTTAGCTAGGCTAAACAAGGCAACCTTAAAATTCCTTCATTTCTCCATTCCCTCACTCACAGTGGTAATCCAAAGGAGGCAGGCAGATCACTAGTTACAGCTGTCTGAGAGTCATGGGTGGATAACAGATTCTTGAAGTGATGGAGCTAGAAGCACTCTGGATTTCCCCCACCAAGTGCTTCTCAGAAACCATCAAATCCCAAACCTGTTATTTCAGCTTATATTAAAAACCTGGGTCTCTTTAATGGAAAGTGCACTCTTGTGGCCCTGAGTGGATAGAGGATGACCTCATGTAATTAACAGCTGAATTGCAGGGCTGCAGAGAGCTGTTTCTTGAATAAACTCTGGGGAAAACAGAAGCTTGCAGACCAGTTTATTCAAAGGGTTCACTTTCCTAGTGTGCCTGTCAGTGTCTGTGCACTGACTACAGCTTCAGTGCGGGCCCCCCTGCTCCCCACTGGCATTGGGATTTGCCGAATAGCAGCACCACCCCAGCTTTAAGCCTAAACTCTCCTCAGAAACTGGGCCCTTTCCAAGATTTCTCTAAGTACCTACTGTGTTGCAAGACCAATTCCCCCACACCAGAGGCCATACCTACCTTTCTAGTAAATTCAGAGTTCAACTCTCTCAGCTCCAATACATCACTGACTCAGATCCCACATTTATTGGTTTCTGACTCCATGTTTTCCTTCAAGGTTCTTAACCTTACGGTTTAACACTCACCACCAAAAAGTCCTTCTGCACTTCTGTCAGATTCTGGTTTTTACTGCACTTGATAAGATTAAAATTCTCAGCTCAGACAAACAGGAAACTGCACTAACACCTCCTCTTCATTAAGAAAACCAATCATTTCATCTTTACCTCTGATGCTTTAACTAGTTACAGAGCCACGTAAGCAATCTCTTATCTTGCTGCTGCTTACTACTAATAATTTGTTGCTTGTAAGACCCATCTTC
The DNA here is from genome assembly GCF_027887145.1 of Ammospiza caudacuta. Lineage (NCBI taxonomy): Eukaryota > Metazoa > Chordata > Aves > Passeriformes > Passerellidae > Ammospiza > Ammospiza caudacuta. The sequence continues at coordinate 26,521,276 of NC_080601.1, read as the reverse complement.
CCTTCACAAAAGCTCTGTGAAGCTGGCTTAGCATCCTGTGTCCATCACTGGCTCTAAACAGTGCAGTCCTTAGTTCCTTATCTGCCAGGGGTTTTACAGTGCTCAGAATCACACCCTGGTACAGCATCTTCCCCGCCCCATTTAGTTACCAGAGAGTAACAAATCTGTTCCTCCTGTCCTTGCTGCTTGTTCCACCTCCCTCAGCACATCACAGCCACTCTCACAACTGCCTCTGAGATAATTCTTATACTACAGTTTTCCCCCTGAGAAAGTTATCTGAGGAAAAGGAGCTAAGGATGGAGAAATCATCACTTCCAGGAGCCTGGATTAGGGAACAGCATGAGCCACTACCACCTTCTGCACCAAGCCAGCTCTTTGCAGATGCCTGAGGGTGATGTGACCCAGCACAAAGAGCCACCATGACATACACTGACAGCCTGACTGCCTCCCACAGGGCTGCATCACTGCACAAGCTCTAAGAGTTTGCTTCTGCCTTTCACCCCTCTTCCTCTAGCTGTGACAGCAAGGATTTGTGCTTTAAAATTCAAAAGTGAAGCACTGTGCAGTGAGTGACAGGCATCAACAGAGGCTAATTCATTTAATGAGACAGAAGTGCTCTGCATATCAGTGTTGCTGGCAAGAGGAGTGTCCATGGTCCTCTTGCTGCTCCTGCAGCAGGGGCTGTGGGGGGGCATAGGGAATGCACAACACAAAAATAACCATTAGAGGGGGATAATTTTTTAAAATCCAATTCCATTCCCTGATCAGTTTACAGCCTCCAGACAGTGCTATTGGTATAACCAAGCTGACAGAAATACAGACTACTGGGGCAGGTTTCTTGTCTCACTCCTGCCATTGAGAGGTGTCTTGACAACAGATGGTGCTGGGATCTGTTGAGTCCAAGCCTGAGACTTGCATCATGCAATGGACTGAAAACAGCATTTTGATTTCCCAGAAGAGGGTAGACAGAGGGAGCTCATCACTGGGGCTATAACTGTGTTCTCTCCAGTCCATTCCCACTGCTTTTATTTGCATGTTGGCGACACCCATCACACCCAAGCCCTGACCTCTTGTGCCAAAAGGTGACAGCACCACTACAGCACAGACCCTTGTAGGGACATCCAAAATAAATAATTTTGTAACTTTCAACACACCTTCCCACAGCCCATAAAAAGAAACCCAAACCAAGCCAATGCATACCTTGGAATAAAAAGCACCATGAATTTTAAAGGGAGCCTGAGGAACATAATGAACATATTTCAGCAAGGCAGCACTTTCTAAAGTAATCTTGACTAACCTTGTATCATGCTTTTCCCTTCCAGAGCACCTTCAAGATTCAAGCAGCTCATAAGGTCCAATAATGCATTTGGCATTGATCTTCTTACTCAAAACCACTCTTAAAGAATGCTTTCTGCTCTGTTAAAGCTGCATTAAGACCTTCATTTTAACAATGGAGGCTCTACATCAGCTCTGAAAGAATTTTACATCACTGAGGTTTCTTTTCTTATGCCTTTTTTAAATTAAGAACTTGTCATTACTAATCTTGGCCTTTTTATTTCCTTTGTAAGAACTCTTAATATTGAGAGGAGGAATAAATTAATGGCACTATGTCTGCTAAAAGTACCTATGGCTGACTACATTCTAATTTCAGCTGCAATAGGTTGATGAAAATAGATGTTTGCATCTCCTACTTTTCCTTTGATATCCTTTTAATTCCATCTAGAAAAAGACACTGGACAATAGCCTAGCAGTACTTCCCAACTGACAGGTGGCTTTACTCCATGAGTAGTTTGTCCCCTTGGCAGCAAAAGGGTACCTTGGAATACAAAAGCAGTGACCTTCACTTCCTTCCATCCCCAGAGGGGAATGAGCCTCAAACAGGGATTATATAACAGGTGATCAAAAAACCAGTGCCAAGCAGACCACAATCAGACATGGAAGTCCACAATATCTATCTTTATATGCTGCCTTTTATGGATGCAATTTGTTGAGCTGTCAGAAAAACAAGTGTTTTAGTAAAGCTTAACAACTTTAAATTCTGTCCCAGCAGGGCTGTCAAACCCTGCTTGTAGCCTGAGGATGTTACAATGACAAGTTCACACAACTTTGCAAGAATTTCCTAATTGCAGGGTCCTGTTTTAAATCAACTTTAATCCGATTTTATTACCTAATGTTTTCATTCAACTGATGGGATCTGTCATTTTCATAGATCTGGGGAATGTTCAAGATTCGTTGGGAAACGAGAACCTTAGAAAATGAGATTTTTCTGTGAAATGGAAAAAAAGCTTTCATCACTAAACTTCACCAGAGTTATCAGTTCTGCAGCATTTCCAAAACACTTGAAGAGGGATATCAGTGAGAAATTAATCTGGTGCTACAAGGCAGGCTTTCAGCAGTAGGCAGTCTCAGGCTCTATCAGCAGGGTTTTCTGTGTTATCTTCAATCATGAAAGTTCTTTAATTTACGAGTCTTTGTTTCATTACAGTTAAGAGATAAACATGGGCCTGTTTTTGCCCAACAGCTGTACTGACTTACTGTACAGATACATGTTTGAGACAACATAAGCACTCACCACACCCCCCAATGCTTTCAGAAAAGAATTCAAGTGTGGAATCAGCCAGAATGGGGAGGAAGTACACATATTGCAAAAAAGATTTGGAAAAATATTACAACTCCAAACCCCATTTTTTCCTGCTAACAGGCTATCCTTTCAGCAGTTAAATACACAACTGACCACAGGAATGGGCACTTATTTGTGAATTTTGTTACATCAGTCTCACATGTCAAAATCCCACCATGTACTTGCTCCCCCTGAGTTTAATGAGCTGATTGCCAAAGGCATGTTAGAGTGCCTTAGGAAGCTGTGTTCCCAGAGAGCTGGAAGTCCCCAGCTCCTCAGCTGGGATGCAGTGCCTGACCTCCACACATTCTGACCCCATGACAAAGCAGAGTGCTATGGGTCTGACAGCACACAGGAGAAGGAGTCGGAGAAGGACTTGAGCTTGCAGACATGTTGCTTTCATCTCATCAGGAAAGAAAATTATTAAAGGGTACCTAAACTTGTGCCTCTGGGCAATTCATTTCTTTTTGTGGACAAAACAATTTTGAATCGAGAGGCAGCAAGAGAAGAGTTTATGGGTTTGTTACAGGCAAGTCAGGAACCACAGACAAAAGAGCAAAGATGCTCTGAAAGAATTTTACAGAGTCCTTACAGGCTCCCTCACAGCAGCAGCATCTGCCCAATGCCCAGTGAGGAGAAATTAAGTTGTGTATATATCTCTTACACATCTCCTGTGGAATAACAGTAGTTTAGGCTTTGGTTGCAACACATTATTCTAATGCCCAACACCCCCAAATTTGCAAGGTGATTGAACAGATGAAAAGATTTCAGAGTATTAATATGGCTTTTTTGTTTGGGGTCTTCAAGGTATCATACCCCCAGGATGAAACATGGACGTCTACAGCCAGAAAAGCTAGCAGCTCACTCTGCAAGATGTAAACATGCATTAACAGAGCACAAATACTCCTCCAAGGCACACACACAGTAATCCCATGCTCTACAATCCATCATTCCTCCAATCCACTGAGAACCAAAACACAGGAAGCAGGCAGGAACCAGTTTGGAACCACAGTTTCCACGTGTGTCCTCCCGCAAAGAGAAATAACAGAAGAGATTGTCTGGAGAGGTCTCCTCAGAGATGGAGGACAGACTTGGAAAAGCAGTAGCACCCTTCAGGATCATTTAAGTGCTTCAGGCCATGAAAAAACACGTCAGTCCTTAAAGTAAGGACATGTTACACAGCATCTTCTTCCTCTTTGGCTTCACAGTTTGAGCAGATCAAGACTTTAGCAGATACCTTGTGAACTGCTACAGCTGGAGACTAAGGCTTCATTTTACAGCCAGGATTTCAGAGCTGCATTCAGAGACTACAAAGCAGTGGGTCTGGCTTCAGCAGTTCACAAGGCATCAGCTACTGTCATCAGATAGAACTTCAGACAGGGAAAAAGAACTATCTAACTTAGAATGAAAATTCCTATTAAGAAGCCCAGGAACTGAAACTCCATTCTCCTCAAACTAAAGAAACACAGTTCAAACAGAAAACCAGGCTCTCTCCCATAGATGCACAGTATTTGCTTCCAGCCTGGAAGTTTAAAAAACCCAAACAGCCTGGATCTTTAAAATTACTGGGAGACTTCTGGCTGTGGTTTCAGATTTAGCAACAGGGACAGCCAGGCTGAGCATCCATCCCTCTCTGTCCCAGTGTCCTGAACCAGATGGTTCAGTGATCACACAAAACACATCTGTTCAAGGAACAAGTTAAGCACACTTTACTCCTCCTGATTTCTTCCTGTGTTATGAAATGGTGCTAGGTGTTTGGGTTTTTTAAACTAAAAATTTATATCAAACTAGAAAGAAAGCAGACTTGAATTCACATGCAAAAGATGACAGCATTTATGCTTATTTTAATAATTCATGTTTTAACTACATCAGATAAATAGACCTTAAATGTTTAAATTCACCTGGACATGATTTACATTTTAAAACTGTTGCATCAAAAAGAAGATTTTGTCTGCAGGGAAGGAAGTGAACCTGTCTGAAATGTATGATAATCAGCTCTTGGAACTAGCAGATGCCATCATCTCAATCCTACTCTTTTATTCATGGATGAACTTCTCTTGCTTTTTTACCCTGTTTTTTCAATTCCCAACTTGATTTCATTTGGTCATTAAAATTCAGAAATCAAAATAGCCTCTCTGTACTCCTTTATATACTCCCCTATGATGTCATGGTCACCAAAATTTGCTTTACTACTTCAAACAAGTTCTGTTTCTGAGCGTTCAGCCAGCGACCTCTACAAATTTAGTCCATGACTTTAAAACTTCAGCAGGATACACAGACTGTTTAATGAGTGCAGGTCTCATTAAGACAGCTACCACCATTTGAATAGATTGGATCACAATCAAAAATCCTACTAAGTACAACAGGAAAGATTTGAGTTTCAATTTTTTTTTTTAATAATAGATATTTATGCAGTCTGCTCTGAATGCAATACAAATATTCTTTAATGAAAAAGGGCTTTATATAGAAAAATCCATCAGAACAATACCACAGGCAGCCAGCCAGCCACAGACTTGGCATATATCTTGGCAGAGGTCAGTGACCCCAACACTGCTTCGTGTTGGTAAAGCTCCTTAGTTTGATCCCTCTTCTCTAGAAAATCTGCCAGGTTTTTGCATAATTCCCCCTTCTCTCCCAAGTATGCTGCCCTCATTCTCAATCCCTTGGTTAATTTTACGTCAACTTCTGGGAGAAACAATGGAGAAACCCCAGTGGGCAACAGCTCCCTGCAACCACTGCTCCAAAGTGCCCAGCAATTAGCAGTTGGCAAGAAAATGAGTTCTGGCACCAAATCCTTTGATTAATATAATCTTCTAAGGTACAAGGGAAATGGTGAAGTTGTCCAGGATCCTCCTCTAAGGCTTGCAACAGACGTCTCCTTGGAATTGAGAAATCCAAGTTCAAACATAGCTAAGTTGTATGGGAAGGGTCACTTTTACACCTGACTATCATCATTTTGACCGCAGCGCCCTAAAACTCGCTTCACCAGCATTTCTCCACAACACTATCACTGCACAGACCAAGGCATGAGTTAGTTATAGCACTGGAAAACTGATTCTTCTTTATCAGCCAGAGGAAAGCTACTTGCTCCTCAAGGCCTGGGGAGTTTAGGCTGCGCAGAGGTGGAAGACAGCAGTAACTCTTGCACTGAATTAATTTTTAACTTCACAAAGAAATGCTTAACCTTCCATGCAAACACATTTAGTGTATATGTAAGATCACATACAACATATGGGCATACACATACGGACACAACTGCTGGGCACACACAGTGACTGGTAAGATTCAGCATCAAACTGAATTAAGACAAGTCAAAGATTATAAAAACTCTCAGAATCCTAACATGCCCCATTCAGTTGTGCTGCAGAAGGGATATGAAACACAGCTACACACAGGCTGATGGCAGACATTGACTTGTCTGACCTCTCAAAGAGGGCTGGGTTTCTCAGGGTAAAAGGAAGGGCAGAAAAGGTTCTATTTTAGTCTCACCCACCTTGAAAGTGTGTTTAATATCTCTTCTGTTACCCTCAGCTCTCCACACTGAAATGAAGTCTTAGTGGGCCCAAAAGGTGGCAGAGGATTCCAGGAATATGATTGCAACAGCAATATCCAATACTAAGATATGGTACTGACCCTTGAGTGATTTTCAGGGCCTTTTTGTTGAAAAATGTAGGTTTTTTCCTGCATCACGAGTGATGGTCCCTACAAATCAGAGAATGTAATTTTTACACAACCCCAGAGAAGCTCTGACTCAGGGAAGAGTCCTTTCCCACTCCTGAAGGGCTGGGTAGCACACAGACCCCTGTTCCCAGCAGCCAGGCAGCTTGCAGGAAACCAAGCTCTGGCTACAAAGACTGGAATGTGTAATTCCATGAGCTTTTTTGGAATTTAAGTGGGAGGTGGATATCAGCCACAGTTAAAATTCCCAAACAGATGAGCTCTACAGCATTAAAGTGACTGCATGTGTGAACCCAGCCTTGAACCATAGGAAAACGATGAGTGGATGCTCCAGCAATTGGAATGAAGCACAGGGGTCAGGGGATCCTGCAGCTGACCCATCATCACTGGGGTTGCTCAGCATGGAGAACAGAAAGCTCCAGGGACACCTCATGGAGGCTTTCCAGTACTTAGAGTGGGCTTATAAAAAAAGGAGAGGGAGGCTTTCTACATAAGGAGACAGTGACAGGATAAGGGGAATGGTTTAAAACTAAAAGAGGAGAGATTTCATTTAGATGTTAGGAAGAAATTCTTCACTCAGAGGGTGGCCAGAGAAGTTATGGATAACCTGTCCCTGGAAGTGTTTAAGACTAGGCTGAATGGGGCCAGAAGCAACCTGGTGTAGTGGAAGGTGACCCTGCTCAGGGCAAGGGGGGTGGAACAGAATGATCTTTAAGGTTCCTTCCAATCCAAATCTTTCTGTGCTTCCCTGATCCTGCATAAGTCTCCTCCAGACCCACGTTCTGTTGTCTTCTCAGTGCACCAATGCCAATTTATCTGGGCACAGACCTTCACTGAGCAACATACAAAGGCTTGCAGGAGAAGTCACAAAAACAAGAAAACCCTCAAGGCCACACAGGTGCTTGAAAGCTTCCAGCCAGGGGACATTTGCACCCCACTAAGGATGGCACAGGTAGCACCAACAGGCTGTCACATCCACTGCTCTGTTTAACACTGGGACTTTCTCCTGATGGACATGGCACCAACCAGATCAGTCATATCCCAGGGTCATCAGTAATAGAAGAGAGAGAAAACACAGGCAATGTTTCTCTTGCTATTTAAATGTATTAATCTTCTATATGCATTGATTTTGGGCAAGCCAGCAAGTTTCTCCCCCATTAAAAATACACTCACTTCCTCTTTCTTTTTTTCAAGGATTTTAAACATACAAGAGAAACCATGGGAACATATTCCAGATTAACAAGGATTTTATTACAGGAAAGTAGGAGGGTAAAATCCAAGCACTGTTCCAGTCAATTAAACACTATTATTAGTGATGCTTACACACTAAGTTCTTGAAAGGTTCAACTGTGTAAGGTACAGGGCAACAAAGTGAATCACACAGGACAGGGCAGCTTCCAAAACTGTGTCCATGAAGACCTGCAAATGGGTTAGGTAAAACGGTATCCCCATTAGAATCACCACTGATTTTAATCAGTTGAGCACTGTAATAAGATTAGAAGTGATTGGGCTGAGTAGTGGGATTTAACCCATCCACTAATCCCCAGAATTTACTATTCACAGATCAAACCCATTAGCCCTTCAGAGCAGGATGGGCTTCATCCTCCTCCTGAAAGATGCAACAGTCAGAAGCAGTATGAGACACTTAGTAAAGGAAAGTGATCTTTAATGCTGTTAAACGAACACCTTTAATTCCTGCCTGCAGAGCTGTGTCCAGCTGGGCTGTTCACAAGCAAACAGCCTCACCCTCTCAGGAAACTGCCCAGAAAAACAGCAAGGTTTTGCCTCTGACCTGTCAAAATGAAGCAGAACAGGTTACTGTTGAGAGGGGAGACTGTCCATAAAGGAACATTTCAAAAGAGGACAGTGATCAACAGCTCAGAGTCCTGATGCACATCAGTGGCAAGTGGTGTCTGTCAGGGGCCTGTATTGGTACCAGTGCTAGTTAATATCTTCATTAATGCCACAGATGATGGGATCAAGTGCACCTTCAGCAAATCTGCAGATGACACCAAGCTGAGAGGTGCAGCTGACACACCTGAAGGACAGGATGCCATCCACAGGGACATGCTGGAGAACTGGGCCCATGGCAACCTCAGGAAGTTTAATAAGATCAACTGCAAGGTGCTGCACCTGAGTCAGGGCAGGCCCTGCATCAATCCAGGCTGGGGCATGAGCAGATGGAGAGCAGCCCTGCCCAGAAGGACTTTGGGGTGCTGTGGGTGAGAGGCTGGACATGAGCCAGCCATGTGCACTCACAGCCCAGAAACCAGCCATGTCCTGGGCTGCATGCAAAGCACCAGGGAGGGGATCCTGCCCCTCACTCACCACCTGCAGGGCTGCACCCAGCTCTGGGGTCCCAGCACAGGAAGGGCATGGGCCATGCTGGAGCACATCTAGAGGAGGACACTGAGATGGATCAGAGCCATGAAGCACCTCTTCCAGGAGGAAAGGCTGAGAGAATTGGGATTGTTCAGCCTGGAAAAGAGAAGGCTTCAGGGTGACCTAAACTGCAGCCTTTTGGGACCTGAAGGGAGCCCAAAAGAAAGACAGAGAGCAACTATTTACAAAGGCCTGGGCTAACAGGACAAGGGGAAATGGCTTCAAACTCAAAGACAGTAGGTTTAGATTAGATATTAGGGGAAAAGGCTTTGCTGTGAGGGTGATGACACTGGAACAGGTTGTCCAGAGAAGCTGTGGATGCCCCATTCCTGGAAGTGTTCAAGGCTGGATGGACCTCTGAGCAACCTGGTCTGGTGAAAAGTATCCTTGTCTATAACAGTGGTAGGACCAGATGATCTTTAGGTCCCTTCCAACCCAGGGCATTCTATAATTCTATGAAAAGCTGTCAGGAACACATGTTTAAAGGTTCCTTTAAAAAAAAGGGTAAAACAAACAAAACAAGCCAAATCAGGATGGGCACTCACAAAAATTTGCTGCAGCCACCAAAGAATGAAATGAAGAAGTATCACTTAGAGCAGCAAGCTGTGCAGAGTAATTCTGTGTTATGGCATTGCAGTAGGCAGATAAGACAAACCCCAGAAGGTGAAATACAGTAGGACAGCATCAATGTAGGGATGCAGAAATATTTTACAAACATAGGAGTATGTTTCTGAGATGGGGAAGAAGAGTGAATGGTTACATGATCAGTGAACCAGCAAAAAGTTATGAGCCAAAATAGCTACCAAGAACACCTGAGACTGTTCCTCCAGCCCCTATCAAAAATCCCTACATTACTTCACTGAGCTTCACATGCCAACACGTACCACTCCTCTGCCACTACCCCTTTCCTAACAGGAAAGGTTTAGCATCTTTTTAGATGCCTCCCAAGTCCATAATTCCTGCAGGCAACTCCCTGCTCCCCACTGCCTCTCAAATGAACCATCAGTTATCAAACTATGGACCCATTTCCATATTCATTTTGTGTACTAAATTTTTTTCAATTCTGCAATTATAAAGAGAGCCTCAGACTACCTGAAGCAGCAGAATCATGCAGGATCCATCAAAACAGCTGTTATTATTTTTGCAATTGGACTGGCAGGGGAAAAAGAATTAAGTCTGAAGATTTACAAAGAAATAAAGCTGATTAAAAAAATTCCTACCTCTTTAACATGATCAAAAAGATCTGCAGAGACACAGTACCATATACCAGCAATCAGCATTGCCCAATTTCCTTAATTTTCTTGGAACACTGTGCTCCTTTTTTGGCCTGAATTTCAGAGTCCTGAGAAGGCTAAAAAGACAGGCTACTAATGGAACAGGTATGAAACACATTTCCAAGAAACCCTTGTTCTGCTGTTGGCCTTTCAGCAACAGAATCTTTTCACAATGCATTCAATTTTCATTTGGCTACTGGATTGTGTGGGTGGCCACTGACCCAAGGAGTTTTCTAAGGACATCAAGAGACTGAAATCTTGGGAATTGGCCTCTCTGTATGAGTCACCAAGGCTGAAGGAGGCAGTTTGGGGCTGCTGTGTGCCCTGAACACTGGGAGAGCAGACTCTAACATATTTATTGCTGAGACATATCAGAAAATGCAATTAAGATGCAAACTTTTTCCCTTAAGTCAAGATTTTATTTTAAGGCTTAAATGAGCCTCAAATATTGGACTTACTGGAAGTTCTGAGAAAGAACCACAGTGAGTGTAAGCGTGTCTGACAGGGTCAGAACCCAGCTGCAGAGATTGTTTCCCGTTTTCTGGATGCTTCCCATTTACTTAACTTCAATCTATCAGGCACAGACCAGGACAAAAAGGCTGATTACACAGACTTTCCACATTATGGAATGGTTTTCAGGTTATAATTAGGGACAAGGTTCACAGACATGAGGATGGCAGGACTGAAGTTGAAGTCTCTGCCTCGGCACCTCCTCCTGCACCTCATGCTCCTATTCCCCCCAAGAGGGGTTGGGCTGTTCCTCCAGAGGCCAGTGAAATCCAGCCCTGGGCACAACCAGAGAGCCCACTCACACATCCACTCCTGCACACAGCAAGCCCAAGGAGTTAGGAATTACCATGTTGAATGGTTACAGAGACTGTCACAGGACAGCCACTCAACACCACAGAGAAATGGAAACTGCTAACCTTAAAGTATAAGGTGCTGTTCACATCAAATATTTATTCCAGGGAGGTTCAAGATGGCAGTTTCATTACAATACTCACCAGATCAAGCTTTCAGTGCTCTCCACTTCACATCCATCCCATGCAACTGCCATTGGTGGTCCTCTGTGCCTTTTCAGGACACTTGTAAGCACTCATTCAAATGTATATTGTGAAGGCAAAATGCCAGTAAAACACACAAACCCTCACCTGTCCTTCTGGAGCATCTCTCCCCACATGCAAAGTCACAGCTCCAGAGAGTGCAATGTCTCCCCTACAGGACATGGGGCCCAGATATGGCACCCAACATGCCAGAGTAAAGAGGATGACAGAGCAGCCAGAATGGATCACACAACTTCAGCAGGTCCTTTGGATATTCAGCATTTTCACTCTCTGATCAGCAGTATTTGATCAGATGTAATAAGTCACTGGTGAGTGGGATTTCTATTTATTTATCCATTATGCAAACTTTTCAAATTCTCTCTCTGTAACATTTAAAATTCAGCTAGTCCAAGACCTGACTTATGCCACCATCTGTGCTGTTTATCTCCAGTATTTCATTTTAACAGAACAGTGATTTGGTTTTTGCATTACAAAAACAAGTATTTGACAAAACAGAGGACTCATGACAATGAGGATAAACCTTATTTTGCAGTTTGGAAATTGTAGGACCAAATGCACTTCAATAATTCTAAGATCAAGATGCTTAGAGGAGGGAGTCAGTAGTTTTTCTTCCAACCTTTCCCAGCTAACAACCATAATACTATAGAAAGCAATTAGCTGGAAACTAACAGACAATTGACATTTTAAAACCCCCAAACTGATTTTTTTCAGTAAAGTAACTCTAATGCTATTATTCACAGGCCAGAATCCTTTCTCACAGGCAGCAGGAAGGCAAGCTGGATAGGCACTGCTCAGGTTTGCATCCTCTGGGACACAGCAGCACTCCCAAGCCATGAGTGACCATTCACCATGGAAATAAGCCATCTCTTCTTTACTAAAGGGATTCAGCAGATTTGGAACATTTGCATTTGGTGACTTGTGGGTCCAGACAGCCACAAACCTTGAGGAAACAGGAAAGCACGGGAATTTCTCTCCATGCCTCTTCCCTCTAACTCTGTTTTTAGCAGTCCCTCCCTGAAAGCTGTCCACTGATCAGCAGGAGCAGGGACTGCAGTCTGCAGCCACAACCTACAGCTCATTATACTGGAGCAAGGGAAGAAGCATTTGGCCACCAGTTCAGTGTCAGCACGTGCCTGTGTCCCTGCAGTGGCCCCAAGGCAGCAGGGAAGAGGAGTGAGCAGCCTCCTGAGACAGCTCTGCTGCCCTTGCCATGCTTCCCCCATCTCCCAAGGTATCTCAGCTCATAAGATCACTTACAGACAGCACAAACACTGTTGGAGACTTTTCCCACTGAAATCCTGGGTGATTCAGGTGATTCAATGTGAGACCAATCTTCATGGCTCTCCAACATCCCTAATTTGGAAAACCACTGCTCCCAAAAAAGTCTTCTTGTAGCTATGGAGTCTTTCCCCAGACCACTGAGACTGCACCCCGAGGCAAGGCAGGCAATAGCCTGCATCCTGTACCTTTACAGCACAATACTTTATTCTAGGGTAAGCAACCCTTGATGCTGTAATAAACACAAAGGTGCCCTCACAGATGGTTTGGCTTTATCAACCCCTCCAGAGTGGCTCTCAGATGCCAGGTTGTGAACCCAGCAGCAGCAGAACAAGTACACACATCAAATCAGGGGAGCTCTCAATTGCCTGAAAACACGTACCTGGAGAGGTACTGTGGTCTGATGCTGCCTCAGAAATAGTTCAATAGATAACAGAACTTATCTGGTCCAAGGCAAGTTTTCCTACTGAAACATAACCTGGCTTAGGCAGAGGCCAAGCATCGCCTTTCCCTTACATGCATCTGAGACCTCTCCTTTCTGCTTTCAGTGCCCATGTGCCTCTGACACTAAAAGAAGTTTACATACTTAATGTTGCAGTGGCTGCCAGAGGATGAAATAACATCCTGACAGCAGAATTACTACAAAGAACACATTCATAATCCACAGAGAAGGCAAAGGTTGCTCAGAGGTCAAAGTACCCTGGCATTGCCCACATCACTTAGGGATAACACTAGAGAAGGTGAGCAATAAAAGCACAAAGAGCATAGTATATTAAAAAAAAAAAAAAAAAAAAAAAAAAAAAAAAGTTGACATCCATAATGGACAGAATGTGTTTCTTCAGAAAACCTAGATAAAACAGTCAGTGTCAATTTTCACCAGAACGGTATTTCTAGATAGAAAAACGAGACATCATTTGAGTTGCCCTGACTATAATGTACCTCGGGTAAAAAAACCACAGCACAAATGGACAGCAAGAGCTTGCTCTGGTTTCAAAGCTACCAAGCATCACTCTGAAAAATGTACAATGGTGCCAGGCAAACCAAGAGACAAATGAACTTGATAACAGTCACAGAAAGTTTACTCTTAGCTCTACAAGATTGGAAGTAGAGGAAGGTCCTTTGGAGACTGAAAACAACCCTAAATTATTAAACTTGTCATCACTTCAAAGTTCACCAGAAAACTACACCAAGACACAAAGTCTTGGGAGAAGGAGACTAAAGGAAATTATCATCACCATCTGCTTCCAGGCAAGAGACAAGCCCTACAACACCATACTCCCAGCTGCAGATCCCAGACAGGGCTGGAAGTACGCATCAGGCACATGCAAAGAGCATGTCTAAAGCAGAAAACAGGACACAGTGACAACTCAACCCAGGACAGATCTGCAAGACCCTGCAGCTTGTTAGCCTAAGTAGAGCAGCAGATTAGCACAAGTAGACAGGATGTGATAGCTTCAGGGCCATGGCAGTCAGGAAAATCTCAGCACGGGGATCTCCTGCATTTTGGGTTTTTAAGATTAGCCCAAGGAAAGTCAGCTCAGCTCTCCCTGTAACTGCTGGTATAAAAATAACCCATCTTCTGTCAAACAATACATAGCTAAACCTTGTTATAGGTTGTGTCATACTCCCTTCAACTATGGTCTTATGCCCTGGTCTGCATTTTTGAAGACAAGTCACAAAGTCCTCAAGGAAGACAATGAAAAGACATGACTAAGCAAGGAGAAGAATTTTAAAATTAAGGCACATTAACTAGCATTGATATTAAAAGAGGAGAGAAAAAGAGGGGAAGGAAATAAATAGAAAGGGAGGTACTACTTATCTTCTTTTCAGAAGATGAATGTTCATTTACTAAGTGGGGAGGTAAACAGGAATTCAGCCAGAGAAGTCAAGGATGACCACATAACTACACATGGACTGAATGAGGACAATGATGGTCACTATTTACCTAAGACACTGAAACTACCCACATTTGGATATTTGTTTAAAGTACAGATTCCAATTATTTCTAAAATAATATTTTCCCCACATCTGATGGTAATAGAGCAGATTAACAAGGTATTCTACTTGGCCAGTACAGAAGTCTAAAGAAGTAGGCACTGTACTAGCTGCAGGCTCAACCTATCTTGAGCCAAGATAGCACTTTAGATTACCTTCAAATCCTGCCTTCCTAAATGCTTTTCCAAATGTACTCGTTTTCCTCTCATGTTTTTAAAATAAAGCATGATAGCAAGGTCAAAACAATCAAGGAGGTAGGCAGCCACAAATACTAAAGCCATGGATGAGAGTTTCCCAGGATACTGTGGAGATAAAGTTAAATGAGTTAAAAGAATAAACTAAATGGATTGAAGGAAAATAAGTTTGTTGAATGCTGCTAAATAGAAGGATGCTGCTTCTGGAAAGCCTGGAGGCACAGAAGGTGCAGTGGGATGCATGACTGTACACACAGTGTGACCTGGGAACAGCTCAGCAAAGCAAAGATGTGACTTTGACCTCACCCAACTTCATCCAGCCACCCAGGCTCACTAACCTGGTGCTGGTGGTGCCAGAGGAGCCCATCACAGCTTACCACACTGCTTCAGTACACTTGGAATAGTTTTCCCTGTTCAGTGGCCCTGAACACTTAACAAAACATTTTGTACGCTTAGCAAGCACCTTGAACACTATGTCCAGATTGAAGTATTTTATATTAAATGTTAATACACTTTTTGCCTCTGAATACTGAGCAGGGTAGGCTATGCATACAAAACAAGCAGAACAGCAAATAAGATTTACTACAGGTTTAAATACTGAATAAATAGGACCATATATTTTTCATTTGTAATTACAATTTCCAGCTTGACCCACACTGCCTTTGCAGCACAAGCACAAGATTACAAGCACCAAGTTATCCAAAAGGAGCATGTGCTGCTTATTTTGATCTTAATTTTAAGCAGATTCTGAATCTGAACAGATTTTCAGAGAACATTAGTCACTTGCCTTGATCCTGCACAAAACAACAGTTTCTTGATGGAGAAACAGGAATGGGGACAAGTTCTGTGGAAAGAAACTCAATCCAAATTTGAAGGTACCACGAGATCAACAAACAGGCATTGCTACAGGAACCCTGAAAAGTTCGCCACAACTTCAAGAGAAAAAATGGTACATTTTAAAGAAAATTACCCTATCATCAAAAAATAAATATACAGCTTCTTACAATAGCTGTGACTCATATATAAGCTACATTTTTGCATCAGGGTTCTTACCCAAGTCGATATATTAAAATGTCCAGTTATTTTTAATGAATCTGGTTATCCTCAATGTCACTATTTTATTTGGTACTTTCCATTATTTGCACTTGATGTCTGGGCTGCACTAGCCAGAACACATGTAAGTCTGCAAGTTTCAAACATCTCATCTGCCCTGGGATCCTAATTAGTTTGCAAAATAGACTTCCCTGCTGTGTAAGAAAAGTCTGAAGTCTGAGCTAAGTAACAAGGGCCCCACTTCAAACAAAGTTACTCTGTTCATATGAAGGTTGTTGAAATGCACAGACATGAAGATCCAAATCTCTCACACTAGAGACTACTCAAACCTGTGGGTTAATGGCCCCGTTCCATGGCATCATCACTATTTGTATCAGGCATGGGGTGTGCTTCAGAACAGGCTCATTTTATGTACCAGAATCTCAATTTTGTTCTTGTATATTCAAAAAGAGAAATTGTCTTTAAATGCAGTGAGTATTCTCTTTCTCAACAGATGGCAACAAAAAATACAACATGGCTTATGAGTTAAACCAGAGTCTTCTCTTAAGCAGGAATAGTCAAGAGCATTACAGCCAACAGCATCCTGAACACAGCAGTCCACAGCCATGCATCCTATGATATCCTCTTCTGATTTGGAAATTCCTGCCCACTGCAGACTTTCAAACATGTCAAGAGTCAACAGAGCACTGCAAGAAGTTGGTTTTTTTTTTACAAAAATGCATTCTGCCTGTACTGATGTTAGAGCAGTCACAGTGCTTCTAACACAGCAGACAAACACCAGAGCCATGATGCTGCAGCCCCAGCACACAGTCAGCACTGTGTGCAGTCAAATATATTGTTTTACTAAATATAAACGAAAAAGTTCTAAGATGTGGTAAACTGCTGCTTCACACAGAACTATGCTTTTAAACTGAATGAAAGTGATTGTTTCTCTTCTCATTTTACAGAAGCATTAAGGATCTCCCACAATAAAAAGGTGAATTTAGCAATTCTAGGCCAAAGCTTTGTGTTTCAATTAATACACATATGCCAGCAGCAGAATTTCATTGTAAGGTCTTTATGAGTTTTTAAAAGCATGTTATAAGTAAGTGGCCATACCAGGCCTTTCCTCTTCCTAGATTTTTTTTTAAAGCTTTGCACAAATAAGGACAAATAATGTTTTTTTGCATTCAAATAGGCACTATGGGAGTCCTTCAGAGAGCAAACACCAGCCCACATCAAATTTAGGAACCTGTAATTTTAGAGACAGAAAAAAAAATTCACAATTAATTAAATTATTCTAAATTCACTTTGGAATAACTAACTCCCTTATGTCTGGATTGTACCTCCAGTTCTTAAACCAAGGATTATGCTCTGGTTTATAGTGTAGGATCAGAATGCTCCTGAAGTTTTGCAATTCACTAACATGCACTCTAGGTAACACATTAAAAGACTTCAGTTTTGAACTCAAGAATATTGTGGCTGGGAAAGAAAACTCAACGTTCATTAGTTTAATGACATTCTGGAGCCAAATACACTGTCAGCTGTTATGTAATCTTCCCTTTTGATTTCCCAAGGCAAGATGACATGTGCAGCCTGCCAAAGACAAGCTTTCATATTATTTAACAGTTGGAATAATGTGCATGACAGGGATTGAAGGCAAAAGAGCAAATTAGCTTTTAAATGAAAAATAATAATGGGATAGAAGTTAACAATGGTCTCTGCCTGGCAGAGAAGTGTTAAGTTCTCCATGCTGAGTCACCAAAGAAAAGGTCAACAAGCAGAGCCCACTCTCAACCAACCGAACACCAAGGAATTCTTGCCTTAATTACACGTGAACTGAATCAACTTGAACAAATCCTTACAAATGAGACCTTCTATAAAAAAAGAAAATTGAGAACTTGGTGGAAAACCAGCCACTGGCAAAAGCTACCTTGACACATTCATATCAGAAAATATTACTGTTGCCTCAAAGACATCAAATCAAATATGCCCCAATTTGTTTTACAGTAAATTTGGGAATGACAGGACACAAAGCTCTGTCAGCACACAAAAACATGACTCTGAAATTGCTTAGAGACTGTCAGGCTCACTTGGCCAAGCTAGACAACGCTAAGAAAGACCACAAATGTTGACATGAAGTGAATTTCTAGGTATCTCAGTCGTAGAATTTTATATATTTTGCTGTTCATAGCAAAGTCATCCTTGTAAACCAGCAACCTTTAAAAGAACAACCAAGGCAGAAGCGTGGATTTACTCTGGTGGTGCTGAACCAAAGGCTTCAAAGTTCTTCTGCTTACTCAGTCACTCTTGCACTTGGGTACCACATCTAACTGGAAACACTTTGCAGATTGGTTTCTCAGGCTGGGGGTGACTTAAGATTACAGTGAGTAAACCCACTTAATTCTGGCTCTAATTTCTTCAGAACACTAGAGACTCATTAACCAGTAGTGCAGTAATGAACATTTGTGCCGTAACTTGCTGCCTAGGCAACAAGGGACTGTATTTATCAAGCGTGAAATTAGCATCAGAAAGTAGCTCCTATGGAAATTAAGTAGAAACTGTTGTAGCACTGCACCTTCCCTCTGAAATTTGAACATTTGTGATGCCCTTCTAAAAGAACTCAAATATTTGGGTGGGCTGGGGGGAAAGAATCCTTCCTCTGTTGGAGAGGTGACAGTAGCTCCCATTGAAGTACCTAAGAGTCACAGTGGTGTAAATTCAACTAGAGAATTAATTAGCAATTCTGTAATAACATACTAAAACCCAAACAGTAAGTGAGAGCCAAACTGAAGGTCTGGAGAGGAAGAAGGGACTAAGTTTTTGGTATATTGGAACAATGTGTCATATTTGCTTTATCTATCTTCTTAATTTTCCCAAACACCTACTCCCAGCTGAAATTCAACACGTACTTTGCTTGAAGCCTTATCTGCAGGTAGCCTTGGCAGGAGGATTAAAGTGTTTTAGCTAATTAGACAGAGACACTCTCAGCTCTTTTCCAACAGGGAAGTTTTATGAACTTTCACAGCAAAAGCCTTCACACAAGACCCATTTCTCCACCGAAACAGAAGAAAAGCTGAGCCTGTCCTGCTAAAGACTTTCATGGTTCATCCTTGGCCCACTCCAACAGACCCAGTGAAAAGCTCACATTGACTGTAAAATGAAAGACCTCTCAATTTCAGCATGTCATACACTTAATTCAGGACACAGACAAAACTTGCTCTATCTCCCTGTGAGGCGTCATAGAGGACCTGCTTCTAAAACCTTCATCTTTTCCTAAGCATTCTTGGTTTCAGTCATGCCTTTCCTGGATCCTAGATGACTCTGGGTCCTGCTGATTTATTCCCTATTCCCACTGGCACTGCAGCCTGGCCAAATGCACAGTCAGACTATGGAAAGTGTAATGGGGGGTTAAGAGAAGGGAAAAAACCATTAGTGACTTCAAAGCCTTGACAGAATAGTTAATTTTGCCAAACCAGACCTGCTAGCTATGCCTGATGAGATTAAAGTACACCCCATGAACAAGATTTGTTAGAACATACTGGTTCCACTGGGAAAGCTATTCCCTGGCCCCACCAAGTGTCTTCTCATTACTAACCTACTTGCAAAAAAAAACCCCAAAAACTATGCAAAAGCCTTATGCCCCCAAAGACAGAAGTTCCCATGCAAAACACCACACAGGAACATGGTCTGTAAAACTGGACAAAAAGGCCTTTGAAATACCAGAGATCTGATGATCATTTGAAAGTGTCCACATTTGCAATCACACATCATTGTGAATGAACACCACCACCAGGCCTGAACTGAAATAGCAGACAAACATCTGCATTAAGTATCATTAGCAAAGTTGTTTTAGGTTTCAGCAAGGCTTACTATCCTAAGGTGAGTGGGACAAAATTGGACCTACAGAATGCCTGAAACTCAGGTAGAAGCTTGCTTGCCTAAGAGGGACTTCTCATACATAAACCAAAAAAATATTACAATTGACTTTAAGTCACACCAAAATCTATGTTTCTTGCAAACAAGTATGATCACATAGATAGTCACATAAGCAGAATGCTGGCACAGATGTGATCCCAAAGATCAGAGAGCTGAGGAAGCTGGGATGCACACAACAGGACAGAGCTGTGGTGACACAAGCAGTGAACTGCAATCAGGGTAGGTGTGTGTTCACAGCTCATTAACTCCCTGGGTAAGTGCCTATATGGAAACTCTTCCCTCGCAGTGACACAAGGCAGCCAGCTCCGCTTCTGCCCAGGGTCAAGCTCTGTTGCAATTAGCATGTTATTTATTTATCCCCAGTGAGCTGCCTGTGCAGGCCTGCCACACGAAACAACAGCCAGTGCTGCTCCTGGTGTAACAGCTCAGGGTAGCACATATCCTAACAGAGGCAAGATCAAACCATTTTCACTCTGTTCAACAACTGCTTGCATTCGGTTAGAAATGTGCCAAACATGCCTTTTTTTAAAGGAGGCTGTAACAAAATGAACACTTTTCCACAGAGCTCCTTGTTTAAGGAAATGCCAACAGATGAAGGAGCTGCAGCAAGTTGCCCACAGATGGCAATGACTGCAGAAGGACCAGAGAAGTGATGTGACAGGCTCTGTTCAGAACAGGGCATGGTGGTTACAGCAGCTAAAGACTCATCCTGAAAGGCAGGAAAGCAGCTAATACTGCTCCAGTTGTGTAATCTCCCCATGTTCTCCCTGAGAAAGGCAGCAATGCAGTAATGAGCAAACCATCCCTCTTCTCCACCTGCACTGCCACTGAAGCCTTGTTTAACAAGCACAGAGCATCACTTTTAAACCACAGTAACAGAGCAGAGTTATGTCCACAGCTTCAGCAGAGCTGGATGGGTTTTCTGTAGAAATATCTGTAAGAAGTGTGATCAAAGATCACCCCAGCCAAGAAACTCTTCTCTCCCCAGGGCCAACAGCAGATGCCAAGGGAACAGAAGCACACAGCAAGCAGTCAGCAGCCTTCTAAAGGATGCTTCTTCAGCCCCCAGCAATTCAGTTCAGAGGCTATTGCTGATATTTCACTAATAGCAGAAATTAGCCCACAGAATTTTCCTGCTCTTTTTATAGTGTACTGCAAATGGTAAGAGCAAATGAAGGTTCAAAATGTGTGTTGCTGGCTAACAGCACTGGCCAACTCAGGTCAAACATTTCCATACAACAATAGTGAAGCAAGGTTTAAAAACTTCAGTAAAAATTAGAAGTGTGACAGCAATTTCACTCAATAAAAGCAATGAGCACACCCATAAAGACTACCAAGAAGCATAATCACAAATGCAAACAAGGACCACTCTCAAGATATTTCACCAGGATTTACTCATTATCTTCATTTTTTTATCAGAGTACACTGTTTTAGAATCTGTTATCATTGGCTCCTTTCTCCTCACCACAGTAGTGATGCCAGTTTTATAACAGAAATTCTCCTTAGCT
The DNA here is from genome assembly GCF_027887145.1 of Ammospiza caudacuta. NCBI lineage: Eukaryota > Metazoa > Chordata > Aves > Passeriformes > Passerellidae > Ammospiza > Ammospiza caudacuta. The sequence continues at coordinate 26,500,312 of NC_080601.1, read as the reverse complement.
ACCCTGCACAGAGAAAGCTGGATTTAATTCTGAGAGCCAGTCTAGAATGTCATTAATTGAACAGACAACACCAGTAAAACCTAACAGGTGTTAAACAGATTTCAATTTTGATAATTTCTTCCTCACCAACAATATCCTTCTTAGAGATCAATACAGTCATTACAGAAAACAATACAAATCTATTCTCTGCTGGGCTTGGGCTCCATCACATTGTGAAGAACTATTAATCATCTGCCCATGTTTAAGAATAGCAATAACCTTACCTTTATACTCAGGAAATATTAATGCAAAAAGGAAATAAATCTTTAGGCTTAATTAGAAATTGTGGTTGACCCCCTACACCCAGATTACCTTCCATCATCAACAAGTCTCTGTTTCCTTCCTGGTGCATGTGTACCTATCAAACCAGCCCCACGTCCAACAAAAACCTTGCCATTCCATAACAGCCAGGACTTCGATGTACTTAGACTTGTACATCCAAGCATGCAGAGATACTTGAAGCTGCAACACTGCTGAGAAGTGTGTGCTGATGGGCAGGGGAAGAGAAGGTAGGTACAAGCACTGCCTGACAGCAGGAGGAAATGCCAGAAGCAAAGCCACATTCCAAATATCAGGTAATCATTTTCCTTATTTAGGTCAGGGGAATCAGCTCAGTCACATATTGTGAGCCTGCTATTTTTGTGCAGACCAGCTTTCACACTGAGCAGAGACACTATGCTTCCTGGGTTTTGTTTTTTTAAAAATAATCCTTAAGAAGACACTGATGCCAATTCCAACACTTAAAGCATTACACAGGTCAGGCCATCTGTTTCTTGACTTGGAAAGAGAGGAGAGAAAACTGGATAAAAACACTTTACCCTGGCCTTTTACATAAATGTAAAGCAGAGAAATACTTTGCAAAAAACCCAATTAGTTAGCACATTGCCTGTGTTTCCTCCTAATCCCACTATGAAATATATTCAAAGAAAGAAAATAAGCAGTAATGAAAGCACCTCAAGAATCTACCCAAGAAAATGACTTCTCAAAAGCCAGCTTATGAATCAGGTTTTTTACCTCTACAAAATTTGTCAAGGTCAGATGTGTTTTAGTTTGGGTTTTTTTTCTTAGACAGGTACTGGGAGAGTTCTTAATAAAAATCAAGAGAAGACCAAGTGGAGGGGAGAAGAGAATCTGTTGGGAAAAAGTGCAAACCTAGCACCACCAATTCTGGTGTCCCTCAAAACCTAAATCTAGTACAGACTTTCTCATGGACTGCACATGAAGCTGGATCTAACAGAGGAAGATGCAGCTTATCTCATGATGAAAGAAGAGCTAGCAAAGGACAGTACTGTTCCTCCTCAAACAGCAGCAGTGTTTGTCACACATCAACAACTCAAACATGCATTGAAACAGTTATTGCTTTCTCATATTTCATGACCAGAGAATTATAAAAAGCAGTTTTACTGTGGCTTGGGTTGCTTGAGATGCAGTGGAAATGGTTTTTGGCCATGTGGGGTCACATTTCCATAGCAGAAATGCAGGTATGTCTTCATCTCTACTAGAGCTCTCACTCCAGCCCTGGCATCCACCCTGTCTTTCTAGATCTGTCCACCCACAGGAACCATCCAAGATTCCTGGTATTTATGGATCCTACCTCCTTGAGTGGTGAGCAAGTTCATCCCACAATCAAGAGGAGGAACTAAGTTATACTGAATTAAAAGGAAGATTTGCTATCAAGTTTGATAGATCATTTAATTTGATTTCTTAGTCAAGAACTGCCTGCAGAAAATCAGGAAAACAAGGCTGGAAATAAAGTCAGAATCAGAAATGCCAAGCTGGTAAGACTGTCAAGTGTAAATACTCTTTTTTTCCCTCCTCTCCCAGAAGATTAAAATCACATAATTTTAAGTGTATTTATAAGAAGATCTTAAACCAAGGCCTTTGGAGAAGTGGGCTCTCAAAGTCCTTACTTCAACCCATTCAAACCATATCTAAGCAATCTGATATTTAAATCTGATTGCTTAGAAAACAAACGAGCAGGCCATTTTCCCCACAGTTTTAGAGACTGCTATGCAGGAATTCAGTAGCATCTAGGAGGTTAAAAACATGTTTTCCATATACTTCTCTGCAAGAACAATGAGGGCAGTGCAGAGCTAACCCAGGGCTGAACAGCAAAACAGTCGTATCTGCAAACGTGCACATTCTTGGCTATAGCTGTTTACAGGTTTGTGATTCATAATTAATACCCCCAATGAAAACAACTACTCGTGTCTGAAAGCCCTAAAGCCACAACGAGCTAATTACTAATAAAAGCTCCACAGTCTCAGTTAAGCTGTGGGAATGCAACCAGGCCCAGCAAATACTGCAATGGTGGCAAAGCTTGGACACTCTAGCTACTTTTTGATAAACCAGTCTCAGTTTTGCCCCTTCCCCTTTCCTTTCCCATCAAAAATAAAATATCTTCCTCCCAGTACAACACAAAGGAAGATGGAGAGACAAGACAGCCAAAGCAGGAAAAATGAAACAAAATAAAACACAAAATCCCCATCAGCCAGGTGTCTCATGGAAAACTGGGGAGCTCCAGGCAGCCATCGCCTGTGGTCAGGCTGGCAGCAGCAACAGGACACCAAACCATGTGAACTATTTAGTGCAAAATAACAAGACCACCCAGTGCAAAACAATAACTAAAGAAACCACTTAGTGCAATACAATAGCCAAGAGGTGCTGTGCAACATACATACTGGACCTAAATGTTGCTTTTTCCAGGAACAATTAATAAGCTGGTTTGAGAACTACAGATTTCTATTTTTTAATGACTCTTAAATTTCAATTTCCAGGGGCAGAAAGGCCAGACGCAGCTACTATTCCAGAAGTGTAACAAAGACTTCCAGACATACTTTTCTCAGTTTCTCTCACACACTTCAAGTTTCTTTACAGCCCCAGTAGATAGTAAAGTAAGTTTTCCTCTGTTTGAACTCTTTTATATTTACAGATAGAAGTGCCAACATGGCTCTTAAATCAGCAACCAGGTAGAACTTGGTCTAATGACCTGAGACTTCTCCATAAGGGATCTGACAAAGTCAGAAATTGCATCACCAGGGTACATGGCAAAAATGTAGCTACTGCCTGTACACTGGGGAAGTCTAGTCCCATCAGGCTGTGATTGGGATCAATAAGCCAAGCAGATGCATGGCATGCCTTGTTGGAAGCTCAGCACACATAACTAGAACATAATTTGGTTTACAAAAATCAGTATGGATAGAAGTTTCAACACACTGTTTGCAGACAGTAATAGCTGTTGTGCTTATGTTACTAGGCAGTCAATCTACAAAGAGAAAATTCAACAGTGTCAGGACCATCTGGCCCTTGGGCTGTGCCTTTAAGCAATTTTGGTAGCAAGGGAAGTGAAGTGTTCTTATCAGCCAAGAGCGGCTGTCAGGGCCGGCCACGCTCTGCTGAGCAGTGCAGGCTCTGCTCACCCAGCCCCAATTAGCAGGGAGGGTAGCAGAGATGTTCCAACCCATCATGAGATGATTATTACTGCTAGATCACACCAGCAGCAATTGTGTCAATTAACAATGAGGCTGACTAGAGGTATTTGTTCTGAAATTTGGGATTACAAGGTCAGGACAATGCACTATTAGCATCAAATCTCAAAGGTCATCTTTATTTTCCTGCTGGCTTGTGTATGAGTGCTGCCAAGCTGTAAAGCAGCAGTGCTTTCTGAGGGGTCTGATTTGTACTTTGGTGCTGCTGCTGAGTGTTTGGTGGATGAAGAAAAGGAGTCAGAAAAAAAAAAGTCAGCCATAGCTCTTGCAAAATTCAAGCAATTCACAAGAACAAGCTGCTATGTTTGGGCATAAAACAGGGACAACAGACCAGATGTGAGTAGTGAATATTTATGTAGCTATTTCTGTTTAAAAATAGGTCCTTAAGCACAATGTAAGTTGACTGACTCTAATAAATCCCCGCCCTTTGAAAGAATAACCATTTCTGACATTTAAAAAGTTAGTCTTGTTCACTAGTGCATTCAGACTTTGTTTGTTTGTTTTCTTTTAATCAATAGCAATTGCTTCCTGAAGAAGAACTGCTGTAAGTGTTTTGGAGGATTCACATCTAAGTGTTTTGAGAGTTGGGTGGTCAAAACAGCATAAGCTTGGACAGCCACAACAGGAATTGCCACTGCAGCACTTTAGTTATGACTAAAAGGCCTCCACATGCTGTGACCAGACCTAATTCTCTGCCACAGGAGGAATTTGTGGGAATGGAGGGAAAAGAGCAGGTGGCAACTCTTGCTTAAGACACAGCATTGCTTTGCTCCCTTTAGAGTAAGACTTAATATTTAATATCCACAGAAGCCTGTTGGTCATTATCCAGTAAAAAAAGAAGTGTTGCTTTTAAATTCTCAGGCACATGAAAATTTCACAAGTGTAAAATTAACAGCTCCTTTTCAGCAAGGCTACAGAGGATTCTAACACAGCTCCCACACCAGCTGCATTCAGAACCCACATGTCTGATGTGAAATCAGTCCAGAAGCATCAGGGTGAAGATGCATCAACTCCTTCCTCTTGTGCACAGTCCTCAAACATTATCAGTATTAATCTTTCCTTCAAGTCAGACAAAAATCTAGACCATCTCCAGACTCTTAAGTAAGAGAGGCCAAAAGAGCCAGAAACACAACACAACCTTGCTATGGGACAGGCTGTCACAGCAGATTTTCAGCCCTATTGACAAAAAAGGCAAGGAGCTTTGCTGTACTTGTGTTCAGAAAGGCATGAAATATGCCTTCCTATTTGATGTGGGACATCAAGGTTAATTTACAAGCTGCCCTAACAAAGTGACCATGAACATGACTCTAGCCCACTTGTAAACATGAGTACATGTGCATGACTGGTATAGCTCCCTCCAAGTGGTTTGAAAGAGCAGAAAACTGGAAGCTGAGAGAAGCTTCCCTTATTTCAAGGGGCTTAGAATAGATGCAAATCTTAAAATGTTCATCAGCACTTTTCCTGTCCTCGGTACTGACCTTACCACTGAAGCACCAGGACTATTTGGAAAAGCTGCTCAAGACAAGCTGTTAAATCATCTGGAGAATGCCTTAGAGAGTGGAATACACCAGGTTTGTCCCCTCCCCTACCTTCCCATACAACACAAGGCTGCAGGCAGTGTTTCACTGAGCAATAGTGAAGCCACAAAGAAATCTTATAAGATAAAGAGCAGGAATAAATAGTTAAAGAGGGTCAGTTTTCCCTGGTTGTTCCTTATCAATAGTCAAGCTGTAAGCTAAGGAGATGCATCCTTAACCTGCAGTGCTGACTGCCAGACCTTTCCATTCTGAACTCTAATGTAACTATTACAAGAACTCATCCATTAACATCACAGATACTATGCAGAAGTCATCATTTAAGACTGCTTTGCTTTTGAGTGACTTCTTGCTCTGCTTGCAGCAGATCATGTGAAGTAGATGATCAAGTCTGGCAAACTGGTGACATTGCTATGGATTTGATATTGTTCTGGTATAACACAACATAGATAAGACAAATGAAAAAAAAACCCTTGTTATTCTTAAGTAGAATTCTTAATTTCAGTTAGAGTTTATTTTTTCCTCATCTTAGCTTCATTAGTCAACATATTTTATAACAGGAAGAGTCAGTGGCTGACAAGCTGCTTGAAGGCTGTCCATGGAGTTCAGTGGTTTTGACAGGAAAAAAGTTTATAACTGCTTGGTAAAGGCCCGATTTTAAACAATACTCACCAAAAATTAAGACACATGGTTACATACTATACAAGGCACAAGTTACATGCTGCCCTTTGTTTCCAAATCAAAGAGAAAAGGTGAGTTACTTACTTGCCTTTTTTTTAATGAAGAGGGAGTTGACTGACTACAAAATCTAGAGCAGTGAGATACTTCAGACAGTTTTAGCTGAAGATTATGAAGTCTGCAGAACAAGAGCACCTTTTTTATTCCTATGGGAGGCCTGACTGACTGTGCAAGTCTGGGGAGAGGATTAAGGCCCATCATTTCCATGGATGGGTTTATTATTTGCACATGTAATTCCATGAAAACCCTTGAGCATATGATTGTTCCCTACTAACCTGCCCCAAATTTAGTGCATGCAGCTTACAGCACTGAAGCTGTATTTATATATCACAGTAATTTTCCAACTCTCCAATAAGCAGATGTCTTCTAAGTAACCTCCAAGTTCCTGCAGCTTGGTTTTTTTTCCTCCTTCCATATTGCATCCTGTACCCAGGATTAAAGTCAATTTATACCTGCAACATTTATTAACATTTCTGTTTAGACTTACCTAGGATATTGGAAAAGCTCCAAGAAAAGCAATGGGATTCAAACTCTTGAATTCCTGTTTTAAGTAGAATGTATTTGTGTTTATTTATAGCCACTCTATCAATTTTATCTGATGATTTATAGAAGTCAGGTCGATTCATCTCTGTGGAACTCAGAGCCAGCATCCATGTTATCAGTTTTGAACTTGCAGAAAAAGGATGGTGGAGTCAGTGGGGTCAGAATTTGCAACGCAGGTTGCTGAACTGCTTTCCAGAACAATAACAATTTAATAGGTGTGTTTCTTCCTAATTCTAGCCATGATACCTGCAGTGTTACACATTTTACAGTTGCCAAAGAATTTCTACAATGACTAGAGATTCTCTAGCCAGAGAATTGTTGCCCCAAAGGAACAAGATTCCAAGTATTTGCCATCACAGAGGGACAAGTACCTTTTTCCACATCAAGAGCTTTTTGCTCAAGTTCAAATTTCTAAACACTTGCTACACACATCAGTTGCTGTGAAAGAGGCAAGCTGTACTCTGAACCTCCACTTTGCCACTTGGCTGTTCAAGGCATATGAGAAGCTACTTGCACTATACAGGATGCAAAAATGCAAAATGCACTTTCACCCTCACTCGGACCCTGCAGAGGTCAGTTTCTGAGGAAGCAGTGTTAACTGATACTGTTATCACATAATTATACACGGAACACAATAAACTGAAGGTCTGGGAAAGTTCCAAATACCAAGAAACAATCTCTCAATTAGGGACAAAAAAAAAAGATTCCCCTCACAGCAAGGGACGCCACAGTACCATGGTCATTTCAATGGACTGCTGATTGTCATCTAAACAAAACAGGCTTGTCTTGGTGACAGGTTTTGTCACTTCTGTCAACCCAACCCTGAGGCTTGACCTCCTATCATTTTGTCCATGTGTTGGGGGAGAAAGGGACCATGGCAGAACTGTGCAGACATTGCTGCTGGGAAAGGGACAGTTGAATGCCAATGGCTCAGAGGAAAAGATAAAATGGCTTTGCCTGACAATAGGCTTTAAATCAATTTCCATCTTCTCTACATACACAACTCACTTGATCTGTGTCCAAGCAAGACCCATTCCAATACAAGACAGGAGAAGCACACTAAGCCTCCCTAGATGGCCAACTAGCCAAGTACCAAGGAATACCCCTCATCTAACACAGAGGAGTTTTCAGAGCTACAGAGGACAAATTTTAGGGCACACCTGTACAAAACAGAGGAGAGGGAACAGTTCAATGACAGGTCTAGCTTATGCACCTCTTTCAATTTCAGGTATTGACAGTACCATGGCGTCAGGCAGTCTCAGGGCAGAAGCTTACTCAACACTGGTCTGTGGGGATCACCTAAGAGAAGAGGAAAGGTGTGTCAACACAACCTGACAGCTACAGAGACAGCTGACCAGAGCAAACAATACAAGAGCAGACACCAGGTCTCCTGTTCTGCCAGGAGAAGATAGTTACAGTCAGACTAACAGGCTCCAGACTACACCCAGGTCAGTGCTATCCTGCAGGAGCCAAGGAAGGTTCAGACATCAAGATAATCTCACCACTGCCTTAAAAGGAATGGAATTAATGACCACCAGCATGAAGACCACAGCTTTGTGAAAGGTCAAACACATGCTTCCCGCCAAGAAAGGGACCCTGCCCTCTCAGTGACATCAACAGCATCCAATAAACTTCCCATCAGTCTTCCTCTGCTGTCACAAGCTCCAGTTCCCATGGGGTTGTCAACTCAGAGACACAAAATTGTACACGAGGTGACATCTCCCATCCACCCTGGCAGGCCAGTTAAAGTTAACACTAGTCACCAACATGAAATAAGATAAGGACACTGCTCAAAGTGTTGCTGCTTTGCTCATAAACCCTAGAAGGATTTAGTTCCTTCTCACTGGCCTAAGAAGGAATCATTGGTGTACAGTTTCTTTAATCCTCAATCAACTTCTGCACTACTGAGACCACACAGACAAAATAACAGCAGGGAGGAAAAGGTATTTTTTCACCTTAAATCACTTTGCTCTTCTATGTTAGCCCAAGAAAAGTTTTGTTTGTGTTTTGTGCTTAGTTTTCCTGCCCCATTAGGGTGACCAGTTGAATTCACTGCAGTTGCTGAATCTGCAGGCTCAGAGCAGTGGATGTGTCCACCCAAAGAGCATCCCTGACCTGCAGGACTGTTTGCCACAGCACAGTGTTCTCTGCATGGTGCCTTTGGGTGCTTACTGGATATGTGCCCATTCAGAAAAAACATTCTGCTTCCCCAGCAAAGCACCTTTATGAAAGGATCCTGAAGGACAACAAATGAGTTGGATTTCTGCCTGAACCAGCAAGTGGTTCTGCAGGCCATGGTCCCCTCTGGCTGTGTCTCTGCTCTAGGAGCAGACATGGATGCCTGAGATCACCAAGTACCCCAATGATGCCCTTAGAAAGGACAGCCTTAATGGCTATGAAAAGTAAAGTTCAATCCATACCTACAAAAATGTACCAGTACAGCTAAACAAAGGTAAAGAGATGTCCCTGCTCATTACAGAGTGGTTGGACTAGATAATCTTTAAACAAAACTACTGGTTACCAAATATTCCAACCCAAACTATTGTATGACATTGTTCCAGTTTCTGTGTCCCCTTATCTAAGAGGCACAGAAGTGAATTAGATGAGAATCATATTCCAAGAGCCGCTTAATGCTGCTTTAAAAAATTGGAGGAAATATAAGCAGAGATGCCTTCAGGCATCTTGAAGAATCCCCCACTTGATTCCAAGTCTTGCAGTAGGAATTACCCAATGAGATTGATAACATTTAGTTTTTGACAGGGTTCAGCAATCTGGCAGAATCAGCCATTGCTGCAAGGGTGTATTGGGAACTGCTGAGTGTTGTGCAGGTGGTGTAATTGAGTGTAACAGAGATCAGTATTTGCTTCTGCTCTGGTCAAGAAGCAGCAGTGAAACCATGACTGCTCAGAGTAATGATTTGGTTGTTTGAGGGACTATCCTCAATTTAAAGAAACCACATCTTTCCTGGCTTTGCTTTTATATTTTTCATAGACATGAAGAATTGCTGTGAAGAGGACCAGAACTGGAAGAGGGTTAAGGGTATCTCTGCGAAGAAACTGAAATAGAAGCAATACATATAACCCATGCAAGTATCAAGTCTAGTTATTTAGCTTTAAAATTCACATTTACAGTAGCTGCACCCGTTTTCTAGCCTGTAAAAACAGACAGGCTCTCCAGGATAACAGGTTATGTCTCTTTCAGATAACGTTTTATCAGACCAGGTTGTGCCTGCATCCTCTTAGGATATCCTCTGATCTCTCTCAATCTAACTTCAACAGTTCTAACTTCCACTCCAGAAGAATTCTGACACTCAAAAGTAAAAAAAATCCTTCCAGACTGGTTGAACTCAGAAGTCCAGAGGCCCCACACTGGTAAATACCTGAAGAAACAGAAAAATGTCTCAGCAGACCAGAGAGGCAACAGGAAGAGAATACAGCCCAGAAATTCAGTGGCATTCATGGGGACACAGAAGGTAATTTCCCACTTCTGCCTCATTCCACTACAAATACTTTTCATCAAGTAAATCCAGGGTGCAATGGTAGCAAGCAGATGGTGAGAGAGAAGTCAGGGCAAAAAGCAGATGAACCACAGAGGAACATAGTGCTTTTTCCAGTGCAGTTTCCAAGCCTGAGTTACCTTTATTGTCCAGACAGACCGGCTACTTCCCCCCCTATAGGGCTACGAAGGGATGGAAAATATTGAATGCACCACTGTAATTAGAGAGCACATGATGGAGTTATCTTCACTGTGACTGATCTGTGGACACACACAAAGCAGACTTTCAATATAATGACTGCTACTCTTGGACAAGGAGTACCAGGGGTGAGACATGTACTCCATCCCTCCCTGACACCAGAGAGCTCAGCACAAGTCTTATCAGCACATCTCAGAAAAATGCAAACCATACTGCACTACTGTATTAATGCCCTCACTCATTCTTATGATTCAAAATTCTTTTGATTTAGGAAAAGTCATTTGCAATAAATGGTAAAAGTCACTTAGAAACCACGAAGGCTCTAAGCACATGGTTATACCACCAGCCATTTGGAGGATTAAAGCATGCAAATACATAAAGTATGAACTTTCAAAATGCCTGCAAGAGCTTTTGTTTACAAGTAACCAGAAAGACAGCATCTAAATAATTTGTATAAATTCTCAGTCACTGTGTGAACAAACCCAGCTATCTGAGTTTCAGCTGTGTGCTCTACTTGGCTATAGAGCAGCAGTGTTTCTGTACTCAGGATGCCTGAATTACGAAGAATGAATCAGCCTTGTAACAAAGTCTGCTTCTTTCATCAGTTTCTAATTAATGGCTACAGATAAAACAAATGGAGAGCAGCTGTTATCCTCATGCTGTGTTGGTCCTCCTCTGGTGAAGGCAATATTAAAAGATTACATTGATAAGCTAACTGACCAGGCAGGGTACTGGGAGCCACACTAGGATCTCTGTCCACCAGAAATCTTCAGCTGGCTTACAAGGACCAAGAACCACAAAGGGAGACCAGAACACCATCAGCCTGACTGGACAATGCACATCCATGCATTGCCTTCACTTTGGACTAATTACTCCATAGCCCATTGCAGCAGCTTTGCTGGCTTCAGATATCTCAAAACAGACACTTGGCAATAACCTAGCAAAGTGGAAGATTTTAAAGTAAAAAGTAAGCTTTGAGATAAGTCACTTGACAGATGCTTCAGTTTTTCAGTTTTGTGGAGGTAGCAGGCATTGTCCTTTGCTGCACCACTGGCTGTCGCTATTTTGACCACAAAGGCATCACTAAAAAGATGTCACATTCTGTAACATCTTTTCACGTTTAGCCATGTTTTCATTTTCATCTAAAAAGAGTGTGTATGAAACCTGATACACCAAGAAAACCAAGTGATGCCTCTCCCTTTACCTCAACCTAGGAAAAACAGCGTGTGACTGAAATGCTGTCATTTAACACATTTAGCAAGTCAACCACCAAAAGACCAACAAGGCAGCGTTCGAGAGACATTTTTACCAAGACACTTCAAACTCCAACACATGCATGGCTCACTTTGCCCCTTTTCAGCAGATCTAATAATACCACAATATGCAGCATCATGGTAACACACCACATTCTAGTCCTTGAAGTCCAGGTTTTAATTTCTTTGTGAAACATACATCATTCAGGCTGAAGCCTTCACAGAACCTCCAAGATTACTCTGTAATTCAGCTTCATCAGAGAGCCAACAGCATCCTGTAGCCTACCAGGCCTAGAGAGCCAGCACAGATCAAACATACCTTAACCAGCAGTCTCTCTTGTCCTTGCAGCTCACTAGTGGCTCTGCCTTCAGCTGCAGATCTGTTACACACACATCAAAACCCAGAGTGATCTACACATAAAAAAAGATCCCCTTGTCCATCATCTCCTGTGCACCATTTTCACTTTCAGTTGTGCAAAACGTTTTACAGAGGAATCCAAGACAAAACCTTGAAGGTGTTACTTTAAGGTACCAACATCTGTGACACACCTGGTTCTAATTTCATTATTACAAATCTGATATCTGCAGGCACAAACAGGGGCATTGTGGCCATCTAGAAAAGCTACTGCTAAATAGGAGCTTTTATGTGTAGCTATGTGATAGTTACTCAAGCTGTCAGATTTTAGGTTTTACCTTCTCATAAGGTTTTATTCAATAATATTCTTGATCATGCTTTTTTTTTTTTCCCTTCCTGAGTATTTCAGGACATTTCCTTAACTTTGTGCTGCAGTCAAACTGTTGTCTACCACAGGAAAAGCAAGAAACTGTTTGTGAGGAAGATTTATTATTTCATCCTTTTTCCACAGCAGAAGCAGGGCTATTTTAGGAAGGGAAGAAAAAAAAACCCAAAACAAAACAAAACCACAACACCCAAAACCCAGCCAACCAGAGTTACACAGGCAGGTAGCTGTACCACTGGCCAAGGGAACTTCTCAGATTTCATCCTATGGCTCATCTTTTTCAGGCACTATCTTGGTTGTTCAAACCAACACCTCACACAGAGCCAGTTTTCCAAGCACCAAGCACTCAACCCTTCCTGAAAACCTGATACCTTCCCTGGCACACTGGACTGCAGAGAAAACCAAAGAGCACCACTTGTAGAAATGCTGCTCTCATAGCCCTGCACATCCACAAAGCCCAGGACATTTCCTTCAATGTGCACTGATGGCTTCCCTACTCACATTACCTCTGTTTACAACTCAGTGACTCATGTTACATTGCATTGCTCTTTCTACAGTGCAAAAATTGACAGATTAAAAAGATTTGCATCTCATTTCTCTCTCCCTGAGGAACATTATATTGCCTGTTCACCACTTTTAATAATCCATATCACAGTATAATCCTGTAAAGTTAGAAAATGAGGAAGACCTGTGTTTTCCAGAAGATATTCTTTATAGACAGAACACACATAGCTGTGCCAAGCCTTCTCCACAACAACCTTAAACCTTTTAGAGCAGCCACACTTCCCATTTGATTCCCAAATGGAAGAAAACATTTGAGATTACAGGAGAAAAAAAGCCAATAAAAAATCTTTTAGAGAAGGCATACACTCACAACAGATTTTTATGATATCTGAAACTCTATGCTGACTTCCAAAGGCAAAATTATTTAAGCCATTATTAGAGGAGAAAAAAAAATAGAAAGGAAAAAAACCCACTAACTTCAGTGAACAATTTGTCTATCCCTGAACAGTCATAGTACAGGGTACTGACTATTTTGGCATGTTATCTCCCAAGAGGAAAAGCAATGGGAGGAAAATTGATTTGCTCTGTCATGCACAATGAAGCAACTGCTCATCTCAGGCAGTCACATTTTATTATGCTCTATCAAAGTGTAACACAGCATTTTCAGCATGAAGAAAACCTTCATGCTCTACTTTAAAGAGCCTGAAGACTCAATCTTTGGCAGTCATATGTTTAAATGTTCAATTTAAGCCAAAAAAGGACAATATGGAAGGCAATTAAAGCATTTTTGTAATTGAAAAGCATCTCCTCTTGGACATAAGGCAGATTAAAGTAATCTTTCAGGGTCAGACTAGGATGTCTAACAGTGTCTGCATCTGAAGAAGGAAAAGGAAAGATAATCCAGTTCCCAGAGGGAATTCTCTTCTGTGGCTATGTACAAGACCAAGACCTGGGCTAACACTGCTCCACAATGTTAGTATCAAACCCACTTTAGGATGCACAGCTCCCTTCGAACTCCACAGCAAATGGGTACCTAAAGATTTGTAGCACTTGGAGCCAAGTCACATTTCAAAAAGCCTCCTTCCTCTTTCCCATATTTACTCATTCTCTGGCAGTGTCTGTGGTTTGTTCTTTTTACACTGACCTCAATGCTTCACCACAAGCAGCAGACAGGTACCACAGGCCCTCCCCCAGGCAATACAGAGCTCAGTAAGGTATAATCCAGTGTACAACGTCAGCATACAAAGCATAGCAGGACCAACATCAGGAATCACTTCTGGCATGAGAAAGAGACCACAGAACTGTCTCAAGCCTTCCTAATATGCCACACAAGAATAAGTCAAATGAGACCTTAGAAGTGACTGAACCGTAAGTTTATGGTGGATGCAAACAATCAAGATTACACTATGAAGCATCACAGAATAATGCTGATTTTTAATATTTGGTTGACTTAGTTTTCTAAGCAATTTGCCTTTTGGAAGCATAGAAGCATTATGCCATGAGCAGTTACTTCAGAGACAGAATTTTTTGCTTTTCTTTCAGAATTCACCTATCTGAGGTGATATCTGCCCAAAAGAGAGAGAAGATTTGAAAGAAAAAAAAAAGGGGGGGGGAGTAAAATATTTAGACTTTCTCATTGACTTAACCAAGGCTAAACACAAATTTTTGCATTCTCTTTGGCTATCTACTTGTTGAAAGGCTATGGTGACCTCTCCTCCCCTACATTAAATTATATGCATCTTCTTGACATCTAAAAAACCAAAGTTCTAAAGGACTATTTATATGCAAGTTCTTTATTTATTTAAGAATGATTTTTCACTACACACAACTCTCCTGTGCCTTTACTGAGTTTCAGGATATTATTCACTCTGGAGAAAATACAATGTTAGTATGGCAGATGTTATATGGCTGAAGGCAAGGGGAAGAGCATTTCACACTGAGACAGGAAAACCAAGTAAATCTTCTGAGAATATTGTTAGCTACTGAACAGAGATACAGTTTTTCAGATACCATGGAGGCTCAACTCTAAAGTCAGTGGAACAGCAATAATATGATGTTAGAGAAAAAAATGAACTTTTTTTTTCCCCAAATAGGACCTCAAAAATTCTTCCTAAGAAGGAATCTTTCTGAAGGCTTCCTAGCTTAGTCACCTGGAAAACAGAAGTGGTTTCCACTTTACAAGGGCTCTATTTCTCATACTCTTGCCTGGCTTAAAAATGGGAAGAGCAGACTGCTCCAGCCTAACATCTACATCTTTGCAAGCCACCAGGGTCTCAACACTAATTTGGGAGGTGCAAATGTACGGCCAAATGCATTCACTGCTGCTTCTGTCTGTGGCTTCCCTGCTCTTTCTGGAAGGCATCCACCACCCAGTCCAATGGGAGCTGATGCATTTCCCCAAAACTCCAAGGGTAGGACCCAAGCTCCAGTGCCTAAAGCCTTTGCTGCTGCTGAAATACTGCACAAAGATAATTCCCACAAGCTGCAGAGTAACCTTACAGCTGGAGCTGGGTGCCAGAGCAGGTATGGTCATCCCTATCACAGCTACACACAGGCAGCAGCCCTGCTTCCAACAAACCTCAGGTCAGCAGAGTAACATTTCCCTTTGTTTTAGGCAAAGTGAATTTAAAAAAAAAAAGGCATGCCATTTAAAAAAAAATCTCCTTCCTTCAGCATAGCCTGGAGAAAACATTTATGTTCCTACTTGTTCAAATACACAGTGCATGCAGCACTAGCAGTGGCATACATGGCCCAGGAGAGCAGAGAAAAGCAAGGGAATGTACAAAACCTTCTCAAACCCAACCATTAGGAAAGGGTTGCTGACACATGCACATAAAGTTCCACACCCTCAGCTCAGTGACAGACATCCTGCAGCACCCTGAACGTGCCACAGGCACATGAGTGCCCACAGGCCCCCAGCCAAAGCAGGGGAAGGCAGAGAGGAGAGGATGGTAAGCTGGCAGTGGTCCCTGACACCCTCTGGGGGCTGCAATAAAGGCACCAACCCCTCTGCAATACAAAGCACCCTTGAAAATGTAAGCCTTTAAACAACTGGCTGTGCTACCCCGCTGCAGTACCTTGGGTTATCTACAAAGGAAAACCTGAGCTGAGAGCTGCCCTGGGAGCAGTGGAGTCCTGCTGGGGTGAGCTACTGCTGCAGCAGCCTGGCACAGGGAGCTGGGCCCTAACCACCTCCAGAATAAGCTCCAGCCCACTGGATTCATCCGTCCTGGAAATCCAGAGTAATAGAGAGACATAATGGTAGGAGAGGATACAGCCCTGCTCCTGATGCAAAGAGCACTCTGCCATGCTCACCTGATTTTCACATTTTGGGACCTTCAACAAGTCCCTGTTCAGCCTAAATCCTCGGTCTACTAGTTCTCACTACCCTAAAGTGAAGCAGCCTGTCTGGAGTTAACAAATCCTTTGACCAGCTTAGAGACAGTCTTGGCTGTTACATCTCCTCATTCCAGAATATTTCCATGACATGATTCAGTTATTTCTGTTCCTAACCATGAAAATAAATATGGGGCTGATCTCATTAAAATCTCCCAGAGCCTTTGATGTAATTTTAATATATTGCCACACTTCTGTTCTTACAGTTCTCTTGGGCTGAAGTGACACAGTTTTCCAACTGCTCTCCCCAAAGCTGTAACACAGGTTGGTGTGAGTCAGCTCTCCCTGCACACAGCAAAGCACAGTGATCTTTTTTCATGTTGTAATTCTCAACACGGTCTTCTCTGCTTAATATTCACTATTTCCTCTGCTGGGGAATAACACCTGCAGGTCCTTTACCTGATAGGTGGCTGTGCAAGAGATAAATCCTCGCTGCTGAACTGCTATTTGCCAACTTCTTGCAGAGCCCTTTTTCTGCACACCTTCTCACACCCCTGAAACTCGCAGAAGCAGCACAGTCACTGCCCTCCTGTAGCAGGGCAACACAGGACAACAGCAAAATAATATTAGCCAAGCTATCAACCATTTAAAGGCAACTTTTTGGGGACTAACCCTCTCCACTCACTTTGGCTGGAGTCAAATATGACACAGAATGAGCACCACTGCACCCACACATCTGTATTCAGTCACCTTTTGCATTCATTCTGCTTTGAATGCTCTGAAACATAACATGCTAATATTCCACAGCTGTTTCTTAAAAAAAAAAAAGGCAAAAAACCCCAACCAAAACAAACTTCGGAAAAAAAAAAAAAATTAAAAACACCATTGGGATTTAACTGCTCTGAAAAGACAGTTCTCACTTGCCTCTTGCAAGATCCTTAAAAGAAAAAGAATTTTAAGAAAAGAAAGATCCTTAAAATAGGATCTTTCTTAAAATTAAAGGCACCCTACAATGCACATCTAGATCATCCCATTTCCCAATAGGCTTTTCAGATAAAAACAGACCCAAGGTTATACAAAATATAGGGTTTGTATATCAAAGAATAATTAAGAAAAAAACATCAAATCGCTGAAAAATATTATTAGGAAAACAGCACTGGGGAGGGAAGCAAAACACACAACAAAACTGACTTGCAGACTAGCCAGCAATGTCATCCATTGCAGTGCCACCCAGAAAGTATGAGGCTGGGGGCAGGGGTAGAGGCATATTTGCAAAAGTAGCTTGTTTGACAGACTGAAAACATCAGAACACATGTTTTCACCTCCAGTTGTGAGGACAAAAGTGAGAAATGTTATGCACGTTCACTTTACTTGATGTAACATCTTACCAATCAGTTCAGTGGCTGTCACTGCAGGACATCAGATCCCTTAACTTCATTCTGTGGTGTGGCAGTGGTCTGTTCTTTAGCTAAGCTGCAGCAAGGAGACTCTGCAGTAACAACACATTACCTCAATTTCCTTTTCTGCAAGGGAAGCAATCAGTATTTTATGATGAAAATTCCTGGCTCACAGTCCCATAGCTTTGTACAGCTGATCTTTGCAGCAGTTCACATACTGATGTTGCTTCTGATCCCCAGTCCATGTGAAGGGCAGTTAAGCTTTAACTATTCCACATTTTCAAAGAATTGAGGATTATTTACTTGTGTTTCCATTCTTTGATGGGAAGCCATAAAGCCCCCACATTGTCCAGACAGAAAACACTTTTGCGGGTTCTGCGAACAAATACTCAGCAAAAAGCTAAGTTTAGGTAGAAAAATTTAAAAGATGAGAGTATTATAATAAGCATTACAGGACATGAAGGAAACAGCGGGAAGCTGATGTCCTGGAACACACTTGAGGCTCCCGGTGTGAAAGGGGGTCACAAATACAAACCCCAAAAGTCACAAGAACCACTCTTCTGCATGTGAGGATTTCACATGCTGCTCTGAAGACCTTCTTGCTCTGTGGAAGTGATTGACTGTCACAGCTATAGAAAAGAGCTGATGACACATGTGGAAAAGGAATAATTTAGCCAACAGATCTTTATATATATATATCTGCTAAATATCCCTGAGCCTTATCTATTGAAACAGTCACATCCATACTACCCCGGACACAGCAGTGTAGCTCTGTACATGCCATACAAGCACAATCGAGGATGTTTTGATCCATCACTATTCTGAGACTAACACTTTCCTGGTGCTGTTTTAGGGCATTGCTTCAGTTCAAACCACCTGAGGCTTCTGTTCACATCACACATACCTGGGGCTCCCAAGGGAACATGCAATTTGTATCAGTAAAATCACTCTTGCTGGCCAAACTCAATCCAGGTCTCTAAATGGAGAAAACATTGCCTGCCCATATAACTGCATTTATACCAACACAGGCAAACATCATCCCTAATTTCCCATCCTACCATGAAACATTAACAAGTAGCTAATGTCAATCAAGCTTAAAAGGTCAGCAGTTACTGGCTCAGCATTTTAAAGTATCCCAAATTTTTCACAGAATATTGCTATGTCTTCTCCATACAGGCCAGTAAGGCAGTGCAGTCAGCTCTGACACAAGATTTCAGAAGCTTTTTTTGCTGCTCTTGTTGTTGTTTTTAAACAAAGGGTTCTCCAAACAGAGATCATGCAACCTGGAGAAAATTATCAGCCAACACACGGTCTTCTCAAACTCAAAACACTTTTTACTCTCACTTCTGAATCAAGTCCTTTAATTAAATCTCCAGGCTCTTAAAAAGGGCCTTAACATTGTGACAGAGTGTTTTCCTCACATTTTTCAAATAAAGAAAATTTTGGAAAAGTAATTTGTGCAAGCAGCATTGATCAAACACATTGATCAAGTAGTGCTTGCAGTTTTCAGCCAGCTCAAAAAGATTCAGCAGGCTTCTCCAGGGGCCACACACCCAAAGCTTCCTTAGCGTTTAGCTTCTTTTTCTGCCTTACCTCTCTGCTACTTTTCTGCTCAGAAAAATACCCACTAAAATAAGCAATGAAATCTCTGCTTGTTGCAAGCTGGGGCATGAAGTCATGGAGAGGTATCTGGTCACCATCAGGCAACCGTTTCCAGAAAATAAATCGTATTCTTATGTTTTTATTCAAGAATAAACTGTATTACTTGTATCAATGTCCACCATCCCAAATGTTATCAGGCAGGCCTAGCAGGGCTGTGTACAAAACTTTGTGAGTAAAAAGTATTTTTCAGCAGCACCACAAGGAAAGAACCGCAAACAAGTCACATTTTGTGAGGCTGGGCTCTCTGCTCTTGGTAAGGGCGAGCAGCAGATCAGTGAAACTGGGACACAAAAGCTGAAGTGAGGAGAAGCTGAGCAGAGTTAGGCTGAACCCTTGGACTGGAGGGCAAGCGCTCATTAACAAGGGGAACAACTTGGGAACAACTCCTACCTGCCTTATTCCAAATGTCCCACGCCCAAAGAACTGATTAACTCTCACTTGGAAAGGCAAAAGTCCCCGCAAGGCAGGGACTGTGCTGGGGGAGGCACAAGGGAGGGAAAGAGCCCCAGATGGCTGGGGCCTAGTGGCCTACATGCGGCTGGGATGAAGGTAGGAGTGTTAATTTTACTTCCCTGGATTTTAACAGCAGTAAGAGCCAGGGCTTACTCAATTGGGATTCCTAAAAATAGCACTTGCCTAAGTAACCACACAGGACCACATGGGGCTCTATTTTCCTTAACTAGCTTTTGATCTAATGGAATTCTTCAGTTAAGTAAAAGAAGAAACAGGGTCTTTGTGGTGAAAGCACATGACCAGGAGTTAGGAAAACTGGCTTCTCCTCCACACTGCTACAGATTTGTTGTTTAGTCTTTCATGCAAAACAATGTAGCTCTTAAAGTACCTTTCCACCTCAGACCAAAACCTGTGACTGCATTTAAAAGCTGAAACATCCGTGCCAGCTTTGGTCCTTCCAGCTGGCCATGCAGCCAGAGCTCAGAGCGGGACACGGCTCTATCCATGAGCCAGACAAGGATTCAAAAATCAGCCTGCTTACACTCCACACCTCAAACTACACTGGCGGCAACAGGGCTGAGGTAAGAAAAGTTTTGGTATGTCCCTGTGCACTGCATTTACCTTTCTGCACTGTGCTGTTGCACTGTCCTCTGCGCTTCACTCATCTCATGTACGAAGTGAAAATTAAGCTTCTTATAGATGGGAGCACAGTGCAT
This sequence comes from Ammospiza caudacuta, assembly GCF_027887145.1. Lineage (NCBI taxonomy): Eukaryota > Metazoa > Chordata > Aves > Passeriformes > Passerellidae > Ammospiza > Ammospiza caudacuta. Next base: position 26,480,214 of record NC_080601.1, on the reverse strand, counting down.
TAAGCACTGGTAGAGTGTCTGTCTAGCACCCAGAGATTTTCAGATCCCACAGCAAATCAAGGCAGCTAATGCACCCAACGCAAGGAGGCAGAGCTGCAGTTCAGCGAGGCAGGAAAGCACGAGAGCAGAGCGGAAGCGACACACGCTGGTATTTCAAACAGTCAACAAGCAGCAAGTAACCTGGTAAGACCTCTGAGACCCTGACCAGGATAGACAAGCTCTGCCCTGCCAGAACCAGCTGCACTCCTAGCTTTGCAGGACCCTGCTTCCCACACCCAGGAGAGGGCTGCAAAGGGCTCACAGCTGAGATGAGCCCTCCCACCCAGTAACCTGCCAGCCGAGCTGAATGCTTTCCCCAAACACCCCCTTCCACCCTCCCCAGCCACCACGTGAGCTGCTACAGATGAGGGCTCCCAAGATGGGATTTCCCACAGCAGCAGTTTTAGGGAGAAGACACTGGACAGCAATAGATAAGCTGGAGTGAACTGTAACAGCAAATTAACCCCTTCCCTGGCTGCTGGGAAAGTGAGCCGAGCCTAGCACAAAAGGAGGAGACATTTCAGCAGCCACACTGCAGAGAAAGGACACAATACACCTGACAATACATTTAAACAATGCAAAACATCCTTCCCAATGCCTGCAGCAAGCCAGCTCCTATCCTAAAGATCTAACACACTTGGGCCCACAAGCGCTTGCCAAGTTGTCAACATGGCCTTTGATATCAGAAAGCTTTGAAACCCCTGCCTTAAAGGCCAACACTCGCTTCTCCACCCATATTTGAAATGCAAGATGCCTGAAAGCTATAGAAGTATTTTAACACTGAACATGCAGGAGTCTACACCGCAGAGCGGACACGTTGGCTGGGAGCTGCACTTGGAAAACTAACAAGTCCCCTACTGCTACAAAAACCGAAGCTGCGTAACGGAAGACATGCCAGGGATCGCAGGAAGCTCAAGCCTTCCAGCACTTTCTGAAATCTCCACGGGGAGATCAGGCCAAGGAGCACCTTGTTTAAACCTATGCTACATGCTAGGATAGCAAGGAATGTGGGGCAGGGAGGATAAATTGCCACCATTTTCCTTAAAAAAAAAAAAAAAAAAACAACCGAAGAAAGCGAACAAAAACAACCCTGCTTAAATCACGTTTTGTACCAAACTGAGGCGTTATGAGTGTTTGTTTTCACTCGGGGGGAGGAAAGGATAGTTAGTAAAATGTTATTTCCCTACATGTCACCAGAAAACCCATGCATCCCACCCTGCAACTCAAACATTACAGCTTCATGTTTTTTTCATCTAGGTGTAATCCATTCTTTATTTTACTTCTCCTTTTCCAGGGGGTAGATGATGTAACTGCGATCTTCCAAGTCTAGGACATCTTCTTTGCTCCCTTGCTTTCTGAGCTTCCTCCCAGCTTCACAGCTGAAGCCACTACAACCCCAGCCATTCTTCAGGCCCAAGAGGACTCCACAGCACACGAGATGCTCAAACCATATCACACACCACGATCCACCAGCTCTGAGCGTGATGGAGCACCAAGGCCCCAGCCCTCAAACCTACAGCCACCCCAAACTCGTGATTTCACTCATACATCAAGTACCCTTCTCCCAGACAAACAAAACAGGGTAGCACATGTTTCAGTAGGAGTTGAGTCTTCCTACTTTGGCACAGCAATTTAGGAGCTGTAAGACAAGCACTAAAGCTGGTCTGATCCAGCCTTTCACAAGCTTTACATTTCACACTGATGTTATCAGCAAGTAAATCAAACACATTGCAAGCAAAAGAATTTTTCATATGTTTTTGCTATATGCATTCCTCTCAACTGAGTGTTCCGCATACATTAATTGTTTTCTGACAGTCATCTTTCCAATTAAGATCTGCTCCTTCCTTCCTTCCTAATTTTGCCAGTATGTTACACAAAATTTAGTTGCTAACTTGTTCCAACAGGGACAAGAGGAATGATCTGTAGAGATTAAAACATGCCATGCATCAGCCAACTTTTCAAACAACTGACAAACTAAACACAAAACATCTTCAAAGGAGAGGTTTACAGAGATGACAGCTCTCTTATGATGGTTGGCCCCAAGATCATCACCATTTCTGTCAGTTGTCAAGAGTGTTGTGTTGCATTTTAAAAAATGGCAATTAAATCCCTAAACACACACAAGAGGAGAGCCCACAAAAGTTATACCTATATTTTATTAATTCAAATCCAAGCAAGATCATATAAGGTCATCTCTAATATGTACTAAATATCACCACAGGAGTTCTGTTCCAGGTTTCAGACAGGATCATTGACAAAACTGAGATGGAGATGCTGTACCCTTATGGATTACTTTCATTAACACAAACAGCCAAGTTCTGCAGTCCTTAGGCATAGCACTTGTCAAGGGCTCCAAATCAAGAGCTTGTCTGGTCATAAACATCTTGGTATAGAGTGTGCTATTTTAAGAGACCAGCACCTATGGCTCAACTCCAGATGAGCAGTAAATGAACCATCCGCTCAATCCACAAACAGAGGAGCTAGTGGTAGGTTTTGTTTTCAAATAAAGATGCTACTGATTGTACATCAGCAAGAAGTCAAGTTGCAAGGCATTAACTAGTATGCTCTCATCTCATTTTCCCACCAGCAACACGATTCTCAGATCCAAGTTTTATTGCTCAATAGCCACAGCTTCTGCCAAAAATCACAAGGGAGCCAGGGGGAGGGGATGGCAAATATGAAATGGGACAACAGCTGTCAAGGTAATTTGATAGCAGCAATGGCTTCTTGAACCAGTGGACACTCTTGAGAATGTGAGCCAAGGCCTCCAGGCATCCACAGAAAAGCCAAGTAAGATAAAGAGCTCGGTGAGAGAGCAGATACAGATGTCTGAGACAGAGGAAAGAACAAAGAAAGCCAAGGCCATCTAACTTCTAAGAACTTCAGTTTTCCAAACAACAAAAAAAAATTCAGAGCAAGTGTCCAAATGAACCCTCCCAGCCATGAAGACAAACCATCTTTTGTTTGAAAAATGTTTGCAAGTTTTCCCAGTACTCTTTCCAAAAACATCTCAAAACTACAACATCCAAACAGAGAAGAGGAGTGAAGAATGAGCTGACAGATTAAAAGACCAAGTCAATAACCCTGTACAGGTTGAAATCTAGCTCAACTTCCATTAACAAGTAATCACCTGCATTATGAGATTCACATACATTAAACTTAGCACAAGTCAATTCCTAATAGACCAGTGCCCAGAGTCAAAAGTTGTGTCCATAACAGAGAAAATATCCAAAAGGAAGAGTTATCAGTGGAAACCCTGAAAGTTTCCAAACTTTTAGTTTAGTTGCTCTGCTAAATGAACAATCCCTTCAGCAATGACTCATATCCTATGGTGGAACAGTAAGAAGAAAGTTCTTTTGCTTGTGTCTGTGGCACCTGTTTTGGTAACATTAAATGGATCACAGAAATGTGCCAAAACACAGGTGAGCACACACAGCAAGGCAGGAACGTGTTAGCTGTGACAAGTGCAGCAGAGGGAGGTCAGACACTAATGATTACTCTCATCAGTAGGTTTTACTCTTCTTTTTAGGATAGTTTTTGTTTTCTGTATTTTATGCTTTAAACTTCTTCCATGCTCTGAACAAATGCAGTTTTCTTACTTTCCCTCTGTTCACGGGGCTTCTGGATTCTCCTCAACCTCCTCTATATACAGGATTGTCTCAGCAATCTCACAGGAGTTTGCAATAGCTGGGAGAAGAAAAAAAAAAGCAATCGGAAATGCTCACAGCTTTGTTCAGTATTATTACCACCTGCTACAGACATGTGACATACCAAGAAACATGTGCCCACAGATGCATTTTGGCAGTGATGATGAGGCAGATCAATTGTTTCTTCATGCTGAAGTTAACATTTTGACTGACACTAATGCAGTTAGTCATTTATGTTAAAAACAGCTTATTCTAATAGAGAAATTAAAAAAAAAAAAAAAAAACAGATGACAACTGGCTACCAGAATTTAGCATCAAATTTAAAACCTAACTGCAAGCCTAATTTAACACTCAATTTTTCTAGTTAGATCTTCAAACATTGTACTTGGGCAAAGCAGCTCCTGGTTTGTCTGAGGCTGCAGATCTCCCCCAAGCACTGCAGCTCCCTCACCTGACCCTGCAGGGACCATCTACTGCTATTTTTGAAAGCACTTACTAAAAAAGCCCTCAGCCAGCACAGGAGCTTTTGCCTTAAGTGCTGGTCCTGCAGAGCAGCCATCAGACCTGGAAGAGCAGGGTGGCCTCTGCAGGCCTCCTGACCCTCACAGGGACAGATAAAGAGAATCCACAGAATGACTGCCTCGAAGCCAAACAGGTTTAACAGCCCTGCACCATCTCTGAGGCAAAAGGCAATTTGCTTGGTATGCCACAGATAAAACGTGCCTGTGTCGAGGCAGGGTAATGAGACATACACACCACGCCACTTCAAAAGGTTAACAACTCCAAGGTTGCAACACTCCCATCTGCCTTGCCCTACCTAGTCCCACCATCACTCCCTTTGGCTCCCAGTTCCAGCACAAAGGGATTAAAAATTAAGGAAAAATAATTTTATCTAAAACTAGAAATCTACTTCTGTTACTTTTGGTAGCAACTTTTTCAAGGACACTTCTGAATTCACACTTCACTGAAGGTTACCTCTCACTCACCTCTCCATTTAGTGAGTCAAGGAAGAATGAATTAATCCCTGTCCCCTCCTTCCCTGCACGAGCCAAATTCCTGGGACAGGGATGAGAATATGGATCACACCTTCACTGTCCCAGTCACATCCGTTTTCTGAATGGGACAAGCAGGAAAACTCCCAGCTCCTCCCTCCTGTTCCTATCTCCTATGTCCATGAAAACAGTAAAGAGCCAGGTCATTATGATCACAAGCACAGCACATCTCTTCATGCCAGAAAAATGGTGCCTGGATTATGAGCCAACACCAAGCTTCTGCACTAACAGACACTTCAATCAGACATCAGTCACTAGTGGAAGCACAAAGAGACAGTGACAATGGTATCATCAGGACACAGGTTCTTCCAATTCTGTGTCACAGAGTCAAGTCCACCCTAGGGAGCAACCACCAGAGCAGTGACAGAGCACAGTCTGTCAACACCCTCAGAAAAAGCAGGACACACTGAGTACCATATGGAGGAGGCTGCCTACACCACCCTAGGGCAGGGTTGGACCATCACAAGGAGAATTCTTGCACACACCTTTAATTGTTGAAATTAACTGGTGGGCTGCGCCTTCCCCACACCACATCACCCCACATGGAAAAAGGGAAGAGTCCAACTAAGCCATCCTTTTTATCCCAAATGAATAGGATTCACCAACAGTGAGAACAGAGTTGGGTCTGTGTCACTGCATCCCTCCCAGCCAGCTTGCTGAAGATTCCTTGGAATGGGCAGCAGTGTTACCCTCTGGTATAACTGACCTGTCCATGGTGCAAGAACAACTTTCCAGTGGCACCAGGATTGAGGGCTCAAGACATTCTGGTTCATGAGGAAGCCAACATATTTAATCATACTTGGGTTACCACCTTGTCACCAACAAGAAAAAAGGACAGTCACCTGCATGTCCCTCAGCTCTAGGAATTTAAGCACTAACAGGCTGACTCTTAAAGATTTGCCTACTAGGTTTTCAGCCCAGAAAAACAGGAAAGTATTTAGTACATAATTAATCCTAAATTGGACATTAGTTTAAAACTGTCTGAAAGTAAAAGTTAAGCAGCACAGGATAAATGGCATCTCTGAATCAGTAAAGAAAAAATAACTGATCAAACCACTCTGTGTCAGTAAGAGGTAAGAAACCAACAATTAGCCCAAAAATTATCTCTACAGCAGCAAGTTTAGTAGCCATAAAGCTGCACAGAGCACAGCACTAACCATGGGACATTCACCTTAATTGTCTCTACACACTTGCCTAGTGGATGGCCTCATCTCATCTATCACCTAGTCTCTTTCTGTTTTTCCTCACCTACTGCCAACAAATAGTGCCAGGAGAACTACACATAGATCTGAAAAGGGAGAGTGAAAACACTGGAGACATTGACAGCCAAGGAGCTCAGGGCAAGAGAAACAAGATCTGACTCACTGGAGGGGCTGTCAGTCTAAAGAAAGTTTCAATCATCATGCAATGAAGCTATTACATGAACATTAAACCAAACTCCTATTTATAGAACCTAAATTACAGTAGACAAGCTCAAACATACTGGGTTCCCACTAAACCAATTCAGTTGATATAAGGGAAAGGGATAAAAATGAGTCCTCATTCCACAGCAAAGTAATTGAAGCACAAGGAGAAGGCATCACAATCAACCACAACATTGGACAGTGCTAGGAAGTCAAAAAGATAAAACCACCACTTTATCCTTGCCCAGCTCTCAATTCACTTGAAGCAGGTATGCCCTTGATTTCCTTGGGCCATTTTTCCATTATGAAAGAAAAAACGCAGGAATAGGAAAATTAAGTCTCAGTTTTGCAAGGATTTAAAAAAAAAAAACTAAAACAAATTTGTTCCTATTTGTAAGAACTTTTGTATCTGGTCTTATCTCAAGGTCTTTTCCAATGTCGCAGTCATCCTCAAAGTCACAGAATACACTGAGATGAGAATTCCTTTTGTTAGGAGAATTGTTCACAAGCATTAGCACAGCAAGAGTTTTTCCTCCCAGGAACTACATGCCGCCTCTAACTGTGAGAGTACAGGTTTAATCACAGTACACACTCATACCTTGTCACAGCTACCAGCTGCAGCACTGGACAGGATGGTTAAGATAATCTCACTTCTTAAAAGAATCTTTGGAGTTTAAAGCATTTCATTCCCTCCCAAATGATCACTCTAAAAACAGGACACTGCAGTCCCAGTGATTTTCAAAGGAAATAGACCCAGACACCCCTAAAATCCCCAAACCTACCAACTTCTTCATGGTGGCTCTTTGCTCAGCATCCTCCCTTAAACTGCTCAAGGCACTCAATTCCTATTGATCAAGAGGTGGATTCAAGTAGAAAACAAGGTACCTAAAACCAGCTTCCAACACTTTTAAGTGTGTTTCCAGGTAGAGATCAATGAGGTAGTGGGAACAATGGCAATCAACAGAACATGATCAATACAAACTCTGTAAGAGACATTTTCCTAATTTCTCCAACCCATGCTTGGATTAAGACAGTCCACACAGTTATTAGTTCCAGGATGGCTGCAGGTCTGTCTGACAAAAAAAAAAAATCATGTACTGATCTCTCTGGAAAGCCAAATAATTTAAATACAAAACCATTAGGAATTACAGCTAGACAACATCTCCCTTTCTGAATATTTTCCCTGGAACTTTTTGGTTGCAGCCTGTGCATTGCATAGGGCTTAGAAGACTATTACTCTTGGAAGCTATACTCCCAAATTCTTTCCTTTACTGGAAGATGTGAGGTTGATGATTTGCAAAGAAGAAATATATTAAAGCCTCTTACCACTGGACCATGTTCAAACAGCAGACAAGCCACAAGTTTAAACCCACTTTCCAGGCCAGGAATCAGAAATGAAAATGTCCTCAACACTAAAACGTATGCGTGTCTTCACTCTACCCCACACGCTTCTGCAGTGTCTCTCTCATAATAAAACAAGGCTTGTTCAAAGATTACAGCAAAGACTGGAAAATTCAAAACAGCTGCTCTGGAAAGAAAAAAAAACATTAACAGAACAGAGCCATTGACATCAGAGCTCTCCTGGTAGACCTCTCATCCCATGCACAGCAAGTGTTCCCATGCAGAGAGGAGGAGCAGAGGCTGGGATTCCCATCCACAGTGCATCACACAGCACGGGGAAACCTTCATCCCCACCCTGAACCCCAGGGGCATTGAAGAAAGCAGGAAAAAAGAAAGCTACTCTATTTGCTTGCTCATTGACTGCACACACTACAACTGCACTCACAGGTTCAGCTCCATGTCTGGCATCGAGCAACAGATTGCTGTAGTTCTTGGAGCCTGCACCCAGCAGGTAATTAAGTTTTTTCACTGCCACAGCTGCCTTCCTCAAGCTCTAACCTCAGGGGATTCCCATGCTGGCAAGCTTCACCCCCCACCACGACTGCCTACAGGGTGAACTGTGCAACTTCTCCATTTCCAGGTTCTCCTTGGGAGCCTTCAGACAACACAACACAAGCTGAATTAAACTAGCACACTACTGGTAAAGCAGCTTCATACTAGTGATCACAAATCCCCTCTAGGCTTTTGTCAAAAGAGCAGAAAGACCTAGAAAACTGTTAGTCCTGATTATAATGGAGAGGCTGGGTCCATCATATGGGATCAGAGCTTTAAGCATGCTGTGATCCCTGTAAGGGTCACAGGAAAACACAAATACACTAGAAACAGGCTTTCCTCTGCACGACACACAAGACAGTCTCTCACTCCTCTTGCAAGTGAGCATTCAAACCTTTAGCAGCTGACTAAAAGGGTTAAGTCTGAAGTACACTGTACAGCATTTTTATTAAGAGAGATAATGATTTGGATAGGGATGTTGATTTCTCTAGGAGAAATCCCATCCACACAGTATAAGCAATTCTTCAACGCTAAGAGAAGGAAAAAAAAATACTCCCCATGAGCAGTGTGAAGTTCTTGAAATTCACTGTTTTGAAATTAGTGTTTTCAAACCTAACCACTCCAAAAGGCTCCAGGCAAATTAGAACAACAACAAGAAGATAAAAGTTATTCCCCATGAGGGTAGGGAACCAGATCACATCTAAAAACAGCACAAATCCCAAACCTCTACAACCATGTGGTGAGCTACTCACAGGTCCACTGGCCCAACTTCCAGTGAAGTATCTCTTATTCCTCTATTCTGCTGGAGGAAAAGGAAGACCTAGAGCAGTGAACCTTCAAAGTACTTTGAGAGATTCTTCCTCATCCAATCCCCACACACTGCATCCAGATATTTAAATAAAAGCAGAAATTCAGAAAGCCAAAAAGCTTTATCTGTACACATACCTCAGCTACACAGCAGGGGGAAAATAAACCCACACAAATTCACAGAGCAAAATATATTACACTAATTTATCCACCTTGAATCAAAATCTTAGTGATGTCCCTTGGAGTTCAAGTTAGAGCTACTGAGTAACTCTAATTCACAATTCTGACCTACTTTAATGAGTAAAAAATTGAACTGAAGCCTCTCTACTAGATGCCCTTTAATATCAGCTGAAGGTCCCTGTCTGCTCTTGCTGTGTATGGGAATTGTAATGAAGAGCTGTTCTTGCTTCCAATGGAAAGATGTCCCAAGCAAGACAGGAAGAACTAAGCCTGCAGCTCGCCTAAAACCCACAGCCACACCTACTTCCAATGCCAGATTGTAAATTTTTATCAAGAACAAGTTCACACTGGCAGATTTTCTTCCTATTTGTAGGAATCCAGAAATTGCTGACAAGCAATAAACACAGGCAACTGATCGTCCTCGTCCTCACGTAATTGCTGCATGGGAAGGGGTCCTGCAGGCTGCACTTTGAACCCCCCAGTGCAAAGGGTAGGCAGGACAATCTTCTGAAAGCTGGAGGTGGAGTCCTGGAAGAAAACCAGAAATGGCAAGATCCTTCCTAAAATCATTTGCTGGCAGCAGAGTACCCAACCAAGGCACTATCAACATTTCTGTTGCCCTCATTATCCATGGACAAATGGGGAAAACAAAGCCTTGTCCACCTCCATGAAGATCAGCTGTCACAAAAGGCTCTGTCACATCACTGTAAGAGATTATACCACCATAAAAAATAACTTGCTGTAAATAAAACCCCAACTTTCATTCACATCTGCTCTGGGAAAGAACCTCAAGGAAGCAGGAGCCCAGACTGAGGGCACAGTTCACCCTGCAGACAGCAATGTTACCAAAGCACTCTCATCTGAAGAGCAGCTCCTTTTGGGACTGCCAGCAAAAGAATGGTGTCATCGCCACAGAAAGCATTACAGAAAACATAACTATACAGATCTTTTGTGCTCGATGTATGCATTCATCTCCCTGCCCCAGTGCCTTCGGCTGGAGCAAAGCTCTTGTGTGGTTAATTAGTAACTGCAGCTGAGTCCTGTTAACTTGTAAACTCCAGAGGCCTCCACAATCATCAGGTTTCAGCTCCCAGAATGACAGGCATCACACTTACTCTGTCCTTCAAAACATGATTCCTTGATGAGCAGGGCTGTTGTTTCATAAACACTGAAATTATTATACCAAACAATTCATAAGTGAAACACTTCAATATAAAGAAACACAAGTAAGTCCCAACCATACAAACTTTCTTTGCTTTGAAGTTTCTGTTTAATCTAGGGCTTGGATATTTTAAGACAAGTTGGTTACAAGACAAGTTGTTTTTCTAGTATTCTTTCACTAGTCCTTTCAAGCAGATATCATCACCAGTAGGTGAAGAGCAAGTCTGAGTAATGTTTTTAAATCACAAAAATAACCACAAACACCCATGTAAGAATCCCAGTTTCAACATGCCAGCCAACCCAGACAAAGAAACACCTCTGGCATTACTACAACACTCTGGCTGTGTACTACAACAACCCAATCCTCAAAGGCAAACAACCTATGTGATGCCCCATAGACAGCATGGAAGTCTGGAAAATCCTGGAAGTTGTTCTTCACTTCAGTGAAATCTGGCTGTCTACCAAAACTCTGGAAGGCTCCCAGACAATTTTAACAGAAAATATGACAACAATGGCTCAAAGATTCCCAAGGGCACCTACCTATGACCCTTCAGAGTAGCAACTTACTACAGACAAAGCCATAAACAGGGAAGAGAACACTCTGAGTAAAGGACAAAAAAAAAAAGAGTTAATGGAGACATGCTCTTCTCATGCATGTTTTGCACCACATCACACTTAGCCCTAGTTTATTCCCAGCATAGCTTATTCTACCAACTATTGGACCATGCAGATTTCCTGGCCAAGGGAAAAGGTGCATTCCTCCAGAAGAAGGTTAATGACAGATTTATGCACCTTGTTTTCTATGATTATATATTGGTGAAAAGTGAAACAAAACCCCATCACTTGATAGACCTGAAATGACTCAGTGACCTTGGCAGGAACCAGACTGGATTAACCACCTGGTATGGACTGTTAGCCATGGGCTGTGGGCAGTAGCTCATTAGCATCAAGTATTTGCACTCCTATTTGTAGCTGGTAGGCTGTAATTCAGGACCTTGTCAAATTAACAAGAGTGCCAGGTCGCACTCACTAGGGTATGGTTCAGAGTACTCTGTGTTGAGGGCTAGTTTTACAAGCTCCATTAGTGAAATTGGAAGGGACTCAACAGCAGAAGTGCCACTGGCCTACCTAGACTGGCAATTGCACCACAGCTCTGTAGAGGCACAAAAGTAAATGCAAAAGTGAGCTCTTGCTAAGCATTAATGAAAAAAGCACAGCTTGGTGGTCTATAGATTCTCTCAATACTGCTTGGCCACTGCTTTCATTCTCATCCTACTTGATCCTGACTAAGCTGCTGTATGACTGACTTAGGACTCTCAATATTGAGCAGACATTAAATGTTTAAAGGAGGTGAAGTAGTGAGACTGAATCCTCCAGGTCTTAATTCCTGTGCACCAGGATGTGTGCCCTCTCAGTGAGCAAGACAAAATGTGACACCAGACAACACCAGGAAGATGAGTAGATCTCGTCACAGTCTAGCGCCACTGACGCTCCAAGTTAAGCAGCCTAATAACCCCCACAATACTTCCCCCCACTAAAACGATTTCTTCAATAAAACAGGGAGGAGACTCAGGCTCATAACACATATGAGGGTGTGAGATGGCTCACACCCTCAATTCCTAAATTACCAGCTAGAGTGATACCACTGCCTAATAAAACAAAACCTACCTTTGGATGGCTTCATGCAGAACTGACAACCAGAAATGTACTTCTAGACCCACCTCTCTCTGCCACTAGCACTACACAGCTACAGACAGGAGACACCCACTACTAGTGTTTGCTTCTGTGTAACAACTGACAAAGGTTCAGTGCTGATTAGACATGCTCACAGAGAGAAATAAGCATCCAGGGCTATTTAATAAAGACAGTATCTTTAGTCCCAGAACTTCCTGAATCACAGTCTGATGAGATCAGTAAGCTTCCGTGGGGAACAAAATAAATTGGCTCTTTTCTAATACTTTCTCTAAGCAGCCATTGTCAGAAATTACCTACTGCAGAGTATTCACTGTTATTGTTCTTATGCCCTCAGAGTCAACTGAAGTTCACTGAGAAAATGTTCTGCTCCTCATAACCTCATGTCAGCAGATCACAAAACAAAACTCAAAAAAATAAAATCTCAGACCTGGAAGTACACTGAGATGGGTAAAGTACCTGATCAGTTTCCTACACTAATGAATTCGCTCTGAAGTTGATATTCTGCCTCTTGGGTCTATCCTGCTCCAAAACTGGCTGTGAAATACTGTTGGCTGCACAGACTGACCTGAAGTTTACATCTGTGCCTATTACAGATAACCTCTATAGACAGAGAGAAAGCAGACAGGAGCATGGTTCACTTGTGGTGGAATTCACTCCCATCAGCTTCAGCACAGGAAAGCATTTGCTAACTGAGCAAACAGCAGAGGGGAGGAAAAGGCAACTTCTCGTGTTTGTCAAATGACAAGAATTGTGAACAATTGGTTAAAAAGCAATTAAAGAACCATATCCAACACAGGCATCAAACTCAAACCTCTACTGCTCCAGCCATTTAATTCACTTACTCCTCTCCCTGCCAGCCACCTAAAGCACATTTCCTCCTACTCTCAGCAGCAGCAGGACTCCTCAGCCAGGCTCCTCACCAAAGCTGTTCTTCTAGTAGCCTCTCTTCTCCTGGTCCCTACAAAATGCTCCCAGCAGGGAGCCCAGGAGGAACTGGAGCAGCTCCCTGATGTGTTCCCCTTGGAGCCTGTCCCTGGGCACACCAGCAGGAGGGCGGCGTGCAGTCACCCACACCCGCGGCTCTCCGGTGAACGCGTCCCCCAGGAGCTGTGCACGGCCAGCAGAGCCCTGGGCAGGGCAGCACCTCCAGGTGCTGCGCTGTCAGACGGCCAAGGAACAGTTTGTCACGAGGCAACCCCCACCCCCACGTGCAATTTTTGTTCATGGAATAAATCTGCAGGCATAGCATGCTAAGACTTCTGTTTCTTGGTGGCAAATTCCTTCCCACCTACCACTACCCTACTCTCTTCACACAGAAAAGGCTCCACAGTGGACCTCCACAACACTCTCTCTGTTACATGAATTTCCCAAAAAGGATCAGAGGAGGTGCCTTTTATTAGCTAAGCAGCCTTGAAAACGATATTGTTTTCCAAGAAGTTTTACGTGCCTTTCATAATCCCAGAAAGGATTTATGTAGTTTCTTCCAGTTTCTCGTAATGCTGCAGTCACAGGGTTACACAGAAAAAGTGTCCAGGAGACAGACAACCTGCTAGATAAACTAGAAAGTGAACATTCAGACCTACTAAATCAAAGTTACTCAAGGGAAGACTGGACTCAGATTCAGCAGGTCATAAAACTTGAAAGGAACCAGGAAAGAAGCCACCTACAAACCTGGATTAGAGCTGCACCAGAAAGATAAGTGACCTAATAACAAAAAAGCCCCTCAGACCAAGTGACCTAATAACAGGAAAAAACCTCTCAGACCAACAATAGTAATGCAGAACTTTGGATCCCTGGGCTATGAATTACTTGCTATCCTACTGTTTCCAAAAAGAGGATCTATGTGCTCAAAAGAGAAGTAGGTCTAGGTATTCTTCTCTGCACTCAAAAGTCAGAGGTTTATGTTTCAGGCTGCTGGGACTTGGTTTTCTTTCAAGGGGGAAGGAGGAACTAGAAAAGAAATGGACAAAATTTTTCCCCAATGTCCACTCTAAATCAAGCACCGAACACACATGCTACTAAAACCAGACAATGCAAGACCAACAGAGCCTGAAGAAAGGATCATCAAGCTGAATCTGACAATGTTTTAGGGGAGAAAAACCCTTTTAAAGTCCAGTTGGCAATTATTTTAATAAGGAATCTAGGAGTTTTCTCACAGCTGCCATGTGATTAAGAAAATGAGAGCTCAAAACTGCTGCACAGTTATTGTGGCTTCTTTGCAACAGGTTATTAAGCTCTGATCTGTAGTATAAAAAATAGTGGAAACTGATATAAATAAGATCAAAATACATGACTCAAAGTCCCCAGATAAGGAGGAGTCCAACTGAGAAACCATCCAAAGCCATCCAGGCCACCAGGAAGACAGCTGTAGAATGGCTTGCAGAAAGTGGGCCAATCTTGAAATATTAGTATTACAACATGAAGCTTTTCAAACTGAATTTTTGTAGTTCCAGCAAACATGGAGCTAGAAATAGAATGCTTTGGAATTAGGATCATACATGCAGAGATCTGCCTGTGAAAAACACCAAGAGCAAGTGCCAGAGAGCATTTAAGCAGAGACCTAGAGAGACTGTCAAAAAGGAACAGAAAACGGGGGGGGGGGGAGGGGAAGAAAAAAAAAAAAGCAGGTCCACACACACACTGACAAGAAAATGAAGAAGATCAGTGGAGACAGTTCACCAGCTTCTTTCCAAAAACTGATTCTGTGGCTCATTCAATCCCTGCTGCAGATTTGGAACCACAACACAAATCAATCCTGAAACACGTAACACCTCACTCCCCTTTACTGCAATGGCCAACATTAGATTAGCTGGGAGTGAACTCATTTCAATGAAATACCTCTTTGCTCTGAGCAAAGTCAGGCAGGTCCTTTCCTACGCCAGTACAAAAGGTACCTTAGACTCCCTTGCATTAAATTTGAATGATTGAATTCAAGTTAAGCACTCAGTCTGCTTAACCTGTAGACAAGTGGATTTGACAGCTCTAGTAAAAGTTTAAGGTCTGTTTTTAGAACAGAAAAATCACACCTATTTCAAAAGCTACTTAATTATTTATTTATTTGCAAGTAAACCATGCTTTTTAGATGAGAAGCTTGTTTGTGAACTGCTTCAGGAATCATGTTTATTCACACTTTAGGAGATTAGACCAGCAAGGGGGTGGGAATGTGCTGAAGCTCTCTTAAAATTAAGTTTCTTGCCTGGCAGCATGGAAGTGAAACAGATACTTATTTTGCAATTGTAGTCAAAGAATGTTAACAATAGGCCCACCACCAAATCCTCCAGCTGTTCAGCCTAAGCACTAGAACAACCCATTTCATCTTCTGCAACAGTACAAAGATGTATCTCCTGCTGTGTTTGGATTTTGATCACCTCTTTATAAGCTTCCATTCCACATTTAGGTTAAGAAGGTTTTGCTTCTGCCCAAAATGTGAGCTTCAAAATGCCACATACCCAGGTAATATCAAACTTATTAGAAAAAAAATCCATCCCCTGTCCTCAAATCAATTAAAGTTTTAACTGGCAGCACTATCACACGAACTGCCTTTTGCACCCAACAGTGGTAGCAGGGGCCAGGGTATCAAAAAAGACACAGGTAAGAGTTTTGAAGCAAGCTGGCTGTGGCACAAGATCAATGTGATGGGAAGGGAATGATTAAAAACTGTAAGCTTATTTATTTCCAGCACTCTACTGGAGAGTAACATGCAATTTGATTCTCACCCTTAATTTGGTACATTCTCATGGGAATTTGGCAAGGTTGCTCTGAAGAAGAAAGTTGGAAGAGCTCTTGCAAAAGACACTGTGCTATGCCAGATCAAGCCAGCTATCAGTTATTTACATTCATTTCAAAGGACACAAAGGAAGCCACTTATTTCCACTATATCTGCACTTTTTAAAGAGAAACCAGTTAGGACAAAGCTGATTCTAACACAGGGCTTGCCCATACAGACCAACCAGCATAGTGACTCCGGAGTAAACATTTAAGTATGCTCAAAGGAACCTGAATTAATTCCCAACCACAGAGACTATTCCAGGGCTTAGCACTGGCAGGAGGGAACACACGTGTCAACAGCCATCCTGAACTTGTGCTACTGGGAAGTTTCCTAGCACAGGGAAGAGACTGGCTACCAGGGAAAGGGATCTCTAGTCTGCACCTTCCAAGCCACCCGGGAGAATTTTTAAGAATCCTATTTTAAGCACCATTTTCAAGAACTCTAAGGAGGAATTTGGCTTAGCCGCTCTCGCAGGATTAACGGGCACACCTAATTCTCCCAGCTGTTAAATAAAAGGACTGTGCTAACACACAGGAGTGCATTCCATCCTTTCAGACCAGGGAAATAAACGATCAACAGAACATGCATTTCTTCAGACACATTGCTGCATACAGAACCAGAACACACCCACAAGTCTCACTACAGGCTAAGAACCCTATTGTGCTATCTGGGGTCTGAACCACAGGGACAGAGAGGAAAAAGAACCACCCTCCACTCACACATGCAGCAAAATCCACCTTAACCAGCCAACAGTAAAGTGACATCATTGAGCTTCCCACATCTACACTGCAGATCCTGCAGTGTAGAAACCACAGCCAAGGGAGGCCCTCCCTCATCTCTCCTTCAACACCTGCAAAACCAAGTAAGACTTCCCCATCTTTACACACAGGCTGAAAGAGATAAAGATAACCACCACTGCACTAATCAGTAAAAGGCAGGACTACATTCATCTTCTATGCATCACGAGGTAAGCCTCCAAACCCCCAAAACTGAGTTAAACAGGGTGAAGAAGATCCAATGCCATGACACAAGAGATTAGCATGTGGATAAAACAGCAACTGAAACTTAAGTCGTAATTTAAACTTAGCCGGAAAGAACATTCACCAATTCACAGGTTTTTTTCGAGGTAATTTATGCAGTTAATAAAAGGTGAGCTCAAATATTCCCCACTAGATTTCCCCTCTCAAGCAAATCACCCCCTAGGAATCAAACTGTTCCGTGGTACTTTGATCAGATCTCCCTGGGTATGAACCCAGGAGTCTGGTGGCACTCCAAATAGCCTCTCTTTTTCCAGCACAGGAGTCCACACATCCAAACTGTCTGAAATTTCACCTAACAGCTACTTTGAAAGCTCCCTCCTGCACAGGCCACAGAGCATTATTATTTGCCTTGCAGAGAGGAACAGATTTTAAAAAGAAAATTAAAAGATCTTTCTTCCTTACTCATAAGCAAGGATGTTTTTTCCTTACTCAAAACCAATTCTTCTAACAAGAATTAAGTTGCATTTGTCAAGTCAGCACCACCTACAATTAAGAGAAAGGCGTAAAGCCTCAGTCCCATTCTGATGCAACTAATACACAAGTTACACCAAAGAGTTAGAAAGTGTCACGTCTCTGCTGAGCCTGTGGTCCTGAAGCACACGGTAGCCTGGGGAAAAAGAGCTGTAACTCTGAAGTGCAGCACCAACAGGTGCTTTGGAATATATTTTAAGACATTGAAATGATTTATGAGTTACAAGATCAAAGTGTCAATCAAAGTAAGGGGAACACGAGCAGGTCGGCTGGGTGAGCCTATGAATGGAGCTAAAACGCCTTGTTTATCTCAGCACGTGTGTGCACTGAGCCTGAAAGGCACCGAGCAGCCCACCCACTCCTCCCAGCCAGGCCAGCTGAAAAAGCACAGAGAAGACACAGCCAAGGAATGGGCGCGGATTCCCGTCAGTGGTTCTCACTATAACGGACAGATGAGTGGAAAATGCAAGAAGGAAAACAACCTTGCTTGGCACCGTGCCCACACACACATCCCAGTGCAGTGGGGGAAAAAAGGCTGGGGGCACATCCCAGCCGTGGATCAGCTTTCTGGCCCAGGGAACGAGTAGATCTGGCAGATGTCTAAATACTGGTCACTCCCAGTGCAGAAAGCACCTTCCCGTGAGCAGGAACCCGAGGCCCCGCTGAAGAGCTCCCGTGCTGCAAGCAGGTGGATGCTGACCACCACTGAGCAGCACCTCCCCACCGCGCCCCCGCCCCAGGCACGGGCCCACCTTTCTTGAACTCCTCCAGCATGGCATCGAGCTTGGTGTCATTGAAGACAAAGTGCAGCGGGTGGTTGTAGAAGCGGGTGATGGTCTTGAGCGGCGTGCAGTCATCGGGGTCCACAAAAGCCAGGTCCTTAACGAAGAGCAAGTCCACGATGTTGGAGCGGTCACCCTCGAAAACAGGGATGCGGGTGTAACCGCTCTCCATGATCTCGGACATAGTGTTGAAGTCGAGCACAGCCTCGGCGGCGATCATAAAGCAGTCTCGGAGGGGAGTCATCACGTCCTCCACAGTCTTGGTGCGCAGTTCCAGGGCTCCTTGGATAATGTTGAGCTCCTCCTTGACTAGATCGTTATAAGGGTCGGTGACCCGCAGCATCTCCAACAACTTCTCACGGTTATAGACCGTGCCGATCTCCTGGCCCAGGACACAGTCCAGCAACTTGCTGACGGGGTAGGAGGCCGGGAAGGTCATCATCATGAAAAACTTGGTGAGGAAGATGGTGTTGGCGCCCACGGCCAGGCCGTGCCGAGAGCAAATAGCCTGCGGCACGATCTCGCCGAAGATGACGATACCGATGGTGGAGACCACCACGGCCACCAGCCCAGAGCCGGCAATGTCGTCCAGCAGGATGGTAAGGGTGGTGTTGACCAGGACATTGCCCAGCAGGAGAGAGCACAGCAGGTAGTTGCCCTGACGCCGCACAGGCTCGATGCGCTTGGCGTAGTTCTTCTCTTTGTCCGTGCCACAGTTCTGCACGATGCGCAGCTCCATGGGGTCCAGGGCCATCAGGCCCAGGTTGAGGCCACTGAACATGCCCGAGAGGCACAGGAGGAGCGAGATGAAGATGACCTGCAGCCAGAAGGGCAGCAGGAACTTCTTCTCCTCGCCCACGATCATCTTGGTGTCCTCACCGTCATGGTAGATCCAAGTGGTCTCACCCCAGGGCGGGGGTCCCGCCGGTCCCTCGGCGCCCGCCAGCCCTCCGGGAGCCCCGGGCCCCAGGGCGGCGGCGGCGGGGGCCGAGACGGAGGTGCACAGGTAGTAGGACTTGCTCTTCTCCGTTTTGCGCAGGGGCTTGATCTCGATCTCGATGATGCCCGAGGTGCGGCGGTTGAGCACGATGTGCGGCAGGATGATGATGTCCGAGGTGCGGATGCCGCAGCGCTGCGGGGCCCCGCCGCTGCCCGCCGACCCGCCGCCGCCCCCGCCACCGCCGCGCCCCGCCGGCCCCGCCGCCGCCCGCCCGCCCCGCCGCCGCTCGTGCTCCGTGAAGGCGATGCGCGACCACGTCTCGTTGTTGATGTTCTGCCCGTAAACCCGCAGCTTCACCCGCGTCCGCTCGCTCACCCGCAGCGCGCCCCCCTCCATGAAGGAGACGTCGTCCGTGTCCTCCAGCCGCAGGCCGATGATCACCGTCTCCTCCGCCGCCGGCGGGGGCACGACGGCGGCGGGCGGCGCGGCAGCGGTGGCGGCCGGGGGCCGCCGGCCCAGGCAGCCGCCGAGCAGCAGCAAGAGCAGCACCCGCGCCCCCCGGCCGCCCCCCGCCATGTTCCCACCGGGCAGCGCGGCCATCTTTAGTCAGGGCTCGGCGCCGCCGCGGCCCCGCATCACCGCGCAGCGCCTGCGGCGTGCCCCGGCTTCCCCGGCGGCGGCGGTGGGCGCGGCGGCGGCGGCGGGCGAGGCGCGGGCTCGGCTGCCCGCGGGACCCGACGGGCGGCGACTGCCGAGCCGGGCCGACCAGCGCCGCCTCTACCCGCGCCCGCCCCGCCCCGCCCCGCCCGCCGCTCGGGGGAGGGGCCTCCGCCCGGTGCCGCCAATCAGCGCCCGCCCGCTCCCCAATCTGCGCCAAGCCACGCCTCCTCCGCGCCCCGCCCCCTCCCCAGCCCCGGGGGCGCGTGACTCCGGTGTGTACGCCGGGCGCGCGGGGGCGGGGCCGGCCGTGCGGCCGAGACCAATGGCGGCGGCGCTCAGTGCCGAAGGGGGCGGAGCCTTAGGAGGGGCGCGACCAATGGGGACGCGGTGCGGCCGGCGCGCGCTGCGCTCGGGAGGAGCGGCTCCGGGAGCGCCCGCGCCGGGGCACAGGGCGGCCGAACGGGCCCGGCCATCCCGCTTTCCCCCCGCTCCCGCCCGGCCCACGGCGACCGCCGCTCCCCTCGGACCCACCGCGCCGCTCGCCCCCTTCAGTGGCCCGGGAGCGCCGCCCCGCTTCCGCGCGTCGCACTGGTCGGCGGTCGCGCAGCGCCCCCTGGCGGTCCCGCCGCGCCTCGTAGGCCCGGCCCGACGGGGCGCACCCCGGTGCCTCCTGCCGGAATCTGCTGCGGCGGAGGCCGCTCTCTCAGCCGTGCCCGTTCCCCAGTCAGCCCCGAGCCGCCGCCGATGCAGTACCGTGCGACGTTCAAGAAATCGAGCTAAGGCACCGCGGCCCCCGGGCACCCTCCGCCCCGACACTTCCTCGGTTGTGTCGTGCCTGAGGGCGGAATTCACCATTAAATACCGAATACGGACGGGCCGCGCTCCTCCTTCACCTCTGCTCTGCTCCGCCGCCCCGTGCCGCGGCGGGGGGTGAGCGGGGCCGGGGTTTGGAGCTCCCGTTGGGGACATCGAGAGCCGCTCCAGCTGTCCCGCCCTGCTCATCCTCCGCTCAGGGATGCACGGAGAGCCGAGAGCCCCGATTCATGAAAGCACCTGCACATTCCCGGCCACGTCCCACCGCCCTGAGAGCCCGGCTGTTTCCCGGGCCTCGGCTGCTGTGCCGCGATCCCAGCCGGGGCAACACACACCCCACACCCCACACCCGGCCGTCATCGCTCCATGTTCATCACTTGTGAAGGAGCCAGGAAACAGTTCAGCATCCTGGAGAGCCAGAGACAAACAACCGTGGGAGCAACCAGTATGGCTTGTGGTGGCTGACACCCTTTAGAAGCGGTAAAACACTCTCCCTGCTGTTTAAGTGCTTGGAAAATGGAAGAATAAATTATGCAGGGCAACCCAATAAGATGTGAAGCAGAGCACAATGCTCTGGGGGCTGTAGCCACAAATCTTTCCTGGTCCCAAACCTCATTCAGCTTATCCTGAGGGAGTTCTGCTCCCCTAAGGAGGTGACAGGTGTCCCTGAACCAGAGCGACACCCTGCTAACCACAGGGTTAGCAGGGACTCAGGAATCCCTTCCCTTTCCCCTCAGAGTGAATCAGACCATCACAACCTCTGGTCACTGCCATCACAACACCCCTCTGCCCGCCGAGGGAGGACACCAGTGCTGCAAAGCTTCACACTAGAAGAACAGGATTTGGGCCATCTCTACAATTACCAAAATACAGACTGGAGGGTTGGACAGATATTCCTCACCTGGGATAGGGCTGCAGGACCTCCTCTTTTAATACACTGGGGGCTAAAAACCCCAAGGCTGTGCATGCACAAGTAAAGCCAAGAAAAGAGGACACCACTGCACCCCACAGCCTGGTGAAGACCTCTAATGCTCCACATCAAAGTCAAGTTCTCCTAGCTGCTTCCTTCCTGACATGCTGAGAATTTGGGAAAAACACAGTGCAATGCAATTATAGTGGCCTTTGAGCTGTGGCCTTTTTCTGTATGCACAGAGCGGGGATCTCGCTGTGGGTGCAGCTCTTCCCAGGCAAGTTGAAAGGCCATGCCAGGGACTCATGCCTTCTTAATGAAGGGATTTGCAGGTAGGACCCCTCCTCACCCCACCTGCTCTTCCCTTCCCACTGGGAAGGCTGCCTTTGATAGCAGGAGCTAATTGCTGCAAACCTCCCAGTATGAGCTGTTTGGGGACTTGGAAGAAGTCTTTGTAAGTAATCTAGGAAGAGGGCTGGGGGTGGGGTGTGTGTATTAAACAGCTCCTTCCTCCCAAGGTCCCATCAGTAAGGTCATTCCACACAATTTCAGGTGTCCCGAACACCTGGACCCTCCTCAGCCACTGCTACTGCTATGGCAGAGCGTCCTTGGCATTGGCCTGTTTCTTTTTGAACCCAAATTTTATTGGGTTCTGCTTCTTAACTTCCCCCATGCCACAGCAAGATGATGCTTAAATGGCAGAGATAGGAAATTTGGCCCCTCCTGTAAAATTACTGTGTGAGGAGGGGTGGAAATGGTCCTTTATTTCCAAGTTTAGCTGTTCAGCAGCCCCCAGCCTTTCCCAAGCACCTTCTGTGGGCCAGGTCCTGTGGGATTCATGCTGGCCAGCAGGAATGCAGTCCATCACCTCCCACCACATCCTAAAAGCCCTCCCATCTTGCTCTTTGCCTGCTGTGGGATGCAGCTGGATGTGTTTCTGCTTTTCCAGAACTGCTGAATTTCCTTGCAAAACTCTGCAGGTGAGATGCCTGCAGGGACTCGGGGCTTTCCAGCTAGATGGAATCTGGGGAAAACAGAAACCTCAGTGGTGCTGCAGAGGGAAAGAGAGAGCAAACCCCATCTCCTGGAAGAGGCTGCAGGGCTGCAAGTGAGACAGAGACTGTCCCTGCCTGTGTGCCCAAGCCACACAACCAGTGTCAGCCCCACAGTGAGGGGACTCACAGGACACATCCTCACTGCAACCAGGCACAACCTGCCCCACCAGCCCTGCCAGGGAAGCACAGCACCCACGGCCCTGTGGCAGCTACAAACACACAGCCTTTGAGCTCAGACATGTGTTTATTTGCTCTCCGGTGGGAGGCGTCACTGGGGCCAAGGCCTCTCACTCCACTGACTTCCAACAGGGGTGTAGGGACACCACTTAAGACTGAGCAGCACCCTGGGGACCACAGGTGCCACCAGGACACCTGGCAGGACCTGGGGCTCTCAGCCACTCCAGCAGCTGGAAGGGATCACCGATCTTCTCCTGAAGGACAGAGAAAAACCCAGGGCAGGATCAGGCCAGTGGGAAGCAAGAGCCACCTGAGAAAGTGGCACTTAGCACTTCCCTAGCTATCATGGGGAGCAGCCTCTGGGTCACTCCAGATGCTTTTTCCTGCAGCAAGGAAGAAGCCAAGAGCTTGCCTGGGACTTTGGCTCTGCTTTTATCTGAGAAATGCCTCCTGCTTGGACAGAGTCCTGAGAAAATCTCCCCTTCCTAAGCACAAGGCCGTATTTCAGGGATACACAGCTGCAGGGTGTTATCTCCCTTGTATCTCCTGGCCCATCTACAGGCTGCAGGAACCACCAAGGAGAAGAGATAGGCTTCCAGCAGATAGAATGCTTTGTGCTGTAGGGTCAGGGTTGGCAACCAGGGCCAACCTGCTCTTCCATCAGCAGCCGGGAGAGCAATGGACAGGAAAAAACCATGGGGATGGGCCATCATCTCCCTGGGGCAGGCTGTGCACAGCAATCCCCTCAGAGGAAGGATGACTCCCCTTGGGAGACCTCAGAGAAGTCCAGCTGTCAGCCTCAGCAGTCCCCATGGACATGTTGGGGTGGTGAGAGCAGATCCCCCTTTGGAGGGCTCCAGCTTGGGTAGGGGTACAGTTTGTCCTGACTCAAGCAGCAGGCACCACTCGTGGTGTCCCATGAGCTCCTGCCCAGCCCAGAAGGAGTCAGGTGTCTTGGTATCATGTGACAGCCCTTCTGACACCTCATAGCAACTCTGATGGCCTGGGACACCCATGTCCCAATTCCTCCATGTCCCAGGCACGGAGCTGCCCTCTACCAACCTTCAGTCCCTTGCTACAGCAGCCCTGTGGTGCTGCAGCATTGGCTCCACCAGCTCGGATCAGGAACTTCTCTGCAAACCTGGAGCTCTGCAAGATCGCAGCCATCTCAGCATCCACGTTCACCACCTCTCCTTCCTGGGGACAGAGGAATGGTCACAGGTCTGGGGTCCTGGTATGTGTCCCAGGGGACTCCAGACACCCAGCCAGATGACGGGGAGAGTGAAAGCAGGAGCACATCTTGGCCCAAAATCTGAAGAAACACCCACAAAACCCAAGCATCAGGCTTCAAACCATGCTGGGAAGCCACCATGGGTGTCCTACTTCTACTTTTTACCACAAAACAATGCATGCATCTGCCTCCCTTTGCTGGACATTTGCTCTCCCCTGGGTTTACACAGCCCCTCGGCTCCCCCTCCACCAAAGCTTGCCCCCCAGATCACAGAGGATGCTGCTGAGTAGCAGCTTCATCAGCTTTAACTCTTCCCTAGAGCTCTAGCCTGCCTCCCCAAACCTTGAAGGTGAAGTTGGCATCAAACACCAGCTCTCGCTCGTGCCCCACGATGCCGCCATTGTAGGTGACCTGTGCTGGCCCGGTCCGGCTGCCAGCCGGCACCTTGAACAGGCGGTAAGTCGCAGAAACAAAGCGGCAGTCGCCTGCAAGGGAGAGGTTGGTGGCTTGGCCACTGAACACCTGGGCTGGGATGCCAGCAGAGCCTCCCAGAGCTGGCACTCCCTGGCTGGATCCTCACCAACAATGCCCTCCAGCTCCTTGTCGCCAATGGTGATGGGGCTGGCGGTGACCAGGCATGGGGGGCTGAACCCCACCTCCTCAGCAATGCTGTACAGGTCTCTCCAGTACAGGGCTCCTGCCAGGCATTCTCCTGGAACGAGACCACAGGCATGGGGGATGCAGGCAAAGGTCCAGTCGCCCCATGCCATGTCACCCCCGTCCCACAGCCCTGCGCACCCCACAGCACCCGGTGCTTCCGGATGGTCTCACTCAGGCGCTGGCTGGCGTAGACGTCACTGAAGTACATCTCTCCCCCGGGCTGGAGGGCAAGGAGTGAAGGGAAGCCTCAAGAAGCAAAGATACAAAAGGGGCAAGGAGAATTGGGAACCCCCTAATCCTACCCTGCTTGGGACCCTCCGCAGAGGCGCCCTCCCCTGACCCCATCCTGCATCCATGCCTTGCCAGATCCCATTTGCTACTTCTCAGTGGCACTCCAACAACAGAGCCACCCCAAGCCTGCTTTGCTGCCACAGGAATGAGCCCACCATCACCTTCAGCACACGAAAGGCCTCCTGCAGCACAGCCCTCTTGTCAGGGGCAAGGTTGATCACACAGTTGGAGCTGTGGGGGAGGAGACCAAGGCTTATTTGCACGCTCTTGCACATCTGGCTTGGGATTTCCCTTTTTCTAACACGTGCTTCTGAAGCAGTGACCCATTGGGATGCAGACCCAGCTAACAACCCCAGGAAGCAGCAGGGCTCGGGGTGACTGTGCCCTGCATGGCACCTACATGACAATATCGTAGCTTTCGTCAGCCAGTCCGGCATCACCCAGCTTCTCCATGTAACCATGGAAGAACTCCACATTCGGCTTTCGGTAGCCAAACTTATCCGTATGGTAGGCAATGTGCTTCTTGGCCACCTCAACCTGGCAGGAGGAAGGGAATGATGTGGGGGGGCTGCTGGAAGGGTGAGAGGGAGCCCCAGGTCCGTGCCGTACTTGGCCCTCGGTCATATCTATGCCGGTGACGTGGCCCTGCTCCCCAACCAGCTGGCTCAGCAGGTAGCAGTCCCTGCCGCTGCCGCTGCCCAGGTCCAGAATCCAGCACGATGTCAGGCACTCAGGGATCACCAGACCGCAGCCGTAGTACCTGGGTGGATGCTGAGCTGAGCTGGGTGCAGGTGCCCCATGGCACAGCCAAGAAGGGGCTGCAGCCCATGGGGATGCGGCAGTGGAGGAGAGACCCTGGGGGTTACCTGGCCACCACCTCCTCATGGATGCGCTCCAGAGCATCTCTCACCAGCTTGGAAACGGGCCTGGCTGAGGTGATGCACGCATTGGTTTTGAGGTCCTCTGACTTCTGCAGCTCTTTGCCATAGTAGTCCTGAGATGGGAAGGACAGAGGCCACTGAACTGTGCCAAGTTGAGCCCTGGGAGCTCCCTATGTTCATAAACATGGGGGCCATGCCTGCACTCAGCCTGTACACGTGTACATGCCCTCTGGCACTGGCACTCTCATTTCCACCTAGCCAAAAACTACGGTAAGATCAGGCATCCCTTTGCCCCCATCCTCCCCAGCTCCCTTTGCTCACACGCATTGATGTGCTTGTGCAAGAGGGAATTCCCATTTTCAGTAAATTTGCAGGCTGCAGCCACCATTTCCCTGGCTGAGAAGGGTAGAGGGAACAAGGGCAGGGAAATGCCAGGTTGCTCCACCCCCCATTCCTGTGTGAAACAGGAGCAAAGCTGCCAAGTCCACCTGGAATTTTTATCCGGGCCTGGAAACAACCTTTACCCTCTAATGGCAGCAGGAAATCTAGCACAGCCCAGGCATGCACCCCCTACCCAGCTGCCCCATCCCTCCCCAGCTCCCTTCCACACTCCTCACCTGCACCTCCTGGTGGATCTGCTGTCCGATGGGAGTTGCCACTGAAATGGGAATGTGGGGCTGGTGGCTGACACCACAGAGATGGGCACCACTCCAGGTCCTCCCAACAGTTATGAATCCCCCTCTTCCCCCAGATACAGCAGCACTTTTTGCTCTCTCCCAGCAGAACCCTGAGAATCCCCCCAAACTTGCAGTCTAATAGGATGCCCCAGGAGGCACCTGACAACATCCCTCCACCCCAAAAATCCAATCCCAGCTACCCCAAAGAGATGAGCCCCTAAAGCATCCCAGCAGGGTAAATCCCCCTACCCTGCTTTGCAGAGCCCTTGGCCCCAAGGGCAGCCCCAGCACCCCCGGCAGAGGCCCTGGGCTGTCTTACTGCCTCCAGTCGCAGGGCGCCAGTCGGACTCTGCCCAGCTCCTCCCCAGTATCCTGTGCTATCCCAGCAGCCCACACGGCCTGGAGCTTGGCTTCCATCCCAACAGTGGCTCCTGCCTGCCCAGGCCCTTGGCACACGGCCCAGCAGGACACGGGCACAGGCACGGCGAGGCCGCTGGCTCTGTGGGACATGGGCACGGGCACAGTGAGGCCGCTGGCTCTGTGGGACATAGGCACACAGCGAGGCCGCTGGCTCTGTGGGACATGGGCACGGGCACACAGCGAGGCCGCTGGCTCTGTGGGACATGGGCACACAGCGAGGCCGCTGGCCCTGCTCCTGTGCTGAGCATGCTGCCATCATTCACGGTTCTTGTGGCACCCACACCCCCAAAACCCACCTTGCTGCTTGTTCCCCAACAGCTCTGCATCTCCACAGTGCAGCCCTGTCCCTGCTTGCCCCAAAGGCAGGGAGACACAAATTTAATGCCACGGGACTGCTGTAGGCTCTGCAGAGGACAGGACTTTGGAAGAGACAAGCCACCTGCAGTAAGGTCACACTGCCTCTGCAAAGCCCTCTGAGCTGAAGCAGAATGGGGGATCCTGGGGGGGCAGAGACCCACCATCCATCCCAAAAAGTCTCCTCAGTGCACAGGGACCACTAGAAACAGAATCCAGGACAGACTGCTGCAGTTTGGTGGTGTTCAGGACAGGTTTTATTCTCAGCAAGAGAGCCATAGGGAAAACTCTCATTCCCAAAGTGCACCTGCAAAGCTGGGGTCAGAATGTCACCCAAGGCAAAAATACTGGCAGGGATGGTGAAATCTAGTCTGAGAAGGCTCTGCAGCACAGGAACCAGACTCCAGCAGCATTCCAACAGGAATGTGGCAGGCCCATGTCAGCTCTCAGCCTGCCTGCTCCTATCAGCTGGTGAAAAGCACACTCAGGGAAACAAGTGCTTCCCGTGCACTCCAAGTGCTCCAGATAAGTGACTCACTAAAAACAAGACACAGTATTTATAGCTGGTCCTGGATGTGAACAGCTCACTAGTCTTCAACAGAGCAGCGTAGAACTGAGCACACCAGCTCCTGATGCTCTCTTGCCTGCTTCCCAAGAAGGCCTTTGGATACCTTCCCAACCAGATACAAACACACACCACAGCCAAGGCTGCTTCATCAAAAGCTGGAGCAGCAGCTCAGGAGAAGGAATGCACTTGAAGGCCAAATGCAGCACATATGGGCTGGCAAAGGGATGATGTTCCAAACTCTGGCAGAGAGGAAAATAAGATAACCTCTGAGGAGGATGATGGTCAAACCACATCCAGCTAGGCCACTGGCAGATGTGTATGCTTAGGTTCCTGGTTTCAGAAATTCTGTGCTGGGACTGGCACCTCAGCCTACACTGAAGTACCCCTCCACCCACCCAGGCACTTGCAGCTCACACTGATTAAAATGCCCTAAATAAACTGCACTCTGTGCCACCTCTGTGGCTAAATACAGACCAGTGGCAAACTGCAGGCACCTGCATTTAAATGGCATGCCTCAACTCTGCATTTCTTGCCGAGGGTGCTGGGGTGGGCTGAGCACTTCACGCTACATGGGAAGTAAGCAGACACAGGGATTATTGGGAAGAGCAAAGTTTCAGGGAAGTTTGTTTCAGCCAGGTGCAGGTGTGCAGGTGAGCATTCTGGAGCAGAGGTGTGGATGCAGGAACACGAGAGGGGGCCATGTGCCCAGCAGCACAGACTCTGCACCTATCCCAGCTGACATCCAGCTTCATCCAGACATAGTTCTGAGCCCCAGGGGCTGGAGGAGGGAGAACACTTCACTCCCTCAGTGCTGGTTGAGATTTCCTCAAGCCTTCAGCTCCCCTTCATTTCAGCAAGTGACTCAGCTGGTCCTGAAGGTTTGACGAGCGCTCAACGCTGGGCACCAAGCAAGAGGAGATTCATGGTGAGATCTGCTCCCAGACTGTGCTGTGCTGCCTGTGCCCAAGGCACCAGAGCAGCTCTAGAGCTGATACTACAGCAAAGAGAAACCCTGGGGTCCCCTGACCCCCCTCTGTGTCCCCACAAAGGAAACCTCACTTCATGCACCCTGCTGTACACAGCTCTGCTCCCACCACCCTTATCTCCTCTCACAAGCAACCTCACATGCTCTATCACATCAGTGGGCAGGAAGGAATCAAAGGAAGCTTGGGTATGAATCCCACCTCTTCACTCAAATTCCCATCTCTTCACAATACTGAAGTGCTATCCTGCTGGGCCAGCATCTGCCTCAAAGGCAGATGCAAAAACCTTTCCATCCTGCTTTCCCCCATCCAACTCCATCACCTTCCCCTTTCTACCCTCACAGCATGTTCCCCAGGTCCTCCCAGAACTCACTTCTTTTGAATTGCTTCTTGCCTGGAGGAGAAAAGGAAAGAAAAAAAGAGCATTAGAAAAACAAAATCTCAGTCATGATTTATGTTATGCCAAACAAGGGCTCAAGAGGCAAAAACTCCAGGATGTTTCTGGATTAAGTTCTGGGGGACAGAAGCAGCACTGGCTTCTCCTTCTTAGTCCCAGGTGCATCATACACACACATGGGAGATACAGTGCATGGCAAACAGGAGACAAAAATTTCAGCTCCCACCCCAAAACAGCCTGGAAGAGGGCTGGAAAATTCCAGCTCCAAGGCCTGCTCAGCTTTGAAGAACTGCAAAAGAGGGATCAGTCTGAGCTGACAGCTTAATGCAAAGTCTTTAAGGAGAACAGAGAAGGACTGAGGGATCCACTCAGCCCCCAAGAGAGAACACCTACTTACTGGTGTCCCCTACTTACTGGTACTGTAGATGAGTAGTTATTATGGCCATTTTTCTTAAACTCTGTGGAGAACAAAACAAAGAATGAATGCCTACAGAGATCACAGAGCAGCTGTCCTAATGCCCTGGGCGTTCCTCCAGCACAGCCACCACTGTATTGCTGTACTGCCTCCAAAACACCCTCACTGGTATCTGTCACCAGTGGCACACTTCCTTCTCCTTTCCCAGGGACAGGCAGAGACACAAGTGCTTTATTTCAGCCCACAGTGCCTCAAGCTTTCTGTCAGAGAGGGCACAGCTTGAGGGCTGGCCGGCCTGCAGGACATCAGGAGTCCAGCAGCACTGGGTCTGAGGAAGCACTAAGTTATTCTGGCCACCAGCCCTGCTGCCTGAAGTCATGTATCTGACTCCAGGGCTCCGGGAGCAGTTGTAGCACGGCTGCAAACCATTCCTACCACCCTCCTCTCCTCCCGTCCCCAGAAACGCTGCTGCTCCAGCACAAGAACACAGCTTACATCTTCCGAGTGCAAGATGGCATCTTCTTGCATCACCATGTTTCTGGCAGCTTGACCCAGCAGCTACAAGGCAAACGTACAGAGCAGGCTGAGACGCTGCACCTTTGCGTTTCCCGAGGCCCCCGTGACGGCTGGCAGGGTGACACTCGGGGTGACACCGCCGTGCCGTGACAGCACATCCGTCGGGAGCGCCTGAGGCACCGCTCCCACCTGTCCCCGGGAAGCTGGCGGTCACCCTCCCTCCCGCCTGCCACCGCCGGAGTCCCGAGGCGCTGCCCAGCCGTGCCCGCGCTCCGCTCCCGCTGTCCCCGTCCCTGTCCAGACACAAGGATGTGTCCCCTCCTCGGACTACAGCTCCCAGCGTGCATTGCGCCGCCCTCCCCGCTCCCAGCTCCGCTCCGGCCCTGTAATCGGCCGCCCGCCGGCACCCACCGCTCACCTCGGCGCTACGAGAGCCCTTCAGCACCTGCTTAGTGAGAGCGATCACGTCGGTGCCGCAGCTCGTCACCTTCTCGGTCAGGAGCCCCTTCACCGAGTGGCCAAAGCGCGCCTGGGCATCCGCCGCGCCCCCCGCCGCCATCTTGCCCCGCCCGCGCCCGCCCCCGCCCCGCCCGCGCCCGCGCCCGCCCCCGCCCCGCCTTTCCCCGGGAGCTGCTACGGCGAGTGCCGGGGGTCTGAAGGCTCGGGAAGGCGCAGAGTCCGCGGTGGTCGGGGATGCTGCAGGGAGGGGCTTCAATTCCCAAAGGACTCCCCCAGCACACCTCATCGCCTCGGCACGGACACCCACAGGCTGCCCAGCACTGACAAGCACAGGCCAGCCCTGATCAGCCTTTCTCAGCCCTGGCCGGTACTTGCCTGTACTGACCAGGGTTCACCAATAGTACCAGGGGCTGACCGGCGCTCACCAGCATTGCCAAGCGCTGCCCAGCAGTGTCCAGTGCTACCTGCGTCTCCCAAGCATTGACAAGAACTGATGATGAGGGATGCTCCGCGCTTAATATTGCTCAATATTTCCAGTGCTGCCCATTCCCTCCCAGATCTGTCGAGGCGCTCCCTGGCTGGGGATGGATTCCAGTGCCCCGCCAGATCCCCCAGCTGTGCTCACAGCACCCACGACAGACCTCGAGCTGTCCCCACACCCCCGGCCCACCACAGGGCCCTGGGGATGGAACCCCAAGGACGGATCCGACCCTGGGCATCCCCTGGCCCCCAGTGCTGGAAGCAGCTCCCCCAGGGCGGCCGTGGCCCCGCTGCCCTCGCCCCCCGCCATGTGCCCACAGCTGCAGAGCTGGCCACGGGCCCAGCGCTCGGCTCCCCCCTCCTCGTCCCCCCGATAAGGAGCCGAACCCGCCTCAGAGTCAAGGAGACGACCCCGCCGCCGCTATAAGGGCCCCCCGCGCGCCGCAGCCCCGCAGCCGGCCCCGCCATGGCGCTGCTGGGCGCCCTGCTGCTGGCCCTGGCCCTGCTCTGCACCTGGCGGCTGGCGCGACGGAGGGACACCCTGCCGATGGCCACGGCCACGGGGCTGGGGCGCCCACGGAGCCTGCCGGCCCTGCCGCTGGTGGGGAGCCTGCTGCAGCTGGCCGGGCACCCCCAGCTCCACCTGCGGCTGTGGCGCCTGCAGGGCCAGTACGGCAGCCTGTACGCCCTCTGGATGGGCTCCCACTACGTGGTGGTGGTGAACAGCTATCGGCACGCCAGGGAGGTGCTGCTCAAGAAGGGCAAAGACTTCGCCGGACGGCCCCGCACCGTGAGTGGGCAGCAGCTCTTGGGGACCCCTTCCCACTGTGGCGTGGCGTGAGGAGGGGGACACTCCCAAGGCACGCAGCGGGGTCCGTGTCCCCTCCCCATCCTGCCTGCAGCAAGCCGGGGCAGGGCGGCCCCTCCGTACCCTGCTCCCCAGGTATTCCCCAGGGTTCCAGCCCTGTCATCCTCCGTCCCAAGGGTGCCTGTTTTCCCTGCGGCTGGCTGCATCCCTGGGCACGGGGATATGGGTTCAGGTATTACCTGTACCCCATAAGTTCCCTGGGCATCCTAGAGCCCCTAGCCTTCACATCTGTCCCCGGATCTCTTTATCAGTCCTTGAGAGGGAGAAAGCAAACCTCATGTTCTGTGCTGTGCCTGCCTGCATTAACCTCTAGCTCCCCGGACCATTTCTGGGATGGGGTGAGATGATCGTCCCTCCCCCGCGGGGCTGCCCTGCAGCGGGATGACCCTGGGACTGCCTGTCCCTCAGGTGACCACGGACCTGCTGTCCCGGGGGGGCAAGGACATCGCCTTCGCCAGCTACGGGCCCCTGTGGAAATTCCAGCGCAAGCTGGTACACACTGCCCTCTCCATGTTCGGTGAGGGCTCGCTCGCCCTCGAGAAGATCAGTAAGTGCCTCCCCCTGCCCCAGGCTCCCTCCCAGCTCTGGCTCCCTCCCACGCTGTACTTTGTCTTCTTAAGTGCCCCGATTCCCTGGGAACGAAGGAAAGACAGTGGCTCAGCCTGTGTCCCCTGGTGTCCCCTCAGCCTGCCAGGCAGGGGCTCTTTCCCTCTCCTTATATGCCCTGTACTTTACCAACACCTCTCCGTGTGTTTTCTACACTGAACTTTAGTTCCCCTCTCTCACAGATGGGGAGACTGAGGCATGGAGCCAGCTCCCCACTCTGCCCAGGAGGACATCCTTGCACATCTCCATTCTCTCTGCTCCCCCCCCCCCCCACCCAGCATTGTCCCTTCTGCCCATCCCAGCCTCTCAGGGCCCAGCCCTGTCTGGGGGTGCCCTCTGCAGGCTGCACACGCTGTAGGAGCAGGGGACCCCTCCTTCCAGCCCCCCGCTGCCCCTTCCCCCCCCTTGGCTTAATCACCACTCCCTCATCACCCCTGGCGTGGCTCTGCTCCCCCCCAGTCTGCCGGGAGGCCGCGTCCCTGTGCGAGACGCTGAGCGCTGCGCAGGACACGGCCCTGGACATGGCCCCCGAGCTCACACGGGCCGTCACCAACGTGGTCTGCTCCCTCTGCTTCAACTCCTCGTACCGCCGGGGGGACCCCGAGTTCGAGGCCATGCTGGAGTACAGCCAGGGTATCGTGGACACCGTGGCCAAGGAGAGCTTGGTGGACATCTTCCCCTGGCTCCAGGTGAGCAGGAACATGGGCACCGCCCATTTCTCTCACCTCAGATGAGAGGAAGAAGCTGGGATGTGTCCTGTAGGAGCACCCCTGAGTTAGGAACATCCCCGTCCCGGTGACCCACAAGAGCCAGTGGGCATAGGGTGACTGCCTGGGGGCTTGCAAGGGCTTGGCTGAGCTGCAGACTGTTGTAATGTGCTTTTCTCCCTCAGATATTTCCCAACAAGGACCTGACCCTGCTGAAGAAATGCCTCCAGGTCCGGGACCAGCTGCTGCAGCAGAAATTCACTGAACACAAGGTGCCAGCAGGGCCAGGATAGGGAGATGCTGGAGCTGGGGCGGTGGGCACTGTGCCCAGGACAGCCTGGCTCATGCGTGTCCCTCGGCAGGAAGCTTTCTGTGGAGACACTGTGAAGGACCTCATGGATGCCCTCCTGCAAGTGAGGCTCAGTGCTGAGAACAGCAGCCCTCTGGAGCCAGGGCTGGAGCTGACTGATGACCACCTCCTCATGACAGTGGGGGACATCTTTGGGGCCGGTGTGGAGACCACCACAACTGTGCTCAAATGGGCTGTGCTCTACCTGCTCCACTACCCTGAGGTAGGGTCTGCACTCCACAGTGGGGGCTTGGGTTCCTTCCAGCACCAGGGACACCATGGGGAGTTTTAGGGAAGGCAGGTGCCAGAAGAGAAGTCAGGCTCTGCAGATAAGCACGATCAGGCTGTGGGCACTTCTGCCCCACACAAGCTGACAGGATATGCTGATGATGCTGGGTGCACAGGGCATCTCGCTCCCTGGGCTCCCACAATGGTCTTTGCTTTCCTCCCAGATCCAGAGGAAGATCCAGGAGGAAATGGACCACAAGATCGGCCTGGTGCGTCACCCCCACCTCAGCGACCGCCCGCTGCTGCCCTACCTGGAGGCCACCATCAGTGAGGTGCTGCGCATCCGGCCTGTGTCCCCCCTGCTCATCCCACACGTGTCCCTTGCTGACACCAGGTGAGACCCCCCTGGATGGGGCACATCCAGCTCATGGGCAGAGACTGGGCAGGGAGCCACTGCCTCACTCTGTGTCTGCTTTGCAGCATTGGCGAATACTCCATCCCCAAGGGTGCCAGGGTCATCATCAACCTCTGGTCTGTGCACCACGACGAGAAGGAGTGGGACAAGCCCGAGGAGTTCAATCCTGGTGGGTTGTGTGATCCTCATCCCCTCCTAGGCCAGGGCATGGCCGGGTGGGTGCAGCAGGAGAGGCGGAGCCCTGGGGGAGGCTTGGTGCTGGGAGGTTGGATCCTGATCCTGCTCCTGCCTGCCTGGGGCATTCACACCTCTTGCTCCTGCAGCTCCCAGGAGGGACACACATGGTGAACTCGGGCAGGTCTCAGGCAGAAGGGTCAGCCTGCTGATGCCAGTGGTGCCCCTTTCCCTTGCAGGCCGCTTCCTGGATGAGCAGGGCCAGCACATCCATTCACCCTCACCCAGCTACCTCCCCTTCGGAGCTGGGATCCGTGTCTGCCTGGGAAAAGTCCTGGCCAAGATGGAGCTCTTCCTCTTCCTGGCCTGGGTGCTGCAGAGGTTTACACTGGAGTGCCCTGAGGACCAGCCCCTGCCCTCGCTGGAGGGCAAGTTTGGTGTCGTGCTGCAGGTGCAGAAGTTTCAGGTGAAGGCCAGGCTGAGGGAGGCCTGGAGAGCAGCCTCGTGATGGGGAGGAGCCCTGGATCCCAGGCAGGGGGGGTGGGACCACAGAGGCTGCCCCATGGATGGGGGGTTATCCTGATAAAGCTGTTCCAAACACAGCATGGCTCCGGCTATTATTTGGGCACGAGACGGAGGACAGGGTTAAATTTGAGATGTGTGGTGGCCCCACAACTTGCTGGGAGCACTGGGCTCAGCTGGGAGGCTGTGGCCTCTCTGCAGCAGCGTGGCAGCTCCTGCCTGCTCACTATCCTGGGCACTCCCTGCCTGGCTGGATTTTGGCCATGGCTCCAGCAGCAGCAGCAGCAGCACAACCTTCCTGTAACGCAAGGGGCCGTGTTTGCTTTGCTTTTGCCAAAAACTACTGTGCCATGGAGGGCAGCATGTAATTAGGTTTCTGGTTCTCTATTACTTGACCTCTTAATATTTAACTAAATAGCTGCACAGCCATGGCTCAGGGCCCCTGGAGGGAAAGCAGCCAAGGCAGAGGGGAAAGCCCCACAGAGCCCCAGCACAATGTGACACCCCAGCCCTGCACACCCCCTCATTTTCCCCCTGCCTTCTCTCTTGCTAACAGGCAGGAAAACAGACATCCCCACCACTGAATCTCCTGCTCAGTGTGTGTGAATTCTTTCAAACCCTCAACACTTGGCTTTCATGCAGCCCCTTCAACACCAGCATCAGATGCCAAATGGGTCCTGTCAGCCTGTGGCATGAGGGTGATGAGGAAGGCAATGCATTTGCAGCCTGGCATAGCACTGGGAGCATCCTCCCTCCTCCTAGTCCATTTTCCTGGGGGCTCAGGTTGGTAGGGAAGAGCTGGAGGAAGAACTGCCATGCACATACCTGTCCCAAGGGCAATCCTCAGGCTGATTTGAGCAGCTGACCCACCAGAAGCTGGTGCACAGAGTCACTGATGGCTTCTAAGGGCTGAGCCCCACATACCCTCCTACTTTCCTGCCTGTTTCCATCACACCAGGGATGCCACTACTGGTGTGTAGTGGCAATCCCTCTACTTCTGCTACACTGTATGGGTGAAGGGGGACAGGGCTCAGAACGGGCTTTGGGAAAAAACTTGGCTAAACCTGATGCCCTAGGCTTCTCTGGGGATTGGCACCTCCATGCCAGCACTGTCCTTCCCCTGCCCCAAATCCTGTCACTGGCAGCACACACTGGCAGGGAGGCTCTACTCCAGTCTCTTGAAACATTGCGATGCCTCCAGGAGCATCAACAGGACCTCCAGCACATTTGCACCCCTTTGCCAAGGCATTTGATTTTGCTCTTGGTAAGGGAAAGGATTTTCTCCTTACCAAAATCAACAAGGGGCTGACACCTTGTTGTTTGCCAATGCACCCACACAAGCGCTAAATGCACCTTGGGGCAGAAATGGGGACCTCTGAACCAGGGATGTTTCTAACCTGGAGAATGCCTCCAGCCACAGCCTCTTGCAATCCACCTTTCCCATTTGCCAGGGCTGGCATGTGCTGTCCTAGGCTGGGAGACCAGCACATGCTGCAAATCCCAGCAGCCCAAGCTGGGCCCTGCTGCAGGGTGTCCTGCCCCCCACCCAGCCCACGTCCTCCCCACCAAGAGAAGATGCTGCTGGGGAAATTCAGAGCCCAGAACCAGCTGCCTGGCACTTTGTGAGCTGGTAAACAGCCCCCGGCACGGCTGCTCCCTGCTCTGGGAGTGGGCAGACGCACTGCTGAATCACCCGGCTGGTATTTCTATCCTGACAGCTGCTCCGGGGCTGTGCTGCTGCACCCAAACCCCTGGCTGCACCAGAAAGCTTCACCTGGGCCACTGGCTCCAGCTCCCTGAGGCAAAGGGGGTCTGCAAGGGAGGAACTGGTGACAATGGAAAGAATGAAGGTTTTTCATTTCCACACTGTTTCTTGGGTACACCATGAAGCACATGCACAGGTTGCTGAGGGCACTGGGCAGAGCAAGCCCGAGCCTTTCCATTTCACAAACTCATTTTGGGGGGCACAGCCACCCTCAAAGCACTTGGCTGACCCAGCTGTGTCACAGGGCTCAGCTCAGAAGCCCTCCAAGTTTGAGAGGCTTGTCTTTGCACCAGGCACCGGCTGGCCCTGCACTGTGCCGAGACTGACGGCCAGCCCAGGAGGAGCAGGAGACGCTTGGAATACCTGCGGGCTCTGCACCGGCTGCGGGGCCAGGAGAGCTGAGTAAGCACAGACCTCAGGACACAGCTGTTTGCCGGTCGAAAACAAACGGAGAAAGGAGCCGGTAGCCTGTGCCCCCCCCCACCCCCCCCGGCACAGAGACTGCAGCGCTTGCACCACCGTCGCGACGGCCCCGAAGCGGGCACCCGTCCCATCTGATAAAAACAGATCTGTGCTGCAAGGATGGGGGGAACCAGCTCTGACCAAGAGGCAAACTCATCCTGGCCTTCCCAGGCTGCCCACTGTGGGATGCTGTGGGGCTTGCCTGAGCCAGGGGCTCCCTGTCTGCCCCCTCCCGGCCTGGCTTTTCCTATATAAACTAAAGAAAAAAAAAAAAAAAACAGCAGCAAAAGCCTCCCTGGGATGTGTTGCACTGGTGGTGATGGGGGGGCACGAAGCAGCAGCCTTTGGGGAGAAACACTCACTCAGGACAGCAAAGGAGTTTATTCACTGGAGTTGTGCCCCAGCTCCCTGCCAAGCTCTGCCTGGAGCAGGTCAGGCTGGGATGAGCCCAGCCAGGGCATGCAGAGAACCAGAGGAGATACAGCTGGGGAGCCCTGGCTGTGCAGAGCAGAACTCAGAACCACTGACTTACATCCCCGAGTAGTGAGGGATGCTCAGGGAGCCCCAGAACTCAGAACCACTGACTCACATCCCTGAGCAGTGAGGGGTGCCCAGGGAGCCCCAATCTCCCATCACTCAGCAGAGCAGCCTCATGCTGGCAGTAGAGCTGCTCATTCTGCTTCTCTCCAGGCTTCCTGCCCCAGGAAGCTTTTGATGACTGTAACACAGAGGCTTAACTGCACCTCTGCTTTCCTTAGCCTCCAGTTAGGCAGGCAAAGCTCTGAGAGCAGGCTGCCAGCAAGCATCAAGACACAATTCCCTCCTCGTCCATCTTCAGCCAACACCCATCCACAGGGTTGTACAAGCATGCAATGATATCTGGCAGGAAGATCACACCAGTGCTCCCAGTTAAAGAGTTTGCATCACTGCAGAGGTGAAAAGTCCCTTGGAAACACCACGGAGATGCTGCAGTACCCACTGATCCCAGGAGCCCCCTTTTGCCCAGGGGACACTCGCTGAGCCACCACACTGTGCTCTTCACCTGTCCCCAGGCAACATAACCCCAGCCCACCACGACACCTGCTGGATCCTTGCCCTCCCAGCTTCAGTGGCCAAAAAACATTCCATGTAAGCAGCTCCACATGGCCATGGACTCTAGCAAAAACAGACTTCAAGGAGTACTGGCAGCCACACCTAGAGCACATTGTAAGCAGAACACTGAACACTAGATTGACACTAATTTGCTGTAAAACCTGCTGCATTATTGCAACTCAGTTTGGAAAATGCATTCATGACTCCCAATAAAACACCCCTTATAGCTGGGAATGGGTGGGGTTTGGTGTTCCAGTGCTGGAGATAACACATCTGCCCATGCCCTCACACTTCCAGCATTTTACAGTGTGCATTTGGAGAAGAGCTCTCTGGGCCACACTAGCCTCCTACACAAACATATATGGGAGGGTTAAGCACCTTTCTAAAGCTCCAAAGGTGGAGCTTTGGGAGTCCTCTGCCGCCTGAAGAGGCAGCAGCCAGGGTATATGCAAGGAGCTCACGTGCCCCATATCCTGCCCTGCACCACTCCTTCTCCCCATACCAGCTGCCCCTTGGCTGCAGGTCTAAAATCCTAAAGCACTGAAAGCCATTAACAGTCCTGCTCCTCAGACACTTGGAAGCTGAAGAGACATGGTTTGTGCCCCATTTATTTATTGTTTCTAAATGCCTGAAAAACCTCCAGGAGTCATAAGAGGCACCACTGCTTCTTCCAGACTTTTTAAAATTAGACACATCAGCTTGGCTTACTGGTACTTACCTCCATGTCCAGAGGATTCTCCTGCCGTTAGTGGGATGGCAGGAAAGCAAATATGGAGATTCCTTATGCCACATAAATGCTGGCAAAGGGTCCCCCACTGGCACAGGACCATCCCCAGGACTTACAGCAGTAAGCCCCATTCCTTACAGACTGATGTCATTTTTTTAGCTTCCTCTGTGGTGCAAGGAACAAAACCAGGTGCCAATATGTACAGAATTCCTGGGGCTGGCGCTGGGGATCTTTGATTATCTTCTCAAAAGATACATGTGGTCAGTGAACACAACTGCAAGTGACCAGCCCCCACGCAGCCAGGCTCTGGGGCACATGCAGCCTCTCTGTCACCACTCATCCAAGTCTCCAGGCTCCAGACATCCAGGAATGAGGTCTCTTGAATCCAAATCAAAGTCCTTCAGTTTTAAGAGCACCCTAAGAACCAAACAGAAGAGCTGTCCTTATCTGCTGTTCTAAGGAAAGAGAAAGGCTGTGATGGGCAAAGGAGTGAGATTCTTCCAAACCTTGTAAGGTAAGAGTGCGCTCCTCAAATGTGCAGGTAAAACGCTTGCATAAGCACCACTTCCCTTGCATTGCAGCCAGCCAGTGCCAACACACCTCCAGGTAAAATAACAAAACAAATCCACAAACTAAAGACAAGATCATGTTCTTAGCTCACAAAATGATACACATACACATGGACAAGTTATCAGAAAAGGCATTATATTTTGGTTTCCACCTTAGTTAAAACTGATTTTGGTTTTCAATCAATCAAATCTGAGTATGTCCAAGTTCAGGTTTCAATGTTTTTTTCCCCATAACAGTAATGATCTGGACGACCATAATTATAAAAGGGACAGGGAGAAATCCCAAGAACAAGTTACATAGTCTGAACTGTGCTCTCTTCCACATGAGCACTCTAGGGAATGTTAGTTTCAGTTCTTCCTTTTTTTTTCTTTTTTTTTCTTCCTTCAGGTTGTTACTAACAAAACTCTCTACTGTTTATTAAAGCAAAGCTACAGTAAATTCTTGCAGTCTTACAGCAGGTTTTCATATTACCAGTAGGACTCGCATGCATGGATTGCAGTCACACACACACGCTCACAGACATTATACAGTAGCCAGTTGCCACCATAAAAAAACCGAAAAGAAAGAAAACAGACATTCATTTCTTTAAGTGGTCATCATTAGAATCGCACCAAATTTTTGGATAAAAAAAAATACTGCACAGGTCTTCCACATCTATAAGGTAAATCATCCCTTTCACAATGGACGGAGCTCTCATCTCCATTTGTTCAACATGCATCGCTAAAGCTTGAAGGCACGCTGGCCAAGGAGAGCCCTGTTCTTTTGTCATCTGAACTCCAGTGTGCTGCTAGCGGGGTGCAAAAAAAGGACAAAAATAAAGCCAAGCCCTTTTGCAGCACACCGGGAAAAGGTCATTTGGAGACCACAGTACTTGGAAGGCAGCCCAGCTGCCTGGATTCTACTGCTAACTGTGCTCTTGGAGGCATTGAAGGAACACACTTGTGTTTAAAAATGACACATAAAGGCAAATTTCTGCAAACCCTTTATTTTCAAACTGCCTAAGGTACACTAACACTCCTTCTAGAAGAAACTGGTCCTTCAGTCACCAGCCTCAAGTGGGAAACTTCCTACCTGCTGTATTAAACACTGAAGCACCAGAGGTTATAGGGCTGATGTGTTTGGGCATTCACCAGCTTCAGGGAAACTTAACATTAGGAAAGAAAAAAAAAAAAAAAGAAGGAAAAAAGATGAAAAGAAATCCCCAATGCCTCAAGAGCACTATATCAAACCAGAACTCTTGGGCTACTGACTGCCGGCACTGTCAGAAGCTGCTTGCTTCTGGGAAGACACCTGGAGGTTGAAGCCTTATGGTGATCTGGTATCCTCCCAGGGTGAG
Source organism: Ammospiza caudacuta (assembly GCF_027887145.1). Lineage (NCBI taxonomy): Eukaryota > Metazoa > Chordata > Aves > Passeriformes > Passerellidae > Ammospiza > Ammospiza caudacuta. The sequence continues at coordinate 26,439,567 of NC_080601.1, read as the reverse complement.
ATTTGCTGAGTTTTACTGATTGCAAGATAAAGCAGTGTTTCGGAAAACTAAAACCAACAAACTCATAATAACCATCACCAAAATCACCGTTGGAAAAATTCCATTCTTTAGAAGGTCTCATTGAGAAACATCAATCCCTGCTCCACGAAGCAGGGCAGATACAATTAACAAAACCCAGAGTGACCCGTCCCTCACAAGCTGGGCCTTCAAGGTCTAGTCCCCATATTATATTGGAGGGGAGAAACAAAAATAAACAAAAAAAAGAAGGTTGTATCACCTTTTCCTCCTGTTAAAGTTTTAATCCTCTTATTCCATTTTTATTTGTTTTTTTTCCCCCGATTCTCCCTTCCACTCTGCCACCTTAGCTGGGGGAGTTATTGGTACAAGAGTTTGGAGAGTCCTGCTCATTTATTGTGTTCAAGAGTACACACACCGGCTGCCGGGGCAGGTGGTGGTGGCTGTGCTCGCGGTGCTGCTCCTCCGTGGCACTGAAAAGCCCTTCCTCCTCGTCCCCGTGGGGACGGCCGCTGCAGCTGTCACAGAAGTCCAGGGGCCCGTCCAGAGCGTCATCGATGAGCCCGTCAAACTCTTTGAGGTCGTCGTCGTGGTGGCCCCGGTTGCACACGCAGACTTCTATGCCCGAGTCGCCGGTGAAACGGCGCTGCCTGCCCGGGGTCTTGTCCTTGGCGTCGGGAATGGCGCTGCTCTGCTCTAAGCTCTCAGAGCTGTAACCTTTCAGCAGTTCCTCCTTGCACTCTGTATCCTTATCAGGAGCAGCCCTCTCCACGAGCTCAGCTCCCGTGCTGGTGCTGCCGGGCTCGACGCTTTGCATTTTGGTGACGGCTCTCTCGTCCAGCACGGTGCTGGAGGGCTCGGAGTCCCCGCGGCCGGGCGCCCCGGTGCTGTCAGTACTGCTGATATTGCTGCTGGGTGCTGCAGAGCTGCTCTGTGCTGGCTGCAGGGCCCTGGGCGGGTCTGGGATTGTGCTACTGCTGCCTGCTGGGACACACTGCTGATGTAAGGCACTGTACGGGGGCGGGGGGGTCGGCGGTCGGTTCACCACTTCCTCATAGGGAGGTAGCAAATAGTTTGGCAAAAACCCTAGAAGTGGGAGGCAAGGAGGAGAAGTTATTTCAGGAGCAGTTTATCTCAGGAAACAAGTCACTAATACAGGTCAGTATGGCATTTATCACCTACCAGCACCTTCCCACTGAACAGCACAACAGGCTCTACAAAGGGGTGCCAGAACTTGTCTCAGGTGAGGTGTGGCATGTTTTAGAGAAGCAGCAAACACGGCAGAGGAGGGCACCATTACAGGAGGAGATGGACACAACTGGGAACAGCAGCCTGATCTCCTGGCTCTCTATACTTACCAGGCAAACCTCCCTGGACCATGTACCTCAATACAGCCCCATAAACCACACTGGGGAACGGCCTGTGTTGGCTGGAGGGAACAACTGCCCAGCCCTCTCCAACACTGCCTTCTCAACCGAATTTCCACTTTCAAGAGCAAAGATTTCATCTCACAAAGCATTATGCAAATATGAAGAGACATGGGCAGTTACAAGGAACTTGAAGATCCTGGCTTTTGGTTGCTGTTTTAATGCTGGATTCAATTCTTCTGGTGCAGTCAGAATAAATTGGCAGTACTGGCAAAAGAGTTTGGCTTATTGTACTTACAGCCTTTCAAACCCATGAAAAATTTTGTTTATTTCTTAAGAGGCAACAAAATAGTCTATATAGACAGAATGTACTTAAACACTGGAAACATTTAAGGGTAGCACTGCAATTTTCCATGTGCAATTGCATATCCCTGGGGCTGGGGAGGGAAAGGCTGCTGGGGATGATTTCTGAGGTGACTGCCAGAGTTTAACAAGAAAAGCGAGTTCATACATTCAATTCAACAGTCTGTCAGAGGAAACTCAGCTGTGGTACCTCCAGTCAGAAGGAGACTTGCTGCTCTAGCACAGCACAGCAGAACACAAGGAGAGCACAAAGTGATTGTACTTTCCCTGAGTTGTGGGCAACAGCTCCTTCATGCAAAGTCCTAGGGCTGCTCACCAGCAGTGTGGCCTGGGAACCACAGCACAGGGTGGGAGCCAGCAGAGTCTCTGCTGAGACTCCCCTTTCTTCCAGCCTGTGTGACCAAATTTTATGAAGCCACATCTCATACCTCACTCCCACCAGCATCAAGTCCAGGCTGGAAAGGAGGAGTCCTGAATGACGTACGTAAAGAACCTTTGCAGAAAAACACCCAAGGAATCCCTACACTCTCAGGAGTGGGTGTGAAGGTGCTGTAGTTGGTGTGGTTCAACTCCAGACTCAAGGGCTTTCTAGCGCATCCAACACCATCTCCTCTCTGCACACCATGGTGAGGCAGCAAAGCCCGCACAGCCTCTTGCTGAACCCAATTGCTGCTCCCTCCCTGCACCTAACACAGGCCCCGGCGGCTGCCGTGCTCCCCAGGCCGGCAGTGTGAGTACGTACGGAAATAGAAGGGCAGGGCTGAGTAGTTGTGCGCCTCCCGGTAGGCGATCAGGTTGATCTCGTGCTGCCGCTGCTGCGCCTGCAGCCGGTGCTTGGTGCGGCGGTGATGGCAAACACAGCAGCAGCTCAGGATGATGATGATGGTCCACACCAGCCAAAACCCTGCAGCAGAGAGAGGACAGTGAGTGTTAGCCATTGTGTCAGACCTGCATCCAAATGCAGGACACCCCAAGAAGCCAATGGAGAAGATAATCTGAAAGTCTGGATCTGAACCGGCACTGCTCTAAAGGCAGAAATATGTGTAGGCCAGGAGGCTTCAACACTGCCTGTGTGTGACACTGTGACTCCAACAGCCTTGCCACAAATGGATAACTCTCAACACACTTTGGTACAATGTATGTTCAATAGGTACAAGTCTGGAGAAGAATCAAATATGGAGGGCTCCCCCTCCATTGCTCCTACCCTTTGGTTACCATTTCTTCTAGCCAAAAATTAACAGAGCTGTGAATAGCATTGAGCTTGCCTCCCACAGTCACTTTGGTTTGAAAATAACAATCAAGACACAAAAGACACTCTGCAGATTGACCACAGAAGAAGAGAAAAACCCCAAGCACTATGTTTTGCTTTTGTTTGCACTGCTCTTTAATTTCCAGCCCAAATCTTTCATTGTTATGTTTAACAAAAACATGCTCTTTTTTTCATAAATGTCTCAAAATATTTTTAAAACTTATTTTTGTATTCAATGTCTTAAATTATCCAAAATTAAATTAAGCTAGCCTCCCTCTCTGAATCCTCAAGAAACCTAACTTCTGCTCTGTTTGTGGTCATGGCTGGTTTCTGTGCACTGCTGTACCATATGTACACTGCTCCTTAAAAGGGAATTTTAAAACACCACTTCCTGAATTTTACCCACACCCTCCAACATGTGGAATAACTCTCCCTTTCCACAAATTTCTCACTTGCATGCACTACAAAATGTTTCCGAGACACACTTCAAAAAACTGGAACATCCACTCCAGATTAGGCTTTTGTTTCCTGCAATTGCAGCCTGCAGCTTGACCTATCCCCAGTGTCCGTAAGCTCTTTTTTAAGCTCAGTTTTTGCATCTAAAGATACTGGGAGCACTTTTCCTTTAGAAACACATAGGCTTGGCAGCGACTGCTCGCTAGAAATCACAACACTGTTTTCTTTCTGTAACACCTCTGCCACTCTTCACTATTCCCCAGCAGTAAAAATGGAGATTCCTAATGCCACAGCCCATTTTCAGGCAGGCCAGTCTATCCTGTGGTATCAAACTGCTCTTCTCTCTCCACTAAAAACCTCTAGTCATGCCTTTACAATATCTTGATGTTTTCAGCATCCCCTGCTGTGTTTGCTGTGTTTTCTCTGCTAAGAGCTAGGTGGGGAAAGGTGAACAGTTTAGGAATTTGAAGAATGAAAGGCATATTGCTCTGGCTCAGGACAAAGAGCAATTGTATCATCCATCTCAGAGACCTGCACTGGGCTGCTGCAGGGGAACTGGATGCGCCATATCGAGTCTCTGAGCATTTTGAGTGGGGACTTTCACCTCCCTGTGTCGTAACCCAAATTCCTCATGTATTTTGGCACAGCAAACTGAAATCTCTCTCCTGCCTTGTGCAATCTATTTCCCTATTCAACTGGAACCTGCCTTACCACCAAACTTATCAAAACCTTCATCAAATGAAGGTGTTACATATTCTCCCACCCCCCCTTTTTTTTTCTTGGCTGGAAATGAAGGTTCCTGGGTAGTTTCTCTGGCCAGCCTGCTCAGCTGTACCATGCTGATCAGAGAAGAGAGTGCGATCTTCACTCCAGAGAAGCAAAGAAAAAAGTACTCAAGATGCTCTCTACACTTCCCAAACCAAAACGAGAATGTGGCCACTGACCTCTGAATACCCTCCTGTTTCTAAAAAAAGCCTTTTTATATAAACTAAGAGGAGTGATCCAGTCCACCCTTCACTCCAAAGCCAAACATTTGCAACAATTTCTGTAGCCTCTATCACTACCAAAATCTTGGTACACAAATGCAATACTTCAACTGTCTCACAGTTTGAAGACTCTCTCCAATAAATACACTTTATTTCTCGCTAAGAGACTGTCCCTTGGCTCTTGCTTGCTGAGGAAGCAAGAATACACTCATCAAAACCAGGTCATTGGCACAGCATGCCACCATGCAGGCCTGCAGTTCATCTTCTAAGTACTCCTTATTTTCAAAGAGCAGTCCATGATCATGAGTTCAATAACAATGGAAAATTACACCCAGCTATCCAGGGATTTTAGCTACAGTTATGAAAACAGATGCTTTTTAACACATTTGATCAAGTCCTTTCCCAAGGAGTCTAGATGCAATGGTAGTAAGCAGCACTTAATTAGTTAAGATGTCCTGGAGAACTGCCACTGTTAAGCAATCTCAGCTGCAGCAGCCAAATATTTCTGCAGGGAATAACTGCTCCCACCCAAGCCTGCATCCAGAAGATTAAAAAAGTATTTCTTTAGAAAACTTCTCTACCCATTCCAAAAAAAAGTCCCAAAGTGCTTTGCACACAAACTGATGCACAAGCTCGGAGTAGGGGTCAGAGTAAGCTCAGCCATTCCTGCAAAGAGGTGTGGCAATTCTGTTAACACGCAGCAACAACACACGACAGCTTAGGATAATAAATTAATGTTGGAGCCTACTGAAACCGCAGGTGGCACTGAAGTAAACACACCATAATTTAGTGCACTGCAATTTGGCCTCGGTGCCAGGAACAACACCTTCATTCTCCTGCAAAGGGTCTGTGCACGCTCGCAACTGCGAGCAGATGAGATCTGTTGTTTTTCATGAGAACTTCCAGAAAAAGAACCCACTAATACCACATTATTGCCTGGTTTCATTAACCACTGACACTTCCTAGAGCTTCTAGGAATTACTCAAGCCCTGACTCAGCATGAGCCTGGATGGAGGACTCAGCACGAGCCTGGAGGACTTGCCTGGATGATCACAGGAGATAGCAGCGTGTGCCCACCAGAGTCATTTGCTGGCCTGGCTTCTGGCTTCCTCTCTAATGGCTGTGTCCCCACCCTGGCACCCAAGAGCACGTCTGCCCTGCAGGGCTGGAAAGCCCCCAGTGCATTGGAAGCAATAGCATGGGACACCCATGGGAGCTGAGGCACATGAGGGGCTCCCTGGCTGTCACTTGGGCAGAGGTGCCAGTGCTGGGAGAAGGACTGGGTGCAACTCTGGTTGCAAGCCCAGTACCAGTGCAAGTGCTGGGAGTTCAGGGCCCCCATAAAAAGCTCTACAACACTCTCTTGCCAGGAGTTTGGGCACAGCTGCAGTTTTGGCTGCAGAACAGAAAACTGCAAAAGCCTAGAAAATATATAGTACGGTCGTTTATTTGGAATAAAGCTATGCTCCAAGGCCAAGTGCAATTGTAAATATTATGTCTAAAAGTATGGAGTGAACAGTGAAGATGTTCATGACTGAGCTGTGCATTTGTACACCTGGTGAGGGCTTGGCTTCAAACCAGCAGCAGGGAGGTAAGCTGAGCAGACCACTGGCGTGTGCAGCCAGCAGCTCATTTGGCAGGAGGGGAATTGCAAATTCACCCAAAGACAACAAAACATGAGCAGGAAACGCAGGGGCCAAGCAGAGCAGCAGTGCACACTAACACCTCCTTCAGGGTAAAAACAGGTACCAATTCTGCCTTGTGATGAAAATGGGTAAGATCTATGGAGGCAACTCAAGTTTGGCATTAAAAAGCCTCTAAAAGCCAAGTAAAACTGAGCTTCTGGTTGTGTTCAATGTTCCCAAAAGCATTCACTGTTGCCAAATGCCTTCCTCTTGCTCTTCAAGAGTTTTTTCTTCCCAAATGGATATGAGCTGTTTCTCATCAGCATTGTGTTGAGTTACCACTGCACTCACTGGAAAAGGAAAAATGATTGGGAGACACATTCTGAGCCAAATTCACCATTAAATGTCTGATTTGAGAGTATTTTCCACAGCCACCTGGCAGTGACCACTGGGAACAAAAGCTTATGGCAATCTCAGCACAACATGACAGATAAAAAAACAAACAGTGACTTTGGAAATACAACTTCTGATAGATAGCCAGAGCAGAAGTAAAGTACCAGTCTGGAGTGAAACAGGCACCAGGAGACTGCTAGACTTGAAGGCAATTTCAGTCTTGCTCTTGGTTCATGAAGAGTCAGAAGTTGCAACACTCCAGCCCAAAAACAACTGAGTCTTGAGAATCACTGCTATCGATATTTTTTTGTTAATGGCGATGCCTCCAAATGGACAGTGATGGAAGCAAAGGTGAAACAGACACAGCCAAGGAGTTGATTACTGCCAAAAGATTTCCCTGCCAGAGCACCAAAACCTTTAATGAAAGTAAAAGAATCAGCACCAATCTGTAAGCTCAGAGCTGTAAGCCTGACATGAGCAGGAAGCTCAGGAAGTCAGAATGGAAGCTGCAAAAACACCTGGGAATGGAATTAGGTCCCATGGAAGCCATCTCTCAGAACCAGAGGAAGTACTGAAGAAAGAGAAGGCTGCTGCTACATTTACAGAATTCTTGGGAAAGGGAGGCCCATCACATGGTCATACACCAGAGATGCTTCCTACCAGCTGTGAAAGAACATGCTTAATGCTTCAAGAAAAACCCCTTCTAGGACACTAACCATAGTTTTGATCAGACTTTACAATAAATAAGAATAAAACAGTTTAATAATTAAAAAAATCAGAGCAGTCCTTCCTCATGAAAAAGGAGGGAGCAATGTTTGCTTTGATGCTGTACTGTATTTTCTGCCTGGGATGTTGTCACCAGCAATGCCGTTGAGGGAAGCTCCTTTTATCCTGTGCAAAATGGAAAATGTTTTCTGGAGTGTTCCAAGGGTATGAACAGAGAAATTTGCCCTCAAGTTCATGGTAAACTTGGGCAAATGCCATGGCTCTGTTGGCAGGAAATCCCCTAAAACCAAGCCAAAACATACTGCAAAGTGCCTTTGTGTCTGCCCGACAAGCATCTGGATAATAGCTTTGGCTCCATGAGAGCTGGTTCTGAACAGAAGGAGAGGTGGGACAATCTCATTGACTAAAAAATGTCCCAAATGGTGGCCTCACAGTCAGTCATGGCTGGAAAAAAATTGTCTTCACAGGGCCAACACTATAATCAAAAAAGGGAAGAGAAATTTACTTGGTACCACAACCTGGATGCGCTGGGGCCTAATCGTGTCCTTTGGCAGAGGGGTCACATCATTTCCTGCCACTGCAGGCACAAGCCTGTACGAGCCAACCCTGCTGCTCAAGAATGCCAGATGAAGGATCCAGGCCATAGGCCCATGAACATTTTAAGAAGGAATAAAAGAAGCCGCTGAATGACGCGATCCTCTCCTGCCTGTCCCAACCATACCTCCTGCTGCTTCCTCCACCTCTTCTTGTGCCGGCACAAAGTTGTGCGCAACTGTGGTTTGAACTGGTTTGAGGAAACCAGAGCAGGTTGAAACTCGTTTGGCAAACACAGCAGCAGCGGCAAGAGAAAGACTGTGACTTTCAGTGACAGTTTTATGTTAGTTTAAGTCATTGGAACTGCAGTCCCAGCCTGACCTCATTGTAGGAAAAAGTTACTGAATATTTGTAGAGTACAATGGCAAAAGAAAAAAGCTGAAGACATCTCCAACTCCTGCTCGCTTGCTCCCAAACTGGTAACAAAAGGAGACACACGTTAACTGCAGCTGGTTTCTAGTTTTCAGAATAGTGCCCACTGTACACCCACTGCAACGAGATAAGATGAAAAAACAAAAGTTTCAGAAAAATCCTTATCCCATTGTGCAATGAGAGTCAACGTGAGGCAGTAAATCTGCAGACACTGCTTTTATGCCTCTCTCCTAGGGAGGGAGCCTTCCAAGGGCAATTGCTCCCATGCTCCAGATGACACATTTTTAAGTCCAGTCCCCCCCAAGACACCAATGTTGGTAAAATGAATGTTGAACAATAGTCTAACAGAGACCAGAGTGGAACATCCAGCTGAGACCACGTCCTGAACATCTGGGAACAACAGATCTAGGTACTTGGTGACAAGCTGGGTTGGAAGTATGTAGGGCAGGGGGTGAAACAACACTAGGAGTCCTCTTGCCTTTTTTCCAGGCTGTTTAGCACAGCACAGGTGGAAGCAGCCACATAGGGCAAAAGTCAGTATCTGCATAGCCAGGCTATGCCAGACAGCTTGCCTTCTGCTTTGGATCCGAGAATTTTACTGAGCCAGACCAAAACAAACTTAAGGTGATTTGGCTGTCTGGATTAGGCTACAAGAAGTCCAAGTAAATCAGGAAATAACTCCCTCAGTGAGCCTATTTATTATAAAGAGTTTCTGCATGGTTGTGACATCTGTTGTTTGCCCTATACTGTTGGTGAGGCTTTGTCATGGCAGGGTTATTGCTGCAGCACAGCTGAGGAAGAACAGCCCAAGGGGAAGTTTGAGACACCTAGGAAAGAGAAGCAAGTAGAAGCCTGGGTGAAAGGCAAGGAGCAGCAAAAATCTTTCTTTGAAAAAGGATGTGGGATAAGACAACATGGGGTAAAGATGAAAACATGGGACTGGTGCATAGTTTGACTGAGTGTTTTGGAGACTGCAGCAAACTCTTGGACATGAATTCCTATTATAAAGCTGACCTCCTGGAATATGTACGTGGTACAGCAGTTGCTTTAGTTTCAGCAACTAAGCAGATCCTTGCCAGAATTTCCTGGCAGCATGCTTTTTGGGAAAAGAACTGTCTAGCGATTCCAAGGGGAAGCGTGCAGAGATGAGCAGACTGTTCAAAATCAGCAAAAACACTGACTGTGCTGCTTGCAAACAGAACATTTTTTCCCATACAACTCTTCTACTAGGACCTAAACAGTCAAGATCTTTTTTCTTTTTTTTCTTTCAGAAACAGAGGGGCTCAGTATCTGCTAAAAAAGACAAAGAAACAAAACAGGCACAAGCAATATATGAATGCTCACTCATTACCAGTGCTGGGCTGCTGTACAGTACCTACATCATCCAAGACCAGCTAAAGTCCTCCAACTTCTAAATCCTCCAACTTTTTGCAAGCAGTGAGCAGCTGCCTGTTTCCATGCTCCATGATTCCTGAAGCATAGTGTACTATTTTTCCAACCACACAATGAAATATATTTTCTACAGCTGTGCTTGCTGTGTTTAGAGCCTCTGGAATAATTTAATGATTCCAAAGGCCAGGAGAGGCACAAGGATGGATGTCAGCAGACCTGGACTTAGTGTTCAGTCCACTTTATACTCTCAAACCTGGCAAAATCCAGAACCTCTGAGCCTAACTTCTTAGCCTGCAAAACACAGGAACTGCATTCCTCGATTACCTTCTCACTTGTATTTCGAAAAGTGGTATTTTGGAATGTCTAAGCAGTAAGACACCTGTCAGGCCTGGAAAAAGGCCAACATTGGAAAACTCCAGCAAATCACAATCACATCACAGAGACCTCAATAAAAACTGCTAGGAAGCAAAATCCAGTGGCAGCTGCCATTCTTCCCCTTGGGGACCATGAGTTCTCTGGGGAGTCCAGCTAAATTGTTCAATGAAAATGCTGACCCAGCTCATCCACCACTCAAACATCTTTTCCTATGTGAGGAAATGCAACAGTAAAGTACATTTTTCCATTTTATTATTATTATGTTCGAAGAAAATAAAAAAGACATAAAGCAGCTTTTGCCTCATCAGGCTACCAGCTACCAAGCTTAAGAACTAATTAGAACTTTACATAGTTATTAGACCTATATCTGTAAATCTGAATATAGTTTTATTATTTGGCAACACAGCACTGTTTTAATTTTTTTTTAAGAGGTGGGTGGGGAATCTGAACTGGGTTGTTATCTAATTTTAAACATAGGCTGTCCACCTGCTTGGCATATCATATTCTCCATTCCTCCACTCCACCCCTTAACAAAATAATACCTTGATTTTACATCCTATTCCACTACCCTCAACGACTGGTTTAAAATTACCACAATCTTACTTGCTGCCTAGAATTGCTGAGATCAGCCATTTTCAAAGACAAACTTCCCTCAAATTCCGTAACAGGGAAAAAGGTCCTTTTTACAGGAAAAATTCCAAGTGGCCACAAAACAGGATCATGTTTCAGAACACATGTCCACCAAAGACCAACTAGTTTTCCTTTCCATTTCAAATGCCACCCTCCTCTGCTTCTTCTTCCCACAAAGCTGTGGTGGTAGATAAATCCAGGATTTAATTCAACAGGACTAGCAAGAAGGTCTATTTTCAGGCACACAAAAGTCTGAAACACACACATTGGTGGTCTGAGAAGGTCAAGAGAAGCAAAAGCTTCTCAAAAGCTACTTCAGTACATGCATATGTTGGTTAAAAACAGAACAACCGTGAAGCCACACTTAAAAGGTGCTGCTATGTTAACTGCTCATTAACCAGAAGTTATTATTAACTTTTTAAAAGCTGATCTATTCCCAAGCATGTAAAGCAGTTGCTCTCAACTGCTCATATTAAGACTACTCACATTTACTATCACCACTTTTCACCTTGAAGGCCTTCAGAGGGCCTCAGCATATGTACCTATCAAAGATGCTCCACAATTGCTGAGCAGCTAAGCTCTCAACCCCTAGAATATGGGTTTAAAGGACATGCTCCCTCTATGACTCCTTCCCATCCAAAGGAAACCTTTTTCTTACCGTTTGGCAAAACAAGCTTTGAAAACATTAGCTGATTTTATATCAGTGTTGGATGTTTGCCTGAATTTGCAAAAAGCCTAGAAAACAGGTCTTGTGTTTTAATTACTTCCCTCATTTTGATGTGGTACACAATGCTCCCTGTGAGACAGAAGAAATGTGAACACACAGAAACCTATCTCCCCCAAGGAACCATCCAGCAGTGTGTGTGACCAACATGTTTATTCCATGATCTCACTGTGACCTGTGAGTCTGCTCTAAAAAGAAGCCTTTAACATTCTGCCTCCTTCTAACAAAATCTGGTTTTGTCTTCCAAGAACTTTTATGATGCAGCCAGGCACTGCCAAGTATAAAGACAGTGAAACCATCCCATTAAAATGGCAGGGGGTTACTGCTTGGACCAGAGTGTTTGTATGCAATCCAACCAAGCCTCTCTTTCAAGATGTCCATGGGAGAAACATGGTGACCGTGCCACCAGTTCCACTGCGCAGCTGCACTCCAAACTGCTGCTCAATTTAGATCCTGCTTGCTAAGGAGCCTGTGAGCCTCTGCACACATGCAACTTCTTCTAGATTCCCACCCACACAAATGCAAAACCAGGTTTGACCTTCCCCACTCTGCCCTGTCCATGCATCCCCCTCTGGCCTGAAAAAATTCCTGCCATCTGTCCTGCCTGGGCTGCTGACTGCTACAGTCTGATCCAGGCACTCCAAGGCTCCAATACAGTCACGCCTGTTTCTCAGCCTGCTACAGTCCCTGGAGCTGCCCATGGCTCCCTAACCTGAATTGTTCACTGAACTGTTTGGACATTTTGGAAAACAAGTCTGCTGTAAAAGGTCTGCAATACATTAAAATCCTGCCATAAGTATTGACACAGCAGCCACTGGAGTCTGAGCACAGTGTGTCTTGAAGATGCTTACTAGAGAGTCCTGTTCAGTTTATAACCACATCCCCCATACTTCACTGGCTAATTTGAGAAGTAAAAGCATGTTTCTAGACTAAAGGATGAAGTGTCAGCTATTCCTGTCCTTGGATCCAGGTTAAGTAACAGTCTTTGTACGTATAACACATTTCCACACACAAGCTACTTTGGGAAAGTGAAACTGTGGGCACAACAGAGGGATTAAGTAGAAATCATAGTTGCATAAAAACTAGAAGATACCATTGGGTGTGGTAAGAAAGTATCTCCAGTCTCTAATGTAGGGGTACAATGTTCAGAGCACCACATTTCCAAATTCCAGGAGCAGAGACGCCCTCCCAGCCTAGGCTCAGGACAGTACAACAGTACAACATCAATGTTCAACTTTTTGTGTCCCTCCTAGAGAAAGAAGACACCATCAGACTGAACAAGCTTAAGTTTTCCTTTAAAACTCAGCATTTATCACTTTCTTATGCTTTCAACTTCCCATTTTTCCATATATCTTAATCAAGTTTTGCTGACCACCTGCTCTGACCTCCCTGCTGCCATCTAAGGGGACTCAGCAGGTACAGTCACTCAGCCATTTGCTGGAAACTTCGCTATTTTTAAATCTCACATTTTGGGAAAAAGGAGGTAAGAAGGGTTGCAATGGGCAATGTGTGATCCTCACAGTAGAACATTCAGCCACTGCAAACCCACAGGGTTTACCCAAGACTCTCTCTGCACAAGGACTCTGAACGGTCCTGAAGAGAATAAGCACACTGGCCCTCCTCCTTGAAAGGACATCTTTAAAAAGATATACCAGATTTAAACTTGTTGTGCTTGCCAACAAAACCAACAGATAAAACCATGAAACCAATAGATAAGACACTGAATTAATTCCCTGTTGAGTGTGTCAAGCTCTAGTGTTGTGTGTATGGCATTTCTCCCTCAAGCTGGTTTCCTTGCTCCTGTAGAATGTCATCTTGAGTACCCAAATCAGTGAGAAGAGCAAACAAGAGTGGCAAGATGACCCATTACTCCTGAGAAAGCACCCACTGTGACAACCCTATTTCCTTGTCTCATCACATCAGCTCTGGATTGTGCTGCAGTGAAATGCAAAGGCAATGCACAACAAGGGCTGAATACAACACCCCAGGGGACACAAGCCAGACCTGTAGTATGGTACAAGAGCCATGCAGGTTAGGAAGGGAAGCCATACAAAATGGAAGGACTTACACCAGAGTTCATAGTAGTAGTTGCAACACTGGGATTGTCCACAACAGTGGCCCGTTTCACATATGTAACTTTGATTGTTGACACCCATGCAGGTTTCCTTGTCCTAAAATTAAACAGACACACTTTTAAGATGCTTTGTCAGTATCTTTTGTAAATGTTTTACTTGATGATCTGCAAGCATTTGAAAAGTACAAGTTATGGTCTTTGGAAACTCTAAAATACATAAGGAGGTTAAAAGACATCTAAGGACCACCAAAAAAACAAAGGACCATTCAGAAGAAAATCCCCATATCTCCAAACCCATGAGTTACACTGTTTTAGCATCTAGTCAGCACTGCTGTCTCATTATCCCTCTCCTTTTCCACTAAAAGTTACCACAGTTTGGGAGCCAGGCATTCTCTTAGAAGAAGAGATGACATTTATTCCACATTGTACACAATATCACTGTATTACTGGGGCTGAATGCCAAGTGGAGGAAAAGCATTCATAAAGGGAACATCATAATTTGAGAAAAGACTGCTTGGATTCATTTAGATCTAAGTGATAATTACAATATGTTCCTGCAAGATTCCTATCTAAAATGATTTCTTCATAATTAGCCATGTGCTTTATGGAAGATCAGCATTCCTGTAAAACTTCTTCCTGGAATAGAAAGTAGTCCAGAAGCAGAGCCAAATCAGCTGTAGCAAATCACCCAGCAGGTCCTCAAGACACCTAACATGGAAAAGGTCTATGCTGTGAGGTCTCAGTTCCCCACATGGTGCACCACTTCTCAGAAGTCTGTGTTTTCCTGCTAGTCTGAAAATATGGCTGGAAAAAAGTATAAAACACAAGAAAACAAAAGCATTTTACAGGCAGTGGTTTGTACATCCTCTATTAGGTTTTGGAGCAACCTGTGAGTTCAAAGAACACTATGGAATTTAAGAAACAAAAAAATTTGTTTCTTAAATTAATTAAATAATTTCTTAATTCAATTAAAACCACTGTAACAAAGTTTTTATTGTCACTTTCTTTCACTTGAAGTCTATTTCAAGGAAACGAAAATGTGGGTAGGCTTATACTGAAAGCTCTGTTGAAAAAAAAATAATTTTGGAAGTATCAACTTGCAAATAAGAAAACACCAACCCACTAAAGCCCAACAAAACCCCACCAGTAGGTGACAGGGATGCAAATCTGTGGATCCCAGCACTGGCTGAACTGCACTATTCTTCTCATTTATGTGAGTCCACCACAGCCACACTATTCACAAACTTCTATGGAGCCACCACACATGCAAAATACCAAGTGCATTTTAATGCTGAACCACCTCACTGAACAAGTCATGTGAGGCAGCAGCTTCAGTGCAGAAGAGTCCTGCACTACGTTTTCAGTTTATTCGGGGATCTGGAGGAGAACAAGCACTTCCCCACCACACAGCACCCTGGTTGGAGCCACATCTCACCAACACAGGTCTCTCACCTAAGCACCCAAATTACAGAAGCAACATAACTCCTGAGAGCAGAACAACCTCCTGCCATCTTTTCTCCTAAGAAGTCACACCAACTTTTGATCATGTGAGGGCACAATTCAGCTAACACAACTCAGCATATGATGTACTGCTTCCCATTCTTCCATGGATAGTGTTATTTCCACAAAAGGCTCCAAAAACCACCTTTAAAATGCACCCGAAGAGGCAACAAGCTGGAGGGGTCTGCCTCTATTTTTCAGGAAGAGGCAAACATTTTGCTGGACAGACCAGTCCAGAACTACTACAGGCAGCTAAAGAAACATTTGGTTCTTGAGATGTTGGCATGCCTTGAGATGTTGGCATGTCAAAAGTAAAAAAAACCCACCATTTTCCTATACGGTAAAGAGGTGTTTCCATCTCTAACTGATGGCAACTATTAGGAGACTTTGCTGAGCCAGCACAGAATTTTCTGCTTCAAGCCTGCTACTTATTCCAAAAATAGTAATTTTAGCCAGCAAAAGAACTAGAACTAGGACACATCTATTATCTGCTCTTATTAGTTTATTTACATTTTTCCTCATTTTTGTTTGCTTTGCAGAGCTAATGTAAGTGATGAACAGCATAGATTTTGGCTCTCATATGAAGACAATTGAGAAATTAAGATGCCATTGCAAAACTGCAATCCTGTTGATAATGCTCAAGTCAGAGAATGACTAGCTGAGGTTTGTGGTTGTGACACATGAAGATCAGTGTGACCTGTTGAACCAGCAAATGAATCACATGGAGCTGGTGAAAAACCAGTCTCACAGTGCCATTTTATTATCTTCTCTGCATCACCACACTTGATCCATCCTTGACCACTTCTGGCTTACTCCCCAAAAATTTCATCCACTCAGTTTTGCCTACTTCAAAGAGTAGCAATGAGGACCAAATCAGTGTCTTTGGGGAGCAGCAACTCATAACATCTTCAACTATATTTTTCCCACTTAAAAACTTGGAGCACTACTGATTTCAGAGACTTTCATCGCACCATCCTTTTATTTGAACTTACTGACTCCCTCTTGCCAACTTCATTATATTTGAAATGACTTTTCCACACATGCTTACGTGCAGGGCTGCTCCTTGTTAACCCAGCTGGCCAACACGTGTCAGGACATTCTCAACAGAGGATCCTGAGCAGCTAGGATGGTGTTCTGCAGGTTCCTCCTGGAGATCAAGTCTCAGGCAACATCCTGC
Organism: Ammospiza caudacuta; assembly: GCF_027887145.1. Classification (NCBI taxonomy): domain Eukaryota; kingdom Metazoa; phylum Chordata; class Aves; order Passeriformes; family Passerellidae; genus Ammospiza; species Ammospiza caudacuta. The sequence continues at coordinate 26,423,549 of NC_080601.1, read as the reverse complement.
TTCCCATCTAGAGCAGAGTTTATATCTTACTGCCCATTCTTTATACACTGACCAAGACAAATGCTCTTCCCCGCTAATGTACATGTGCTTGTACCTCCAAATAGTCCCACAGCTGGGGTTCTGAAGTCCTTGCAGTACCACCAGCCACACTCCTCAAAGTCGAAGCAGCTCATTTTGGAGCCTTTCTGCTGACCTCTGCCAGCTCAGCCACCAAGAGGCTTTTGGGAACATGGAGCTGTCAGACTTGGGGGCCACATGTCACACCCAGAACTGTCACCCTTAATTCTGTGACTTAATTAAGTCACAACTTAATTCTGTGAAACTGTATTTCCAAACAGTTTCACAGAATTAAGGAATAATTTGGTTTGGAAAGGATCCCAGCAGGTCACATGGTCCTACTACTGAATGGCATGGCTACCTCTTAACACTGGGTTACACAGCCTGGCACAGGGAAAGAGATAAAAGGTAAAGGCCACAGATCTTCACAATTAGAAGTCTACTAGGGAAAGATTCTGGCACAGGGAGAGCATTGTTTTGGGATATGTTATAGGTGACTCCTTTGGAACAAGTGTTTGTCTCCTTTCCTCTTTTAAGTCAAGACTCATTTCTGTGAAAAGCTGAGCCACTGTACAGTTTGCTCCTTTTCTGCAAGTCAAGGAACAGGTTATGTAGAGCCACCCTGGCCATGACAGAGACCATGACACTCTTTGTTAGGAAATTTCTACTTACTTCCAACCTCTTGGATCTGACTTCACTTTCTATTTAAATCTCCGGCTGTACTTTTCATACCAGCAGCATTTTATTATTTCTACTTCCTTCTCCCATGCATTCTTTGTGTGATAGGCTGCCAAACTAACTACTTAAGATATATCAGCAATACAGTTATCTAGAGTCTAAATGTCTCCTGGAAACAATATCCCAAGTGCTTGTGCTATGAAGTGTACTATTCCCTTTTTCACACTAAGAGCCATACACAAGGCACAGGGCTGAAAGAGTAATTTTATAGATAAAGAAAAAATAGATGGTGGAAAAAACTCTCATAGAAGCAAAGCTGGAGCAGTCATATTTTATTGACCTGCCTTTGTTTTTAACTTCCACAGCAAACAGCACTTGTAATGGTAATTTTTAGTCATTCTTACTAGCGTGGAGTTTCTATTAAACTATTACAGAAGGGTTTTGCAATATTTTTAAGGTAGCCTTAGGAAAACAAGGAAGGGGGAGGGCTTCTTTCCAAAAGCACTTTCTTCCCCAACAGCCAGTGGCTATTACATTCCAGAGTGGGCTTCCCTGCTGAAGGAGAGTCTCGTTTTCTTGTTGTCCAGGCAAGCAAGCACATCCCTCCCCACCATCCTTTGTTCAGTTAACTGTAGACGCCTCCAGGCAGGATTACTAAGCAGGATCTACATGGGTCTGCTCTCAAAGAGCATTCAGCCCCATTAGAGCAGAATAGTCTTGTTTCACAACTAAGAAGCCAGAACATGCTGTTCATTATCTCCCACCTGCAAATCCTAGGAGATTCCCAGTTAGTTTCAGGGGATTCACTTTGTTCTGTAAATCAGCACGTACCCTAGGCTGCATGTTGTATCACTGCCTCCTGGTACCACCCTAGGAGTTGGTCTGAGAAACTGGAATCACTCAGTCCCTGACACACAAAAAGCCAGAGTGTTTGGGAGAACACTGCAGACGTGGAGCCTGTGTTCCCTCCCAGTCCAGTTCAACAGAAACAATCTGTGATATGTGGTACAGGCTCTTGTCATGAAACTGGTTGAGCTGGGAAGATCTTACCTGGTGCATTTTGAGAGTCTCTTCATATAAGATGGGGCATTTTGGATTAGTTTTCACATGTCATAAACTTTATAAAGTAACAGTGAATAAGATTCTTTTTCTTAACTTATTTTCTTGTTGATATATGGAATTTGTGATAAACCCACAACCATACTGGCAACTCTGCCAGTAGTCCACTTTTGCTGTCAAGTGCTTTTACAAATAATCCTTAAAATATCCAGCAGCGGCAGATATAAGAGAACTCAAGGCAGTGATGTATGTTGTCACATCTGAAGCCACAGCAAACAGAAACGTCAGTGCCAAGGAAAAAAGCCAATTATTCTCTTCACCTTCCACTCAAGTATTAGACCTTTACTGGAGGTCTGTGTGACAAATTAAAGGTCAAAATCTGGGGCACAATCAAGACAAGAGCCATTCGTGAAGGTCTGAAGGTTGACTGTGCTGCAAGGAAAGATGGAACAGACCTCCTTACCCTACTTTTGTAAAGGTTCTCAGTGGTAAATTGTTGGGTTAAATAGCTGTAAATCTGTTAGGATTTACTGTGTCTGAAGCCAATGTTGGATATGAAGGAAAATAACTGATTGACAGTGGAGTTCCATCATAATAAAAGGATCAAGGCACTTCTCTCTTTTCTACTCTCAAAAGTCAGCAGTTAACCTGGGCACATACTGTTGCTAAGTCAGAAGGGAGAAAGATGAAGATGAGCAAATTCCAGGCTAGCATGGCTCTTTTCCAAGCTGAAAATTAATATGTGCAACTGCAGCAACAAACATCACAGCCCACACTCAGAAGTGCATAGTTGGCAGCTAACAGCCTACAGAAGTTGACTCCTCAGTTGACATTAATCAGGTAACCAAAACCAGCAGCAGCCAGTATCACAAAATCTAATAATCATTTTAGCTTTTTGCTCTGTCTCCTCTTTCCACAGAAATCCTGACTCTATTACCCTAAATATGAGCACCTTTATATGACCTCAATGTGTCATTCAAACTGGCAGACTGTCCATTCATCCTAACCTTGGTAATACCCTGGGAAACGCTTGGAAATGTGACTTGCATTTACTTACAGCAGTTTATAGGCCATTCCTGTCTCCTACTATACCCAGTTTTTTTTACTTACTCTAATTCCCTAATTTCTCCAAATTTCACTACAGCATTTGCCAAGGCACTACACAGCAAATTACTATTTTAACAGGAAGAGATGGAGAGTTACTACAGGATGAGAGGAGTAACTAAAGGCCTGAATAAGAGGAATACAGACAGAGGGACTCAGAGAAAAGCCCAGCAACAGGATGAAGGGAGACTGCCAAAATGGCATCTGCAGAAGGGCAAGATACAACTGGTTTTAACAGGGCTTGGGCTCCACGTGTGACCACTCCAGACCTTCTGATTTCACAGCTCTCATAGGGACTTTGGTAATAAGCATCTATTTAATAACAAATCAAGATCCTGACCTAGTTATTTCGGTAATCTCATTAATTGCAGGCAGCAGTCCCTTGCTCTCAGTACCCAGCCACACCCAAAACAAGCAGGATGGATGTAAGCAAGTGACACTATCCTCAGAAAAATGCATTGAAGTTTGTATTTTGAGTAACTCACAATCAGTATTTGAACCATATATATTCTTTAAGCATTCTGAGTAACAGAATGGAAGTGGTTGTCAGTATATTAAATATGTCAGAAACAACTATTTGATATCCACTATTTACCAGTTCCCACTAGGCTGTTACTCAATCTCACATATCAGACTATCACTAGTGTTGGTTAGCAAAGTGCATCAGCAACAGCTCATGAGAATGCAAACACAGAACTACCAAAGAAAATGATCTCTGTCTGATAAGGCACTTAAGGGGTAGTAAGTTAAAACTGCTACTGAAAATACTAGGTTGGAATGCCCAATCTTGCCACAGGGTTTACAACAACTCCTGGTTTACCAGCAGCCCCCCAGTTCCTAATCAAAGTTAATCTTAAACTCAGGAGATCCTTTCGGAGAAGGACAGCAGGTGGGATCACAGCAAGGACAGGCAGAACTGCTGGGGAACCCGGGGTCACCAGGGCATCTCAGGACCCACAGACACCAGTGTGGCTGAGCCCTCAACCAAAGCCTCCAGACATCTCCTGCCTTCACAAACATTACACCTGTGAGTCCTCTGGAACATAAAAGCAAAAATCCACCATCTGAGCAAGTGTCATGCCTTTGGTGGGTTCAATTTAACAAAAACACCCAAGACTGCCACAGATGAAAGTGGCTTTGACTGCTGGGAGTTACTGGAACCTCAAGTGCCAGGCTCTGCCAGCACACCAGGGGATAGATTCCTGTAAGCCTGCCTTATAACAGACAGCTGAGGCCAAGAAATAAATCAAGTCTGGACACTTCTTCTTAAGTCACCCACCACAAATTTTGTTTTGCGGAATGTGGGGGAAAAAAGTGTAGTAAGTGCAAATATGCAAACACTTTAGAAGTATAGTAAGTGGGGGAGGAATGATGCCTCTGAGCTGTCTCAGGCACAATAAAGATCTCCAAAATGGGAATTCTAATCCACAACATTTATTGCTTCACTAATGCCAGCATCAGGAGAATTATATTTAGATCACCATGATTAATCAGCCACAGCAGACCCATCCTCACCCCCAGCAGATGCAGAACCTCCAAGGTTTTATTACCTTTATCTGAGGAACAAACTGGTTTGTTGCATCCATTTATCCTGAAGAAATACTCCAACTATCTTTAAAGGGACACTCTCCTTTCACAGATCATGGACACTTTGATATATTTCAATAAGAGCTGGTTTGTTTCATTTTTGTTTACTGCAAGTTTCAATTTCAGATTCTGACAACTACACATTAGTGTTTTAAGCACCATATGTTTACTTCCTCACTCCTTGCTAGAAGCTTCCCAGCTGCAGTCCTCAGCCCTCTCACATTAAAGATACACACTTCTAGACTTCTAGGAAATTACAGCTTTGAGGAGGTCATCTTGCACTTTGTTGGTCTAAACCACCAAACAGAAGACCATGCTGAAAACCTCAAGCAGTTAAAATTAAAACCGAAAGCATTTGGAATCCAACTTCTTCTTTTACTCTTTTTCCTTTTTCATTTCTGCAGTAAACTAGGCAAATGTATTTGAGCTACCGTCTCCAACCTTAGGAGGAAATGCTCACTCAAAACTAAAAGCAGAGATCCCCTACAATCATGTTTCCTTGGATGGGAGCTTTAAACACCCACACTGCACTGATGTCATATAATGCTGACCTAGCTTTTCAGGCATTTAAATATCATCCTCACTGCAACAATAAAAAAAACCCAAATCAACCAGACACCTTACTTTTACCAGGTGTTTGGCAGTCCATCTGCAATGCTACAATGCTGCTGGCTCCCAAAGAAGAAACGAAGGCAGATCCAGGGAAAGCAGCTGTTCAGTGCAGTCCAGGGGTGCAGAGCAAAGGGTGCTGGTCCTGGGGAGCCAAAGGTCTCACTCTGATCCTTCCACCCTCACACACAGCTCATGGGAGGGCACCACACTCAGCACCTCTTCCCTGAGACTGCAGCCCAGGATTAGCATCCCTTGCGTTGAGTGAGAACTACAAAGGGCATCCCAGACAGCCAAGTGTTTACAGTCTGAATGCACCAAGTAAAAACCAAGACACAATGGAGGTGCTGAGATGTTCCTGAATTCCTCCCCTACTTTCAATTAAACAGTACTGTTCAGTAATAATCCTTGGAAAAAGAAATTTCTGAATAATATTTCCACGTAGGACACACTCACAAACACTTTTTTTTTAAAGATTAAAAATTATTAGAACTAAGAAAAGTGCAAGCAGCTCTTTCCCACTATATCCTTTATCAGTGGATAAAAATAGTCAACTTTGCTCTTGTGTTCTTGAGGCAACACCTTTTCTTCCTGCTTCCCGTAAATGCCTCTATTGATGCCGAAAAGTTACCCAGCAGAGAAAAAAGTACCATCCATCCACTGAGACAACCAGATGTTCACTGTTCCAGCAAATGAAGCCAAATTACACCTAACTTCTACTTTTACACCTTATGCAGCACCCCAGCTGCACTGAACGCATCTCTAAAACAAAATGGATTATTTAAAAACAGGAACTTTAGAGAAGAACACATCTGTGAGTCTCAAGCAATCTCAGCATTGAAGCAGCTACATCTCACTGCAATTTGAGAGTTACCTAAAGCCATTCAGCCTTTGTGCCTGAATTTCCCCCTCTGGTTCAGTTCCTAGTTTTTAAGGCAAGTCTCTTTGCTCTGAGTGCTAACAAGTGAACTATTATTTATAGCTATTGCACCAATCACAGAAGGTCATTGTGCTAGAGGTAGTTTCTTATGTAAAACTCTTTCGGATGGGGGGGGAGGGGTGTGGGGGTGGGGAGAGAGCTGCATTTCACCAAAACTGAACTGATAAGGAAAAAGAGACAGCACTGTTTACTCAGCAGCGCGTCGAAGCCTTTTAGCACTGATAAACAACTGAAAGTAGGTGGTTTAAAGCATGTTATGGTCCAATCTCGACTTCTTAATGTTAAATTAGAAACTGCAAGCAGCACTCTGATATAATTCAGTATTTATTGTGGATTACAGATCACAGCAGTGCTGGAAAGAGTTTACAGTTAGATTCTCCTACAGACGTGCCTCCCAAACCAAAAAAAGGGCTTGCTCTCCCCAGCCTAGGAACACATAGTTGGCACCTCCTCCAGCAGAGAGCAGCTGGGCAGTTGCTACCATTTCTCATTCCACTCGATGTTACCAGCTATTAAATTATCCCAAGTTTCTTGTTCAAGCTCAAACTCTCGCAAAACAATTTTAAAATCACCAAGCTGTGGGTCACAGCATGTTGCCATTTTCCATTTGGTGCCTTTTGTTAGAGATGGGACACACACACACGTATATACCTCTCCCTGGGTATTTTCTGGGATTTTTTCCCTGGTTTTTCTTTTTTTTTTTTTTTTTATCCACAGTTTTACATACAAAATAATGCCTGTACAAGAAAAACGTTCAAAGTTTGGCATGTTTTTAAGAAATGCAAACGCAATTTCATTTAAAGGACTGCGGAAAGCACTCTAAAACCGAACGGCACAAAGAGCCTCCCTGCTCAAAGCCTCCAACAACAACAAGGAAGTTCCTATCCCCGGCTCACAGTTTTGCTCCTTCCTCGCTAATAAAAAGCGTCTCTCACACAACTGTGCACTCGGATCACACACCACGGGTGGGGAAGTGCTGATTGTACAGTTCCGTTTTGGGAAAGTCAGAAATCATATCCTTAGAGGTGGGGGAAATAAACATAAAAGTAATCGGTCACATCCTCCACCTGAGCAAGCAGCTCCCACCGCACTTCAGCCGGTTGGTTACCTGTCTGAGACCCAGGAGGAAAGGCATTCTGCAGGCTCATCCTCCACGCCAGCACATGGGAAGGCAGGAATTTAAAGCCCCACAGCAACCATTTCTTCATCTGCTGTGGGCAGCCCGCTCCTCCGATCCTATTTAAACCAGGGCTTCCTCAGCTGGGAATGCTAAGTAAACAGGGTCCTGGGACACTGCACGCACTCGCTGGCTCCCCCTCCTCCTCCTCCCACTCCCTGTGACATATCTCAGACGCAGCCCAGCCGGGGTGTTTGCAAGGGGGAAATGACATCAGGTCGGGCAGCTCTGAAAAAAAGCCCCAAAAAACAAAACAAAAAAACCCTACCCCAAGCAAAAAAACTAGAACAACCCCCCAGCACAAAAGCACACACATACAAAACCCCCAACACAAACAAAAAAAACACCACGCCCCCACAAAAGGAAAAGAAAAACCCCACCAAAAGGCAGCCCTGATCCTTAAGAGTGCCGAGCTGCTGGGTGACACCAGGCAGGTCGCTGCAAACGGGACCTGTCAGGGAGCCCTGGTGGAGCAGAAGTGCAGAAGCGCTCTCCTCCCTGCTAAGGGGTGCTGCAATGGAGGGCGATCTATTAAAAATGTTGTCATCAGCCACCAGCGTGGTGATGATTAAATCTCGCTAAGCAAAAATAGACAGTTCATCTATTTCTGAGGAGAAAGTCAAGTTTGATGGTGCCTGCTGGACAGCACTGGAGTCCTAGATGCCACCACAGTTGTTTCCCCGAGTACCTCCAGACCCTGAGGACCTGGGTAATCTTCACAGATTCAAAGCACTTCCCAGCCACCTTCTGCCTACCACAGTTCCACTTTTTCTGACTCATAGCACCGTTCAACTCTCAGCCCCTGATAACAGCTGTCCCTCTAAAGAAACAGCAACAACTTCCCTGATTTCAGAAGGATCAGGATTGGACCCTTCCAGCATCAGACAGGTGATGGGAAGAGTTTCAAATCCACCTCTCCCCTAGGAAAATCTGACTAGCCCTGTCAAAAGGTTTCTCATTCTACTTGAGCTCATTTCACATTTTCATGCCAAGGGGCAATTAAGCCTTATAAACAAATTTATCATCCGGTGCCCAGGATGGCATGTCTTGTTTGTCCTCCCCCAAGCAAGGAGTACAGCAAGTTCCACAGTGGTGCAGAAGATGACACTGCAGAAGGTAATCTAAATTTAACTTCCTTTTCTACCTCCACTTTGAAAGTTCAGCAACCTCTTTTTTTGTGCTTCTCTTTAATCAGCAGCTGTCCTCGTCTGTCGGAGAGGGGGAAGTTTGGGACACCACTGCCACTCCCATGTGCCCCAGCAGCAGCTCCATGGATATTTGACAGAGGACAAACTCCCCTGGCTTTTGACCTCTTTGGCTTTGGAGTCCAACAAATTAAAATAAATGACAAGGGAAGGAATATCGTTTTTTTGCATAGTGAATTCACTGAATGCCTTTTTTAGTACCAGTTTTATTAGTAATTTCAGTACTTCAGGAGAGAGAGAGAAATCACATACAATTCTTGCAAATGCTAATTAGAAACGAGAAAAAAAGAAAAGAGGAAACTAAAAAAAAAAGCAGAACAGACACCCCTTGCCACCCAACAGCTATACAGCTTTCAGCAGTGTCAGAAAAAGACACCCATTTTGCACATGCCAGAACCACTCAGTGACCACCACTGCTGCCTCCTCTCAGTCCAGCCCAGAGTGGTTTCCCAAATGAGAACCTCACTCTGTGTGTCCTCTCCACAGCTGGACTGGGAGACTACACACAAGCATTACTTATTTTTACACCAATTTCAAGGTACCATCTAAAAATGCTGTTTAAGGGTAAGCACATCCCTGATTTCCCTAAGAGAAAACAAGCAAGGAAGCAATTTCCTGGAGGATACAAAACATCAGTGTTAAATAGCATCAGCCAGGCAATGGGATTTTCCAGCTTTTGTGCTCTTGGATCAAACTAACTCTCAACCTTTGCTTTTCCAATTCTATGGACAAACAGCAGTGATATAAAAGGGCAGCTTTCTGTTTTAGTAATCTGTTCTGTGGCCTTGCACTGGCCTTTGAAACATCCGATTTTGGCTGTTGCTATCCAGAGCTGTGGACCAGGCAGATCCCAGGGCTGAGCTAATGCAGCAGTTTCTAAATCCCTACTGGCAGAAGAAATCTAACTTTAACCACCCGCCTCTTCCCCAGCACACACTCAAAAGGCAAAGCATCATTCCAGATCTAAGACAACTTGTGAAGGACTATCAAAAGCAGGAACTTGGCGGAAAAGCAAAAGCATCCTAATTTATGTGTGAATTTAGCAATCCTGGAAAGACTGACACAAAAAAGGTGGTTTGCAAGCAGGCATTACCACATTGGACTGCAGCAGGAGCAGCCACCTCTCTTGCAGTGACAGCAGCCAGTAACATGCTCCACAACTCTGCTATAGGTGACTACGGAAAAAACCCTGTAGAGGGACAGAAAAAAAAAAAGAGCTGGACAAGGTAGCTCATACCCTTATAAAACACTAATCAACACCCTTAGAACCTCTGCAAAACACCTAGGTTCTCCTAATCGTTGCAATTGCTTTGGATATACCAACTGGTATCCTTTTACCCCCTTCTCTTTTATAAGTTCATAAATTCTTGCCCCAAAGCACTGCCTGGTGGCAGTGAGTTTCATAGATGGTGGTTGTGAACAAATAGTTTCTTTCATCAGGAATGAATTCACCACCTTCTAATTTGACTTTCATATTATTAGCAGGTGGGAACAGAAGTCCTCATCCATCTTCTCACCCATTCATTACTCTGTACCTGTTAGCTATCTTCTTATAAAAGATATCAATCTTCCCTATCCTCTTAATGTAAAATCTTATCCCAAAGCCTTCAGCTGCTCATTGTCCATTTCCAAAACCCTTCTAATTTTCTCCTGCTCTCGGCTTGGGGGAAACCAGAGCTGAAATAATAATTATTTTAATGAAAGCAAGAGCAGCTCTAAGGCAGAATCAGGACGGGTTCACTGCCTTTACACAAACCTGGAATTTAAGATCTGCAAAGGCTACACAAGAGTGCATCTATCTAAGATATAATGACAAAACACAAGTTTTGTGTTTGTTCACACAGTTCCTCAATAAATGACTCTCTTGAGGGCTCTGAAAAGTCAAGACTAATGTCAAGACAGATTATGGGATCTACATTACTTTCAAAATTTGCTTGTTCAGGCAGCCACCAACCATTTTTTTTTGGCATGTCAGCATGGATCCCACCACAGAAAAATGGTGAGCAAGTTTCTACTGGAAAAGAGGCCTCTAGGCATTACCAGCCTGTAATACTGCTCCAGAACATGCCATCTGCCCCAAATATGATGTCCAGCAAAGGATGCTGCTCAGTACCTTCACAGGCCAACACTCTGTGCCTCATGACCTCAGATAGAACGTGCAAGTGAAACACATGATGGAAGTTGTTTGGGCCATTTCAGAGTTGCTTCCCATGTTTGATGGGAGATGCTTGCAAGCAAGTCTGATAACCAAGCAAGGTACAGTACTCATTTTGATACACCCTGAGGAGATCCAGTTGTGATAACACAATTGCAACAAAAATTGATGTTGTGCACCTCAAATCTGTCAGGCTTGAAGCATAGGCTGCTCTCAGTTGCTCCACTATTACAGTCCTAGGCAGAGAGAGGTTTTGAACAGTAAATACAGGTGATGTGTAATATCCTCCATTTAAACTTTAATACCACAGTTCTGCAGCTACATACACAGGTTGACCATAAAGTTGGAACAATTTTATCTAATTATTCTTCCATTTTCCCCAGTGCACTCTGTTATTTTCATGTTGATAAGAGGAGTATTTCTGGAGCACCATTTTGTTAGTCAGCCTGCAGCCCTGGGTGCTAGGACAGAGACTTGATAAATCTGGCACACACTCAAAACACACTGTGAAAGAAGCAACCTCAACGAAGGTGACTTTACCTTTCCCCATCCTGGGGATAAAGAAAAGAAAAAGGAAAAAAAACATACAGAAAGGTGTAAAAGCAGATCTCTGTTTCTCTAGAATAAGACAATATCCAGGAACAACTGGATATTGTCTTATTCTAGAGAACAGCTAGGCTCCATCTTGACAGCAAATATTCCAAAGGGACTAGTTTGCTAGCAAAACTAGCATGAGACACTGGAAGATGACCAGTGCTGGAAGAGCAATGCAATGCTAAATCTGCCTACAAACCATTTCTGTCTGCCCACCTGTGCACTTGTAGATCCCTGAAGAGTGAAGGGCAACTTCCCCACCCCAATGATAGCACTACAAGAACATGATGACTTTCCAGTGTGAGGGCCAGGTGTCCTGGGTTCATGTAACATACAGCATTGGCACTGCCTACCAAGAATGCCATCAACAAATTCCAGAGGACCAAGAAGAAGAGGTCAGGCTGGTAACCTCCCAGTACCTGCATGACCTAGAATATCTACTCTTTTGCTCAGGGGACAAATGGCCCAAAACAAACCTTTCACTCTATCTAGTATTACTGTATTCTTTACGAGTGGAGTAAAGTGGGTCCCCCAGTCCACATGCACTTCAACTAAAAAAAAGAACACTGACTGGAGTCATTGCATTTACTGTTTTTCAGGCCTAACTGTCTTAATCTTTGTTAGAGAAAGCAAAGAATAATTTCAGGAAAAGACACCATATCTGTTGGAACCGGCGTGTGAGTTAGCACTGCAACCAGTCTGATGGATCAATAAATTTTAACGTGCAACAAAGCACAAGGGCTTGCAGTGGTAAGAAGCTGTGCCTCTTCCCCACAGACCATCACTTCTGCCAGCTCAGTGATTCAGAAGTGCAAAAAACTCTTGCAGGGACAGTGTATTTCAACCGCACTGCTGTTACCTGTCTTTCTCTCTGAGTAACTGGTTGATCAGGGAGGATGAAACTCTATGCTTTAAAATATTCTCAGTGTTACTGAGAGCCCCAACAGCAACAGTTCATGCTTGATTCCAACTGACTCTCAATTCCGACTGAATCCCAAACAGCCATTGTCAGCCAAGCAAGCACAAATATGTGCCACATCTCCACCCAAAAGCCATGTGTAAGCCCTGAACTCAAGTAGTGTGCCCCACAGAGGAAGCCACTACCCACTCCATCATCTGCTATTTCAGTGAGAGCTTGTCCTCCTCTTCACTGCTCCTTTGTGGGTGAAGAAATGCCAGCAGTAAAGCACTTCCCTTTGCACTTTCGTACAGCAAGCAATCCTTCCTCTGAAGCTGCATTTTGTATTAAGCTATCCTAAGGGCACTCAGGGAAAGGGCAGGGAGCAGACAAGGGGTGGTTGTGGAGGACATACCCAAGAGGAGTCCTTTCCAAAACCCGTCTGACAGAGAAGATAAAAGCAACCACATCCAGGCTGTTCAGACACTCCTGCCCACTCTGCTGTTCAGCTGATGGGAGAGTGGCAGCAATGAAAAGTTCAGGCTCTTCTCTGAGACCAAAATAGTTTTTTCTAAGTGTAGCTTGAGGTTTCCAAGCTACAACCTTGTTCCCACTGCTGTTTCTCCATGGAGCAGAAAATGATAGCCACAGGTCCAGCGTGCTTTCCTTCACAGCAACAGCGCTGTGGCCAAACCAATGCAACTGTAATGCCAAAGTCTGTGTGAATCATCTACTTTTGTGTGACCACTCTAACACCCACACTGCCATCCAAGCCCAGGGGTGTTAAAAAAGCTTCAAAGTCCATCACTGAGGCACAGAGGTACTAAAGGCTTGAAAGTGCCCTATTGAGAAGTGATGCTAAGTGCTTCAAAAAAGATTGGGTTGATTCTACCCCTTTAGCATTCCCAGGTTTTTGGGTACCTGAAATGCCCAAATGAAGATGTCAGGCTTCACTTTTAGTCTGGAGTGTGTAATGAAGTCATGGTAAAACCTACTCAGCTTTCTTCTAAGCCTGCTGGGAGGGGGAGAAGGAGGAGGGAGTGGAGAGTTCAGCTGTTAAATATTTGAAAAGACTGCCACAGTGTATCCGGGGTGGTACAGGGACACCAACTTGGCTCCCTGCTTTTTGGCAGTACAGCTCTTGTCTTCCTGATGCCCATGTATGCAAACAGGACTTAGGTAACGGCTCAGGAGGAGAGGATCTGCTCCAGACAGGGAAGAAGGCAGAGTCTGCAGACAGTAACAGGATCCCCTAAGCACAGAATTAAGACGGTAAGCGTCTGTTCTAGTTTTAGAGTCTTGCACCATGTGGGTACCAAAAATACAGTGTGTGCCCTTTGGTCACATCATAACAGACATGCATTGTCCCAGAGATGCTTTACCAGCACAACCTTGATGGAGAACTTGGATGCCCTACTCTTACAAGTGCTATTTGATTTCTCTACAAATGACAGCAACTCACTATTTTTAGTGCTCATCTCATGGTTGCTTGGCGTTTCCCTTGGGCCTCACTTACCCTTGTTTCACAGCTTTGGTGCCAGCTCCCACGAAGCATTTTTTTGATGCCAGAAGGGATCATGCCAAGTCTGTCTGAGTTGATGCCAAAATGGCAGCTGGCTTTACTGTTGAGACAGGATTTGCCAAAACTAACAACACTAGTGCTGGGGTTACTAGAATTGACTTTAAGGTTTTCATCTTCCTTACTCTTCTATTGCCTCTAGATTCCATGGGGTAACACTGCTCTAAATATCTTTTGGGGTCCTAGAAGATGGATTTTTTCATCATAGGCCAAGTCAATAGGCAATTATACAGCAGACAGTCTTAACTTAGAGATCCTCAAAGAGAAGGATACTTTTATACATGAAGCAATTATCAGCACTGCTGCTGCTGGGCCCAACTACACAGGCCAAGGCCTGCTACAGATAAGGCAGGGCATGAACTCTCAGAGCCTGCAAATGTGTTTATAAAGAACCTACCACAAAAACAGACAATCTGGTGAAGATAAGGGCGGCTACATGATTTACCAAGATATACCTACGACAGAGGTCTGGAGTGCACAGGAAGGTCAGGGATCTGCCAAAATGCATTACATTAACATGGGCAAGAAGATAAAATCCAAGCAAGTTAATTGCCCTTTGCCCCTTTTGCACTCTCACAAAGTGCCACTGCGTGAAAAGCCAATATTCAGATAAAATCTAGTCTCACACATGATGCACAAGCATGTTGGTTATGGGAAACACCCACAGAGATAGGAACAGATAGCAGACATGATAGGCAATCACACGTGCAGATGCCTGTGATTTTAGGTGAGGGTATCCCTGCAAATTACAAATGTGATGTTAACCTCTGTTGCTTTTCTTATAAATCTAAAACCCACACCTTGCTCAGAAACAGTGGTGTTAAATGGGCACCTGATGGCCCAAAGACACTCAGCTCTTGCTTCAGGAATAATGCATTGGTTAACCTGACAAGAGGTAAACAACTGGTTAAAAAACTTTGTCATCAGGTAAGACTTTGCTGGGAGGATCTGTTATGCATATAGTCTGGTCAGATTTCTCTTAAGTTTGTTGGCCTTTCCTGAGCATAAGTTTACATCTTGAAGAAGTTTAGAAAAGCGCCCCTCAAATCCCAGCAGTCTTGTTTTCTGTACCTTGTTTTACAACAAAGAGGCTCTTTCATTAAGTTCTGAGAATTACATTTCTTCAGCAGAACACCACTTCTATGTAGCTTGAACCCATTTTTGGAGGAACAGATTTTTGGGAAATCCTTCAAAAAAAAAAAAACCAAAAACAAAAAACCAAAAACATCAGCAACCACCTCTTTTTGAGCACACTGCTGGATATTATGGTTTGGTAATGTTATACTACAGAGCATAGGCTGAGGTAAATGTCCTCAAGTTGCTCTCTAGAAATGTACACCTTCAAGAACTTTTTATCCCTGGACTTTTCCTTCCAGGCCCTGCTGTGCCTACATGTCCACTGATTAAATGGATTCTGGTTTGCAGGAGACTGCATTTACAGTACTCAAACTACAAACAACTGCTTTAACTGAATCTTCTTCCTCTTAGAAAACACAGATGTATCACAATATGGTATTCCCAAAATTAAAAGTCTCTCAATTAACCCAATGGGCTGTGCAGTATCTGAGTTTTACAGGATTTCTGTTATCTAGCAGAAACACAAACTCATTCTTACAGCCCCACGTAGGCTGGGGCTCAGAGTTTGGCACAAGCATGAGGAAAGCCCCTCCACCCACACAGCGTGGTGGTCTGACTAGCAGACAGACAGACTTCTCCCCTTCCAAAATGAAGGGCACTGAAGATCACATTTCTTCACACAACCAAAACAAAGAATGAAAGGAAATCACAAGTTTCACTATTAAGAAAGCTCAATACCACAAGCATTTAAAAGATCACAGCAAAACAGTATTAAAGACATCACTTTTAAATCTCTAGACAAAACTCTATGAGAGCTATTCAGTCTTAAACTCCACTCCTAAAAACTTCCTTAAAAATGCAACTTTATGGAAAAAATGCTTCAGAAAACCACATTTTAAACAAAAGATTGTCTTTTCTAACTTGAATTATTGCATTGCTTATGATCTCTCCAAGTATGTGAAATTAAAAAATGAGTAAACAAAAGTAAGGAATAAATCAGCATTGTGTATGGTTAAGGGCAGATTCAAGCTGAGTTCACTGGTATCTGTGAAAGAGAATAAAATATAAAATACCTTAAAGCCTAATCTCTCTCCTATTACAGTACAGGTTCTGTTTTGACTGACATCTTTACCAAGAAAACAATAAAAGCCCCCCAAAAGGCCACCCACTTGTCTGCTCTGCCAACCAGAGAGCAGATGTTTTGAGGGAGCCCTCAGAAAACATGGTGTACACGAACCAGAGCTGATAGATGTAACTTTCCAGGTGCAGACAAAGCTGGTTCCAACCAACCATACAGGGCAAAAAAATCCAGTGCCTCCCATCACCAGCTTCACCATCCTGCTTCATTTTCCCTAACCACAGAAGGGTGACAGCACCTGACGTACCAGAACCACTAGGCTCAGAATGAATTCACTGCTATTCTTTCCATGCCCAGCAGAGCTGCCCCGGCTGCCCAAGCATTCCTGACGGCTGGGCTCGGGCAGAGCCGCCCCGGGAAGCCCCAAGTTATGTAAGGGACAGGCGGCGGCGAGGAAGCGATGTCCCGGTGTTGCCTTTCAGCTCCGGCCCTGGCATTGCGCAGTTTGCACTTTGCTGAAGCATTAAAGGCACTGGTGGCACCTGCAATCACAGCCAGTTTCTAAATTTCAGTGACAAACCTGCTGGCCAGGAGGCTTTGCCCTTTCAAGGGCAGACACCTCCAACACCCTGTGGTCCCACACATCTTCTTTTCTGGTATCTGTAGGGTTTTCCCCTTAGGTGCACCGCATGTGCAAAGCTTATTTCAGAGAGTTCAGTAATTAAAAACTTAATTCAGTTTTATTTTGGGAAGAAACATTGATAACCACAGCCTGCCTTTATGGGCATTATCTCATCCAAACTGCTATGTTTTCCATTAATGCTTGTTATTCCACTGGAGGATAAAGTGAACACTCCCCTGGCTGCACAGAGCAGAAGAGGAACCAGATGATCCACACGGTTTTAGCTCTTTCATGCACTTCTCTGCAGCAAGGCTGCAGGAAAAGAGAGCAGATCAAGCACTTGCTTTCTCCTTGCTCAGGCCTGGCTCCCAGACATGCATGTGCTCTAGATCACAAAACCAGTGGCCTTTTACTACTGCAAACATTGCTGCTTTTGGAATTCTCCCATAGCATAAACCAAGTGTTCTGTATGAATCAGTATTTAAAAAATCAAAACAGATCAAAACCTGATTGACATCCTACCTTTTTACTGGAAAGTTGTTAGTGCTAAATTAGAGTGACTACAGCAAAACAGTGAATGTAAAAACACCCAGAAAAACACCAAAACAAACCCCCAACTAGCAAAATATTTTCTTCTTCAAAAGGTGAACAATATATATCACCCTCAGCACCCAGAAAGCTCACTGCCCTGTGGGTGACTGTTGAATGAAAAAACTCTAAGACAAGGAAATATTTTCAATTTTTAGAAATACTCACTTCTGACACATCACAGGCTCCTACAGTAGTATTTTTCCCCTGAAAGGGGTAGTTTGGGGAGTAGAAATTCTGAACATCTCCTTTGGAACACCAGCACACCAACCCTCATTTCCTGTCAACAAATGAGAAAACTAAGCACCAATTTAATTTCAGAGACCTAGCCTGCACCTTGTAAAGTCATTAGACCATTAAAAAGACATCTTCCAGGTAAAAATACATAAAGAACTTAGGGACAGACAGCAACATTTGTGAGCAGGATTAAGTTACAGATTTAATTACAGACTGACCATCAGACTTGTCCTCCTTTCAGCACTTGTTTCTTAACACAGGCTTCAAAAGTCAGGGCTGTTTAAAAATCAAAGAGGCAAACCCAGAGGCACCAGGCTGTCAAACTGCTCTGGGAACGATTCACTGCACCCAAAGCATCAACATTTCTCTAACCTATTCTTAAGGCAAGTGCAATCACTAGAGAACCCACTGCCTCAACAGGGGATGTACTCCTGTGCTTGATGCCCTTTAAACACAAGGTTGCTCTTTCCCATTAACATTAACTCAGGCCTTAGTGCAAGATAAGGCAGTATTTTTTTTTCTCCACTAAAAACAAGACACCTGATCGCAGGGATCTTCTTAACTTAGCTCACCTGGAAAATTGTTCCATTCTTCTATAAGCTGCTTCCAGAAGACAGAAGAAGTCTTTCTTTTCTAGACTACAAGGATTAAATCATGGTTTTACTGGTTTTCTCACTCTGAAACTTAAACCCATCTTAAAATGTGGGATCCAAAATGGGGCATATCACTTACTAGTGTGGAGTATTACAAAATACCGTACAGGACAATTCTACACTGTTAAAGATTTGGTGAGTTTTTTACTGGAAGAACTGCATTCAATTTCTGGTCTAAAACCCCAGACTATTTCACTTTTTCCACTGCGAAATATTCTGCATTTTTACTTGAGGAGAAGTGAAATAGACTTCAGGCTATTTCACCAACTTGTCCTCCTGTTTTAAAAAACACACACCAACTTCCATCTGCATCTCAAGTGTTTTCTCTTAGTCTCCCAAACTGTTGGCACAGAGGCAGAACAAACCCCTCCAGGATCCCAGTCACCACCACAGACACTTCTCAGCAAATATTCATCACTGAAAGGACCCTCCTGAACACAGACCCTCACTGAGTATCCCGGAACCAACGTGCTGCCTCACTCAGGCTGGGCTGTAAAATATCCATTGAATTAACCAAATTAAATTCATCAGCCTCCTCCCATGAAGCTGTTCCTGATAAATCCACACTGTTCATTTCCTGTTATCTTAGAGATGCTTATAAAACCTTCAGGGTTTTATTCTAGTGCTTCAATAGAGACTGAAGCACTTCACCATTTTCTAACTTTTTCTTATTTTTTTCCTTTTATCTGATCCCCTATACATTTAGTATTTCTTTCCATATGTGCAGATTTACAACTAGGAGTTTGTACACTTTCTGTTTGGGGGTCTTTTCCCTCCAGAACCAAAAAGAGCTGCAAACACTTTCAGTCTGTATCAGTTACTGAGTTATTGTACACTCACTTCATTCATTAGATTTTATATCAATACCTTTCTTTTTCTTTTTTTATATCTAACACTTTTTGCAGAACCTTTTCCTAAGCCTTTGTGTGTTCCTTACTAGCTGCAATATAATTTTTACACCAAAGGTAAATGATAAAATCGTTAAAATTTTTACTGTCCCTTCAGTTTTAGATGGCTGGATTTAGTAGATGGTTTTAACATCAGCAAAACATAATGAAGATGATAATAAATTTCAGAATCCTTTTCAAATGCAGGTCTGGCATGCAAAAGAAAAATGTTAAGAACTTTTACCACATATTCATCTTTGGAAAGAATTCAGCATAAACTGACAGCATGGCTTTATCTTTTAAAAGTGTCAACACACAGTGGACTGTCTACTGCAGTCTAAGCTCACAATGACTTGAAGTCAACATGAGGAAAAATAAGTGACCATCAAAAATGTCCCAACATTCTTGGGAAATTCAAAGCCATGCAAAATCAAAAAAAGTTAAGCCATCTTCTGTAAATGTAAAAACATATTAGTGAAATGGAACTTTTATCTGCCAAAGCAAGCCAACAGAACCAGTGCATTCAGTGCCTCCACCATGCACCACAAGAGACCTTCAGAGATGCCTGAAGGATTCAGACTGGAAACCAGATGCATAAGAGAGACAAATCAAGCAGCTTTGTTGTCAGACAAAGCACACTGGACCAGGGTGAATTCTCATACATGCAACTAGTGCATTCTTGAATTGTGCAGTAAGATGAAAGTCTCTGAGCTGTTTTGTGCTCCACAGCCCTGTAGCTCTGCACAGCTGAGCCTCTCTACTTCCCATTTCAAGGCAGGCTGGAGCAAACACAACCCTGCTGCTTCCTCATTAGCATGAAGTGATGTAGTCAAATTGTCTGCAGACAGCTTTTGAACTACCCCAGGAACAGCCAGGCCTCCAAAAACTCAACACACACATGGAAAATGCTTCTTCCTAAACTTCCCAAGAGGAGGAAGATGCAGCAGTGGCTCCTACAGTCCCTGTGCTGCAGGTAGCTTGGGAGTGTCTGCAGCTTAGAGCAGTTCTCACCAGATTCTTGTTCAAGTCCTCCACTCTTTGCTCTCATTTAGATGACCTGGAAGAAATTTTGATGCATGCAGATGCCAAGGCCATCCCTTGTGAGCTGAGTCCTTAGGTATGAGAAATGCCACCAAGTCAGGGGTTTGACTGAGAGCCCAGATCTTGCTGTAATGTGATAGCTCTGCCAGAGCCATCCTGCCAGGTCTATTAAATCCCAGTATTTCATAAAGTAACAGTAGAATCTGAAGTAAGTTTAGTTTCTGAAGGACAGAAACACCAGTTTCTGGTGGTCTGGAGGTTTTGTTTTATTTCAGTGTTTCCCTAGGTCAGGTCAGCTGACCACACAGGCAAGGAGCACAGGCTGCTGCTGCACCACTGCAAATGCCAAGCATTCAGTATGGGCAGTCAATGCTAATGGCAGAACAAAAGACAAGACCCTTTTCCCAAGTTCAACAGTCCCCCCACAGACCCAGCTTTACTTGGATTGTGTCTAGGAACAACCATTTCCTCACAGTAGAGACAGATTTATTCTTGGGCAAAAAAAAAAAAAAAAAAAGTGGGGAGGGGGGGGTCAGATCTCTCAGAGAGACTCTGGCATCTTCAAGAAAGGTCAAGAACTCACCCCCAACGCCTCTAAGCCTTACGAGGAATGAACAGAAATGAAAGAAACCCTCTATCTATTCAATAGCACAAATTCAGACATTCTGTCAAGATCTGAACACTTTTACCATGTTTTTTTCCTAACACAGCCTGGGGCTCAAAAACATTCTTAAACATGAAGGTTCATATAAATTTACCAAATTAGAGTCAGAAAGACTTTCAAATGTAATTTACAACTCAGCCAGTCAGCAAAAACATGAAAGGGCACTACCCAGTAGATTCCCCCAGTAAATAAACACTCAGAGCAGCATCAGAATTTGTTCTGCAATAATGTCTTCATGAGACAGTTGATCTTTAGTGATCAAGGAAGTTGTGGATAAACCTCAAGACTGAGAATGTTTTCGGTGCATATTCTCATTTCTCCCAAGGGAATCTTGATCTTCTGAGGAATATTAACATGAAGTATGCAAAACATTTTATGGACTGTTTATAACCTAATGACTCCAAGTGTAACCTTAGATGTCATTCTGCAAAGGCTTAGTCATGTTCAGCAATCTGAGCAGAGGGAAAATGCTGGAGCCTCTTGGGCAGATCACTTTTATTGCTCCTTTAGCTCTGTACAAGCAGTTTCACATAATACAGTTAACTTATACTGGTATCAGCAAAACACTGCTCAGAATCAAGCTGACATAAAACTCATGGTTACATTATTAACTAATAAACTCCTTCCAAGGGCTTGTGTTTGGAAATGTTTCTTCACATATACAGCCAAATCTGAAAATGCAAAAGATTCTTACTTAAATATTACTTAATAGCATTCTTCTGAAAAAGATTTTGAAATAAATACTGTAATCCTTCAATAAAAGACAAACATTCATACTGGTTCATACTGGGTATGCTTATTGCAAATCAAGTTACCTTCCTGGAAACTAGTATGTATTTGCTAAATGAAAACAAAGCATCTCTTATGGCTTCACAATTAGAATTTAAAAAACAGATGCTACAGGAGTTAGTTTTCTTTACAATGTTACTTTACCAGTTGTACATCTTAAAAACAAGTATTCAAGGAGAAAATATTGCCACAATCTGTGAAGTTAATATTTATGTTAAAAATACTCATGGAAGAATCTAGCTGTTTGCTTTCCAGAAGCCACTATCTGGTCTCTCCTATTTTTCCAATAAGAAGAGGCCTCTGCAGAATTATAAATAAAGCACTGAAACCTCCATGTGACTTTCCCATATGCAGCTTTTCAACAGCCAAGTGATTTCCCCTATCCTATCCCCACTGTTTGCATACTAAGGCAATGTTTGCCAGGTTTTGCCAAGTAGAGAATTTTTAAGCCAAATTTGTAAAACGAAGAAGATAAAGATTTTGTTAATATCCTCTGATCAGAGATAAACATCATAAGGAGACTTAAACTATGGAGAAGAGCAAGAGAAAAAAAGATTTTACATTTTGCCATCAATTTACCAGGAACGTCATTGTGTCAATGTAGAATATGAGCATGCCAACATCAGCTTCTCTGAGTTTTTGAGCCTTACATGTAGCAATCCCACTTCTGCATATGTTCTGAGACATAATACTCTTCACTCATTTAACAAACAAGCAGATCTAACCTGAAAGGTGGAGGAGTTAAGAGAACATATCAGTTTTATTTATCTAGGGCTACTGGCAGATGTAGCTGACAGGATTTTCCTGCCTGTTGCTTTTCTGGTTGCCTTCATTCCCACCACAATATCCAGATATCTGAAAAACCAACATCCAAATGGCTCTCACATCCAAAAAGCTTGTGGAGGTGACTGAAAACCAGGCTTCCAGTTTTCTGAAGGGTGGCACCCGTGACTACACCTACAAGGAACAACACAGATGATAATTCTGATCCAAAAGGAGATGGCAGGCAAGGCTCGAGCACTTGTACCAGGAGAGGAGAAAGGACTGCCTGCCAGAGGAAAAAGCAGAGGACAAAGTACAGAGCTGGTCATCACTTGAACAAGTAGGGCAGCCCAGCAAGGAATGCAGGAAAGTCACCTTCCACAGAACATTAAGATGCCATGTTAGACTGAATGCCCCACAGCAGAAGTCCAAGACTTATTCTTCCCAGGACACCAAAGTATCTCTTTTCCAGTCTAAGCTGCAGCACAACATTCATTCCCACTGACCTCACTTTTCCCCTTGCATGAGGAACACACCCAAGGTGCTATCTTGATCAATGCAATCACAAAAGGTTGTTCATTACTTGCAACAGTTCAGTAAAGCACATCTGGCAGTATGACAAAAATCTGCACAGGGACACCTTGAAATTCTCCTGTTCTGTTTTATCAACATCAAATCCCACTAATATCTAAACACTCCTCTGTCTCCAGGAGTGCAAGAGCTGTGGCTGTGGGCTGGTGACAACCTGCAGCTTCACTCCATGTGGCCCCCAGCCTGTGTCACGAAAGTCTGGCACCAAGACTTGCATGAAGAAACTGCACACACAAAGGGGATGGAAAATTCTGCTCCACCCTCAAGAAAGGCATTCTCTGGTCCTGCTTACAGCCTGAAAAGTGAGGGGCAAGAGGTTCTGTCTTTACTCTCCACAGTTGTGTTCAGCTGTACTTGATGCCTGCACTCCTCCTAAGTTTATGTTTACTTCCCATTGACAAATATGTTCTTCTGCAGTCTATTTAATCTATTTTCAAAAAGACAGGTAACACTTTTTGGTTTTTTACTTTAGGCAGGTTTCTTGTGCAAGAAAAATTATGACCTCTATACAAAACATAACTGGGATTCCAAATAACTGGTCATCCATTCTCAAACTGTATTGGGCTTCATGTCTGGCAAAGTCACTGTTTTCTATTCTTTCCTTTTCTACTAGCAAAAAAAGAACAGAATTTACTATATCAGAAACAGATGAAGTCATTAATGTTTATAGAGAACACCTATTACTTTACATTACACAAAAGATTTGATGTTTCATTTTTCATTTGATATTTTTCATACTAGTTCAGTATTAATATTTGTATACATACTGAAAACAAGGAGAACTCTTAAAAGTTCACAGGGTTCAGAAGAGGACATTCTGTGATTTAGTTATTTGCAGGTAATAAGAGAAAACAAATACAAAATCATATTGTTTATGAAAACTAGCAATTGTTGATGATGACCATGGTTTTTTTAGGGTCAATCTTTGAAGAACTGGCAGTAAAAAGAAGCGTCTTCCTTTTATTTACCCCTGTCCTATACCAAATATCCATACTAAAAATAAATTCTAAAACCAAGACAACTCTATTTTCTTTTATTCTTCCACAGTATCAAGGAGACTGAAAGCATAATTCACTCTAATAATTTCCTGTAAAGGAGGATTTCATTGTCAACTATAGTAAGCAAACATCAGATTTAAATTTTCCCTTGCAACTTGCCAATATTCTCATGACTCAGCTTAAAAAAAAATGGTTTTTTTCCACTTCAGTAACTTTCCTCTTTTGGTCTCCAGCAAAAAGATGGATGACAATTTAGAAAGATTCCTAGCCATGCATCATTTCTGGCTGATATCAGTAACAAGCCAAAAAGTAATCAGAGATTTAAAATACTGGCAGAAATAGTTTAGTGGTTGGTATTCCTTTGATAGCAGAACTTCAATACTGCCTTTATAAAATCAGCATCAAAAGAGATGCAGAAATATGTACTCAGTGCTTCTGACATATTTGATTGTAACTGGACATTCTAAGTAGGAAGCCATAAACACACTACCAACAGCCTCTGAGAAAACCAGCAACATGGCAGCAATAAGTGGCATCAGGATTAAAAATTAATTATCTCATCATTTCTCCCAAAGTGCCAAGAACTCAGATCTCCACATGACTGAAGACTCTTTACAGAGTAACCACACATGAAAACACATATTCCAGGCTCACAGGACTGGAACCCTCATAACAAAGTGTCACAGTGATGACTCAAGTTCTATGGGCAACTTTTTTTTTCATGCCATTAAATATCTAATTTTTCTGTCTCCACACCTCACAATCCACTTTTTGTACCTCAAAATACTGACAAAAGTTACCAGCGATCTCCCATGGCATGAGATACATGGGAAGCTATGCAACAGCCTTTGGGGTGGGAAGCCAGCTCAAATCTTAATTTCTCAACTCAGGAGCACAAAGAAAAGAACACTTGCACCGGCTTTCACATCTCTCTTCTTCACATCTTGACGTCTCTGCTAAGAGATTCTAACAACCAGGACACCAGAATTCATACTTCAGCATCTTCAACTTCTTTCCTGAAGGACTGCAGCTATTGATTCCTGACAACGTTGCCAAGCTGGTCCCTGAAACAAGCCAGAGAGCGCTCAGGAAACAGTCAGGAAAAGGCTGGAAGAAAGAGGTGCATGCAGGCAGATCCCAGCACACAGGTTGGCCCCTGACTGCAGGGATTAGCAAGGCTTTCCATATCACAGCATATCTCAAAGAGACTGCAAGGATTTCCCAACTTCAGAATAACAACTCAAAGAGGACACAAAGAGGAACTGGGAAGCTGCAAAGGCCTGTGTGGCTGAACTGAACACCTGAAGCTCTCTGCAGCCTGGGCAAGGTACAGTCCAATGTGTTATCACAAGTACCAGATGTTACTCTACAATGAAGTGCACACTTCTTGACCAGAAACCTGAATTTAGAGGTCAGATCTAGCAGTGCAGCTTTGTACAAGGATTCTGACATGACTGCTAGAAGCAATAAACAAGATAGAAAGAAATAAAAAAAAGCCAACCAACCATCATTCTTTAGAAGAGCAGCTGCCTGGAAGAATTTCAGAAATACTTCATCCAAAAGTGTTTCAGTTGCCATTCAAAATACTCTCCCATTGCATTTTCAATTTCAAAATCTCTTTGCCTTCAAAGTCTGTATCCTCCTATATTTTATTCAAAAGCTTTTGCCATTTAAAAGTCATAGAAAAGCATACCAAAAATACCAGACCTGACTAAATGCATCCATTTCTCTGTAGCCTTTATTCCTTCTAAAGCTCCATGTGTTCTTACAAGCATATACAGATACACAAGTCAAACAGGATTTTCTGCTATAGAAAGATCTGCTTCTAGTGTTTATTTTCCACTTGAACCGTAATTTTGAATAGCAGATGCTCCAATTTTAGTTTAAGCAAGTAAACATAAATCCTGATGAAAGGCATTAGGGGTATAAAACTGCCCATTACCTCTTTGGACTAGATTTGAACTGGTGACCTAACAATGTGACACTCAGTAGTTCTTCAACTGTGATCACAGAGATTTGCATCAGCAAATACTTAAATCCCAGGAGATGATACTTCCTTGGGAAGAAAAGAAGTCTTCAGAAGTAAGAGTCTACATTTGTGCCATTTTAACAAGCAAGAAAATACAAGTAACAGTCACTTGATTCCTATGGGCTTCTAGAAGATCCTGGTATTACATGTACACAACACATGAATTTGTACCAAAAGCCAGAACTTGCAAAGTTCAGCATTCACTACTATACAGGGGTAAACACAGCAAGTCCCAATAGTCTCTGTCATGGCTTTAGAAATTTACTAAAAATGAAGACACATTTTGTACAAAAATGCACAAATAGATCCACTTTGAGATTACTTACTAGGAATTAAGGTTTTCACATTCTGTTCAACTGCACCATGTACATCTGCAGAGCCTGGCATCATAACACCTACCCCACCAGAACTATCCAAGCTCTTTGCAATCCAGGAGCCTTGCATCAATATCCTGGTGCTGTGGCAGTGCAGGTAGGTGCAGGTCCCAATGAGGCAAGCACACACTCCTCAGCTGGTTTCAAAGAGGATCAGCTGAAGGCAGCTACCACTTCATCTTGAAAAGAACCATTCTCTGATATTTTGTTTGGGTGTAAAAATTTCACAATGGTACATGTGCCAGCAAGGCAGATAGAGCCAAAAGCACAATTAACAATACCCAGCAGAGGGTAGATGCTGTTTAACATTTTTCAAAAAGTACTGCATATGTGCAGGTGCTCCATTTCACTGAAGAATCTCTAAAGCCATCTCCTAATCAATAGTAGTATTTTTAATCTCCCTGATAAAATATAATACTCCCATGAACAGCCAGCAGCCCCTCTCCCCATCATATATGCAAACTCACCCACAAGTGTGACCAATCCTACAGAAAGGCTCTTGAGAAGAAGCATCTGTACAAACAGCAATCTGCCTGCCAGGGGATGGAAGTCCTTTGCTTGGGTTTGCTTTGGAACTACAGATGTGCTTCAGCTGCTCTACTCTCCTTCAGCCATCGCAAAAATACCAGCCAAAACTGTCAGGCCATCCACATGAAGACAGTCACGTTCTCCAGTTGGCATCCAAGAGGTGTGCAATTAAGGACTTGCCAAGAAAAGGTACTTATCATAGGTAATTTTCACAATATCACACTAGCATTAAAATAGCTTCAAGAAAGGAAAGAAAAATGTAATAAAAATTACAAAAGCAGGTGATAAATCTTCCAAAAGCGTTCAAAAAGATCGCAGAAAAAGCTTGTAAGGGTGAGCAAATTGATTTCATAAACATGCTTCTGATTAACCCTTTCACAGCTTCAGAAAGATACCATCTCTGTTGTTCCCAAGCACATCTGCCAGAGCTTGCCAAGGAAAAAATGAGCAAGCAGCTTCAAAGGAAGGGTGAGGTACCTATAGCAGTAAAGCCTAATCCTTTCTGGGGAAACCACGCAACTCAACTTAGTCATAGAAAATGGGATTAGAAATTCTAAAACAAAACAAACACAGCATTGAAGGAATTAGCAGTCATCCCAAAATCATGTTGAAAATATTGAGCAACATTTAAGTAACAACTTTTGTCAGGGCTGATAAAGAGAAGTAAAACTAACATCTTTGACAGGAAACATTTAGTGGATGGGGATAGGAACAGGATATCTGTGTCAGCCCAAAACTTTACACACTGGATGATGGCTTGGCAAAGAGCAGAGGTGTCTGAGAGCACCACAGCCATCACCACTAGAAATTCAAGTGCACAGACCCCTAGAAAAAGGTTTCTGTGATTTGACCATAGGAAACATGGCATTGATGGAAGCAGACAGTGCTTTGACAATAAAGTGATTGCTCATGTGCAAGGCCAGAGGGAGAGTCTCTGGGGAGCAATTGGGGAAGCACAGCCTTATTCTTTCCACAGTTCATAATGTCATTCAAACTTATGTATACAAGAATGTTGCAACTGCTCAAGTGATCATCTCCACTAGCGTCACACACATGGCAGAAATGCAGAGGTCAGGATTTCTGAGGCACTTCCCCAAGGAGACAGTTAATGTGACTTTCTGAAGTTCCCCACGTTTCTTGCACTGGAACTTCCTGGACATCAGTGTTGCATATTTTCCAATGCCCAGATCTAACCCAAATTACATGTTTACACAATCCACATGAAATTCAGTTATGACAAATGTGTGTTTTCATCTTTGAACAAGAGCTGATTTTCTAACTTAAGACAATCTTTCTAAAATAAACCATGTCTGTGCATAGGGTCAGGGTGCCTGGAGAGATCCTAAAATAATTAGTTCAAGTGAGCTTCCCATGCCTTCTCACTGCCAAGCAAGCTTCATTAGCAAGTACCAAGTATTCAAGTCCTGATGGCTTCAACAGATAAAATAGAGAACACAAAGACTTGCATAAGGAAAAGGAAGGCAGTGGAATAAAGTAGATAAGCAAGGAGAGAAAATAATACCTTGAGAAAAAAAAAAGGCAGACCATCATGATCTAAGTGCTAATTAAATCTCCTCCCAATTGGTAAATGAATGTGACCATAAGGCATGAGTCCAGTCTAGCAAGAGAGCATATTTCTCCTTTGATCATTCTCTGGTGTCAATGGAAACCAATTGGGGCTTGAAGAGATACCAAGTCATTGAGAGATGACTATCTAATTTAGCACACAGAAGGTGAGTGAAAGTAAATTCGAGTTTCCACCCAACATCTTCAGGTGTGGGACTATCACTTGCATTTAATGAAGTCAGAGCACTCAGATTTCAGCCACCTCCCTCTGCTTTCTCTCTTCACACTCAACAGTCTCTTCTTTCCTAGATATCAGGCTCTTCTTTCCTTTAGAAAGGCCTCCATGCTTCCCTCTCTCCAAAGTGAAAAGAAAACAGGACAAGACAGCTCACATGCAGCTACTTCTTCATGCCACGCAGTACAGCACAGGGCTGTCCAAATTCAGGGCAAGAGCAGAATCACTGTGTTACCTTTCATTTACAACTGACACTGCCATGTGAGTCTTTTCTCCCTTGCAGTCTCATAGATCCCAGCAGAGCCCTGCAGAAGAGTGACCTTGCAGCAACAACCAACTGTACAATAGTAGGAACAATGGGAACCAGGGAGATCGTAAACCAAAAGCTGTGGTAGCTTTGAGTGGAGGAGTTTGGAAACTGCTTATCTAGAGTCTCTGCAGGGAAGGCAAAAAGATATATAAGGACCACCCTGCAGAGCCCCTCTGAAATCTCAAAGGTAACCATGAAGCCAGGAGAACTGCACATGAAGCCAGGAGAACTGTGAGAAAATTCAGCTTCTACCAGTAGCAGTAATCCAATCAACTAGCAGAGCCTCTTTGGTATACCTAGACAAAAAAAAAAAATAAAAGAAAGAGAAGATAGGACATTTCACACTCTGCTCAGTATCTTGGAAGAAGAAAGCAAAGAGGGGATTTTTTTAAAGTACTTGCTTAGAAGTTTTGAAGGAAAAGAACATCCCCTAGTTTTCCTTCCATATTTAGGCTGAGACTTTTTCAGTATTTCCACTGTTGCGAAACAAAACACAGAAGAAAACAAATCTTCTTTGACTACACAGAAGTGCCAACCAGAAAATAAGCCACAAAAGCTTGTATAAATACATGCATATCCCAAAAACCAGATGCACCTATCAAAGCATTGTTTAAAGCTTGTCTGAGTTGAGAGTGTAACTGAACTCTCTGTACTTGTTGCTAAGAACAATTTTACTCAAAATAATAACCAGGATTCAAACCAAGTAAGAAATAATGAACTTGGGTTTAATTGGTTTGCGAGAAACCCAATTTGCAAGTGCTATCCTTAGCCAGCTATTGAATATGACTGAGCCCAGAAGGCACTGTGATGAGTGACTTAAGTGGAGGCACCCTACACCCACCAACATTCCTGCTGAATGAATGTGAAATCGGCAAGAATTGCTTTTATTTATCTTACTAAAAGCATTTCTTGGAAGGGCTGGAAAAATTTATTTCAGATGGATTTTTCAGCTGAGAACAAAGTTGTATTTATTATAATTATGCACTCTCCAGTGTGGCCTGCCTTGCTGAGAAAGAACATTAAATTCAGCTGTGCACGAACGCATGGAAGTGACCTTTTTGAATGAAAATGCTGCAGCAAGAGACTTGTGGAGCATTCTCACTAAATAACCTACTGTCTGCAACTTGTAGATTAGTGCTCAGACCACTGATTTTAGCTGCTACTTACATGGGCACAAGTCCACATGAGGTCAATCACGGGGTCAAGCTGAGAATAAATCCTGTGTGCTGCAGAATACAGTATAGAGAACTGTACTTGCTCTCCAGTCCAGTATGGATTTATGAACTTTTGTTAACCATGATGTAGAAGCATAACATTGCAAGGCACTTTAAAGAGGTCTTTTCTGCAGGACACCCAGTGTTCACTTTATATAAGAGGATCAAAGGTGTTATTGACACAAAGGGAACAAGCTCTCACTTAATTGAGAGCAACAAATGCAAAAACGAACACCCACCACCCATGCAGAAATAGCCTGCTCCTTCTTTGTGGAAGGACAAGGATTATCTGACAGACTTCTGCTCCATGGAAAGCCCACACACTTGGGGAGAAGACAGGTTAGCACTGAAGAACTAGCAACTTAAACTAGAATGCTCATTTCATCACCAAATGAAAGGTGAAATGTAAAACACCAAGAGTGCAAGACACACGCTTGTTCAGAAATTAAGGATGTCATTTCAGTGTGCACATATAAAATGTCCCACTTAGACCCATCAGATGATCTTACTCTTTGCAGAAAGGTTGGGTATCTCATCCGGTGAAGAACTTAACACAGATGTCTGAGCCTTCCCAGCAGCTGGGCAGTCAAATTCCTGGTGCCAAAGAAAGCAAGGCAAGCTTTCGTGATGACGTGCAGGACATCGCATGGGCAACTGGAAATCATTCCTCTGCCTGCCCAGCCCAAGAGCATCCCACAAGGATCAGGATCTGCTGGCAACCTGCTCCAGGCTCCCTCTCCCTTTCACTCCCAAGGTATGCTCTCGTGGCAGGCTCTCATGGTTCATGGCCATCTGAAGATTTTGGTATGCAGTTCAAAAGCCTAGAAAAGAGACTACCCTGTACTAAGCATCCAGAAGCCAAAATGCAGCTGTAAAAACAGTTTGTGCTGCCAGTTTGGGTTCTGCACTCCCTTTTCAGATTCTGCATTTGCATTTCAGCCAGCTCCCACTGCTCTGCTCACTGAACCTGCTGCTTTGGTTCCAAATCTCCATCTCTGTGTGCTGTTGTCTCCAAGGGGAAATAAGATACAAGAAATTCCATGTTTTGACTTTGTTACAGAACAAATTAACTCAGCTGCAAAAAAGGAAAAGTTTTCACTTGAAGGAATAGTTTTCCATGCACAAACAGAGCACATGCAATTTGTGAGGGGCACTAAAGCTCAATCCTCATGTGTCTTCACATGTTGATTATTTACAGTAATGCTCTCCAGATAAATAGAAGAACAGTCTCCACTCAAGTACAGAAGAAGCCAAGAACAATAAAACTGTATCTTGACAATTAGGTAAAGTTTGACCATAGTACTTGAGGGCATTAAAAACCTTTGGACCAAAACCTTGCAGAAGAAAAGCAAGTGCTTCTTAGTTAACAATTAATAATTTAGACCTGAAGACTTTTAGCCAGACATCCAGCTGAAGAGGAAAATTACACACTATTTATACAGCCAGTACCACACAATCCCCTAGAATTTTGATACAAAAAATACAGTTCATAGTACATTTGCCATTTTAATGTCCACACTGTAGATGAGAAATGTGAAATTACTTTCTTAATATCATGTGGTAAGCCAAGATCACAACTGAAGAGTTCTTGCAAAACTACTTATTCATCAAAGGGAGTACATTGGGGTGTTTAAAAATATTTTAGATAATATTTATAGATTCACTCTAAAAAAACCCAAGACTAAAGCTAAACTCCAAAAATTTTCTACTTTTTCCCCATTGTTGCACTATCTTTTGGGTTAAGTAAACTAGCAAGGCACTTCACCTTCGAGAGCCCTCATAATAAGCATATGCAAGATGCCTGCCGCCAGGATAGGGAAAAAGCTGATCAACACAGAAGCAGTGCAAGACTTGTAAATGAAGACATTATTAGGTTGAACCAGATAAAAGAAGTATGTTTAAGGACCATTTCCTTAATTAGAGACACTAGTTAAAATCACAAACAAGTTTTACCTTGCACCCTGTCCTGAAGGAAAGTGCCTTCAGAAGGACGGTTGGCAGGCAGCGCCCGTGTGAGAAGAGCCACTGATAGTAAGAGCTCTCAGCAAAAGAATACAAATAAACAAAATCTAGGGTCATTCATTTCAGAGTCTGTCCCAGCTTGTGAAGTGCCACTAGAACTTAAGGTTTCCAGACTTGTAAAATTAACTTTTTCTGTGTAATGATAAAGGCTGCCTCAATAGCAGCACTCAGCCAGCCTACAGATAATACTCATGCAAGGTACACAGTTTCATAGACACAAATAAACCCTCCATTTGTTTGGTTCCAAAAGATCAAGATGGCCCACACCATCCAGCCAGGTCACTGTAAACATCTCATCTAGTGCTGCTTTCCTCCCTTGAAGATCTCTACATTTTCCAGCTGAGGCAAACTGTTCACTGCCTTGCATACCCAGATTTAGTCCTGTTTTATTAGGACACACTGAAGGTACTTAATCCATTGGTTGCACTTCTAAAATGTTTTAGAGTAGGATTACAGCAAGAAGAGTTTTGGTTATATACTGTTAGATAACATAACACAGAGAAGAAACCATCACTGTCACACTTTGTGTTGCCCAAAGTTTATCTGCTCTGTTAAAGGCTGTGAAAAAAGAAGATTAGTCTGAGCCTCATCCACACCAGGAATACAGCAAGCCCTTAATTTCACACCAGCCTGAAGTCACATGCCAGCAAAGGTGAAACAAGGCAACAATAGATTTGTCTGGCCCTTAAACTAAAGTTTTCCTGGCACAATGCTTCTCAAAATATATATATCATGCTGAAAATAAAGGAGGACTGCTTCTCCAGCTAGTTCATCTAAGAAAGCAGACTGCAGGTTTTAGAAGAGAAAATTATTGCTCCAGAGCTCCTGAATTCATCTTTGGCAGGATGATCCTTGCACTTTGGAGTCAAATGATGGCCTAAGAGCACAAAATAGGTCTGAGGAGAAAAATCTCCTAACTTTTGTTTTGACAGCGTAACCACTGGTTTAGTATGAACACAGACTCTGGAAAGTAGAGATAAAAAGAGCAGAAAAGCAAGGAAGTCAGTAAAAACAAAGAGCCACAAACATGAGAGTGATATTAATAACCCAGCATGTGAGATGCAAAAATTCCTAGTGAGATGAGTAGGGAAAATGAGCAAAACAATGAGACAAAAGGAAAACAATACAGCTAGGAAAAAAAGTAGAGGAAAATAAGAGCTTTTATTTTTGACACAGCGATTTAAGATAGGCTCTGTCAGAGTCCAAGTGCTAAGTGTCAGTAAATGGAGACAATCAGCAATGACAGATGTCTGCAAGCTTGTTTTATCTAAGCTGCAGATCACAGGAGGCTGGAGAGTCAAATGCAAGCTGTTTGTGAAGTTTGCATCTTCTAAAAAGACAGAAGTCAAAAAGGACAAGGTAATTTGAAGAAAATTCAACACAGGCTTAACCCTCCTCCTTTCTCCTCTTCGGCATTCACTGTAAAGCAGTCTGCAAACAAATGAGGCAACCACTAAGAAAAAAAGGAATTCATCATCACACAGGAGACCCAGACATGAGTCATGACTTTCACATGTATTCAGGTAGTTACATGCATTCCAAGCAGAGTAAAGGTCTTTCAGATCAAAACTGAGGAAAATTCTTTCCTTCCACCAAGAAGAGAGGCAAGTTTGGTAATTTTACAGTTACAATTGATACACAGGATGCGATGAAGTCAGCCCAGTATGAAGTCAGCCCAGTGTTGTGGCCTTGAAGACTGCCTTCTTCAAAGGTTTTGTTCAGTGTTTACAACACCCCTGTACTATGCCCACCACCTCCTCCAGCCCTTCCCTTACCTCCTGGCTCATTCTGATCTCAGCCCCCAGTTAACCATTTCATTCCACACCAGCCACTCCAAATTCTTGTTTAGCTCAGCTCTAAAATTTGCTTTTACCGACTGCTACCTCTGTGGGACAGATTTTCTGCCCACCACCACTGGGATGGCTGTCACAGGGGATAATTTATGCAACAGCATGGCCTGATCTTCTGCTGGAGACAGAAGACATGCAGTTCCTGTGGGTTCCTGTCAGCAGTCATCCACCACCTGGGATTTAAAGGGGATCTCAAACAGAAAAAGAGGTTTTCAAAACAAACAAGTGACTTCTGATACGGTGTAAACAAATAAAAAGCTTATTACACAGAGTAAGGAATACAGAACTTAGAAGGAAGAGGACTTCTGCATATTTTGCACACTTTCTGTATCAGGCCTCTGGTGTGGCTGCCACCATTACACCACTGTTTGACTGGAAGTATTATCTGAGACTGTCTTTCTTGATTATCAGCTCTGATTCCACAATAAGTTTAAAAGAAGTTCTCTTGTGGACAACAGTACTTGACCTGCTGGTCCTATCTTTGTGCTGGACATGAGAGAAAGGAGTGAATCAGTTCTGCTCACTAAAAAGCCTTTGCACTGTCTGTAGGCAAGTCATTAATGGTCAAGTGTCTTCCCTGCTTCCAAAGGAACACTTGACACCTTTTACACAGGGAAAGCTCAGCATGGCTGGTGAGATTCCTGGCAAAACACACTCTTCATAGCTGCTGCTACAGCTTATCAACCTTTTCACCTTCAATTTGCTCTTTAGCCAGCAGGAGAAAAAATGAAAAATAAAAGTATCTGTGTAACCACTCCCATAAATGTTTTCCACAAGGCTGACTGACTTTGCAGGCTCACAAACTGTGAGCTCCAGTGGAGGCTCTGGTAAGAGGCATGGCATGTATCACGTCAGTCAACCCAACCCAAAAATTTCCCAGTGCTGATAAGCTCACTAGTGTAGCTTCTCACTCAGTGATCCCCTGTTTGGTTGGTTTTTTTAAGGTGTCTTTGTGCCTACCTGTTTCCAGGAATTCTGTTGAAATTTTACGCATCTTTGAGGTATCTTCCTATCAAATTTCATTCAGGTTGGTCAGCAGCTTCAAAATGGATGGGGAGATGGACACTGATAACTACATAAAGCTCACCTTCTTCTGTGAACTATCTTCTTTCATTAATAAAATCCATTTTCCTGCTCAAGTCACTCTCTCCCTTCTCCAGGACATTTAACAAATGTCAGTATCTTGACAAGCTCCCTCAGCCTGAAGTAGAGCCAAAAGAGGGTTAGTTTCTGCTTTTCCCATGTTCCCTCCCAGATATAAAAAAAAAAAAAAAAATCCCCACAAGCAACAAAACAAACAAAAAACCCCAAACCAAAACACAAAAAAAACCCACCCAAACCCAAACAACCAAATCCCATGGACCTCCACTCAAATTGCCTCTGAAATTTTTATTACTGCCTTGCACACACCAAAACTAGAGATGAAATAAAAACACATCACCATTAGAAGTAACAAATTTCCACCTCATAGTAATGGAGAAGACTAAAGAGGAAAGAAGGGAGAATCCTCTTCTTTATTGCTAACAGATCTCTCTTTTCCTGAGTTTCACTCTTTCCTCTGCTAGTCCTAAAGACTGCTGTCAAGAATGCAAGGTCTTGATTCTTTATGAAAAAAGGAAAGGTCCCTGTTGTCTCTTATTCCCTAAACCTAGCACCCTGCAACTTGTCAGTCCCAGCAGCTGCTTGCCACACCCACCTACACCTCTGCAACCCATTGTCAGCAAGAAGCCATTTAAAATGCTGCTGGCCAAAGCTCTGTGCCCTCAGGATCTGCACTGGGAATCTCCTCTCAGTCACTTCCTCATAAGCTTCCTGTGCACTGTCAGTGTTTGGATTTGGCTTACAGTGTGCCAGTATAAAAGTGCTTGGGAAGAAGGAACTGTCAGAAAACTGCATCTGAACCTCCTACACAACCCAGTTCTCATGTCCTTTTTTCTCTGACCAGTTTGGACCAGCCTTGGGCGATGCCAGGTGGAGGGATACTGGCTCAGCAGAGAAGGCCTGCAAACAAGCAGCACCACAAGGTGTCTTCACACAAAATAGTCTCTCCCTTCTATTTGCAGGTGTTGTTCAGGGCAGAGCATGCCAAGGAGCATTGGCTACATTGGCATTAAATGGTTTGTCCTGTTGCATCACTCTGCCACCATCACCTACCTCACTTTGCACCTAGCAAACCCCTGCATGTGAACTGCTCTGCTGCATTCCAAAAGCAATTGCACAGACCACAGCTATCATCTAAAAATAATACTGGAGGTGGTGATCCCACTGATAATCACATCATTAGTGAAGAATCAAGCTTTTCCTTGTCCAAGCAGAAAAACAGCAGGTCTCTGCAGTACCTTGAGCCTTCCTCTGCAGTGAAACAGTATCTACTGCTGAAATCATGGAAAAAACTTCATTTGTGACTGCCACACCAACACACTTCTTTTAACAAGCAAAGTAAGGGCATGCAATTCCTGCTTGGCAAGCCTGTCCTCTCCAGCCAGCTGTTATTTCAGGTACGTTTGTTACGTGCACTCTTCACAGGCCCAGCCACACAATC
The DNA here is from genome assembly GCF_027887145.1 of Ammospiza caudacuta. NCBI lineage: Eukaryota > Metazoa > Chordata > Aves > Passeriformes > Passerellidae > Ammospiza > Ammospiza caudacuta. The sequence continues at coordinate 26,387,250 of NC_080601.1, read as the reverse complement.
ACCTGTCACAGCTCCATTGCCACAGCACCCAGGTGTTGGCATCTCAACACATCTCTTCTTAGCTGTGGGCTTTCCAAACACACGTGACAGCAGGGGGATGAGGGATCCAACTTCCCTGTCAGCATCTCTCAAGGAACTCATACAAGAATACCATCCGTCCCCCTGAGCTCTTTTCCTCTGACTCACAAGCACAAACCAAACCCTGGCATAATCAGGCTGCTCTGCAAGGTGCAATGACATCTCTGCCTTGCCATGACTAATGGCCCTTCCAGGACTGTCACCAGCCCAGCCTCACAGACAGCTTTTAAGATCTCTGACAGGCTGAGTCCTTTCCCCTACACTGCAAAAACAGCAGCACAGCTTGCCTGCTTGTCTTGGATTCGTTTGTTTCATTCTGAAACAAATGCAAGCAAGGACTCTGTAAGAGACATAAAGTCCTTGGTTATATGCATTAATAAGCTCAGAGGATTCCTATGCAGCTATCCAGAAAGGGCAAATGCTTACCCTGTAGAGCAGGGCAGCTCAGATCAGAGGAATATCCCCAAACCTGGTACCAAGTACATGTTGTCAGGGGACAGAACAAAAGGCCACATGCAGCTCAGCATTACTGAAACTGCTGGACATGCCTGACAAGGAGACCTTTGCATAGACACAGCCACAACCACAGGGCACATCAGTGACAGCACTGCATGGAGAAGTAGGCCACAGGATCATTAGCCCAACAATAGCTTTTTGCCACAAGCAAAAGTCTGTTCAATCCTGCCAGTCATCCCAATGTGACTTACAGGGAAAAAAGGCAAAAAGAAAAGGTGGGCAGTTTGCATTTACTAAATATAATGCCCATTACCTCAGAGGATGGCCATATGGAGGATCATAAAGAAACACAAACTATTACCAACATTAGTGCCCTTCTAATACCACAGAAAGACAAAGGTGAACATCAACATAACACCACGTTAATACAGGCTGACAGAGCCATATAAAAGAGCAGAGTTTCCATTTTTGCCAGCAGAAAAGCAGCTGTTTAAGATGCTTAGAGGAGCAGCCCTTCTGGGAATGAAAGTGAGGGTTCAGTGGGTGTTTTGGCCAGGTCTGAATAACTGCTGTTGAAATGTGGCTACATCCATCCTCTGCCTCCCTGCCACTGGCAGATGACCACTCTGGGCAGGAGCTCAGAGCAGAGCAGCACCTCATACAGCAGGGCCACTGCTCAGGGACTCTCAGCACTGGATGCTCCCACTAGCCAGATGTGGCTGACCTGGCCCAACAGGCTTGGAGGATGGAAAAATGCCCAACCATAGCAGAACAACTCTGGCAGATGAAACCTTCCAAGTTCCCTTCTCACACACAATTCTGCAACAGCTCATTCTTAAACAGGTGCTAGCTATATTTTTCTTAACTAATATTTGCAGGGTGGCAGAGAAAGTCTCAAAAAGGCAATGACAGGTCCCAGTCACAGAGATGTCTTGACTTCTATGAAGAAATCTGCCACTCTCCTCCCCAGGGTTCACTGGAGACATTTTCAGACCTGGCTTTCCATCTGCTGCCCAGCTGCAGAGATGCAAGTTGAAAGTCTTACAGAATTTTGTGTAATTATGAGTGCAACTCTCAAACAAAATTTAATCAGCAGGAAAGTGTGCTCTACAGATGAGACACCAGAGTGCACAGTGGTATAATCATCACAGAAAGAGCAGTCCTTAACCCAGCCTGCAGTTATTTAGAGGTTCCTGTTCTAAGCAAGTGCATCACATACTTTGATCTCTGCTGCCTCCTGCCAAAATCGTGGATATTAGCAAGCCAAAAAAACAAGAGTCTCAGAGAAAGATATGGCAGACAAAATACATCCTATGGTACACAAGCAGCTCTCCTCCTGAAGGAACCTGATGCATTTCAGGAGACACATAAGTGGAGTTGTAACTAATTACCTTCACCTTAATGAAAAACGTTGTTTTAAATTTACAGATGAGAAGCCTGTTACATGAGGATTGAAACTTGGCTGTTCAGTTCAGACTACCTGAAGTGATGCTCTGAAAGGGCTGAATCCAGCCAAAACCTTGGATGAAGCATGGTAACTCCACATTGGTGCAATCAGAGCTGTGGTCACAGAAACTCTGTGTGACAGGGGTGTTAGCCACAGTGACAGTCGTGCTGAGCTGTTCCTTAAAGCAAGGATCTGTCCTCTTTGTCACATATGATGAATCATGCCTCAAGTCCTTCAAGCAAACTCTGTAATTTGGGATTAAATCGGTCTTTACAAACATGCTTCTGCCAGATTTTGGCACAAAACCAGCTTATTAGAGAAACACAGATTCCACAGACTTGTCACATAGTTAACATTCACTTAAATCTCTTGTTTTTAAAGACAACAACAGTTGAGAAAACTATGTGATAATTAAGTTGCAGGCATGGGAAGCAGACAGATTATTGAGACGGTCAAATAACCTTTATCCTGTCCTGTAGAGACAAACTATGATAGAAAAATTATTAAAGTTTAAAGTTTTTCATTACAAATTTTATCAATTTCATTTTGAAATATATTAATTTCTTATTTCCTTCTGCCATAAACCGAGAAGCACATAGCTAAGGTGTGCTGCTAAGACTCTACTTCTAAGCTGCTACTGAACACAGCTAGATATCTTCTTCCTGTGATGTTTATCCTGATTTTATTACAACATAATTGGAATACTTCTGCCTGTAATTTACTAATAAATGCTTCCACTCGAGTTAACAAAGTTTCATGCTCTGATTACAAGTGAAACTGCAATGAATAGTCATGGAGACAGATAAACCTGGACTTGGGATAGAAGATAATATAATAGCTCATCATTTTCTCTGCGATCCACCTTAGTTAAAAGAAAGGTCTTTGACAATCCTGGGCAGCCTGGACTTATTTTAACCTGAAAAATCAGACACTCCTGCAGAGCACAGTGTGTTCTCCTGAATGTTTGTTCAGTGCTAGGCAGTACAGCTCCACCTCCTGAATTATTTAAAGGACACATTTCTTGCAGCCCAGCCTTAGCCCACCAGGTCTGTGGTACAGTTCTTCCAGGCGAGGGGACACACACCCTGAGCAAGCAGCTCTCCCTGACAGCAGAAGCAATCAGGACATTGCAAATGTCTGCAAGGTAATGGAAGTAGGCAGCAGTCACCAGAGGCAGCAAGGGCAACAGCACTGGAGAGGACAAGAGACAAATGCTGTCAGGGTTTCAGGGAGAAACACAGGAACCTTTGGTGCAGAGATCTTCCAAGTCCAGCACTGCCCCGCTGCAGGTCTTCTCTGTGAGCTCACTGGCTTGCTGTCATGAAATCAGGCTCTAAGGCAACACCAAAGCAGATGAAGTTTTGTTACACGCTAATTTCTCAAGATCCTACGTTACCACGCTGGTTTTTGAGTGGGCAGCTGTCAATCTCTAGTGTGCTGTGAGATAATTCCAGCCTTTTGATAGACAGAGTATACATTTAAGATCTAAAAAAAGCTGGGAGAGTTTTATATAGACAGACTAAGGAAAGGAAATGAGTAAAAGATGCATTCCTATCCAAGTGCTCTTAAAGAAAACGTAGGCAGCCAAACCTGTTCTCCCCCACTCTCATGTATTGTACCACTCAAGACATATTATTTTAGGATTATTTCTGGTGCACTGACTAGAGAGTATATCCACAAGTCACAAATGCCACTATTCCACATGCAATCCAGATGTACAATTGTTTCCATGCCTTCCTCCTTTTTTCTTTCCTTCTTTTCTACTTCCTATTTGTTTGACTAATATATAAACTGTCTGAGGCAGGGAGCATCTTGCACAGTCTTCAAAGCAGGTATGACATTTTTATTAGCATGTATAGGGTTGCAGAGACTCACAGCTACCATACAGATAATCCTACCACCTGACCACTGCTCACAGCTGGGTACCACAACAACCAGAGAGCAAAATGGTTCTGAGATGTGCTTGTTTACGTTTAGTTTATGTACCTCAGCCTGCAGGTGAAATGAAGCAAGCACCAGGACTTCCATCTATTAAAGGCAGTTGAGACAATGTTGAAAACACACAGTTCAACACAGTCCTGCATCTGGCTCCCTAGGGCAGGAACAGCCAAGCCTTAGCCTCAGTGTGGCTGAAGAGGATTTGGAATGGCTCTACCAACAGCAAATTACACAGCTTTTAAAGTAGATAAGGTGCTCTCAACACCTAGAAAAGAGCAGAATTCAAAAGATGCATAACATCTGTAATTATAGACAAACTCCTCACCTCCTCCTCCTGCAGAAGTGTTGAGAAGTATTTCAGTGGATGCCTTCCAGAAGGACACATCCATCTGCATCCCTTTGACAATAGGCACAACGCACCCCATGACACCTGTGACCTACAGTCACAGCTCAGCATCTCATTATCTCTGACCTTCAACAAATGCAAACTGCAATTTGTACTTTATACAGAATACACCATATCAAACCAGAAGTCATCATATTCCATCCATGCTCTCCAAGGGGTGAAAAAGGCATAAGGACTCCATGAATTATAAGATCCAGGTCGTGCACAGGTTGCTTGGCCGAGTGCAGTCCTCACTGAGCATCACTGAACATACACATCACATCGAGGTGGGATAAGTTACGGGTGTCTACACTGCTGGACTCAAGACCACCACTGGAGATGTGAACAGTACAAATTGCAGCATAGACATGAGACAGAGTAAAGAGATGAAAAAGAGGGAGCAAACTTCATTAAAACCCTTCCCCGGCATGACAAAAGTAACCGGGTGGTCAGAGCTTATGAAGACAAGGCCTGGTTCCTCTCATCCCAGCTGTAATAAGCTCCCTCTTCCTTCCTGCTGCTGACAGGTTTGAACCGAAGCTCCTTCTCCACTGTTCCTGCCACGGGAAGACCAGCTCACCTGTCCTGGGCAGCACCACACAAGTCCCACTTTCCTGCTGACCCACCTCTTCTGTCCCATTGCCACCATCCAGCTCACTCTAAACCTCCTTCAGCCCTGTCCCCTCACAGGTCACCTTGCTCCCTGTCACACCTCCGAAAGATACCTGCACCTCCACTCTCAGGCCCCTGTGCACCTGCCAGCTCCAGCCTCCTGCCCTCACTCCAGCCACCTTTCCCTTGTTGTCCAGTCAAACACCTTTCTCCTTCGTCCTGCAGCCACTGTGCCGCACAAAGCCCCTGCAAGCGGCACTGCCACCGGTGCCTGGATCCCTACACCACCTCTCCAACCCCACGGCACACAGGAACCCCCAAAGCCAGGGCTCTGCATCTCCTCCAGCTTCACTCCAGTCACGGGGCTCCCCAAACCTTAGGCGGGCCCCCAAGAGCCTCTTCCCCCTGGCACCTCACGCACACCCGGCCAGCCCCGCCGGAGCCTCTGCCCCAAGGGCCGGCGCAGCCCCCGCAATCACAGCCGCCCCTTTTCCCAGGGGCGCAGCCCCCCGGCACGGCACGGCGCGACCCCAGACCCCCCGAACGGCTCCCCCCTACCTGGGCGGGCTCCGCGCCGGCGGGCAGCCCCTCGGGCAGGGCCTGGAGCAGCAGCAGGGCCATGGCGGCGCGGAGCCTCCTCGCCATGCCCCCCACCCCCCGCTCCCGCCTCCCCGGCCCGACTGCGGCCCGGGACGGGAGCCCAGGGGCACCCCGCGCCCGGACCCGCCCTCGGCACTCCTCTATTGGGCGGCCGGCGCAGCTTTCCGCTTGCCATTGATTCAGCGCGATGTCGCTTATGGCAGAACCGGGAGGGGCGGGGTCTGCGTGTAGGGCGCTGCCATCTTGAGTGTGGCACAGCGAGGCGGAAACCTGAGGGCGCACTCGGGCCGCCATGTTGTGAGTGGCGGAACTGGCTGGAGAGGGGTGCGGGGACTGCGCGCACACACACACTGACACACAGACAGACCCACAGCCTCCCTGTGGCTGCCAGGCACTCATCCTCCATTCAGCTGGTCACTCCTGCTCAGCATGAGCCTTGCTCAGCCTCCTCCCCAGTGCGCTCACATTGCCCCAAACCCCAGCAGCCCGCCCGGACCTGGGGCACACCGGGACATGGAGCGGGGGCTGGCATGGCAGCAGCGGCATGGCTCTGGGCTCAGGGCCTCCAGAGGGTAGCAGTCTATTGGTGCCAGAGGGTAGCAATCTGTTGGTGCCAGCACCACTGGCAGACATAAGCAGCATGGAGAAGGGGATCTGCCCCTATGGCTGTGTCCCAGCATGTCCCCACACAGTGATTGTCCACACTCCCAGCCGGAGTGGGGGCATCTTGAGCACTGGGCATTGATTCCCAGCTCGGCAGAGACAGCCCATGCTCTGGGGCAGTGTCAGAGGGTTTCTGCACTGCCGCTCCCAGCAGAGTACCAGACAGGCTTCATGCCGGATTGGCATGATGAAGTTCATCAGATGATCAGATAACACATTAAGAAAGGCCAGAAAAAATAATTGATTTAGCAACTTATCTCCTGCCCTGGCTTTTTTCTATCCAGATCAGCTCTCCTGCCTGCTGCTAGTGTGGGCCAGCAGGCATTCACCTGTCACACCTTCACCATGCCCTCTCCTCTTCCTGTGGCAGCCAGATCCCGGCCTCCTGCGGCCCTTGGGACTGAAGACAGTCCCTTCCTGCTGGGATTGCCAGTGCTTGAGGGAGCCCAGCAGCCTCCCAGCCCCTGCTCAGGCTCTGCTGCACACCAATGTGGCATCTTTGGTGTGGTTACATTTGAAGTGAGGTTGTAAATATGCTGGAACACTGACATTTCCGCCACACACAGTTATTGAAGGAGCTTTATTCCTGTTCCCAGCTAGCCCTGAAATTAGAGGCACAGCAGGGAGAAGGCATGGAGATCAGGGAGCACAGGACAAGCTCAGATCAGGTGTGACTCATTGTTGGAGAGCAATTAACACTTGCTGCTCTTCCCAAGCAGGGATTCGTCTGGCTCTGACTCTTTGCAATGAGGTTTCCTTCCTGTTGCAATGGGAAATGGAGGCCAGACTGGCCACAGCTTGCAGCAACTCCTCTGCTCCCCAGTGACACCAAGGCAGGCTGCAGACTTACTGTGGTTTTGGGGAGGGCTGGCAGGCTCTGGCTGCAGTGGCCATGTCCAGAGTGATGTGAGCTGTTGAGATGACTTGAATCCTTGGGGGGAGATTCCAGCTACAACCTAGAAACCTAGAAACCCTGCTGAGCTGAACTGTCAGCTGGCATAAATCCATGCTGATCTGAAGAGGGAATCCACTGCTCTAAGCTCAGGGAGGCAGGAGGGAAGCTCTGTCTTGAGCATGGCTTGCCAATTCTATAAGCCCAGAGCAAACCTCTTACTCTGTCCATAAGCAATAAACTGCACCATGTCCCACTCCCCAGGGCAGGGGAAGAGCTGATGCAAGATGGCAACAGCACTTCAGGGGGTCTCTGTGCTCCACTGCCCCTCAGGGCAGGAAAAAAGGAGCAGCCAAACAGCTGAGGCTTTTCTTCCATGGTCCCAAACTTGGCTTCATGTGGCTGCTGCCCCAGAATCACTGCACAAAGAACTCCCTGCCCTGCCAGGACCCCTCCAAACTGCCAAGGCAGGAGGGGTGAACAGCAAGAACAGGGAAAAGGCAGTTTTTGGGTGCTACAGCACATCATTTGACAAACATTGCCATGCTCCCGAGCATGCCAGAGTCACCTTGGTCCAAAAGACTGCTACAGGTACTTTTCTGAAAGCCCTCACGGCTGTTTTGGGTGTAGGACAGGAGCAGTGTGAGCTAAGGACAGTCTCCTTGTGGCTCCTCTCCACTCCCAGATGTCACTCCCAGTGACATCTGTTTTATTTCATGTGTTTATCTATTACTTTAATTGTGCTTTAACAAGAGATCTAATAATGCCCAGGGAACAGATATACAAGTTTTCTTCTTTCTGTTCTGCTGTTAATTCTTTCAGAGCTCTTTTACAGCTTTCTAGGAGTAGCTACATGTGGTTGGAGATTATCCTTTGCCTGTTGCAGCTTTGGCAGGAGTAAACCTGCTGTGGATACTTCAATAAGTACCTTTTGGGTTTGGCTGCTCTCTCTGAAGGAGCAGAATGTGTCTCTACTCGGGCACATGGCTGATGTGAGAATGCTGCTGCCCTAGAGATCTGACACATATCCCTGACTGGAGGGAGGAGCATGGATCATCCACTGGGCCATGGGACTCTCGGAGCAGCCACGATTGAAAGCAGGGGCTTTAGGACTTGGGCTTCTTTCTCCCCCAAACTAGGCTGCAGCACGCTCATGCTGCTCTCCTTTGGGGTGGGAGCAGCCTCATGGCAGACCCAAGATAGCACCATGAAACTCTGCCTGGCCATAAACAGCACCCATGGGTGTAGGAAGGCTCTCCCAGTGTTACCCTCTCAGGCCCCAGAAGAAGATGACTGTCACTGTGAGCAGAGCACAATCACCTTTGTCACTTGCCATGGGACCTTGCAGCCCCAAGAACCTCTTGGGGAAGGCTGCCATTGAATGCCCCAGGGTTTCAGAGCTCATGCCATCCCTTACACTCTTCTTCCTTCTCCTGGCCCCTTTGCTCACCCTCACCCTGATGCTTGGTCAGTCACAAAGCCCACACTACTCCCTTCCAAAGCAAGCATGAGACCCACATACCAGCCCAGCCCAGAGAACCAGAAACAGAGATCAGCCAGAAGCACAACCCACAGATGGTTTTTAAAAATCATCACATTTATTTTTCAACCTTCCTCTGCTGTTTGCAGTGCAACAGCAGTGACTGAATTCAGAGCCTGAGTGAATGCCTTGACAGCTCTGTGACAAGAAAGAGAGAAGCTATTGGAGAGTGTTCAGTGGAGAGACAGAAAGATGATGAGGGATTTGGAGCATCTCTTATGAGGAGAGAATGTGAGAGCCAGGTCTGTTCAGTCTGGAAAAGGAGAAGACTGAGAGGGATCTCATCTATGCATATAAATGTCTCAAAGGCAGGTGACAAAAGGATGGTGCCAGGCTCTTTTCAGTGGTGCCCAGCAACAGGACAAGGAACAATGGCCATAAACTAAACCACAAGAAGTTCCACCTCAACATGAGGAAGAAATTCTTTACATTGAGGATAGCAAAGCACTGGACCACGCTCCCCAGGCAGGTTGTAGAGTCTCCCTCTCTGGAAATACTCAAAACTCACCTGGATACATTCCTGTGTAACTTGCTCTAGTGACTCTGCCTCAGCAGGGGAGCTGGAATAGATTACCTCCAGAGGTCCTTCCAACCATAACAATTCTATGATTTCTGTGTCTTCTTCCCCATGTCAAAGGGGGCACAGAGACAATTGTTCCCTAAAGTTGCAGTTTCATGCTTTCACTGTGGGGACCAGAGATGTAGGACAAGGGTGACAGAGCTCAGAGGAATGAAAAAAATTAGAGCTAAAAACAATTAGCTATTTCTTTCCTGGCTTGTGGCAAACACAGAGTGAATAGAACCTGAACCTGAGAGCAAGGAATGCACAGTCCAAGCATTGATCTCTGGACTTTGGGATGGTGAGTCTCATGGTGCAGAGAGAACTGGTCCCTTCACACCTGCCAAGACACGATCCATCTCTTGGGAAGAGGCTACTGTGGTGGTTTAAGGCAGGAATGTGGTTTGGTTGCTGGTACAATGGCAGGATATCTGCTTTTAGAGGTAGAACTGTGCTCTGAGCCCCAAGGGAGAGAGCCTCATGCCTCATGGGGCCAAACCCAGTGAGGCCCAAACAGGCTGGGCAAAAGGAAGGCACAGGAAGCACAGGCATCCCTCAGGGCAAGAGAGACATGGGAAGGCTGAGACATGGCCAGCAGCAAATGGGCATGGGTCAGGACAAGCCAAAATGCTGCAAGCTGGACACAGAGTCAGACCCTGATTCTACAGTGGAAGAAGGCTGCAGAGAAGGTGCTGGGTGGGGGTGCAGATCTGGGCTGGACTGTCCCTCTGACCCTGCTCAGGGGATGTGGGAATGGTGGTGGTAGGAGGCCAGAGGGGTGTGATGGCTCCTGAGGTAGTCTCCATTCACAGTCCTTTGTTAAAATAGACATATGGCACTTGGTCCCCGTGCTTGGCCATGATACTGTCACGCAGCTCCACCTCAAGGTCAGCCAGTGCAAGGGAGCTGTGGAGAGGGAGATACACACTGAGAGCCAAGATCCTCCTCTCCAACCACCAGTCAAACCACCCTCCCTTCCCATTGCCATTTGAGGCCTCTGCAGTCCCTGAGATCTTGCAGGCTCTCGGCAAGACCCACCACCCCTCCCTCCCAGTGCTGGAAGGCAGAGAGCTGCCCATGCAGCCAGGTATCCTGTTGGTCCCAGCACAGAGCTCACAGAGCAGGGCAGGCACATGTTTTCCTGCTGCCCTGGGCACCAGTGTGTGCAGGCAAACACTGCTTTGGGTTGAAGGGTGGGTGCCCATCCTGCTTCTCCTGGGATGGGCAGAGAGGAACTAGGGAAGGAGGAAGGCTCCCAAGATCCCATGCAGGAGGGGGAAGCAGTGGAAGAGGTACCATCGCTGGGGGAAGAGGGCACAGGCTGCTGGCACCATGAACAGGAGGCTGTGGGACAGAGAAGAGCAGAGATTAGTCCTGGGAATCCCAGCCTGTTTGCCCTCCAGCCACAGGGATTTCAGCCCAAGAAGTGCTGCTCACACCCCATGACTCCCAATAACTGGGGAAAGCCCAAGCTGAAAGGTAAGCAGCTTTGCTATTTCTTCTGGGAAAGAAGTATTTTTTCAAGCATCTCTTTGGAGCCATACTCCAGGCACTCACAGGTGACTGAGCAGTGAGATACTTACAAGCCCCCGCAGAGCAGCACCTGCAGAGGCCCATGGAGAACCTGGATCCGCTGCAAGAGAAGAGCCAGGATTGAGTCCCTGGTCTTACCACAAGACCCACTCACAGGGTAGGCAGACTTCTCCCCTCAGTAGGACTGAATGTGGTGTGCACCAAACCCTGCCACCCTCCCACAGCCTCCCCATGTCACTTGAGAGGCCATTGGTGTATCAATGACTGAAGTAGGGAGCAAAGCAAGCCAGGCTCTGCAAATCTCCATTTGATCCCCAGCATATCAACAGCAGATATGGGCTGGAGCACCACAGAACCCACTGGCTGAGAGAAGAAACATGCACTCACCTGCATGAAGGTGAATTTCTCCAGCCGCTCCATGATGATGGGCAAAATAACTAGGCACAGAGAGCAAAGGTCAGCCCAGATCCCAGAACAGCTATCCTGCTAGCCAGCCTGCAGGGCTGTCCCAGCAGGACCATCCACCTGGAGGCCATGGAAGCAGCTAGTTATGCTGGGGACTGCTGGGTGTTTGCTGACAGCAAGGACCTGACCCATTGGGGCAGCATGGTCTGTGATCCTCACGCTCCTGCCCTTCCTTCTGGGCTTGCAGGATGTCAAGGGTCTCAGGAGCAGAGGGGGTGCCAGGCTGCAGGCTGAGGGGCTAGGGTCAGAAACCACGAGAGAAGCATCCTTATGGGGCCAAACTGCCCCCTGTCTTCCAGGATGTGGTTTGGCATGGAGGGGGCTGGGGGACCTCTGATAGGAATGGCTGGATGAGGAGAGCAAATGCCACCTGGAATGCAGGGCCACCCTCCCTCTTTTTCATGAGGGAAACTGAAGCAGGGAAGGGCACGGTGGTGGGTCCAGGAGAGTCCCCAGTTCAGCTGCACACCCCCGTGCCCCGCACTCACTCATGCCCGGTGCTGCCATGGTGATCCTGGAGAGCACAACCTGCGTGATGCCCTTCACTGCTGCCCTCTGCAAGCAAAACCAGCAGGTGAGCCCCGGCAGCGCCCTGCCCCAACCCACATCCCCATCCCCAGTGCCCCAACCCGCATCCCCATCCCCAGACTCACCCTGGAGCGGCCGAGGTCGTTGTTGTTCTCATCTGTCACTGTGATCCCGTTGATGATCTCCCTGAAGGAGATAGGCAGTCGTGAGTGGAGGATGGGATGGTCGGGAAAGCATAAGAACACAGCAACGGGGTGAGGGGGTGCCAGGGGAGTCCTCTACACACAGCAGCCCCAGATGCCCCCAGGGCACGGGGCTCCAGCACCCCGGGGCACCACGGTCCCCAGCCCAGCCGATGCTGCCATCTTCAGGGCACAGCTGTGAGCAGGATCTGGCCGTGCTAGGGACAGACACTGCCTGGATACACAGCTGAGCCAGGGCACAGTCCCTCACACAGTACCTGAGCTCCTTGTGCCCTGACTTGTGGGGAACCCCGAGCAGCAGACACAGGTCAGCACAAGGACCCACACTGGGGTGTGCCAGCATCAGGATATCATGGACTAGGGTTCTCCCATGCCATGCAGGAGATCTTTGGGTTTGAGGGATCTTCCAGCACAGATTCCAGAGCAGCTATCAGCCAAAAATCCCCCTCCTGCTCTAGGTGGAGGCTGAGCCATCCCACCCAGCACCCTCCACCACAGACACAGCACTGCAAATGCACAGACCCCAGTTCACCCCTCTCCAGCTCCCAGGAGGGGAATCCAAGGCAGGGAGGCCAGGCAGTCCAGGAGCCTGGCTGCCACCAGCTTGCCTTTGAAGGGAGCTGGGTCCCTCAAGCGCCCCAGGCACGTGTGACACTTACTGTTGCCGCATCATGGGGATATTGACGCAGTTGGCAGCAGCCACAGCTGCAAAGGGGACCCAGCGGGCCAGCAAGGGGGGCGCTCGCTGTGGGAAACAGGCTGGCATCAGCATGACAGAGCAGCATGTGCCCAGCTGCCCTACCTGGCCCTAGCCTGGCATACCTTGGTGTAGAGGTTGAGTCCCACTGCGGTGGCCAGGGCTGCACTGGTGGCCGTGACATAAGCCACCCCGATTTGCCTGGACAGCGATTTCAAAGAAGGGAGACAACAGAATCACCAACTCTGACTCAGCCCCGTTCCCTCTGTGCCCAAGACACTGCATAGAGGGTCTTTACAGGGCATCCAGAGGTGCATCAAGTGGGCACACGGCATCCTGTGGGGCCCGCTCACCTCAGGGAGATGGGGGAGGCAGCGTTGCGGTTGGTGTAGTTGACAAAGGCATTGAAGGACTGGTTCACCCACTGCCAGAAAACCACTGCAGGCACTGTCCTGTGGAGGGAAGGGATGGGAGAGCACCCGAGGGCTGTCAGGGACACCTGGCCTGTGCCCATGGCCAGGCTTGGCAGGGAGACAGCCAAGATGCCTGCAATCCACTCATCATGGTGTCTCCAAAGGGAAACTGAGGAACTGTGGCAAAGTGACAAGCCAGTGGCAGAGCTGGGAAATGATCCCAGGAGTTCTGGTTGCCCTGGGGAGCATAGGAAGGAGGGGCCCAGTCCTGCAAGGCACTTGGGCAGGGGTGGGAGACACAGCTCTCAGCAGAGTGGCAGCCATCCTCTGCTGGGCTGAGATAAGCCTTTGTCAAAGCAAGCAGCAAGGAGGGGACACATGGGGACAGAAGTGGCTCTGGGGAATGAGGGTGCCTGGGTTTCTACTGGTGTCTCAGGGATACTGGTGTGGGGCAGGAAGGGACACAGGGAGCACACTTTGGAATGCAGGGGGGTGGAGAAGGGAAAGGCAGGGAGCTGTCAGCAGGAGCTGGGGATGCTGAAGCAGCCTGGCCTAGGGGCACATTTGGTCCTCATTTCCAAAGACTGCTATGGGCTACAGACCAAGAGCAGCAGCCAAGCAGGATGTGGTTGCATTAATCATTACAGGAGCTATGGGAAGAGCTCAGCTGAGCTCAGGGTGAGGTGAGACCATTCCCAGCCATGCCAGGGGGATCTGTGATGCTTCTACCAGGTTGGGTGCTGGGGACAGAGCCCAGAGACATTGGGCTCGACCACAGGACACAGGCAAGCACAGCAGCCCTGGGCATGCCCTGGGCAGCACTCAGCCCCAGCGGAGGCAGGCTGGCCGTGCTCTGGCCTTGGGGGAACTTGAGAGGGGCTGGGGGCTGTCAGGGCTGTGTCCCCAGCCTGGTGTACCCAGGAGCTCACCGATAGAACTGGAGCATGCAGCCAGTGATGGCCATGCCCCCCGGCACCTGGAAGGACATCCTGCCAATGAAGTTCATCTTCTCACCGCTGTCAGGGTGGAAGGCTGAGTCGTACAGCTTCTTGGCATAGAGCAGCTGCTCCTGGCTGCTTCCTGGCGGCACCAGCCCGGCCCTGCAAACCCAAAGCCCATCAGGGGAAGCTGCACAGACCCGCCAGCACCCAGCACTGCTGAGGCACAGAGCTCTGGGCACCACATGAAAGGCAGAGGAAACATCTCCTGAGAAGGATGCATGTCACAGCTTGAAGCTCCTGGGAGAAGCCTGGGAAAGCCCCCCAAAACTACTTCCAACAGATGTTACATCACAGCATACCTGCTTGAGAATGACTGCCTCCATCCCCTGCAACACTGCACAGTGGTTGGGATGGCCGTGAACACAGGGATGGCACCTGCCCCATTTGTACCCCTGCCCCTCACCTGCAGCTCTCCACCAGGGCCTTGGCTTGGTCCAGCTCCTCCTCTGACACCAGCACTGTCCGAGGGTCGGTGATGTTGAGGAAGTGCTTCAGGCGCCCCACGAAGGTGCTCTGGTCCCAGCGTGGGGAGTCGATGTTGAAGCTAGGGGAAACTGTGGCCATCTTGGTGTAGGTCTGGGCAGGGGAAAAGGCCGCTCAGTAGGATCCTGCCTTGCTCGCTCATTGAGTGCATGCCTGCCATGGCCACAGGAGCGGTCAGCTGGGTGAGAGCCATGGCAGGTTTATATTTAACAGGACAACTGGACTTTCAGCAGCCCCGAGCCCAGGAGGCCCCTGCACTCCTGCTGTCAGCAGAACACTGCAGTCAGGACGCTACTTCACACATCACCCTGCTTGCCTGTGGTCACCCCACTTGTGCTGCACCCCACACCCCCTCCTCGGGGTGGTATGGTGCTGCACAGCACTGCAGGGCCCAGCTCAAGCCTCCAAAGGCTGCCCTGCAGGCGCTCCTGTAGGGGCACTACTCTGCAGCCTCCGAGTGTGCAGACGGTGCTGTGCCCCCCACAGCACCGTCCTGCACATCCTTCTAATGCTGCTCTGCACTGCCATGGCATTGCCCTGCCTGCTCCCCGGGGTGCTGCACCACATGCCCACAGTTCACAGCACAGAGTCACAGAAAGAATTAGGCACGAAAATACTTCTGAGATCAACCTATGACCAAACACCACCACGTCAACTACAGCATGGCTAACCTAGTGCCTAACCCTAGCCAAGTGCCATGTTGAGTCCTTACTTAAACACCTCCAAGGGACTGTAACCCCACCATCTCCCTCAGCAGTCCTTTCCAGTATCTAACCACCCTTCTGTAAAGAAACACTTACTAAAGTCCAACCTGAACCTGGCACAGCTTCAGACTATATCCTCTCGTCCTGTCGCTGACTGCCTGCGAGAAGGGGCCCGCTCCCACCTAGCTACACCTCATTTCAAAGGTAGCTGTAGACAGCGATAAGGTCTCCCTGAGCCTTTTCTCCAGGTTAAACGCTCCCAGCTCCCTCAGCCATTTCTCATAAGACTTGAGCTCCAGACCCTTCACCAATTTCCCTGCCCTTCTCTGTAAGGCACAGCACAGCTCGACACAGCCCCGGCTCGGCTCGGCTCGGCCCGGCATGGCATGGCACAGCCCCGGCACACCTCCAGCGCGGCTCGGTCACGACTCGACTCGACTCGACTCGACTCGGCTCGGATCGGCTCGGCTCGGCACGGCACGGCACGGCACGGCACGGCACGGCACGGCACGGCACGGCACGGCACGCTCCGCTCCGCTCCGCCCCGTCCCGCCCCAGCCCAGCCCCGTCGCGTCCCCACGTGTCCCACCTGCGCTCCCGGGCCCCGCTCCCGCCCTCGCGCCGCTCACCGCCCCCGCGCTCCGACGCGTGGCCGCTCCCAGCCAATCTCAGAGCCCCGAGCGGCCGCGCCCACCGCCCCCGGCAGGGCCGCCCCAGTACGCGTGCGCCGTTCGCGGGCGGACCCATGGCTGGCCCCTCCCCCGGCGCGGGCACGTCGGCGCGCGGGTGGGTGTGACGCAGTTGCCCATGGTAACCCCGGGCCGCGCCGAGGATGGTGAGCGGGGCGGGGGCAGCGGGGCCGGGCCCGGGGCCGCCGGGGCGGGCTGAAGGCTGAGGGCTGAGGGACGGGGCCGGCGCGGCCGGGGGCGTCTGAGGCCGCGGGTGATCCCCCCGCGGAGCGTGGGGTGATGGGGGCCGGAGGGTCTGTCGGGCCCGGCCGGGCTCGTGGCAGGCACGGGCAGGCCTTGGGCCATGAGAGGGGGGGCCGAGGCGATGGAACCAAGGGAGCGAGCCACGCTCTGCTGGGTGCTGCCGGGCAGTAGGGGAACAGGCAACGGGCAGTAGGGGAACAGGCAACGGCAGAAACTGATGCACGGGAAACTCCACCTGAACACAAGAAAGAACTTTGCCGTGCGGGTGACCACACGCTGGAATAGATTGTTCAAAATTTGTGGAGTCTCCCTCAGTGGAGATATTCCAGAACCATCTGGACACGATCCTGTGCCATGTGCTCCAGGATGACCCTGCCTGGGTGGGAGGTTGGAGCAGTGACGGACTGTGGTCCCTTGCAGCCTGCCCCATCCTGTGACTGTGTGACACCGGCCTGGGGTCTGAGTGCCACCTGGACATCCAGTCAGGATGGAGGCCTGGGGCTGGGCAGGTTCAGGCCCCCATACAAAGGAATGAGAACAGGGAACGTTTGGGGCATCCAGTCATGGAAGACCCTGGTTGGGGTTGGGGCTCTGGCAGCACACAGATGTTATGGGGGACACAAAAAAGGGGGTTGAGTCCTAAAAAAGGCAACAGAACTGGTGAAGGGCCTGGAGCACAAGTTCTGTGAGGAGCGGCTGAAAGAGCTGGGATTGTGTAGTCTGAAGAGGAGGAAAGTGACAGGATAGGGGGAAATAGCCTCGAGCTGTGCTAGGGGAGGCTTAGACTGGACATTAGGAAGAATTTCTTTACAGAAAGGGTGACTGGACAGTAAAGGACTGGCCAGGGAGGTGGTGGAGTCACCACCCCTGGAGGTGTTTAGGGAAAGATTGGAGAGATTGTACATGGCACTTGGTGCCATGCTCTAGTTGACGTGTAAGTATTCAGTCATAGGTTGGACTTGGTGATCTCAGAGGTCTTTTCCAGTCTAATTGATTTTGTGATTCTGTGAATCAGGTCTAGACAGGGGCTGGGAGGCTCAAGGATGCTATGGGGGGCTCTTTGTTGGGATGGAATCAGCATGCCTGGAGTTGATTCAGTCAAGGTGTGAAAGGTGTGATGGAGGGGTGGGTGCTTGGGAGGGCTGGGGACCAGGATGGCAGTGGCCTGAGGAGGGAAGGAGCAATGGAAGAGCCTGGCAAGGATGGAAGGCAGTGCTCAAAGACTGCCTGTGAAGAGTCTGGGAGCATCTGTGACTCTAAAGGTGCACTGGACAGCCCAGCCAAGGTGGGAGGAGGCAACCCTGAGACTTGGATCCTGTCTATAGAAATTGAGGGAGCTGGAAGAGAGCTTGCTGAGGTGGAAGGGCTGGTTTTTGATACACAGCCTGAGAAGGGGCTGTGTATCAATCATGGCAAAAAGAGACTGGATGAAGGGGTTAGGTGTTCAGAGATGTCCAGGACAGAGTGCTCAGGGGCTGAAAGAAGACTGCCAGTTGGTGGGATGGGCAGTCTGGTGAGTCAGTGGGAAACCCCAGTCAGTGTTTGGCTGGCTAGGATAGTTTGCTGGGATGTTGTGTGCTCTGGGGTTTTCTGCCATGGGCTGGCACGATGAGGGACAGTCTGGGTTCAAAAGAAGAAATAAGAATAAACTGTGGGAAAGACTGGAAGTGGAGTTTTGATGTTGATGAGAGAAAGAAAGATCCCAGGGAGAAAAGAACTGTTGGAAGAAAGAAATAAATTATTTGAGAGGTACTAGCAGGGATTGAAGGGAACAACTGGGTCTCTTGGGTGGAGGGCAATGCTGGGAGACTGGTGAGGGTGTAGTGCAGTCTAAATTGAGGTTGGAGGAAGGTTGGATGATGGACCAGGGTCATGCAGGTATTGGGAACAATTTGGGTTTAGATGTCAGAGTAGTTGGGGTGGGACAAGTGGGATGCTGGCAAAGTGCAGTGAGGATCACAAGGAAGGGTTGGAACTATGGGTGAGGGGTGGTGACAGAGCTGCCATGGATGTAGAGCCACTGATGAGGATGCTGCATGAAGAGAGAGCACAAGCAGAAGGCAATAGCAATGGGGAACAAGCTTTCCCAAGAGTAAAGCCTTATTTTGTCCAGGAGCCCTCTGGACATAAGTTGAGGATTCATGCAAGTAGAGGGATTCATGCATGGGAAGAGGTGTAGGCAAGAGCACCAAAGGCAGCTTCTCATCTTCACTGGGTTAAGTCTGGCTGCATACCTACCTGCTGGGTCACAGAGAAGGAGACTGAGATAAAGCCTGTGGGATCTGCTCTATTTCAGATGGGTTGGTGATAGGGAATGTTACACCAGGCACCAAAGCCATCACAGGGTGGACATCTGCTGTAAAGATGAGGGCAGCTCCAGCAGTGAAGTGCTTTGTGGGACACATTTGGCTTGCAGCTGCCAGATCTGCTCTTGTGCCTTATGATGTCCTGATAAGCTGCTGTAGTCTGGGATCTGGCTGCTCTTATCCAGGCATTTGTGTGCCGAGAGGATGACTGGGTGTTCGCCAGTGCTCGTGTTATTTGATACAACATTTTACTGCCTCTTTGTCTATTTTCCACTTCTTGGAGTTGTTTTTTGAATTATAGCCTCTCAGGCAGGGTGGGTGGCACTTCGGGGTGCCTGGTGGGCTGGGTGGACTGGACAGAGGACTGGAGAGCAATGTGTGGAGAATCTCTTTAGATTCTCAACTTTCACTAAAACAGAATAATCATTTGTGGTAGAAACCCTGAAACAGCAGCAAATACATCCAAAGCAGCTATGGCAGCCTGGGGGTATGGGTCAGCAGTCAGAAATCATCCAGACAGCTTGATGTAACAATTTACTGCTTGTCATATGAGCTGTGGTAGCTGCCTGTGAGCACGTTCCTGCCATGTCCTGATGGCACTGGAAGAACTAAAACTCCCCTCAACGACTGCTTGCTACAACTCCAGCGCTAAGAGGGTTAATGCTGAGGTTTAAATTATTTCAGTGTTCATCCAAGTGAGTAAGTACAGAGGGGCAGTGTCTTCTTCTGCAGAGCATAGGAGGATTTCTCACAGCTGTGGGGCAGGGGTGGTGGAAGGTCATAGTTGGAGCACAGAGGGAAGGATGAGCCATAAAACTGCAAAGCATGAGAGATGTGTGGAGCTGGAAGTCTTTGGCACTGCTAAGCAGCATCTGCAGCGGGCGCATGGCAAGGGCGAAGGGAGGCTGCTACATGAAAGGTTGTGCTGCTTTCCAAAGTTTAGAAAATGCTGTTTGAAGCAGAGCTTGTGGCTTCCTCGTCACAGTAATGCTTCCTATTGTCACTGAAATAACAATCTTTACCAAGAGACGTGGTATGTTAGTGATAGATGCTGGGGCCAGAGGATGGCCAGTGTTTTCTAAAACCATTGATTGAAGATGACATCATTGTGTCAAAACCAGATTTGTCAAAGTGTGGCCCTGTTTTATAGTTGAGGAAACTGAGTCACAGAGTGCCTAGCTGACATAAGGCACATCTGGTGAAGAGGATAAAATAACAGCATAGCTAAATGCATAGTCAGGCATCTTTCTCCTGGTCTTGAGCTCATGTTTCTAGGAAAACCAGCATGTATGTCTTGCCTGCTCTAGGCGTACCTCATACTTAGAAATTCTTTATTTTGTCCCTTGTTCCTTGGTAGTAAGGCTCTATTTAAAACGGCCCCGTTAAAATGCTTTCAAGTATTATAAGTGTCTCACTACTTTAGTTTTCAGTGCAGTTCAATGTCCTGATTTTTAGTTTGTTTTACTGATTGCTGAGAGGTTGATATGAGAAATCACCTGCAGATAGGAGAGTATACCAATCACTAGCAAAGACTTTGAAGTTCTGAAACCAGACAGAGACTGCTGACATTGTCCAGTGCTGAGCATTGGCTCTTCTCTGCACAGGGCAAAATACTTCTTTCAAACCTGCTGAAACCAGAGGAGTTTGATTTTAATTATGAAAAGAAGATTCATGCTGGTATTGGTTTATGTATCAAACTGGAAAGTGCTGTGTGACCTCTTTGACAGAAAACTACATTAGTAGGTTTGAGCTGGAAAAACTCTGTAGGTGACTCGACTCCATTAAATTTTGGATTTCAATGCAGGAAAGAAAGTCTGCATTGAATGACACCATATGGTGGAGACATGCAGTAAGCAAATGATTTTTGGGAGTTTTGCCAGAGTAAGAAGTATTGAATAAACTGAGCTCAATAGATTAATTTACTTCGGTTGTATTTCGAAAAAGACTGGATGATTTTATGACCATTAGTGACATTTGCAGTTCTGCAGCCGAAGATAAAGGTAATCAGACGTCATTCTTCAGGGCACCAGCTAATCAGTGCAGTTGTCAGAAAGGACTCCCCTCCTCCAGCTCTGTGTGTGCAGGATTGCACCCTGGATGACAAATGTAGCCTCATATATCCACTGTGCAAGGCAAGATATTTGGCTCAGCTAAGCCCCTCGTCCTTCCCTGTGTCAGCTCCTCCTGTGTGACTTTCTGAAATCATCACGTGTACCCTCTATCTTTAACTTACACTTTAAAAATGGTGAGCTGCTACCATATTGCTTAACAGAAAGCAAATAAATAAATTGGTGCCCAGAGCTGTGCTAGGTGCTGTGCCAGCAGAGCACCAAGGTGCTCCCATGCCATGGAAATACGGTCTGTCTGGGGTGAGAGATAACCAACTGATACGAATAAGTAGAATCCAAGACAGGTTTGAACTTGACACATTTGCTGCCTAAACCTCATCAAGGATTGTAGGTGTGGCAGAGAAGGAATTAGCAGAAGAATCATGGGCTGGTTTTATGGATATTTTGTGAGGCTTCTCCCACGGTTGTTGGAAAGTCACAGAAGTTTGAGAATAGAGCTCAGCAGTGCTGGGGAGCTGTGGGGAGACAGGAGTTGTCATCTTGATGGCAAATGTGCTTGGCTGAGATGAATCTTGAGGATAAAGTGACTTGTGGTTGCAGTAGTAGGGAAGAGGGCATCTCTGCAGGGGTATAGAGATGGGGAAAATGTGATTGTAATGGCAGGCTGAGCTGCTGAGCTTTGTGGCTCTATTGCATCTTGGTGAAGTGAATTGATTCTATCTAAATGTCCACATCTAGTAGATAAGCAATTGGTGGTGACTGAGGGTGACTTTATTTTAAATTCATTATCTGAGCCTTGTGGCTAATAAAGTTAAACAGAATACATTTACTTCTCTTTCCTAATAAGAACCAACCGTGCTTTGCAGCAGCTTGCGGGCCACACTTTTTATCCACGCCCCGTGTATCCAGCCCTCAGTACAAGGGAGAATTGTTCTTTCCATTATGGCTTTATATTGCCAATCTGATACAATATTTAAACAGATTATCTCAATGCTCTGTTTGTCCCAAACCAATTTTTGCTTTGTCCTGTAAAGTGAATCTTCCTTTCAGTGGCTTCTGTGGTACAGGATGTAGTTACATGCATCAACTAGTTCAAGAGACCCATATACAGCATGAATAAACCCACAGAACCCTTAGCTAGGACTATAAATGTCACTGTATTTTTATATATGTAGGATTTTTTTTGAGAGAGAGAATAGGATTACTACATGCAGCTATAATTGAAAGTCCTTTGATAATTTGGTGGGTATTTTAAACCTAGCAATGATATACTTTCATAAAACCACACATCCCTGTTTTCTGAAGGATGTTAATAAGATGGTTAGCTTTGCTTTCATGCTCAATGTGTTTATGAGTGCTCTTACCCATTTAGTTGCATCTTTGAATTTAATGTCCCACTCTGATTTCATAGTAATTGTCAGGAGTCTCTTTTTCTTTATTCTATGTCCCCGCTCACTGTCTGGAAAATGCAGTCTCCTCATTGCTGACCCCATCAGTCTGTCTCCTCACGGTGCTTGTAAAGAAAACCCTCTCCACCAAGGACAAAGATGTTTTTAAACAGGCCAATCTGATATAAGACATAGTTTGCTTAACCCAGAGGTGACCAAGAAGCGGATGCTGGCTGACTGTGCCCAGCCTTGAGTTGCTCTGTCTGGCTGCCCTTCTCCAAAGGCTGCACACGCTGCCATGCTGTGCTGTTCATTATCTGAGCAGCATCTGCAGTTCCCTTCTCTGTTACAGATGCCGCAGTCTGCTTAGTTTTGTGCAGCTGACACGCTGCCCTTACACTCCTGTGAGGCGTCTCTGCGGCTCCTCAGCCAGCTCACATCCACCCTGGCCTGCTCAAGACTTGTCCTGCTTCTCACCCTGGACACTCCAGTGAGCAAGTGCCACTGGCCTGGCTGCTGTGCAGTCATCCTGGGAATTCTCCCTTCTCACTACTGGCTAAGTCCCAGCATGAGACATTTCTTACCTGCCCTGTTTCAAAAATCTGCTCCTCCTGTGTTGTTTCTGTGCATCCTCTTTGCACCACATCTTCCCATTTCATGGCTTTCTACCTGACAAATCCCATGAATAGCAAGGCATTGCTTTCTGACTCTCCTCAGCCCGTTAGTTTCAGCATTGTGTTTGCCAGCAGAGGAGTGCTTGTCCATCAGTGTGTGTGCAACAGGGGCTGCTTGTCCCACATCATGGTGGCATGCAGCAGGGAACTCTGCTGAGTTATTTTTTCCAGTCTACTAAGCTGTCAGGAAATGCCTTCTGTCTTTCTAATCAGTATACTCACAAGATGAATTAAAAAAAAGTAAAAAGAAAAAAATGAGAAATGCATCTGGACATGGCTTTCTTTAGTTTTAAATCTTTACTAACTACAGGGATTCACATTTTAAATACTATTTACAAAATAGTAACAGTCATGGGAGCCAATACTATTATTTGGCTCTTGATTTAAGTTGTATATACAGACCGTGCTGGCAGCTACTGAAATAAAGTCCACTTCTCTATGTTGGCTTGCTTGTCTTCCAGCCTTTTAAATCAGCTTACTTTATACCTTAGAGAATACTTTTATTTCTATATATATCTTCTCTTCTATTGGCTACCCCTGATAATCCTGTGATCAGCCATGCAGCAGTGTCACTTGAGTAGAATATGGAACGATGCTGATCGTTTTCTCATAGGCTGTCATACTAGCCCAGAAATAGCATCCATCTACAATGGGAGAAGCTCTATTAACATTTACAACTGTTCCACTTCCCGACCCTTGAGAATTGCTCCGTGGTAGATAAGCAATACTTTGTAATACATTTCCTTGCGCTCAGTATTTTGGAGTTGAATTCTGAAATATAAAGGCACCTAATCCTGATCTGCTCTGGGATACACTGCTCTGCTCTTAGCAAGTGGAGCTGTGAATAGGATTAGCATTTCAACAGCTTCTTTTTTTAACTGTGAGCAATAAACTAAAATAATAGGGCCTGATTCAGAGCTCTCCAAAGTCGGCAGTGGTGCTTTGGCTGATGTACATTGGCTTTGGGTCAGGCCCATAAGAATGGCAAATTCAGTGTTTCCCTAGAAAGGAAGGAGAATGTGTGAATTTTAGAGTTCCTGCTCCTGTGGAGTCTGTCCACACTGAGCTGAAATCCACAGATTTACAAGCCAACAAACACAACTGTAAATTTGACGGCAGGTGAAAAGAAAATGTGTTGCTAGTCATGCAGTTAAAACTTGTGCTTTTTAATGATGTCAAGGGCACTTAGGACATGCATATAAACAAGTAACCACTAGAGGTATGTTTGCTGCTGTTCCTTTTCTCTTTCCTCAGATGTGTGGAAGTGCAGACCATCATCAGGGCAGGACATGGGTTGAGCCCTATGGCCAGGGAGATGAGCTGTCAGGGCTTGCAGTGACTGGCTGCACTGAACACAGCCCTTCAAATTCATTAGCCATGGGCCCATGGGTGAGAGCCAGCTGTGAGCATCTGGCCCTCAGGGCCCTGCACGTGGTGTTACAGGCCTGTACACTTCAACTAAAAGCTGTTTGGGGATTTACTGTGCCTGTGCTGGTGCCTGTACTGAGCCGGCATAGCACCCTCTACCAAACAGAGCCCATTTCTAATTCTCAGCTCTTGAGCAGGGTCTGGATTCCCAGTTTTTTACCTGCCTATCATCTACAAAATAGGTGATACCTTGAGCCTGCTTATTGGGCTATTGCAGATTTGCTATTGCTTGCACAAGCTTTGAATTTCTGAACCTCAGCTTTCCACAGTGCTTTTTAAAAGCACAGCAACAGTAGCAATCTTGCAGTTTTTTACACATACCTTTCGAACCCAGTTTTACTAAGTTCTTTCTCTCCTCCCTGTTTCTTACACATCACACACGTTTTGTGAGCTGTAGCTGGTAATTTAACAGAAACCCATTAAATTACTCTGAAATCGAAAATGCTTGCAGGGGTGGATCAGATGTCACATGCATTTGAATCTCTGAGTGTTACTAAAAGCTTTAGCATCACGACCTGTGGTGCCGAGTCCTTCCCAAAGCACTCCCACCTGGGAGCAGGGAGGTGAGCAGTCAGAAGCAGCATTTGCAGAGTGGCTGAGGTTGGGAGTGGGCAGAAGGACACTGCTGGAGACAGTTGTACTGCGACGTGCAGCTCTTTATCCTGAGGACAAGTTTCTGATTGCCACGATCTGGAGGGGATTGGGAGCAACCTTCAAGGCTCAAATAGTCCTTGGCTCTCAGCAGGAATGTTTAGAGGGTTTAGTTCCTCATAGCAACAAAGCACTTCAAGACATTTAACTGATTACACCCTTGCAGGTCGACAAGAAGCATTTTCTCCATTTTGCTATTGGGAGAACAAAAAGGTTTGAGATGTGGGCCCCGTGGGCTCAGGTTTCTGCTGATATTTGAACTTTCTTCCTGGCTCTTGGTTTTAGTGGGCTTCGACAAGGGAATTGTCTGGGAGAGATGGAACAGGAATGCTGTGAGGGCTTCAGAAGGGGCTGTAGGTGTTGCCTGGATTTTCTCAGGCGAATTAGTAGCAAGAGCACCTGTGTCCACAGGCAGGTCTCAGTGTGGTGGGTGCTTCTTGGGCTCTGAGGAGTCCCTGACACGCAGGGGCTGCAGAGGAGTGTGGCAGCGTGCCAAAGACACTGAGGCATTCCTGGTGTCACAGCCTGCTCCTGTGCCCTTGGCTGCAACTGTCCCTCTCCTGTGGAGTGGGCTGGGCAGTGAGAGGCAGGCGGTAGCAGGGTGATTTGCGTCTCTTGGTTATGTACCAGGATCCAGAATATTTTTCCAGCCATTTTAGAGAGGTGCTGGTCTCTGACTGGTGGCACTGACAAAAGCTTGGGTGTGCTGCTATAAGGTGCATGTTTGTAAATGAGCTGACCTGCATATTCTGTTTCCTAATCCTGAGTGATACTGTCAGCTCAGAGAGCTGAGCCTGGGTAATGACTGGAATCCACTGTGCTTTTCTTAGTGAGGATGTGTGGTAATCTGAGGTAGTTGTTAAGTGCTACATCCTGAGAATCACAACTGCACATGCCCCATGGGTTCAGCGTGTTTTAGACAGATAAACGGGGTTTGAGATGACCAGGGTAGTTACTGTAAGAACCAATGTCAGGTACATTGTAAGCTGTAGTTACCTAGGAGGCAGATCAAATTAATGGGGTTTTCCCTCTGATTAAAGTAATGAAGAGCTTGCAAGGATGTGGTCTGCAAGCTTCTGCACAGGATATGCATAGGCACTGTCTCCCTGGCACAGGGAATGCCAAACAGCTGTGTGACAAGAGCAGTGCAGCCAGCAGGGCACCCCACTGCGTGACATTTGTGCTGTCTGAGACCTTGTTGGTACTCTGAGATGGAAGAAAATAGGGGCAAAGGGAGGAGTAGGAAATGAAATGGGAGTAAGGACTGCAGAAAGGTATTTAGGGTGTCTTGGGAACCACCACCAAACAGAATCCATTTCAAGGTAGGAGGGTATAACATTGTGGGGGACGTTGGGGTGGGGAAATAACAGCTATGGTCTCTCTTGTGCATTTAGGGTTTACTGTCAATCTTGCGCAAACTAAAAAGCACCCCAGACCAGGAGGTGAGAATCCTCCTCTTGGGACTGGATAATGCAGGCAAGACCACACTCCTGAAACAGCTGGCATCAGAGGACATCAGCCACATCACCCCAACACAGGTGAGGAAGGCCTTTCCTTCTTGAGGCAGTTACTGTGGTCCCACCTGCCATGTTATACAAAGTGCTCATGATTGTAAAAGGGGGAGCAACTGGAGCTTGGTGCACCATTAAGTTTGTGTCTTTTCTGCCTAAGAGAAGGTTTCCTGAAGGAGCCAGAGAGCTTCAGGCCGCATTGGTCAGGTAGTGCAAAAGTGGATGAGTGCTATGGAGTTCTGCAAAAGGCTTTGGCATGGATGAGACTTTGTTCCTGTTGTCCTTGCCAAACAGGGGACATGTAGAGTGGATGCTGCAGCACTGGACGAACCCTTGTCTGTTTACATCTTTCACCCAACCAGCTCCAAGGGTTCTGCATATACCAGTGCTCCTCTCTAATGTCTCTCATGCCCTTTGGTTGAGCTTTGGGATTGGAGGAGAGTGATGGCTCCCTTCAGAAGCACTGCAGCATTGCTCCAGAGGAGGTTGCTAGAGAGCTATGGGATATGCTTCCCCCCACCCTGTAGCTGCCTCCCAAAGCTCCCAGACCTGGCACCCTAATTCCAAGCCTTGGTCCCCTGGGTGGTGTGGCAGTGCGTTGCCAGCCCACACCACATCCTTTTTTTCTACTTGAATGCGCTTTCAGTTGGTGCTCTAATTGATGAAATGGACCCTTCAGACGTGCAGCTGTTGCTCTTTTAAGCCCAGCATTAGCTGTGTCGTGTCGAATTGAGCTGAGACCTCTGGCTTCATATTAGCTGCGACTGTCTATTCAGCTTTCACAAGCTCAATCTTGCTTCTCACAGTGCTCTTGTTTTCTCCTTATCTGCAGCTCTCCCACCTCTTCCTGCACCCACCCTGCTGAGCTGTCTCAGGGCACTAACTGCATCATATGTCTCCATAGGCATGACAGCATCAACCCTTGACCCAAGAGCACTGACAAACTGATGGTTTAGCAGCTGCTTTTGCTGGTGCCTGTCCCACAGCTGATCCATCTTTGTGGGTGCCCAGCCCATCTCAATGCACATTGCAGGCATGGGATATATAAGGTGTTAATGTCTGGCTATGAATATGCTCCAGCCATTCAGGTTTATGCTCTATGTGGCTTTGTTTCTGCTCTTTCCAGGGCTTCAACATCAAAAGTGTACAGTCTCAAGGCTTCAAACTGAACGTATGGGACATAGGCGGACAGAGGAAGATCAGACCATACTGGAGGAACTATTTTGAAAACACTGATATCCTTGTGAGTATTGGCTGCAGCTGAATGCTGTGTTCATGCAATGGCTTTCCAAGGTCTCAGCCAGAAATTCAGAAACAAGTAATGTAATGTCCCAGCCCTCAGTAACACCATTGCCATTGTAACAGGAGTTATTCTGAGCTAAATGGCAAGATTGGTTGAGTGCAGTAAGAAAAATACAGTTATGTTTGCAGAAATCATTCAGTTGCATGTTTTTACTTTCACAGGATGGTGCTGTTTATAGCCAGGTCCTTTCCTCTCATCTCAGTCTCTTTCAAATGAAAGAACATTAATAACATGTACTTTACCCATCTATAGCTCCTTTCACTGGAGACTCTGAAGGCCTGTCGTGGGCATTAGTGACTTAAACATCATGTGTAGAGGTAGGTCAGTGTGGTGCCCTTGTTTTATAGGTAGGGAAACTGAGGCATAAGAATTAAATGCTTTGTCTGGCATCAGATAAGAAAGCTTCTGAGTGAGGGACACAGAGAGACCCCTTGTCTTTTTCTCCTTTAATTGTAAGGCTGTCTTTTAATGGTTTCGACAACTTAGCTGTAATTACCTTACAATTAGCTACAGATGACCACAATTACATTTACAGTGCAGGACCTTTGTTTTTCCATGCCAGAGCACATTGCCCTGGGACCCTCCAGGTGCTGTCTTGGCTAGTTTCAAAGATCACCTCTAGCATGCATCCACATATGCCAGGATGAAGGCAGACTGGGGGCTGCAGGCCTCTCTCTGCCTCAAGCACTATTGCCTGTGGGAACAGAGAAAAACCAAGGTCTGCAGACTCCCATGGGAAAGTAGGAAGCTCTCTCAGAAGGACACCATTCCTCCCTCCTGTCACACATATACTCAGTAATGTGTCAGAAGCTTCAGTGCACTTGCATGGAAGGATTAGTGCAACTAGGAATAGGACTCTGTTCACCAAGGCTCGTGTCCAGTTGCTGAAAGGCCTGGCTGTGCCTGCAGGCTTAGAAAACATTGTCCAAATGAAGCTATTACTTAAATGTGACTAGTAAACCCTTGATACTCTCTTTTGCCAATCTTCATTTTTGAGCCTTAATTTGGAATCCGAAGTTCAGGAACAGCTACCACTGCAAAAACCCAGCTGATTGCTTTTGCAAAGAGGAACTGTGAGATTTTTCATGGGGTATGATCTGGGTTTGAGAAACGAGCGGGACACACACTGTGCTCCTCTGTGGCTGTTGAGGACAGAGATGGTGTGGCTGTGAGGTGACTGTGCCTTGATTTGGCCCAGGCTCTAGCGCTGTGGGTGGTGGGGAGGCAATAAGTGTGCAGATCAAGGTCAGCCCTGCAAAGCAGCAGCATTGGGATCTCTGCCTGCTGTGGCAGGTGCTCAGGATGCAGAGGCTGTGCAACCATAAAACAGTATCTGGAAGACTCTGCTGGCAAAGACAATAAACTACACTGGCCTGTTGCCTTCCACCCTTCCTAGCGTGTGCTGCATGGGAGGTGCAGAAATAAAGATGAATTTGAAGACTGAAGGAGATGAAAGCAGTTGTTTTCCCTGCCCCTCTCTCACCCCAGTTAAAGCAATGTACAGAAAAAAAACCTGTTCTTATGACTAAGAAAATGGGTGGATAGAAGCAGAATCAGTTTGGGGGAAGCAGCAGTGTGAATTCAGAGAAATAGCTGGTGCACCAATGGACTTGAGTTCCCCTAGCTGCACTTCATGCTGACACCCAGTCCCAAACTGGGAGATGTTGGCATGTTGGGGCAGTGCTTTGCTATTCAATACACACCAAAACTGGGATCACGTGTATGCTGATGGCTTGCTCTGTCTTCTGCCAGTCCTTACCCCTGTTTTAACCAGCAATTTTACCCTCTGACAAACCTGGTGCAGATTGTGCATTTATAAATTGAGCCAATTTATCCCTCATGCTATTTCTTCATCTAGTCCCACCACTTGCAATTTCTGCCCAACCCATTTATTCCAGGCTGTGTTTTGGCTTGTTTCTCAAAGGAGGTACCCAGCTTTACAGAAATTTCTTTCTCAAATCTCCATTCTCCAGCATGGTGTTCCAATTGGTAAACTATGTTACCAAGCCCCACAGGCAAAAACAGCTCTTGTGTGGCCTTGGCCATAAAAGGAGGTTGGACATGAGATACACTACAGTTCCCAGGACCCCCTGCTTCTCTCTTCCCCTAAACTGCATTGCATAAAACAGAAAGGACCCTCTAAAGAGTATTAAAAAGCAGGAAGTAATTACAAATTCAAATCCATGCAGGTGCCTTTGAATGAGAGCTTGGTCTTGCATCACACACCTGTGATATTTGGAAGCTTAACGCAGGCAAATAAGGTGTGGATATCTGGCTGATTGCATATTCAGACAGGCACCTGCAGCTATTTGGCACAGTGCTTGCTGGTTTGGAAGTAGGCACTCGGCACATACTTTGCTTTCTCTGTGCTGTGCTTTTGTGGCTTTTGCCCCAAGCACTGTTGTATCTAGTTCTCATCTTGCAAAACAGCTCCCTAGTGAGGAATGAGCAGTGCAGGGGAAAGCCTGGCTGGATGGGACCCAGAGCCATTCCTTCCCAGTTAGAGAAGCACTGCAATATGGAAGGTGCTGCCTTTCAGCTCACAAGCAGCACTCGACCATTGCATTCATGTGTTGTGGACTTCCCCAGAGATGGCCAGAGGGAGGACAGATGACAGTCCAGTCTCGCCCCAGAACACAACTGCCAGCCCTGCAGCTTCTGCCTTTCTTTTGCTCTGTGTTTCCTACCCTACATGGGATGCACAGGGGTGGGTGCCTGGTAGGGGCGGGGAGGCCGTGTGTAGCTGATGCAGTGTTGGTGCACGTGCTGGGGATCACACTGCAGGGAGAGGCCTGTGTGTCATGCCCACGGGCTGGTCCCCATCACGTGGCAGTGGGTGCGTGCTCTGCTGACGCATCCCCACGCAGCTGCGTCCAGCCCTGCCGCGTCCCCCAGCCCCTGTCAGTGCACATCAGCCCCCCAGTGATCTGCACAGCGGCTGGGAGGTTGCTGGGTTACCTCCTCAGGCCTCGCATACAGATTTTCCTGCTGCGTGTTTGGTCCCATTTCAAACAACTCAAATGCTGCTCATTAAGAGTGCCTATAGTTTAATAGATATTGCTGCTAGAGATCTAGAGATCTTCCCTCCTCCTACTATTTGATCAAAATTATCCTAGAAGCATGGAGTCTTATGCTGAGACTGTCTGCAAGGATGCCATTTATCTTGATGGCAGGGTGCTGTGCTCATCTATTCCCTGAAAACCAGGCTGACACTTGCTCCCTGTAAGCCACCAAAGTGCATGCAGATGACATGCTAGCAGCTTCAATCACTACTGATGGGGAATGGCAGCAACTGGAAGCAAAATGCTCAGTGTTTGTCACCAGTCCCATCCCTGTCTGCTATCCCAGCATCCTTCTTCGAAAACCTTCATGTATCAAGCAATGAAAAAGGAATACCAGTCTATTCTTGCCTGCATGTTGTACTGAGGTTCCCCATTTTTTTAGATGGCAACTGAAGATGGAGTCTTGCAGGCTGAATCCAGCCTTCATACCCAACCACCCTCTCCAAGAGGCTACAGTAGGATTGCCTGATGGAGACAGACTCAATGTCCCCAGCACATTCATGTGTCCCCTGAGTGCCATTGTGTGCCTTGGTGGCTTATTGAGGAGGTGATGCTAGAGAGCAGCACGGCACAGTCACACCAGGCCAGTGTTTGTATACTTTGCTGGGGTGAAAGGCCATGTCTGGCTTCTCAGGTTTTGCCCTCCTAAGGTCAGCTTCAGCTTGTAACAATA
The DNA here is from genome assembly GCF_027887145.1 of Ammospiza caudacuta. NCBI lineage: Eukaryota > Metazoa > Chordata > Aves > Passeriformes > Passerellidae > Ammospiza > Ammospiza caudacuta. The sequence goes on along the minus strand of NC_080601.1, from coordinate 26,356,056 downwards.
AGTTTGAAACAATACCAGCAATCTCCCGTTCTCTTCAGATAATATATGCTGTGGTGATGGTGACAGCATCCCAGTACTTCTGCCAGCTCCTTTCTGATTCTACCCACATGGTTGTCCACTCCTCTGGCATTAAAAGAGATGGTTCCTCTCCTTTCAGAACATCAAGAAGTTTTCTCAATATTTGCTGCAAATAATAGCAAGGATCTTTGTGCCCAAAAGTGTAAACTCACTTAAGCACATGCTGCTGTGGAAGAGTGTCTTCTGGGAAGAGTAACTTTTCCTGTCATTTCTTTTTTCAGATCTATGTCATTGACAGTGCAGATAGGAAGAGGTTTGAAGAAACAGGTCAGGTAAGTTACTTAAGCCCAGCTTCCTTTGAAGTGACTCAGTGCTTCTGAGTGCCCCTTGCTCACAAAAGTTAGGAAGAAGATTTTGTTGTTTATGAAGGAAATTTGCATTTCAAGAGACTTGCCTTTCAACGTCAATACAGATTATTTTGGTAGATGTGAAACAAGGAAAATAGGTAGCCTAATTCTGTTTAAATAGAACAGTGTTCATTAAAGTTATACAATAATAGCAAATGGAGCCTAATACTGAAAGCACAAACTTCTCTAAGTCCTTTAAACCTTGCCAAACCAAGACCCTGAGGAATCCTATTTTCTTATTTACGAAACCGAAATGGAAATCATATTGACTTGATTGTCTTTTGGATGTAATTGTAAAAAAGCTAAGAACTATCTAATACTGGCCAGAAAATAAGATTTCCATTTTACAAAGTTCTAATGTTTTGTAACATTTTTTGGTTTAAGTTGGAGCAAAAATAGGACTTAAACTTCACTGTGTAAAATTCTGAAAGTGACAGTGTCCCAAAATAGCTAGCAATAGATTTACCCCACAGAAATGGGAGATGTAGATTAAAGCCTTCTGTTCTGCCTGATTTGAAGGAGATACTTGATCTTTTGCCTCTCAAGTCTCATGGACATACCCCAACAGCAGAACTGTTGGTTGTTCTAGGGGTGGGGGAATCTTTCCCCTGCTGGAGCTATTTCATTTTATATCAGTAATTAAATATTCATTGGGCAAAAGAGATAGAAAGGAAGCAGCAGCTTAGATCACTTGCCTGAGTCAGGCGGAGCCAGCCTAAACCCCTCCTCATATTTCCGCAAACACTTTTGGTTTCAATAAATCAGCCATGTCAGATGAAAGATCTATTTTGTTGAAAATTTCCCAGCCAGTTCTGTTTATAACTCCATCCTCTCATCCTGGCTTCCAAACCAAACATTGCTTTTGAGGGGGATGGAGTTGTATTTCCACTGCAGTTTAGCATCTCCCCGACTGCACTTGTTTAATCCAGAAGTTTCTATTCAGTGGATAAAAGATGTTAGAATGTTATCTGAGAGCGTGAGATCTTTCCAGCTAAATAAGGAGGCCACAAAAATCTCCTATACTCATCTGTCTGCAATGCCAGCAGTCCCTACAGGTTCATGTTCTGCTGAGTTTGTCATATGTTCCCATAGGGAAGCGACTTGAAACTGAGTGCCGTTTTCACATGAGACCATTGCACAACCTAGACATGAAGTATTTCTGCCACCATTGATCCACTGCAGATTCAGATCTGAGCTATTAAAAAAATCTTTTTGAGTCAACCAGTTCTGAATGAACGAACCCATTTTTTAAGATGCCATCCAATTTGTGCTGTGCATATGGAGCCAAAATTCAACTATTAAGGCTCATCTAGCTTGTCTTCAGCTAATCAATGCCTTCAAAATTATCAGCACTTTCCTGTGGGAGGGAGATTTCCATTTTGGGGGGGAGGTCGGGGTTGGGAAGTCGTCTCCTATTTAAATTGTAGTGATTAAAACTTCGAACAACCCCTTGAAACTCATAATGAGCAAAGATACCAGGGCCAGTGTGAGTGGTTGCTCAGGTACAAATCAGGTCAGTCAGGCAATAACTTAAGACAGATTCCTCATACTGCCAATGTACTTGTTGTTTTTTGCTGTTTCATCAGTTTTGGTCTACTGGGATCAGAGACTGGTAAAACATGGTGTTGTAGCCTTTAAGGCAACTGCTAATTTCAGACCAAAATTAAGATTTTTCTAACCTGCAATTGGAAGAAATAGCTTTTGAACCTTGGGCAGAGATGATTGTATACATTTTTGCTCTCTTGTAATAAGATCTAGGTTTCACTGGAACTCACTCTTCTAGCATTTGCCCTAAATATATTTCTAATTAGAGACAAGCATTGGTGGTTGAAGATTTTCTTCCCTTCCCTCTCACCATCTTCCCCCCACTCCCTTGTAAATGATACAGGAGCTGGCTGAGCTTTTGGATGAAGAAAAGCTTAGTGGAGTCCCCGTGCTCATATTTGCCAACAAGCAGGATTTGCTGACGGCTGCCCCTGCTTCGGAGATTGCCGAGGGACTGAACCTGCACACAATCCGGGACAGAGTCTGGCAGATCCAGTCTTGTTCAGCTCTTTCAGGAGAGGGAGTACAGGTGAGGCTCTGCAGAAGGCTTGCTGTGCCAGCAGGCCATCTGTAAGAGATTGCTGATCTGCAGGGTGGGGTCAGCACAGCCAAAGCCTTGCAGTGCAAAACGCGGGGGGTGCGTGTCTTGGGTCCTGCGCAAAGGGAAGGGAGAGCTGGGGGCCCTGGGGCTCTCTCCATCCCTGGTAAAGGGGAGAGCAATTGCTTCCCCACCCAGGAGCCCTTAGCTGGCCCAGATGAAGACATTGATTTCTTTTAAAGAGACTGCTGTCAGGTTAATCATTCTCACAAAACAAATTGTCTTTTACTATTAACCCTTTGACTGGTACGAGTGTGCACTCTAGAAATCTGATTTACCTTTGCTACTGATGTCATTTGGCATTTTACTAAACCCAGGCACCAGGGAGAAAAACTGATCAATTTTTCTCATCCAGAGAAATGCTAGAGTTGCACATGGAGCAACAACCACTTCTAATGTCAGCATGTGGGGCAGCAAAAACACACCGAGGGGTCTGCACTGTGTCCCTGTGCTGAACTGTAATAGTTGTGTCTTGGGCTCCTGTGCTGTAGTCAGTTCCTGCGGTATAGTAGTTCTTTGTAATGTAAATGGGACCTAGGTTTGTTTATTTCACTCTTAGGTTTTCTTGAATTAATGAGGTATTTGCAGAGCTCGAAATCTGAGTACTCCACTGATATTTAAAGAAACAGAATGGTGAAGACATTTATCTTCACTGCAGTTTCAGTAAAACCTTATTTGCAGATGCTACAGAGCAGTTCAGAATAGTGAGATCTCAAGCTGAGTATGAAGAGTCACAGAAGCAGCCCTCCATGCTGAGTGGACAGTAAAATGGCAGATGAAATTCAGTGTTGACAAGGGCAAAATAATGCACATGAGAAACAACAATCCTAATTATAAGACGATGGACTCAAAATTAGCTGCCATTACTCAGAAGCAGAGCCTTGGGAACAGAGCTCATCAAAGGCCAGAGAGGAAAATTCAAACACTGGACAATTACAAGAAAACAAAGAAGAAACATCTTTTCTAGCAGGTTAAAGTCATTGTGAGTCCATACCTTGGATATGACCTCTAATTCTGTCTCTGCCACATTTAAAAAGGTTTTAGTAGTAATAGTAGAATCATAAAATCCTACAAAAAATTAGGTAGAAGGGTCTTCAGAAGATCTTCAGACCAACTTCATGTTTAAAGCAGGGATAGCTGTGAGTCTAGGGGAGGTTGCTAAGAGTCTTGTCCAGTCAAGTTATAAGTATATCTAAGCATGTAAATTCCATATCCTCTCTAGGTAACCTCTTCTAGGCTCTTAACTACCCTAATCAGAAAAAAATACACTCCACATATCTGCTTAGAATTAGGAGAGATTTGAGGATCCTCTGTCAGGAATGATCAGCAGCACAGAGTGGCATCTGTATACAGGGATAATAAATAAATTAGGACTAGCAGTTTGTAAGAGAGAGGACAGAGAGTGGGAACATCTTCAGGATTTATAAAATAAGGTATAAAAATGTCAGATAGACTGTATGCTATTTTTACACTGCTAGAGGAAGAGCGTTCCTGATGAAATAATCAGAAAATGGTTTAAAAGAAATAAAAATAAGTGCTTCTTTGCAAGTGGCATAATTAAATTCTGGATCTCATTGGCACAGGATGTTGGGGAGACCAAAGGTATCAGAAAAAAAACAGTATCAGAAAAATACTTAAATGAATTTCTGAAGAAGGGATGTGCAGGCAATGGCTGACCAGTAAGATCTAGAGGCAGCTTTTAACTGAGGAACTGAGCTCTCCTCAGATCCTGAATAATTTAAAAACACTCCCTCTCTGAGCTTGGGCCATGAACTGGGAGCAAAGAACAGAGTAAGGCAGATCCTGTTCCTACATGGTCTTTCCCCTGGCATCCAGAAAGAGGATGCTGGCCTGGGCCTGTAGTTAGCTAAGCTACAAATTCAGCTATGTTGTAGCCAGTGTTATAAAGGGCTTCAGCTCTAATCTCTGCTCTGAAATTTCTAGTCCAAAGAAATCTGACCAGAAAAACAAGGCTGCAGTTGACAGGGTTTCAGGCAAACATAGGTTGCCTTCCTACCCCTTCAGGCCCTTCTCTAGGTTATGGAAGTCCAAGGGAGCTAGTAAAGAGACAGATGAAATTCAGAGATATGTGTTGGATGTGGAAAAAGTAAATGATACAAAGTGTCACGTTCTGTTCTTGAGCTTTGAAATGTGCTTCCTTCTCAGGCAGATTTGTGGGGTCTCTGGAGTGGGCTGCACACTTCTCCACTGACAGCACCTTCTTACTGTGCCTCCTCCCTGAAGCACAGCACATCCCTAATCATCCAGTAGTGCAAATACTCAGTCCAACACCCTCTGCCAGGGAAATGAAATCTGCTTCTGCATTCACTTCCAGAAAGTAGAAGACCAGAACTAAATAAAAGTATTTGCAGGCCTATGTATTTTGTTCATCATGCTTATCTAAACAAATTAGTTTAGATGCAGGCTAGATAACATCCCACTTTGTTGTAGTCAGTCTCCTTGTCCTAAATACTTCAGTTTATTCCATAAATGATTATTGCAGAAAAGTCAGGAAAGTCGCAAGCTCTCTATAGCTTATGGAAGAAGAGCCCCTACTTTTCTCTTCGGTCATAACTTCAGCTCTGTCAAATCAGACAGCAAGAATGTCAAGTACTCCCTTTCCTTGCAAATGGAACAAAGTGTTTGGGGAGATGGCTTTTAAAGTAAACCCAGATCAGCCTAGGAAAAAATAGTGTCTTCAGTCCTGGGATGTGAAGGAGAGGTCAAACTTTAGGAGAATCAAAAAACTTGTTTCAAGAGTGAGATTAGGAAAGATGTTTTTGAGGACTGTGGTGCACCAGGGCCACAGGTACCAGAGGCTCAGAACAGGAGCTCTCCATATGTGGTTAAATCTCAGGTCACCGCTTTAAGGACTTTGTTGAGAAATGACAATGAGTGGCAGCAAAATAAATGGAGTTGGGGAAGCATCAGGTGTTCAGAATGAAAGCCAAGGAATGAGCACACCAACCATTGCAGGTGATGGAATGGATTAGCTGGAGTAGAATTGGAGTCATTACTGACAGATCTTGCAAGGAAGAGTGGTGGCATATCTTCTACTGAGCACATGCAGGAACAGAGTTCATATGGGAAGATGTTTGTGATAGCTTGAAGGAAGAGCAATGAGCACAGATAAATAATGCTGATACATGAAGGAGAAATAGTTTGAAGGTCATTTAATTAGTTTAGCAGCTAGCACCATCGTGTATAGAACTGGGTAGTTAAGACTGGGGATTTCAAGGTTAATGAGATTAGATTATGGTTAATAGAATGATATAAATTTAGAGAATTTAACTATTATTTGAAATGGGTTATTTAATAAAACTGTTAATTAAGGGGGGAATCCATATAGTCATCTTCTCTTTTAAAATTAACCATTAGGGACTCTGGAAAAGGGGCCTAGCAGTGTCCTGAGCAGGCTCAGAAGAGAGGTGACTGGGTTAACTGGAAACTCCATGTAGTGTCTCTGGATGCCAGCTGGCAGCCCCTGTTATGCCAGCTGAAGACTTCATTACCTCCCGACTGGAACTGTGGACAGCACTTGTCTTGCTAATCAGACTTCATGGTGCCATTGAGGCTTTTTCAAGCAAAATGTCTTCTTGGGTCTGTTCTTATCCTCAGCCCCAGTTAAAAAGCAGGAAAGCCTTTTCTCCTTGCCACAGCCATCTGGGCTCTTCTTCTGGAACGGGGTACTGACCAGCCTACACTGAGACCTCAGCAAGTGAGGGAGGTGATTACTGATGACAGCAGAGGAACATAAGGGAACTATTGCCTCACAGTGACTCTGGTGCCATGTAGGCTCTCTTGGGGTATTTGTGACCAGGTCTCAAATTGTAGCCCTTGGTGTGCAAAAGCTGTGTACATTCCACCCTGGCCAGCCAGGGTTGGTGTGAAAGCAAACAGAACCCTTCTGCTTTGCTGCCTCCTCTCTTGCTGAGGTGTTATTTAGGGGCCAGGGTGTGATATTAAATATGACTTAAGGCTTGGGACTGATGTGTGCTCTGTAGCTTGTTTCTTTGAAGCAAGATTCTCCAATCAAGGCAGCAGGAGTTCAGCCTGCCCTGAGGAACTGTCCTCCAGAATGATGATGCAGCGTATTGTCCAGAGTCTCCCAAACATAATGACCCTCTGGAGACCATTAAAAGCCAGTGAAACTGAGAGTAGCCACTAAACTTTTCCAATTTATGCCAGAGCCCATCTGGCCCAAAGGATTGTGGGGAAGGCTGAAGCTCTGTCTCTTCCCTGGCTGTTTCAACCTAGTTGAGAATGAAGCCCAAGACCTAAGTTATGTCTGTGCTGCAATTCAACACTTTCATAAGGGCAAGATTTAGAGCAGGACCATCCCTGGGAGATACCACATACCAATGAGGTATCTGCAGAGCTTAGGTTTAGTCTTAGCTAGGAAAGGCTGGATAGGGATCTCCCACATCTTAACAAGGTTCTGGAGCTATTTGTAAATATGATTTAAAACCAGTTTTGATGACTGCAGCTCTCCTGGAGCAGGCAGAGCCTGTGCATGTTGAGGAAAAGCAACCATGTTTCCAGATTACACGACAATGTCTTCTGATTTTTAAGTAGGGTAAGGAGGGAGTCTACAGGGATACAAGGTCTCAGAGGACAAGAATATAAGCTTTCACCCAGGCAAAACCCAATGGATAATGTACTGGCAGGAGCCAGCCTGTATGATCACCAGAGGTGCAAGGAAATGACAGATAATGAAGGCACAGTCCTGGCTGTGCAGAGGGAGAAGAAAGTGACAGTTAAAATAACGCATACCAAAAATGCTAGAGATTGAGAATTTTGCACTTGCCTGACCCAATTTGTTATGGCAGACAGAGGATTACATGAAAGGATTAAGCTTTTCTGTCCTTAAGGTCACATTAGGGGTCACAAGTTTGTGGCCTTGCCTGATCCCAGGCTTGCAGGGGAGCAGAAATCGTCAGGCTTTTTATGGGGTGGAAAGGACTTGTTCGCTGTGTTTGAAGTCAGATTACTTCACTCCCATAGCCACAAAGCTGATAATGCAGAGAATAAGCAAGCAGTGGGCTAATCTTAAGCAGGACTTTTTATTTCTCCCAGGGAAGGCTCTACCAGTACTTTCCCAAAGGGCCTTGGAGTACAACTCCCTTGGCACAATAGCAGATGGGACTGCAGCAAGGCAGGGTTGTGTGAGCAGCATTTCTCTGCAAGGAGCGTTATCCTCTTCCCTGGGGTTCTCTCTCTTTGCTTTGGTAAAGTTTACTAGCTGCTTGTTAAGGAGCTAAGAGAGGCAAAGCTGTAAGATCTGAAATCTTTCCCTGGCTAAGTTTTCCCAGGGTTGACTTGAGGCTGGAATACTAATATTGTATCCGCCTCAGTCCTCAGAGTACCTGCCAATGTTTCTGTGTCTCAACAAAGCAGCACAAGGACATCTATCAAGATCTAAATGTTACTGTAGGGATTATACTTTCTTCACAGAACCATCTTTTAAACATGCAGATATAGGGACAGAGTGTGCAGGGACAAAGGATGACAACAGTTGACTCCTTGAGGACTTGACTCTTTCAAGCACTGTTTCCTCCTTCCCATGTGCCTTTCCTATAGCAGCTCTTTGTGTTTGTAGCAGCTTCCCTGGATTTCTTTATCTTACCAATGCTCTGTCCTGCTTCACACCATAGGTAGAAAAACTGCAAATGTACCTTTTAGGTTTTTTTGCTTTCCATTGCATTTGGTATTCTCCAAAGCATCTGGGGACACTGCAGAACAACACTCCCCTTAAAAAAAAATTTGCACCAGAAGCTGCAGATGTAGCTGAGGAACGCATCTCACATACACCTTTCTGATACAGCTGAACATGTTAATTTTCCCTTTATCACTGTCAGGCAGGGGGATATTTACAATTAAATGTGATATTTTCCTGTCAATTAACTCATGCCAGAAGAGAATTTTTAAAATCTATTTCTGCTTTAAAAGTTTGGTGACCTACTTACGTATTTCAAGCGTGTTTGGAGTTCACCTTTCCTCTTGCATTTTGCTATGTCATTCTCTTGCCCTCGTTAAATGCTTCATGCAGCCAGGCTCCCAGCCATGGTAAATCCCATCATAAACTCTGCTTTATGACCCTCGCTGCGCTGGTGCTGCAATGGTCTGCCTTTCTCCTTGCCCAGCTCCCCAGTGGCAGCAGGCAGTGTTTTAATCACTGTGAATTCAGGTTGTGGTCAGATTAGGTAGAAGATAGGATGAGTGTTTGTTGTTTTGCAGTGATGTATTGTTTCTGGGATTACTGTGCTGAATAGCAGAGGGTGTCAGCTGATATTTATTACTTTAAGCTGTCTCAGCTGTTCTGGTTCAGCAAATAAACCTACATTCAAAATGAATGAGGAGCTCTGCTTGCCTTGTATGCCATGATGTGTGCAAATGTGATTATTGCTTCCAAGGCAGGGGAAGCTGAAATCATTGTGAGAGCATTTTTAGTTATTTATTTATTTTTACTCTTTGCAGGCAATCATGCAGATTTCTAAAGCACACAATCAAGTCAAAGGCTTGACACCTCTCCTTCCAGCCCCATTGTTAAGCCCTGGCATTCCTCATGCTGGGAATCACTCGCTCCCTCTCTCTCTAAAGTGATAAGCTTTAAACCATGCTATTGATTGCTTAAGGCATTACATGTTTTACACCTAGGTTATCAGTGTTATTGAAAGGGGAAGACACAAAGCTACCGGGCCTTAAAATGAATCTACCTCTCATCTTTTCCCATTTGCTCAGAGGATTTCAGACAATTTGTTTTACACCGATCTCTGCTGGGGAGATAAATAAATGAAACTGGAGACACCAACCCTCCCCAAGGTTAGAGTTAGAAGTGTTATTAGTGTAGGGCCTCATGTGCACCCCAGCACAAACTGGGCTCACTTATTCTTTATTTAACACAGCAACAAGGGCTGATTTCAAAAGTTGCTGCTCCCCTTCAGATAAGAAGTGTCACATAGCACAGTTATCAAGGTGAATTGGTATTTTCAAGTGAGAACCTCTCTGCTTCTGATTAAGCCCTGAGGACTCCCTCTCTTCTCTCTTAACTCTTTAGCTCCCCTCTGACATGGCCACCACCTTTGTGGCTGAGGGACAGCATAGAGGCACAGCAGTGAGTGTCAGCTCACCCAAAGGGCCTGCTGTACTCTGCCTTGGGCTGCCTGTCCTTGGAGAAGCTGAGCTCCTTGGCAGCCTTTTGGCACTCTGGGAACAAGGGAATAGGAAATCAGCAACACTGCTACCGTAGGGCTACCAGTGACGTTTGCCCAAAAGCTCTGACCTTTCTTAGGGTCTAACTAAGGTTGTTGTGGTAATGATACAAAAATGACCACTGAACATAATACTGAAATCCCTCCACTCTGAACTCTGAGGTGATATTTGACTGACTTCCAAACACAAAGATGCTGCTCCTCTCTCATCCCCAAAACCCTACCTTTTGCCTTCAGCCTCCCTATCTGCAGAGATACCTCGTAGACAGGACAGAGGTAAGGGATTTGATGGGACACAAATATGAGGAGACTGTGCATCTTGCACTCCATTGGGCACATCTCCTAACAGATAAGTGACAGGAGCAGATGAAGCTTTGGCTTTCAATAGCATATCCTGTTCTGGGATCTCAGCAATAAATTCACAAATCGGGTATTCACAGCACAAGTGTTGCTGTCCTGCTTGCACTGGCCAGAGAGCTCACCCACACATTTTTACAGAAATACGTTAAGGAGTATATCAGCCTCTTAAAACAGGACCACAGAGCTTCTTACTGAACCCCTGTGGGATCACTGAGGGCCCATTTTCTGTGGGGTCCCTGAGAAACAGGGAGCAGGGTCCAGGTCTGGTTATTGCAGTGACTTTCATGGATCTGGATTTCAAGGCTTGCAGATGAACAGAGAATTAGACCTGTTTTCTTAACAGGGGGCTGACTGTGTAACAGTCTCCTAAAATCCAGTCTCAAAGATAAGATGACTTGCACAAGATTACACAAATCATCTGTAGCCAAACCTGGAACAGGGTCTTCATCTGCCACTGACGTACCTTGACTGCAAAGTGATCCTTCCTCGTAGGACCTACACATAGTGATGTGATGAGAGGATGATACTTTTTTATGGTCAGATGAAAGATTTAACAACCTCTGTGTGACAACATCTACCAAGCAAGGAAGCACTTATTTTTTTAACCCACAGTGGTTTTGGGGACAGAAGGGCAGGCAGGGGGTCAATGAGGCAGCAGAACATGATGCTTGCAGAATGGTGGTGGGGTGGGCTTGGGGGATTCCTCCTCCTGTCGCTTGACTAACGTTACTTTTCTCTGTCTGAAGGACGGCATGAACTGGGTGTGCAAAAATGTCAGTACTAAGAAGAAGTAAAGCGTTCTGAGCTGCATGGAAATGGAGGAGCGGTGGGAGCAGAATTCTAGCCTGAAAACACTAATTTGCTGCTTTCTGACCAAATGTTTTTCCATCTGTGCACAGCTACAGCTGTTAAAAGAAAAAAAAAAAGAGAGAAAAAAGGGAGCAACGTTGGTTTAAACCTACTGCTGGATTTGGAACTTGACCTGCTCTTTAGTATCAATTTTTTTATCCCAATAAAGGAATTACATATTTCCTCCCTATGCATAAGTAGTATTAAATGTCTGTTTAGCAAGCAAGTTTGTAAGCAGAAGCAAGACTGATTCAGTGTGGAGCAGAGGGAGTGGTGAGTTTCTGTAGTGGCTTAGATGCATAGGAGCTGCCCTAATAGGCGCGGTTGCTGAGGACACGCTCGGCATCAGTCACAGCTTCCCCTCAGTGACAGATAAAATGCAGTTGTGTTACCAATTGTGGGTAGTTTCTTAAAATAAAGCTGCTAAGGAGTCATTTGTGTAACAAGGGTAGAAGACTTCCACATATTCCTATAGCCATAAAAGAGGAGTTTGATGATAACGAGGCACTGTTGCATTGCGACACCGCTGTAGAAGGGAGAGAAGGGTTATATGTGTATAATTGAGGCTCTTTGCAGTTGGAATAATGCAGGATGAGCGTGCCTAGGGCTTTTCTCGCAGCTGAAGGAGAATTTAGCCCAGCATTTCACCTTGAGCCAGCAAAAATGTTACTCCTCCGTTCAATAAGTTCCATATGTAAGATTAGTCTTCATGTTGAACAATCCCTGTTAATTTTCCCTTGATGTTAAGGCAACTCTGCAGGAAAATGCAATTAAGTCCATGATTACTTTCTAGAATGAGATATCAGGTCCCAGGTTTCCTTCTTTGAAATGTGCAAAATGTATTCTCCTACCCTACCAGCTCAGCATGCCTTGCCTGGCTCTTCCAGGGCCTCGGGGGACTGCCCGACAGCAGGCTGCCTGTCCAATGCCTGAGGTGCCCCAGCCTGGTGCTGGCTGTGGATTGCCCAGGTGGAGGCTGAGGATCCTGGTGAACAGCAGATGGGAAGTGCTCTGTAAAACGACCATTCATTCTTCCCCGGGCTGGCTTCCCTTTAAAAGGACACAGTTGCTTAAATGGGAAAGAGAATGTGATTTCCACCTCCTCCCCAATTCAAATCTAGCCCCACACTGACAGGGGAGCGGGAGCGATTAGCACGCCGAAGTAGCCATGTCCTGCATGAAGCGAGCTTGGTGACTCCTGGGCCAGTTTCTAATGCACAGATGGTAGAATAATCCCACTGCCCTGCTTGCCAGCTTTGTTTGCTGCCTGCCTGCGAAAGGCCAGAGAATGACTGGGGACTGCCTTACCCCTTCCACCTCCTGGAGACGGACGGTGGCGCAGGATGGGAGAGCTGCATGTACTAAAGCATGTGGCTTTACCACGCCTCAGCGAGTTGACTCATGGACCCAGGCAGACGGCTGACACCCCTGGAGCTCCCAGCTCTTTTCTCCTCCCTTCCCCTGGACATCTCCACCTCACGGCACAAACATCTGCACTGTACGTGAAGCAGCCCCTGGCTGTCTGTGTGTTGCAGCCTGGCATATTAAAATCAGCTGGGGCACATTCCAGGTCCCCCCATACATCAGGATGTACAGTAGCGGTTCAGGGATGATCTGTGTGTAGTTCAGCTGTCTTTGCTGTGGCTGGGGGCACAGGGACAGCTGGGACAGCAACTGCTTTAGCAATCCAACTTTAATCTGCCTGTGTCCGTGAGTCAGCACCCTCCGAGTGCATCTGTCTCCAGCAGGGAGGCAGGACACGCATGCCGGAGTAGCAGAGCCTTGCTTTAAAAACCAGACGACCGGGGAGCGGGGTGCGGGGGAAGAGCGGGCTCAAGTGAGCTGTTAAGCAATCGCTAATGACAAAGTGACACAGCTCCGGCTTTGCATGGATTGAGTAAGGAGTCATAAGATGAGATGTTCATTTAAATGCAGCTTGCTCGGTAACTTCCCAGCTGTGCAGGCTTATCGGGAACTCTGCAAATTTGAGTATGGCATGTTCCTGGGTCAGTCCAAGGAGGAGAAATTCATCCCAGCATCACCTTTTCCTTGCAAATAATGCATTTGCCTGATGCAAGCAATGTAAAGAATTACAACCCTTTCCTGTGGGCAGACTTGTGCTGGCTGAGTGGCAGAGCTTTGTGACAGATAGTCCCCAAGCTTTGGATTTGCCCACATTGCAGTGGGACACATTTGCCCGCAGATGCAGAGGGAAATGCTCAGATATCTCTCCTCTGGCCCGGGCAGGACAGGGCAGAGCACCCTTTGGAGCTCAGGCTTTGATCTTTCACACTTGCATGGGACTTGAGTTGGTGCTTTCCTGCTCCTTACTCTTTTAGCAGTGGAAAACTTAGTCTGTGACACTGCACCAGTTCCACAGTTGGCTTCCTGGAGCTGAAAAGAATCCAGGAGGGTAATGTGGTTTTTTAAAGTCTCATGTTGGTTAAACTTGGAAATATGTGTAAAATAAATATGTAGTAATTTTCCTATCACTTTAGTTGGGAAGGAAAAATTGCCTTATTGAACTCAGGATCCAGAAATATTTGCTGGCTCATTCATTATGTTTACTTGTAGCCACACATATTGGCTGCTTGCATCTGTACCTGCCAGAGTGTCACCTGTAACCCAGTAGTTAATTTGGTTTTCCCGTGCCAGGTGGTAAGAGAGGAAGACCGTGATAGAGTGAGCTGTGCTGGGAGGATGGAGGTGGGGAGTTAAAATGACCATGTCTTAAGTATATCATCCTACAGTGATGGCTGTAAATGTTTGTTGTATTGTAAACGTTTCTCTGTGCAACCTGGTGAAAATGTGTAAGAATTTGAGGTTCTGTTCACTTGCTCCTCCTTATCTGAATGTATTTACATCTGCTATGGCCTCTGCAGGGCTCTCTGCCCTGGGCAGCACCTGGCTGAAAACCACCTGGACAAGTGTCTGGGGCCAGCCAGAAACGCCTGCCAGCGATCAGTGCAGCCGCTGCCGCTGTGCCAGCCCTCAGCCCCGCCCTGGTTTGTGGCACACGCAGGGCTCTGTCCTTCCAGCGCTGTCAGCTTCGCCCTCCTTTAAACTGAGGCGGGGGGAACCAGGCGGCTCCTTGCTATGGGGGGAGCTCTGCCACACGTCCCATCAATTCCTGGATTTTTTAGCCAGGAGGGACCGTTGTGTTCCTGTTTCCTGACCTCCCGCGTAACGCAGCCCGTGAAACCCCTCCCGCCGTGGTGACCCGCGGCTGAGCTGAGCCCCTGTGGTAGGAAGAAGCCCCGCCGTGATTTAAAGGCTCCGAGTGACAGGCAGACCTCGGGACGTTTGTCACAGGGGTTAATTCCCTTCCCATGCTTCACTTTCACATCATTAAATCTGGTTCTACCTTTGCGATAGATGAAAGAAGCCTCTCCTGCTCCTGCCCCGTTCGTTCCCTGGAGGGGAGAGGTGCCGGAGAAGTGAAATTCTCCAAGGGCATGTCAGAAAACCTGAGTCCAAGCCCCTGCTCTGATGTGAGTGGGGTGTGGGGACTCATGTCCTCCTCCAGCTGTGGCCGTGTCCTCCGCTGCAGCTTCGCTGGAGAATGTCTCTCCTGCCCTTGGAGGATGCTTGCCAAAGCCTCTTGCAACCTTCTTCCATTTGCCCACTACCTATGATATTTCTTGCAGATTAATGACTTCTCCCTCTGTCAAAACTATAACTGGTCACCAGACTCTTTTTATGAAGTGTACTGGGATGAGACCAGCCCACTCCGACATGCTCACTCTTCTCCAAAAGCAAAAGATGGCGGCTGTTGCATTCCCTGGGCCGGCCAGGTCCACGCAAGCTCTTTCTTTTATGTTCCCTTTTTGTATTTCACCAAAAAGGGATATTTGCAATATCTGCTCATGTTGTTACTCAGTGTATAATTTAGATGTCTTTGTCAAAAAAAAAAAGGAAATAAATTAAAATTTAGTAGAAAGACAACTGGTGTTTGGGGGTGATCCTTTTTTCTTCAGCAGGTTCATCTTCTGCCAGGATTGTCTCTTCCCAAGGAACTTCCAGTCAGGTCACAAAGCTGCTCTTCCATTGCTCCAGTCGCACCACCAGAAATGATTGCTGGTACTAGAAGTGATCAAAACTGTTGAAGAAGCCTTTTTCCTTTGGATTTTCAGTATTCTAAAGCTATCAGAGAAGTCAGCCAGAGAGAAAGGGAAACTCTGGGAGGACCTTCTTTTTTCAAAAATTGTGTTGTAGGTTAAAAAAAGCATGTCGTGAAACACATTCTCTACTGACCTGGCAGGAAAAGGGAAGGGGAAAAAGAAAAGCAGCAAACTCTTTGGGTTTGGTTCGGTGAAATGAGGTTGGGAGGGGGTTAGGAGGGAGGGAAGCAAATCTGTTGCTTTCCAGCTAATCTGACTCATTACTGTTCCTGCAACACCCAGATGGGCCAAAAAGCAAGAAACTGTTAGAACTCTTAAAAGCATCAGGTTCCTCCCTGCACAGTCACAGTCAGGATGCCTGGAAGGCTGTCAGAGCCACTGGAAAAAAAACATTATAGATGGTCACACTTTACCTTCTTTTCTCTTTTTTTTAAGGCACGCTTTATACTCAGTCCTGGTATTTTTTCAGGAAAGTAGGAAATACTTTTTCATCTTGTTTGCCTAATGGATTGGATGTGAAAAATATTTCTCTGGCAAGTGAACACCCTGAGAGTTGTTTGACTTGTCACAGCGTTATGTATCGGCCCCTGCGGCCCCCGGGCCCCGAATGGCTGCGCTTCCCCTCTCCTGCTGCTGTTTGGGGTGGGATGTGGTAATTTATGGGGAGGCTGCGTGTGACCTTGCGTGCGTCTGCTGGAGTGAGCCGCGGGTCCCTTCCCTGCACAAGCCCCGCTTTACAGCCGCATGATGAATTTAGTGCTCCCGAAAGGACAAGGAACCGAGCAGATTGGGCGTGGGGAGGAGGAAAAAAGAAAATAATAATCTGCAGCCTGCAGGAGAAAAAAACACTGAGATTTTTGTTCCTCTTTGACCAGTATTTCCCTGTTTATGGCCTCGCAGCCCCGGACGCCCGCCTTTATCGGAGCAGAGGAGTGCTCTGTGGCCGCAGAGCCGGATATTTCAGCCTCCGTGTTCTCGCTGCGTTGGCATTCCCAGCCCGGCCGTGCTCAGCTGGGACACGTTGGAGCGGGGCAGCTGGACTGATGGCCACGGCCGTGCTCCCGCCCACCCACCTGGGCTCCCACCCAGGCGCTGGCTGAAGCTTTTTTCATTTTATTTTGTTTTGTTTAAGTGGAAACAAGCTCGCACTGCAGCCTCGTGATTGGCTTCTGCCAAAATGGCAGCTTCGGGCTCAGTTGGCTGAATTTGGGCTTGTTGGATTTTTTATTGCAATCTGTTCACTTTTTACCCTTCCCAGCACCAATTGGAAGCAAAACTTCTAAAGCTGTGGTCAGGCTGTGCCGGTGCTGGGAGATGCTGTGAAAGGCTTGCTGGAAACAGCATGGGGTGGGGGGTGCCTCCTCTGCATTTCCTATGTATCTGTCTGAGTGACATGAGTATCTGTATCATTTTTAATGGGAAAAGGGAAAAAAAAATCACATTCAGAAGAGGAAGGGTTGGAAGGATCCTCTTTGCTTGCAACGTTCCATGACTGCCTGTCTCTGAGCTGCAGCCCTCCGAGCGGCACAGTCAGCCAGCCAAACACAGCCTGAAGTAAATAACCCTCAGAGGAAGGGGAACTGGCAGGTGGGTTAGGCCCCAAGTCCGAGCTGCATTAGGAGCTGGCAGGAACGCCCTGCAAGTAAATCACCTGGATGAGAGATATTTTTAAATAGAACATGTCCTTGCTGCTTGGCTTTGCAACATTTGTGCTACCAATGGGAGCCACAGCCTGCATGCTTTAATGCTTCTCTGTCTGGCAGGAGCTTGGGGTGCTGAGGGGGACGCTGTTGGGGACAGTGGGTTCCCCCCTGCCAAGAGCATCACTGTGGGCTAGGACACTGTGCTGTCCCCAGCCTGCGACAGCTGGGTCCCAACTGACAAGACAAAGCCCAGCGTCTTGGGGTGGCTGAGCCAGCTGTCCTGCCCTGGCTCCATCACCCTCCCTGATGTCAGACAGGAGGATTTATATGTATTTTGGGTTCATTTTTATAGCTGGCACCTGTGAGGCCAAAGCCGGGAAGGGATAAGCGAAGGGGCCTTGCTGTGAGGGGCTGTGTTGGTGGCAGGGGCATGGAGAGCTGCCCTGGGGTACGGCGAGATGGGCATGGCAGCCTCTCTGCACCTGGGGACAGCGCTCGGGTCTGGGACTGGGCAGAGAGCTGGGCCTGGCTGGCGGCTGCTTTGGGAGCTGGGGCAGGAGCTGCAGCTCTCACAGCCCGGGGGGGTTGGGAGGGGCCCTGAATTGGGTGCATTCAGCGTGGCACAGCTGGTGTGGGCTGCGGGGCGGGGGGGCTGCAGTTGCTCCTGACACTTTTGCCTCTGAATGTGATGATAAACTCCCTTTCCCGATTAGCGCTGATCCCTCTGCCTCCAAAACAGTTGGCCCTAATGAACATACGGCCCAACAGCTGTAAGCGGTTATACATATGCATGGATATATATATTTATCCCCCCCCAGCCCATCCATATATACTGGAGATCACAGCTGTTGCTATTCTTCCTTGCAATGCAGATCAGACGCTCTCTCTCTTTGGAGTCTTACTTGACCTATTTTGCAGGCGCAAGATTTTTTGTGATGATGATTTCCCCAGTTGGTGCTTTTGATTCTGCCTGAAACATCTTGATTGAAGGCAAACAATGGCAGCTCCGGCAGCCGGCAGCGCCCCGCACCCACGCGCCGCCCCGGCCCCGCCAGCCACCACGCGCCGGGGGGGCCCGCACAGCCCCATCCCATCCCATCCTCTGGTGCCACTGCCCTGTGCCCGCGGGACACGGCTCTGCCACCGGCCCGCCATCCAGGCCATGCAGCCTCGACCTTGAGGCTTGTCTGGTGTCCCCATCCTCTGCCCGCCTGCCCCTTCTCAGCCCTGAGCCTCTTCCCGCCAGCTGGAAACTGCTCCACCACCCCAAAATCTTGCAAATCATGGTGGTGATGTCCCTTGGGGTCCCAGCCATAAGACCAGAGGGGGAGACGGTGCCAGAGCTGGCAGGAATATCAAAACCCCAGTGGCTGCTGTGCAGCATCCCATGGGTGATGGACACCTTTGAAGTGCAGTCTCCAGTGACCCCCTGCCTCTGCTCACTGCTTAACACAAACTTTCGGGGCTGCGAGGGAGACTCCCATGTCCCTGCAGCCCTCCCTGTCCACACAGGGTGCCCCAAAGAAGGGCCTCAAAGCCACCACATCCTGGCAAGGAAAAGCGGCCATCCGGGCGCACACAAAGCCATTTCTTGTTTGGCATTTTTGTTTGAAGTGTGTCCTTCATCTGGGTTTCTACAGCAACTGGGAAGTTGCTATCCTGGCCCGGCTGGAGGGACTGAAGCAGCCAGGGGAACAGAGCAGGAGGGCAGGAGGCAAGGATTGAGGGCAGGAAGGGAAGAAGCAAAAAATCAAGTTTCTGAGAAGTGGGGCTGTATTTTCCACCTCCATCTTGGAGGAAAATACAGCAGCTGGGACAGGATTCCAACTCTATCCCTGCCCCTCTGTCTCCAGAGGCAGTGCAGCCAGCTGGGGCCAAATCAGGGGGTGTAAAACAAGCAGCTTTTAGGATCCCTTCAGGTAAAGAGTAGTCTGCTGTGTCCCACATTGGCTGGCCCTGGCATGGCTGCATTCTCTTAGCCCCTGTGCCAGCCTGGGTTAAAATGAAACACACTTTTCTAAGAAGAAAGCAACAAAACCCAATGAAACTCCAGTGGTTCATCTTAGGCAGTGAGTCTTTTCATTTGTTCATTATGAGATAATACCCAAATCTGGCTAATTAATATTCCTGCATATTTTCCAAGGGGTGATGAGGTATCTTAAACATCTCGTGGAGATGGGCTTTCATATTTATAAGGTTGATGTGCAAACTTAAATTGACACTGTCTAAATATACCCTCATGTTTAAGCATGCGGCTTTCTCTCCCAAGGCAGCAAGGGCTTTCCTGGGGTGCACACCCTGGCTGGAAGTGGGACCTGGGGCTCTGTGGGTGAGAGAGCTGCCCAAAAAGGCTCCTGCGAGGCAGGGTGTGATGTTGTGTGATCCATCATTCCATAAAGATTGGGATTTGTGTTTGCTTTGGTAACAGAACAGAGCACAACAGGCACTGACCCAGTGGGGTCAGTGGTGCTTCGGGGTGAAGGATCAGCGTGAGCACCCACACAGCCGGACGTGCTGATGGGTACCAGGCAGGGCCTGCAGCTTCCTGCAGAAACCCTTCTCCAAGGTTAAAAATAGGAATGGGTTGAAAACTGAAAGCCTGGTTTGCGTTCGCCCTCATTATGTTGATTGCTTATTTACATGTATGCAAATGGAGGAAGAGGCAGCAGCTCCTCCACCTGGGGACCCCTTGGCACAGGAGACCGTAAAGCCCACCAGGTAAATCCCTGCTGAGGGCTGGGCCACGGGGCTGTGGCCCCTTCCCAGGATCACCCTGAAAGCGAAGCATCAGCCCCTCTTGCCGTGCCGATCCAAGGGCTGAGCCTCGTGCTGAGGCCAGTGGCCAGTGGCACGGTGGTTACAGCAGCCATTGCCTCCCCCCTACCCTGCTCCACCAGATGTGCGTGTCCAGCTCCAGCTGTTCCCCATCAGCCTCCCCCGTGCAGCACCGCCAGCTCCGGGATCCTTTTTCCACCAGGCCCCTTGTCCTTCATCAGACACCAATTTGGTCTCGCCCAGCTGCTCATTTTTCTTTCCGCCGTGTGACATGTTTTCACCTGGCTCCTAATCCGTCTCTTTCCATTCACAACTCGAGCTGTTTATGGATGTGCCTCTGCTCCCCCTGCTCTCCCCACCCCCCGGACAGAGCCATCCATCAATAAAACCCCACTGTGCCCCTGAGCCTCAGCGCTTCCCCTCCCAGGACACCAATATCCCAACAGCCATGGGCACACATTCCTCCTGCTGCTCCATGGGGTGATCCCATGGGGCCATTGCTTTCCTCCTCGCCCTCAGCAGCACATGGGGCTTGATGGCACTGATGGTCCTGGAAGCTGAGGCACCCAGGACACCAGGGGACTCTTCCTTGATGGGGGGCAAGAGAGGGGCTGTGGCCCCTCTGCTCGGTATGGGCACCCACTCTTTTAGGGCTGATCCCTCCAGCGAAGGTGTGGGGTGAGAGTGGCCCATGGTGGGGACAGTCCTAGCTCTTGGGGGTCACCCTGAAGGAGGGGGGGCTGTGCCTGTGTCTCCCCATAGTAGGTGACAGGTGCTTTAATGCCTGGGGTGGCAGCTGCTGCTGTCACAGGAGGAGGCAGCTGTGCCAAGGAGGAAGAGTTTGATGATGAGGAGGACAGCTGGGCAGTCAAACCTAGAGGCACCAAGCATAGGGGCCATAGCTGGGGAGTGCCCTGGGGTGGGGGGTGGCCCAGGCTGTGCATCAGGGACCCTCCTCCACAGGGAGGGACATCACTCATCTGGCCTGTATCCTCATCACCCAGGGCTCCTCTACCCCCCAGCAGCCGGCCCTGTGAATGTGGAAGGGAGACATCACGGGATCCCTGTGGAGGTTGAGAGCATCCTGCTCCCTTCTGCCACCCTGGAGTGCTTTGCTTTTGACTGAGAAGCAAACCCCCAAATATCCCAATGGACGGGGGGTTTCCTGAAGAGCCCGAGCAGGAGAGGGTTGAGAAAAACCCAGCAGGACAGCAGGGCTGAGCTGCCAGGCTCTGCAGCCTGTGCGTACAAGAACACACAGGGGCAAGAGATACTGGCCCCCGAACCGAACACTGCCTGCGAACTTGTCCAGGGTTGTGCTGCCACCTCTGTTGGAATGGAATGGGAGGAGTTAGTGAGAGGGTCCCCCTCCCTTGAACCTACTGTTCCCCTCTTTCAGCTCACTGAGACTTTCTCCCCTTCCCAGTTCCCACTAAAGTAGCACAAGGGGAATTCAAACTGGAACTAAACCAGGGATGTTTTGCAACCAAGGAAAAAATAAAGCAAGCTGAACCTGAAGAGAGCAGTGGAAATCCCCTCCTGCCTCTAGGACACTGCTCTGTTTTATGAAGTCAGCCTCATTTTCCCCAGATGAAGATCACCCCTGCACAGTCCCAGCCAGGCCAGCCCAGGCCCCCACTGCACATCCTGGACAAAGGTTCCTCCTCGCCCTTCCCAGCCTTGGCTGGGCACAGAGGGTCCCCAAACCAGCCCGGGGTGCTGCCAGCACCCACAAAGCCCCAGGGGCAGCGGGGCTTTAGGTGGGGATGAAGGCTTAAGGGCTGGGTGCCTGGACAGCAGCACAGCTGGCATGGTGGATGCTGGCAGAGTCAGGAAAGCTGCTGCTGTCCCCAGCCCAGTCCCCATCCCACAATGGGGATTGTTCTGGAGCCCATGGGCAGGATGCGGCCTGGCCGGCTCCGTGCCTGACTCACATCCTCGCTGCCTGGGAGGGAGCTGGTGGAGAGCCCTTCCCACGGGGCTGGGACACGGCGTGGGCACTGGAGGGGACCCTGTCCGCACCTGGGACCCGCTGCTGCCCCATGGCCGAGCTGCTCCCTCCCAAGAGCCCCTCTGGAATCCCCTGCCATGGCCCGGGCCCTGCGGGACTGGGCAGTGTTTCCTGCCCAAAGCAGTCGGAGCCTCCCTCTGGAGCTGGCGTTCCCGGGGGAAGAGCTGCAGCAGAGCGAGGCATTTGCACTAAGTGATCACATTTATTTGAATATTTTGCGTGTGTGTGTGTGTGTGTGTGTGTGTGTCTAAAATTGGTTACAGAATAAATACCTGTGCCTTATAGCAGGAAGTCCACTTTTTTTTATACAAAGTGCTTGTTACAGGAAGTTGCATCAGCGATATGCAGGAGGGGAGTGCGTTTTGGTCACGCTTCCCCTCCTGAAAACTAGAACAGATTTTTTTTTAATTTATTTATTTGTGGTTTTTTGTAAAGTTTCTTTTCCCTTTTTTTTGTGCATTAAATTTCCTGCCATTGTGTATTTACAAATCTCTGAAAGAAGGAAAAAAATGCCAATATGCATGAGAAGTGGCCTTGTAACACAAAAAAAAAAAAATCAGCCTTTAAAAATAAAAAGTAACAAACCCAAAATCTACAAGTATCATTTCATACTGAATCAATGATAGATTTTTTCTTTTTTTTTCTTTTTAAAAAGGGAAAGAAAGGGGTGGGGAAAGGGGAAAAACTGAACCAAACCAGAAAAAATGAACTTGGAGAAATATGAAGAGAGAAGGTGCCATTGTCCCTTCTGAAGTTTTCCAAAGGCAGAGAGGAGCGAGGAAGAGCACAACGCACAGACCCAGATGTCCGACTGAAATCCCCATCAATTTCTTCTCGATAATTTCTCCCTCGTGTTTACCCAGCGAGGGGCAGGAAGGACTTCCAGAATTAAATAAAAAAAAGGCATTAAAATGAAAAAAAAATTATTTCATTTTTAAAGGATTAAAAAAAAAAAAAAAGGAGATATGATAGAACAACCCTCCCCAAAATCCTGGAGGGGTGTGAGGCAGGGAAAAAATTGGGTTTGATTTAAAAGGGGAGGGAAAAAAAAAAAAAGCCAAACCAAACCAGACTTTTCTCTCTGAACACGTCATCGAGCAGGACTCTCCAGAGAGTGTGACGGTTAACTGGTGACGTAGTGTTTGGCCGAGGGCTGCCCGTAGACCCTATAGAAATCCTGCCGCCCGTGCTGCTGGGATGCGTCAATCCATTCCCTCACGGCAAGTCCCGGGAGTGACTGGGGCACGGCGGGGGCGGGCGGCAGCGGGTGCGAGTACTCCTGCGACGACACTGTCCAGGGGAAGTGCCCCGAGCGCGGGTAGGGCTGGTGCCCGCTGTGGTTGGACACCGAGGAACAGTAACAGTTATCCACGGAGCAGACGAGGATTTTGCGCCCGCCGTACTGGGAGAGCACGGACTGCTGAGATGACGTGGTGTTGGGGTAGTGAGATGGGTTGAAGACGGAGCCCGAGTGCACCGGCTGCGGGCCGCTAGGAAGTCCAACTATGTGCTGCGTGGAGCTACAAGGCACCATGGCTTGTGCGGACTGCCCCTCGCCGGCCGAAGCGCCCTGGCTCATGTACTGGCTCGCCACAGTCCCGGACGATGGCTCGAGGAAGCTGCCCTCGGGAAAGGCGGTGGAGTGCTTGCGCTTCTCCGCGCCGGAGTTGCTGACGGTGCAGGGGTACATGGGGATGCTCTGCAGGAAGGGGACGGGGGTGCTCAGAGGACCTGTGGAGGGGAACAGGAGAGGGGGATTAGATTAAGCACAGCGTGGCGCAGCTCCAGGGTGCTCCGGCCCCAAGACCCACGTTCCAGCCCCACGTGTGCAGTGGCAAACCATGCACGCAGCCCTGTGCAGGTGGACTTGCAGATTCAGTTCTGGGCCCTTGGCAGCAGGCTCGGAGCAGCCCCGGGCACTGCTCTGCAAACAGCTCATGAACACAGTCCCTAACAGGAGCAGAGTGGGACAGCCTGGGGGATAAACACCAGTCCCCCAAGGAGAGGACTGGGAAGGCTCCACAGGACGTGGTTTGCTCCCAGGCATTGGCTGGGGGCTGTGGGACCATGCCAGTCCCTGGCTGTCCCTGCCCACATGCTGACCCCCATCTTTCCACTGACTTTTCCTGGCAATGGCCAAACCCCCAAAAGCTCTGTATTTCAGGGTTTTGTGTAACCCCAGAACACAGCTATTTCACAAGACAAGGAAAATGCCCTGGGGAGAGTCAGGAACTGGCTTGGTGACTCTCCCTGCTGACTGCAGAGGGGCTCCAAGGGGTCCCTGCCCCAAAGAGCTCTCCCCACCGTTTTGTACTGGGATCTGCAGGGCAGCCAGCTACGGATACAGGAGGTAGTGAGGTTCCATGCCCCTACACCTCTCAGGTTTCACCCACCTTCCAGCAACTTCCTCAGCTGCTTCTCCTTCTTGGCAATCTCGTTCAGGAAGAGCTTGGAGTTGAGGTGGCCGATTTTGGGTGGTGGCAGGCTGCCACCTGTACAGTTCTGAGTTCTGTTGGGGATGGCAGGCAGAGAGGTGTGAGTTACAGGGTGAACTCAGGAGAGGGACAGCTCCTCCACTGATGCACTCCTGGAGCCAAACCCCCTCCCCAGGGTAGAGGACAGAAGTGAGCTGGCTGTCTCTGGCAGGCAGGACCTTCCCTGTCCAGTTTTGCTTGAATGTCCCCTGCCAGGGCACACCTCCTGCAGTCCATGTCCCCACTGCATGGCCATCCCAGCTCATCTCTGCTCTGCTAGTGCTGCCTTTAACTCCCTGCCCTGCCTCTGCCCAGTGGAGCTGGATGGAGCTCTGCATCCCAACCCTGCTGGTCCCATCCTCTGCTCTTCCACAAGCACAACACTGAGATTCTCCTAGTCCACGGGGAGGACTCGATTCAATGGCTGCACGAGGGGATTTTTTCATCCTCACAGAGAGAGATAGGGAAGCTGAGCATGGCACATGCCTCTTCCAAACCCTGTAGCATCCCTGGCCCTGGTCTTCCTCTGGATATTGTGCTGCTGCCACCCCTGTGGACATGAACACACCCTTTTCCCCAAACACGTCTGTTCCGCAGCGCTTACCTGTCCATTAAGATTTTCACAGACTTGGTGTTCTAGAAGTGGAAGGAGAAGCTCTGGTCAGTAAGGCCAATCCCTGCCATAGTGGCCATGCCCCCTTTCAGTGTCAGCTTCCATGGCCCCCCAGGAGGGGACAGTCTGACCATGGGCACTGAGCCCCCTTTCCCCTGCATGGGCTGCTCCAGCCCCATCTCCAGCTGTGGCACCTCCTCATTTGAGACCAGCACTGAGCCTGCCTCACTTCTCCTTGACTTCTTCCACTGCTGAGCACTCGGGAGACATCAGCCAGCCCTGCCAATGTCGCCATTCTGCTCCCCACCACCCCCCACACATACCTAATTCTTCCCACACAACCAAGCCTCTCCACAGCCCCCGTCCCACCCTGGCATGGGCAGCTTGTCTTACCTTCATGAAGTTGATGTCCTCAGTTTTGTCAAACATGACCTGGACAGAGCTGAGGAGCTTCTTGGCCTCCTGCATGCGCTCATTGAGGTGCAGAACCTGGGCCGCGTTCTCGTTGCAGAACTTGGCCTGGGCCTTGTCCAGGATCTCCATGGTCTTCCGCAAGTCCTCATCCAAGATCTGGTGCATCTTCTCGTACTGCAGGCGCACCTCATCCTTCAGCTGGTTCACCTTCTCCTGGGGAGAAGAGCAGGGTCAGTGCTCTGTGCTCTTTGACCTCTTCCTGATTGTTCCAGGACACCTGGGTCCTTTCTCAGTACAGAATGCAGCCTGAAAGCTGCACCCCAGCTCTGCTCTTCAGCAACACCCGGACAGCTCAAACCCTGCTGTCAATTCCCTCATGGGAGGACTTCTATGTGCCAGAGACCCAACAGGGGCACTCTGAAGGTTTGATTGGTTCAGCAGATTCCTGGACTTACTTCCTGGGATCTGTGTGGGGATCAGCTCCAGAGACCCAATCCCAAGGAACAACCTGCTACGCCACCAATGGAAGTGTGCTCTCCTGAAAAATCCCACCCATCCCTATCTGCATGCCCTTTCCCACCTTCATCCTCATCCTCAGCCCCATCCCAGGCTGGAGACACTTCATGTTCCAGAGCCTTTGCCTTCATGCTCTGGGAGACCGAGGGGCTTTAAGGACCACAGGCACTCCCTTCCTGAGAAAGGCTGTGCTGAGCTGAGGCAGGACGTGCCATCTGATATTTAAGAGCAACCTTGTTCCTCGTCTCCCAACTCAACCCAGGGCCCATGAGGCCGCAGAGCAGCTCCAAACACTTATTTTATTCTTCCAAAATGATGACTGATGACACTGAAATGGAGGCTGGAAGTCTGTCCAGCTACTCCTCCCCTGCATGTCTGCCTTCCTCCCTGCCCACCTGGCCCCTGTGTCCCACGAGCTTGTCCCCCTTGTGCCACAGGGGGACAGTCCCTGGGACTGGCCGTGGCAGGGTGAGGCACTGGTTACCTCAACCAGCCGCTTGTCTGATTCCAGCTTGTAGAGCTGCTCCTCGATGTCCTGCTCCCGCTCCTCCAGGCGGTCCTGCTGCTTCATCAGCATCTTCTGCAGAGAGGAGAGAAAGCAGCATCGTCAGAGCCCAGTGGCTGCATGTGCCAGTGAACATCAGTGCTGCCCACACTGGCTCTGCCCACACGGTTCAGGAGGGATGGTGCTTTTACCCAGCAGGATGCCACTGCCAGGCTGAAAGCCCCCAGGTAGCTTGTGGAGCTGGAAATTTGGTTATTTCAATGGCAGGAATGGCAGAGGGGCTGCCTGTGCCAGGCTGTGTTATCGGCTGCGCTAGGTCCCCTGGATGGGGCAGCACCTCAGGTAATTTCTGCAGCCTGGTCAGTGGGGTTGGGTCAGGGCCAAGCCCTGGGGACTGTGGGGGCACGCAGAGAGGCTCATCCCCCAATAAGGCAGTACCATTTGAGGCCCATCACCCATCGCCAGCAGGCTCCTGTGAGACATCACCACCTCCCTCGCGCTCCGTACGCCACGCCAAATCCTTTCTCCCTTCCCCGCCTCCTTGACAAGCCCCAGAGCCAGCGTCAGCGTAATCTGGAGGGACAGAGTGAGGAGGAAAGGAGCCTCCCTCCGCCACACTGCCAGCCCCCAGCCCCACTCCTTGGGGCTGGGCCTGGGCCATCCACCAAATAACTGGGAAAAAACCTTATCCCCAGCTATCAGCACGAGCGCCTCGCTCCTGCATGATTCCCAGCCTGGAGAAACCCACTGCCCATGAGAGAAAGGCTCCATCCCTGTGAGCAGGAGCATGGCTTCCCAAAACACCCCTCAAAATCAACTCCAAATATTTGCCCTTCGTGTTTACTGGGTGGAAAAGCCAGGACACCAGCGGGGCGAGGAGAAGGGCTTCACCCGGCACGGAGATGGGGCGTTTGAGACTCAACGACGGGGGCGAGATGGAAAGAAACCGGCAGCAAGAATGAATTTCGAGGGGATTATTGCTATTATAAACCGCCACTCGGGAATTTATAATCAAGTAATTAATTCCTGGACGAGGCGGGAGGGGGAGGGTGGCAGAGGCGCTGCCGGGATTGATTGCATTGCAGGGAAAGGCTGTCACCTCCGACTCAATTCAGGAGCAGGAATGCGAAGCCTCCTCCCTCCTGTTGTTTTTCTTAAGGTCTCAGGCACCTCCAGCCTTACTGTCACTGGGCTCCTACCACTAATAATAATGAGGAGCTAAAAAAACCCAGCTTCCCACTCACAGCACACTGCACATGCATGCCCAGGATGCACATGTGTGCACCCACCCAGGCCCATGCAGACAGACACACAGACAGCACATCCACTGAAACAGGGCTGAGAGGCAGTCACAGCAACGCAGACCCCCAGCCCACGGGGGGACATTTGCTGCGCATGCCTACAGAAACACAGGGGCCTGCAGCATCCACGGGCATCACTGGAAGCATCCACACTGAGAAAGATTTGAGGCATATATTAAGAATCTCATTTTTTCATTGTAAAATGATTGTTTTTTGTGCTGCAGCAGCAGGAGGCTGCAGTCCACTCCCAGGTTTAACACGGTGGGAACTGAGTTCTGGAGAGTGAGCGCAACACCACTTGCTTGAACCCTGGAGAACCAAGGCAGGAACTAGGTCCTGTGCCAACAGCCAGGCCTGAGTGTGGAGCTGCTGGGGGTTTCTCTAGGGTCTCAGACAGGGTTTTGGGTCAAGCACCAGGCAGAACTGTGGAGCAGGTGGACGACTGTTGTATTGCACTAAACAGAAAACAGCCCTGTGTAGGTGGGTTAAGAAGTGGCAGGCAACAAGCCTGCTCCTGGACTCCAAGGAAAGAGATTCCTTCCAACATCCCTGCTTGCAGGAGGCCAGCTGAATGTGGGAGTTGGGCAGGTCGTGCAGTGCAGGCTGAGCTGCTCACGCCCCATGCTGGGCAGCCAAAGGACACAGCGAGCTTTGCACCGAGCCCTTCCCTACACCTCCCTCCCTGCCACAGACTCGCCATCTCCACCACAGACAGCCAGACCCAGCCCACACCAGCCCACCAGGAGGACAGCCAAGTCTAGCCAGGCCCCCAGGAGCAGCCCCATCCTCAGCCTGACTTCCCTGTCTGCCAGCTGGGACAGGAGTGGGTAAAAAACATAGGACAGGATCCCTTGCTGGGCACAGAGGCCAAATCCCCATCCCACTCTGTCATACCTATCAGGTATCTGACATATCAAGGGCAGACACTGCCCTTCTCCCTGATGCTGCTGGGATGCTGTAGCAAGGGAAAGCAAGGTTTCCCATCACTGGTAGATGCCAGGCAGGCAGAGGCCACCCTGGCAGCCCCACTGGTCTGAGAGACCCCAGAGGGAGGCACCAAACAGCCCGGACACGCACGTACCATCGCCCTGCAGCTGCCGTGGCAGAGCTGCCAACCTTTGTGTTTTGTAACAAACCTCAGACTGCTCCACTCCAGGAATCATGCAATTATGGTAAATCACAAATATACATATAAACATATGTAAAAATAACTTTATATATATACATATATATATATATATAAAAGTTAATTTAATATCACCTCACAGCTGGAAAAAGTGACCAAAATCCAACCTAAAGCCATAGAAATCAGACAAAATAGAGGACATGCAGCGCTTTCTTTAAACCTCATACTTGAGCCACTCTTTTTTTAGGGTGATTTAAAAACTGTACGTGCCTGGATTGCAGCGGAATGGGAGGGCTTTTCACCCATGGCAACAAAACCTTAACAAGACACTAGGGTATGAACTACCCCTTCTGGATCCGAGGGGCAAAATCTCAATGTCTATGCAGCACAGGCTGAATTCCTTAGGTATTTTGAAAAGGAAAATATATCCCTTCCCCTTCCATCCCCTCCCAAATCTGGCATTTCTGAAGTCATGAACTCCTCCTTCTCCAGGATCAGAATTTCTCGGGGTAATTTCTCATATTTCATGCATGACCTTGATGCTGGGAGAGCCGAGGCTCCCTCTGTCCAGGCACCCTTCCCAGGCTGTGCGCAACTCTGATCCCAGTTTGTCTTTTCCGAGACACGTCGCCAGTTTGCGAAACGCATACTAAAAATGCTTTTTATTCCAGCACCAGCTGAGAGTGAATTCATCTCATTAATTAATAAATTAATCGGTGGCTGGGGTAAGTGGCTGGTCCACCACGACCCTGTAGGCCCCCGTGAGACTGGGCTAGTTCATGGACACCAGCTTATTCTGCAGCAGATGAACACAATCTCCCTCCTCCTCACAGAGTAAAATGAAGTGTGGGTACGAAAGGGAGCTCCCTTTTGCTCCCATACAGGGAGCTTGCAAACACACCATGGGCATCAACTCTGCAAGGGAGCTGGACCACCAAAGGTGGAGGACAAAGGAGGGGACACTACCATTCACTTCCCTTCAGGAGAGAGGGTGCACTCCTCCCCTGCAGGCAGAGGAGAGTGATTCTTGAGCACTAATTGTGGCAAGTCAGATGGGTTTGGGGTACCAAGGTCATGCACTGGGACTGAAACACAGCTTGGAGGGACATCTCTGCAGGAAGCAAAGCAAACATTGCAAGGTCTCATTGCAGGGAGGATGCACACAGCTGGTCCCCATGGGACTGTGCTGGGGGAAGGCTTCCTGACCATCGCTATCCACAGCACTTGCTGGGAGGAAATCACCACCAGGGAAACCACACCCTGCCTGCACCTTACTGCACCCCCTGCTCAGAGGGAGTGCAGTAAGGTGCAGACCATGCACTGACCCCAGCTCCCAGTGGCTGCCCCAGCATGGGACACATCCACCCTGCCAGGCAGGGCACAGGGATATGTCTGCTGGGGGACAGGGCCATCCCAACAAAGAACTTCTGCAACATTAAATGCCTGCAGCCACAAGACAGGAAGATAGCAATAAAGAGTTTAGCAGCTCTGATGATACTGGGCACCTGTGCTGCTCATCCGAGAGACACTGCATGGCTGCACCACCACAAGCCTCAGATGTGTTACAAACATGGGTCCAGCTCAACCAGCTGGGGAAACCTCCACTGTAAATGGGGGCACTGGGGTGTAGGAAGGAGCTCACACCCACCCAAGATGTCCCAGGCAGGGAGCAGTCTGTGGGCACAATATTTCCCCTGATTTGTCTTAGGCTGGTCTCAACACTGTCCTCTCCCAAAGGGCAGAGCTAAGCCTGTGCTCACTGCTGAGCCCACAGTGGATTATGGCCCTGCCCTGCCTGAGGCTCAGCACTCCCCTCATCTCCTCTTTGCAGCCCCCAGATGCCCATTGCCCTGGGGCCAGCAGCAGGGCAGCAAAATCCCACGACATGCCCCAAGGTTTTGTGTTCCCTGAGGCTGGTCAGGGCCTTTGTGTGCCTCCCAGGGAGAGCTGGCAGGGGACAGCCTCTGGAACCCCTTCCCTGGGGGCTGGAATGCTCACCGGCCCCTGCCCAGTTCCCAGCAGGATCAGGAAGGAGCCTGGCAGCTTCACCAGAGGCAGAGCAGTGCCCCATGACCTGCTGAGCTGCTGTGGCTTTAAACAAGAGCTGGAGCAGTGAAAAGCCTTACTGTGTTCACAGGGCAAATGGAGCCCATGCAGCTCCTCTTGATGTCTAATAGGCACTGTGCATCCTTCAGGGCCGTTCACCTTGCAAGAGCAACCGAGTGCCCACACCCTGACCTGTGGGATGCTTGCAGGATGCTAATTCCCAATAAACTCTGCTGAACCTGTCTGTGGGTTTAGAGGGTACTACAGCAGGGCAGGTGGACAAACCACAGGAGTGCACAGCTCTAATTCCCATAGGAAACTGGGGGAGCAGAGAGCCAGCCTGCCCCACAGATCACCTTTAACCACAGCTGGACAGCTGGCCTAGGACAGGCACACTCACTTCTCTGCCTCTCTCCTTCCTCCTCCTCCTCTGCGCCCAGGCCTTCCCCTCGCCGCCAAATCTCAGCCACTGAGTGAATAAGGACATTGTTTGCAGTCACCGGAAAGCGAGAACGGAGGGAGCAGCTTGGAGCGTGAGGGGCAGGAAGGGTGAGGAGGAGGAGGAGGAGGAAGGTGGAACCGGAGCGAGGAAGCTGCAAAGGGCAGATGCCTGCAGCGGGAATGGCTCCAGACACCTGCAGCTCAGCCCAGGGACCGGGATCAAGAGCCCCCATTGAGACACATGTCCCAGCACGTTGCTGGAGACGGGCCTGAAGTCACAGTGACTGAATTTTAATGCACCAAAAGCCCTGGGCCAAGGAGGCGAGTGCAACCTTTCGCCTCCCCAGGCCTCCCACACACAGGCTTCCCTCTCGCCAGCCCCGCTCCACTGTCAGCTGGACCATTTTCTGAGAAAAACCCACGTGATGAGCTATTTTCATCTCTCCTGAAAGTGTCACCCCACCTGCTAACACATCAGAACCCTGACACTGTGTACATCTGGGGCACAGCACCCCACTGCCCCCAAAAACAGGATCTCACATCATAAGATAATGCATCATGCACTGCCACAGCCCAAAGCCCTGGAGCATCCCTCCCACCCTGCTGGTGGTCTCCTGCTGACCAGATCTAGGCAAAGCCAGCTCTTTCAAACTCCCCACAGCCCTCACAACACTCGCAGGAGGCAGATCCACTTAAAGAGGCAGGAAGGAAATGCTTTCTGGCTGGGGTTTCATCTTGCACACATTTACAGTAAGCACCAGGCAGGAGGGAAGGTCTCCAGCCAGAGCATGAGGTTTTACCTCCCCTCGCCAGCCTGGAGCAAACAGTGCTCCAGGCTTTGGCTTTTCTCACAGTGCTCCCTGTGCAGAGATCAGGCTGGTTTATCCTCAACAGGGGAAGGAAGAGTGGAGGGGAACAGCCTGAGATATTAATAGCTGCCCTTTCTAGGAAGGGCTGGAAGTAGCAGCCATGCAGTGAAGAGGCACCAAAGAGACCCCCTTTCCAGCACTGAGGGACACCTGAGCACCAGGAGAGCTGGTGCTTTGTAGAAAAGGGCTGAGGGCCAAATAATCAGCTCCATCTTGGGGGAAGAGGATGTACAGATGCTTCTTGCAAGAGCAGCTCTCTACCCTGTTGTCATGCTGGAGTGGGCAAGGATGCCTCCTGCTTGTCCACATCACCCTGTAAGATGCTGCCTGGCCTCTGAGCCTTCCCTGGAGAAGAAACCATCAGGTTTAGACCCATGTTCCATCTCCACTGGCTACCCCACAGGCACAGCCCCATGTCCCACCTCCTGTGCCCACCCCAGCACAGGGCATCCCTGCAGCACAAGTGGCACACAGCAGCTGGTTGCTCCCGTGGACCCATGACTCATGACTGCTGAGCAGAACCAGGTCAGGCCTGGCTCCTGGGGCATCCCAGGACAGTGGGCATGGCAGACCATATTTCTCTCCATGTCCCTGTACCAGAGCAGATCCTGAGCCACCAAAAGGCTGTGCCAAAGGCTGGGACAGCTCTTTCCCTTGTTTACACCTAGCAGAAAGGAAGAACTTGTTAATAAAGAGAAAATACAAGGCATTGTGTTGCATGAGGCCAGCAGCAGGATTTCTGGAGGTCAGGAAATGGGGACCTATTGTCAGAAAGCAACCCTTCAGGAGGATCTTGAGAATGCTAATTCACCTTCCTGGGCCTCTGTGCATCGCCCTGCTCACTGCAGCCTTGGGAGTTACTTCATGCTGTGCCTCTCACACAAATGGGAGAATGAGGCTGGGGCACTACCTAAAGGGTCTGGACCCTAGCTTCAAGCCATGGCCCAGCTGCCACTGCTGTCAGTGTCCTTGGAGTAGGAACGAAGATTTGCTCCGAGAGGAAAAGGAGGATAAGGGAGATTAAGGGGCAGAGAGATGAGGCCAGTGGCTGGAGACACATCACCTCTCCACCAGCAGCCCTGCAAGTCCTGGAGGAAGGAGCCTTCCTCATAACTGGGTATGAGGTGATTCCAGTATGGATGTTGTACCCTTCAAAACAGAGGCTCCCTCCATGCAAAGCATAATAGAGGCAGTGAAAGCAAGGTAAACTGCCTATGCCAGATTTGGGGCTCCAGACTCACTCATAAGATGGAGAAAAGGGGCTGGAAATGCACCAGGAAGACAAATACCAGGACAAGAAGCCAGTTTGCATGCCGAGCATGCAGCCAGGTGAGCCACAACTGATGCTGCTGGCTCCACAGGACAAAGATGAGCCCTGGTGATAGAATCATAGAATCATAAACTCATTAAGATTGGAAAACACCTCCAAGATCTTTGAGTTCAACCTTTGACTGAACACCACTTTGTCAACTAAACCATTAGCACTAATGGTCAGGTTCAGTAATTTCTTGAACACTTTCAGGGATGGTGACTCCACAACCTCCCTGGGCAGCCCATTCTAATGCTTAACCTCCCTTTCAGTGAAGAAATTCTTCCTGATGCCCAATATGAACCCTCCCTAGCATGGCTTGAGGCTTGTCCTTGTCTTGTCACTTGTTGTCTGGGAGAAGAGGCCCATCCCTACCTTGCTACACCCTCCTTTCAGGCAGTTGTAGAGTGATAAGGTCTCCCCTGAGCCTCCTTTCCTCCAGGTAGCCCCAAAAACACCCCCAGCTCCCTCAGCCACTCCTCACAGCACTTGTGCTCCAGACCCTTCACCAACTCTGTTGCCCTTCTCTGGACTCACTCCAGCACCTCAGTAGTTTTCTTGCAGTAAGGCGTCCAAAACTGACCATGGGATTTGAGGTGCTGTGCTGAGTACAGGGGAGTGATCACAGTCCTGGTCCTGCTGGCCACATACTGCTACACAAGCCAGGATGCCACTGGCCTCCTTGGCCACCTGGGCAACTCCTGGCTCATGGTCCTCAGCTCTGTTTCTGCTGGGCAGCATCCAGCCACTCTGCCCCCCAGCCTGTAGCACTGTGTGGGGTTGTTGCGATCCAAGTGCAGCATCCAGCACTTCACTTTGTTGAACCTCATACAACTGGCCTTGGCCCCTCGATTCAGCCTGTCCAGATCTCTCTCTAGAGCCTTCCTAGTATTAAACAAGACTGGTCTCAAAACTGAGCCTTGGAGAGCCTCACTAGTGACCTGGCCAGTAGAGCCACTTCCTGCCCTGTCCCTGCCAGGAGAGACAGCATCCCATCAGGGAAGATGCTCCCACACTGTGTCCCAATGCCACAGGGACAGCAGATGCATTTGGGTGGTGCAGGAGCAAGATGGTGGTGCAGCCACCTCTGAGGGCTGGGGCTGCAGGCACGACCAGGCCCTCAGGGCGCTGAGGAGCTCAAGAAATTTAATTTCTCTCTGCTGGGCAGGGAGGGAGAAGAGATCCCCATCCAGGCCTGGGTGTGAACACAGCCCACCCCAGGCAGCTTTCAGTGGGAGGACAGCACAGGCCACATTGGCCTGGGAGTGAGGAGAGCCAGGGAGAGTCACAGGGCTCAGCTCAGTGTTTATGAAGGACAGGGTCTGCATCATCTTTGCCACCAGGGATGCAGGGGAGGAGCTCTTTTCACCACCTCTTTCAGTTTCAGGGGGAAAATGTACATGTTTAGGGCTGCTTATAAATGAGTGCCAAAATTCACCTTGCTGCTGAGCCATCTCCAGCACAGGGCTCTGGCTGCAGGCCCTGGCACAATCTGCCCTGCCCAGCACCAAATGCCCTTTGAGTAACCAACTCAGGAGCACCAGCACTGGAAACTGCAGGGAAAGCTCAGGGTTTGTGACCTCCCGAAAAGTTCCAGACGCCCAGACCCAAGTGCCTTGAGCAACTGTTTCCAGCCACTTGGGAGCTCAGACTGACACCAACACCTGGAGCACAACTGTTCCCCGTGATCAGCACTGCCTTGTGCTTCATCCCTGCCATGCCGGAAAATAAAATCTGGGGCCTGCAAGTGTATTGAGTGGGATTCACCAGATTTCACAGTTTTTCAGAGCCTAAAAAATCGTGTAATAAGTCCTGCCCTTTCTGTCTTCAGCACACTCTGTGCTTGTGGTTTCTCAAATGCTTCAATCAATTTATATGGACATTAGGGGGGGCCTACAATCCTTTTCTCCCTCATGTCTTTTTTCATACATCTGCCCCTTCCCAACCACAGATACAGATAAAAATTTAATCCAGAAAAAAAAGAGCAGTCTGTCTTTGGTGGGATCATCTCCCCCAGCTGGCTCTCAGAAGTGCTCTGCCAGCTCCAATGGTGGCAGTCTGGGCAGCAAAGGGAGATAACGCAGTGCTAAAATACAGCTGAATCAGAAAGTCCTCACACCAGTCCTATTGCTCTGACATATCATTTCTCAGTTGCTCCTCCAATAACCCCCACAAAAAATTCAACAGGCTTTGGCAGCACCCCCAATCCTGCCTCAGTCTGTTGCTGTCCCAGTCTTGTCTAGCTCTGTTGAATTCCAAGATCTTCCCAATGTCGACAAAATCTCAGGGTCTCAGCCAGTTGTTCCCAAACTGTGGCTGGGGGAATGGCTTGCCTTACAAAGGAGCCATCCTGCAAAGACCCATCCTATTGCTTGGCAGCAAACCTACCCCATCTGCAAGCCCTGCAAAATTGAGAAACCCTCACTCCCCCTTCCAAATAAACATCTTGGATTCAAGATCCAGCTGGCCTGTGTGATCTCAGAGCCTTCTCCCTGCAGGGGTGAAACACAGCCAGCCTCTTCCACCCTTGCTCCCACTGCAGGCTGAGCAGCCTCTCCCCTGCCCAAAGACCTCCACTCTGCACCCATCAGGCTGAGTCCTGCCATGGGAAGCCCTGAGCTCTAAACAACAGCCTCTTTGGCTTCCCACCCCTGTGATTTCTAGTTTCTGCTCTGGAGGGAGCCTGGCATGAGGATCTGGAAGCATAAACAGGTTTTATGGGGAGCTCAGATACCTCTGAGGGGCAGAGCAGCAGCAGTATCCACGTGTAGCCATGTCCTGGCCATGAGACCACTGGCAATGACCTGCAGCCACGTGCCCCATCAGAGTCTCATTTGGTGAGCCAAAGACAAGGGGTCCAGCTGCCCAAGGCACCTCTCCAGACTCAGGCAGCACTAGAAAGAAAACCCTCCTTTGATTTAAAGGCCATGATTTTATTTTTTTTTCCTCCCAACTGATCTAGTTAAACTTCCAACCGCTCAAGGCTATTTTAATTTGTACTGGTAAGTTAAATCAACACAAACAAGGACAGAACAGGTTTATATGCACGTCTATTACTGGCCTGCACCAACTGAAGTGCAGCTACATTTCTCCAGGCAGCTTTTTTTTTCTCTAATAAAGATAAGGGGGACGTTTTTGTGCACCTCCAACTGACAAATGGAGCCTGAAAGTGAATTGGGAGTCAAAGCCTTGAGGAAAGTCAAGGTGACTTATGCACCAATAGGCTGGATTCAAAGAGCTTTGCAAAAATGCAGATCAACTAACAAGATTTATAAAACTTGTTAGGGGCTTAGAGGTCGCTTAATTCTCAAAGGTGCCAAGGAAAGTGCCTGACTTGCAGAAGGATGGATGGGGCTTACAGAGGTGGCTATCTCAACCTTTCGGTTGCTTCAAGAAAAGCGGACTCAATTTCTCTTGGAAATGAGGTTTTGACATGCCAAAATGTTTACTGCAAGCCAAATGATAGGCTCCTCCATCATTTACTTTAAAGAAAAAGAAACCAAGTCTTGTTGCTGCAGACAACTGTTAGAAACATCTACTGAAAGCCACAGCAGAATCTGCTGCTTCAGCTCACCAGCGCCAGACACCACCCAGAGGAGTATGAGACCAGATTCAGCACACAAGCTGGAAAAAACAGAAGCGGGGAAAAGACTTCGCACTTGCACAGCTCCCCTGTGCCTGGCATTTTGCAGGCTGGAAGCAGCCTGTCAGCACCTGTGGGCAGCCAAGGAAAGGTACAGCGAGTCCATCCACCCCAATGACCATGACCACAGTCTGCTGAACGCCAAGGACCCTCCATTGCCTCTCTGCAGGGCTTTTTCTCTCACCAATTTTTTTTTTTTTTTTTTGTGAGGTGGTTGTTGAGAATCTGAAAGCCCGGATTATAATCTTTATGAATCCCATAGTTAGATCGCGCTGAACAGCAGCCCAGCAATACCAGATGTTCAAACAAAGCTGCCAACCGACAGCTGTCTGCAGCTTGCAGCGTGTTTTTACTTTAAAATGCAAAATGATACCAATCTATATTAAAAGAGAGACGTTCAGAGCCTTGCGATAGCAGCTGAAGCCGCAGATATTGCTCTTTCATGCAGGGTGTGGCAGCAGAAGGAAATATCTCAAAAACTACTGCTTAAGCCACCCTCCCAGCCCCCCCCAAATCCTGGCCCCTTTCCTAATGGGAAAGAGACTCACGTTACTGCCTGAGTGCCGTGAATGTACCAGTGCGTGTCCAAACAAGCCAGCAAAAAGAAAAATGCAGCATGAACAAACAGCGTCTAACGAAGGATGCCAGAACGAATCTGGGTGCTGCCCACACCTGGCCCTCAGCAGCATGGGGAGGACAAAGTGACACATGGGGGGATGGAGGGAACCAGTCCTGGGGTGGAGGGTGCAGCCCATCCTGCACCAGTGATCAAAGTGGGACAAGAAATGTCCCTTCTGGCAGCACAGCATTGCCAGTGGAAGGGTGGGATGGAGGGGCATCTTCCACTGCCCCAGCCCCGTCTGCCCGACGTCTCACCTCAGGTTATCCCACATCCCTCTAAAATACATAGGGATGCTCTGGTCCCACTGGAGAAACTCTGCCTGAGTCTCCTTGATGTGAAGCAGGCTTTCAACTTGCATTGCTTTGTACCTTTACTTCTTATGCTGGCTGGGACCAGCACAAACCCTACACCCTGCAACCTTTTCTGCACACCAGCAGCTGGAGAAGGCAAGAACTGCAGCTCAGCCTTGCCCCTCATTATTTCTCCCTCTGGAAATGCAAGCCACCCACAACAACCACATTTTGGGGATGGCAAGTCCTGAATACAGTAGGCATGGCACAATACTCCTGGCTTGCAGGAATTGTGCAAAAAGCACTCTGACTTACTCGAACGTGACGTCCCAAATCCCCCACCAGCCGCGATCACAGGAAATCTTTGGGACCTGTCCCAGGGCTGCCTCATTGTGCTCCGAGCAGCAACAGCATGAATGAATCATGCTCCTCAACGTGACACCCAGCTCCCAGCAACTTATTCAGGACCAAAATATTTACGTTGCAAATGAGTAAGAATAGGACCAGATCCCCTCCCCAGCCTGGCGACATAAAAAGGCCAACCTGGTCTTGCAGTGAGCAAGTGGGTGGCAGAAGGATAGGAAAACAGGAGGCAGAGACCAGTCCCATGTCTTGCAGCCTGAATGTGCCCAGCAATGCTGAATCAGAGCGCTTCCCAGTTACAGCAAAACCCCAAAGTGGCAAGCACCAAGACTACAAATCCTGTGGTACCACGCTCCCTCCGGGTGACAAGCGAAGGAGCATGCTGGGACCTGTAGTTTCCAGACAGCCAGCAGCAAAATGCCATCCCCCAGTAAACACATCTCAAATTAAAGTGATGCAAGGCCCCCAAACTCCTGGCAAGGTGCCAGCAGTGGCTTCCTGTTGGCAGGCACTTGGCCAATTCCCATGTGTTGCAGTAGCCCCCTTTCAAGAAGAAGCCAAGAGCCCACACCCCACAAATCCCCTCATCGCTGACCTGCAACCTGCTCTTTCTGAAGCAATGTGTCTGCATGGATTGCAGGATGCTCCCAGAGCTCTGGTGCAGCTCTGGCCCACAGGAGCTGTCAGCCCTGCTCCTGCCTTGCTGTTGAGCCCCTCCACATTTGCTCCATGGCACTGCAATGCCAACCCCAAAGCAGGACCCTGCATCCAGTGCTGGTCACACATCAGCTACATAAAGCCCACCAATGCATCCCTCGAGGGGTCACATAAAGATGCCACTGAAGCAATGAGAGTCTTAGGCAGCAAAAAGCAACACACTGGTGTGGTGTTTTCAGGCAGAACAGCACAAGCAGGCAAAGCTCCACCGAATCACCATACCAGTAAGGCTGGGGACAGTCACCTCCCCCCCTACAGGATCCCAGATGGGCACACAGCTACCCTGGGAGTGCTGTCACCCTGTGCTCCAGCAAGAGCAGACCACACATCACATCCTGGGGAACGTGGCACCCCTCTCCTTGCCCACTCACCCTCCCCGCTGCGGAGGAAATTGTGCGCCCGGCTGATGTCAGGAGGCATCACTTCACACAAAGGCCAGGCTTCCTGGCGGGGAAGGGGGGGGAGAGTGGGGAGGAAGGGGAAGAGGAGCCTGGGGCAAAGGCAAACAGCATCTACAGCTCCTTGTGTGCGCAAAAGGGGCAGCAGCAGGGGACAACATGGCCCCTTCTACTTCAATTGCCCTTGCACTCAGGAAACAGAGGCAACATCATATTTCCTAGTGCCCTTCACAGGAGCCACAGCAGGGCCCTGCCTGCACCCTGTGCACCCTTTAAGAATACACTGAAAAGAAGGGACTCAAGTTTATTTTAATTTGCTCCTGCAAATAAATCACTCCCATTTTCTACATGCCCGGCTGTGGCTGTTGCTAACCAGGGGACACAGCTCCCTGCTTAGCACCCAACCAGGAGAAAAAACAATTCTATGACAAGATCTAACATCCGCACCCTCAAAATCAGCACAAGTGTGCACCCCACCTGTCTCCTGCTTATGGGTGGCTAAATACTCATGGTACCCATTAATTGATAAATACAGAGAAAAACAACACATTAAGGACCAAAGGCAAGAGTAATCAGCAGCCCTCATTTCCCAAACTCCTCTCCCCATTATGCTCCTGAAAGCCAAGCATCTTTCAAAATATGGCCTATCATGGTACCCACATCATCAATATGACCTCCTGCTTCAGCATCTCCTCCTCTACCTCCTGCAGTCCCAGCTCACTCCCAGGCACTGAAAGAGGCCGGTGGCCAGCACCAGACTACGTTGCTTTTGTCTCCAACTCAGCCACTCTCTCAAGGACAGGAGCACTCTGGACCAGCTGCACAGGGACCAGTGAAGAGGGCTCGGCTGTAGGGGATCTGCAGGATATGGTCGATGTTGATTGAAAAGGGAAATCACTGATATTGCAGAGGGCAGCCAGGGAAGGTGGATTTTGGATGTGGGCACCGCGAGGGAATAACTGTAAAGGAGCAAACCCTGCTGCTCTCCTTCAATGTGCTGACTTGTGCTCCTAGGAGAAGGCCTGTCATTGGTTTTTAATCTCACCCGATTACGGACCAGCCTTTGACATTATTGATCTCAGGCCCCTGAAGTATCATTTATCTTCTGGGTTTGACTCGGCCATCAGAGCTCGACAGCTCAGATCCCAGTCAGCTCCATCCTCCCAGGGAGCCAAGGGAACTGCTCTGCACAACTCCAGTCCTGCTGATTCACGTGAGCCATATTTGACACTCAGTTTCTATCCTCACATAAGGTGTCTTTCACTCTCTGCCTACCTGGCATGTCATCTTCTGACTCAAAAATCCAGCTCCTCAGGTCTCTGGCAGACCAGCACTGCTTCCTCAAGCTTGGCAGCCCAAGGTGCCTCTAGTGTGCCCTGCTTCTCCCTTTCAGTTTCATTATCCTCTTTCAAGGAGGAAGCGGTGGAGGCACAAATGTTATGGGATGTGCTGAGAACTGCACAGGGACTGGGGGAGCAGCGCCAGCAGTCAGGGTACAACCAGAGAAGCCATTTCTAGCTGTGACCCACTGCCATTTTCTAGAGCAGAAAGGACCAACAATGGTAGCTCCTCATTCCCTGGTGAGATTGTACCCACAGAAAAACCAGGTGGATATTGTGGCTTTGTGGTGGCTTCCCCTTACCTGCCAGCCGGCACAGCTGCCACAGGGCCAGCTCATGACTTTTGCTTGACCTTCAAAATGTCAATGTCTGCTCCCTCCACCAGACCCAGAAGAGATGGGCTGACGGGTTCCCTGTCCCCTGGATACCTCTATCCCCCACCAAACTGACAGACGCTCCCAGCCTCCAGTGTTTGGGAAGCACAAGATTTTCCTCAAATGCCTTTGTCAACAGTTACTGGATGCAGCATGTACATGAAGGCTGTCTTTTCAGATGCCTCCTGTCTCTCTCTCCTGCGAAGCCAGGCCTTGGTTTTGGGAAGGAGGAATATTTCCTGAGAAGGCTCCAGTGGGCAGTTTTAATGCAGAGAGAGAGGAAGGTTTAGTTTTTGTTCTTCACCTTGTTATCATTTATCATATTGCTGAAAAGCACTTTGGCAAATGGAGATTAATACCATGTGCATTCCTAGATTGTAGCAGGAACCAGCCCTGGGGAGGACCAGGGGAGGAGTACCTGGATGGGATGGGGGCAGCTAGCAGGGTCCATGCAAGGTACCATCACCAGCAAAGAAAGCTCCAGTCTCCAGGATTGCTTCCCCACGCTGCCATGGACTTCCTGACTCCTAGCAGGTCTCCCCACCTCTGCTTACCTCTAAACTAGGGTAATACCCTGACTTCCCATCCAGACTTTAGATTGTTGCAGAGATTAAAATGATCTTTATTTCCCCTGTTCTAAGTAGAAAGCTACAAATTCCTTAGCTGGAAGACAGGCCTTGGCTTTACCTGCTGGGCTTACATGCTCAGGAATTGTCTTTGGAAAGGGATGGTCTTCACACCAGGCACTATTTCCAGTTCCCTGCCCAGATGCCCTGTTGTGCAGGATGCCAGCAGGCAGAGGCAGGGAAATAGCCCCCAGATGTGCTCTCATTCCCTTGATGGGGGCAGGCTCTGTCCCCACCCCCTACAATCAAACTACCTCTGACTAAAACAGAGCTCGCAGGCCTCAGCCACCCAGTAACAACAGTGCAGCTGTGGCAGGAGAGCTGCAGTAATTCCCCCCTGGATCTGGCCACCCCCATCACTAAGGGCTAGCACAATACCAGAGGGAAGGGGGAGCGCAGCACCCGCCCCCGCACTGTCCCCAAAGGGTCTGCGAGGGGGACAGAGACCTCGCAGCACATTTATTCCGCTCCATCCATTTGAGAGGCACGCTTCAAGGGGCTTTTTGCCGTCAGAGGCGAGTACACCAGGACAGGAAAAGAACAAAGGGAGGCACCGGCACCCCCAGCCCTTTGTCTGAGCGCAGAGGAGTTCACCTGCAGGGAAAACCTGCTCCCACCGCAGAGGCGGCAGCTCCACATGGATTCAGAGGGGGAGAGGGATGCGGCCCCCCCTTGCAGCGAGAGGATAATGAGCAGAAGGACGCAATCACATTACCCTCTCTCTCCCCTTGCACAAGCCCATTACAGTGCACGCCAACCCCCCCGAGTTACCAACAACCCAACAACCGCAACCAGCAATAAAAACCATTGCCACAGAAATATCAACCCACCCTCCAGCGTGATCGATCTGTGTCTGCGTGTGGCCCAGCACCAAACCCTGGAGCTCGGCTCCACCGACCAGGATTGACTGGGAGGGAAGGGGGTGGGAGACTAGTTTCCAGGGGATGGGGTTTTAAAGCCACACAATAACTGGCTCAAATGAAGGTTTAGATTAAGCTGTCGTATGGCAAGGGAAAACACTGCCTCCATTAGGACATGCGG
Organism: Ammospiza caudacuta; assembly: GCF_027887145.1. NCBI lineage: Eukaryota > Metazoa > Chordata > Aves > Passeriformes > Passerellidae > Ammospiza > Ammospiza caudacuta. The sequence continues at coordinate 26,313,490 of NC_080601.1, read as the reverse complement.
GATTTTCTTTCCCTTTCTCCAAAGCTACAGCTCTAGGATGAAGCTTCCAGGTTGCCCAGGCAGGGAGAGGAGAATTGGGTGATGCCGAGCAAATGGGGGATCCTGAACAGGGAGAGATGGGTAGAGGGAAGAAAAGGCAGATCAGCCCCAGATCATATAGTCGGCTGCTCTGACAATGTTTACTCATATTTCAGAGAGACACAGCCATCCGGAACATCACTCCCTGCCAACTGCCTCATCTGGAGCCATCCACAGCTCGGCTCTTCCCAGCCCACTCCAGAGACAGCCCCCCCATCAAAGCATCCACACAGCAAGAAACTGAAAAAGGAAAGGTAGGGGGAAGAGAAGAAACAGAGAAATTAAATTAATTCATGTTTTGGGTTTAACAGTTCTGGTACATCATCTCAGCAAACAGATGACTTGGAGTGCAATAGCACCGCTGCAGAGTGCAGGGCACTGCGCTGAGCTGGGAACTTCTGCTCATGTTACCATCACAAGAGAATCACAAGACAGAAGAGGGACAACCATGATGCCCTGGTGAGAACAGGCTGAAGCTGTCCTTATCAGAAAGGATCCAGGACTGAGAACCTCTTCCCTGAGTTCATCTGGGAGACATATGTAAAAACTTTTGCGTGCATCCAGAGTCTCATGCCTGTGAATAACCACCCCTCCCTCCATATTAGGGACCAGACATCTCCTCCTCCCATTCCCAAGTGTGCTGGATATGGCTCTCCCAGGAAAAGGAGGGGTAGCTGCCTCTGTCCTTCCGTGGAGGAAAGGGAAGGGCAGGACATCCCTGGTCCTGCAAATTTCACATCTCCCCACCAGTCCCCCAGCATCTTCCTCACCCTCTCTTCCAGCAAACAGAGGTTCATTGCAGAAAACTGGCTATCACTGCAAGCAAGCTCAGCAGCTCCGAGTCCTCTGTGCCATCCCCCTTACTTCAACCCAACCAGCATCTCCTCAGCCTACAGGCTGCTGATAAATGCAAGAAGTTGACAAAGTCACCAGAACCTAGCCCAGATCCATAGCATATTATTTTTTTAAAAGCAAAAAAGCCAGGCCAGACCAGATTCTGCCCTAAAGCTTTTGTGGCAAAGCAAAATCCTGCTCCAAGTGTTTATTTATAAATCTGTACATACATGTACATTTGAATTCTGACAGAATTAATTCTGGCATCCAGCTAATTCAAAGCATTCCTCCCCCATCACACTACTGTTGCAGGCCAGCCCTGCACAGAAGCTGATTATAAAATGCTGCACTAGCCAGGCATTTCTGCAAAGGCTTGTGCTATTGAGCATTCAGTCTTTCCTTGCTTGGCTATTTCATTGTTTCGGTGTCGATCCCTCCTCTCTTGCCCTGTGTTTCCTGGTTACTTTTGTCCCTGCTCTGGAAGCACTGCTGCTCTCAGCCCCATTTCAGTGTCAGATTGAAAAAAAACCCCAAAACAATTACATGAAATTAAAGAGAAGAAAAGAAGAAATTATCACCATGTACCAAGATTTCCAGCAAACAGACAGGTAATGAGCAAAAAATAGGCCAATAGCTGCAAGCAAGCGCAGACAGATCTGGGGACAGAAAGCCTGCTGCCCGCCTCCCAAGTACAGCTAAGAAATCCCTGTGTGGTCACACGCTGTCCTCTGGAGCAGAGAGGAGAGAGGTCAGGGCAGCCAGCACTGTAAGAGCCTCTTTATTCTTGGGCAGTTGCACGAATCTGATCACTTGTGCCCTTTGTGAGACATGGAAATCTGCCTTCTCCTCCCACCCCCTTCGCCAGCCCCTCTTCTGCTCCTCCCGCTCAGATGGGGACAGAGGCAACTCCTTGGCTCCAGAGGCAAAGACCAAAGCAGCAGAGAGGCTGTGGATGGCCCTCTGGCAGGACCAGGCCTGGATCAGCACACAGGAGACCTTGAGAACAGCGCTTTGCTGGAGCAAGGGGAGGGGAGAAGAAGGGAAAGACAGTCCTGGGGCTTGCACATTCCTTGAAGGGCTCACCCAGACTCCCTCATGTGAGGCACGAGGCCGAGGGGTGGAGACAAGTCCAGGGTGTCCCACTGCAGTTCATGCCTCTCCTACTTCTCCCTCTCCATCGTGCTCATGGGCTTAAGGAGAACGGCACGCTGATCGCCTCCATGCCAGCAGACACATGATGCTCACATAAATATCACACGATAGATTTAGATTAAACAAGTGTCTGCGCTAAGTTCATTACACCCTCATCACCAGACAAAGCTGGGCTTAGACTTCCTAGCTCAGAGACCAGACCACAACACCTCTGTCTGAGGGGCTCATTCAAAGTCACGGCTGAGGGAGGGCTTCAGGGTGGAAAGCTCTAGGTAGGCCAGGGCAGTCTGGTGAGCAGGGCTGTAAGCCTGGGCTACATATTGTTGCTACTCCTTGCAAAGCAGCTCAAGGTCCTCAGGTGAACCTTTCCTTATCTCTCCTCTTTCCACCTCACTCTCCAAGCTCCCATCCACACTGCATTGTTCCCTATGGGAAGAGAGCATTCTCCACAGCAGCCCCTGTCCTACCCCTTTACCAAGGCTGTCCCCTCCACACAAGTCTCCTTCCTGCCACCCAAGCCACCAGGCTGCCTCCCAGCATTCTCCATCTCTGCTGTCACTTGGATTGACTCTACACAAAAGACTTGCAGCTGCAGGTCTGGAGCAACAAACCACTGGCAACCTGACGGGCTAAGGGCACAGAAAATGTTCAAGCTTAGCAGGAAAGCAGCAGGGAAAAGCCCTTAATCCAAACCCTGCGGAGGCAGGAGACTGCTCCAGTTCAGCCAGAGATCTGGGACTGCCAGATACCCACTGCTGCTTGGCCAGCAAACCCAGAGGGGTTTGCAGTAGAGTGGCTCAGCGCCCCCAGACCACTCTAGGGCAGCTCAGGCTGCTACAGCTTGAACTGAAATCTGCTGCCCCTGACAACACGGAGCAGCAAAGCCTGACAGATCCATGTGGTGAGTGGCACGGAGCTCAGGAGCCAGGCTAGGTGGGTGCTGGGATTTCTGCCACTGCCCAAGGCCCAAGAAGTCAGTGCTCATCATGGCAGCGTGACCAACTGACAGCATCCCAGGGCACAATGATCAGCCACATTTAGGAGCATGTTCCTGGGCAGGAATTAGGGCATAAGCAAAGCCAGGGAAGGAAAGACCTGGGTTAGGCTGACCTAACCTTTGGGCTAGACTGGCAGTTCAGCTCTAGGGTGCTGGTGGAAGTTCAGATGGCAGCCACAGGGAGAAGGTGCCCATCTCCTGCTTCATAGGACCTGCTGCAAAAGTTGTCTGGGGACTGGGAATGCTCAAAGAGTGCCACAGCAAATGCCTGCCAGGCACCAGCCACACCACCTACAGCCACGAGAGCTAAATTAGCACTCAAGCACTCGGGCACTTGTACTCACAATGCCTGCAGTGAGCTGCGTGCCGTGCTCCTCATAAACAAGTCATCTGGAAAATAAGTAAGCCTGTAAAAATCCAGTCCATCACAAGTTACCAAACCTGTTTCAGAGTAAAACAACCTAGAGCAGCTCATGCCAGAAGCCTAGTAGTGAAGCTGATACCAAGCTTCCCCACCAGTAGGACTCCCTTGGTCCCAGCAAAACATCCTGGCACTGATAGCAGCATGGGGATGCCATGTAGGACTTTGTGGCGGCCAAAGCTGGCAAAGTATCAGAGTTTTTGGTACAGACTTGAGATCCATCTCTTCCTGTGCTCCTACCAAGCACTCAGCTCTCCTCCTTCTCATAATTTAGAAAGCATGAGTTGGCCTTATGTGGGGTGCTGCCAAAGAAGAAAGCCCAAACCCACTGAACTGCAGATGGAGCCAGCAGCCCGGTCCCTGTCCCCCTGGATTTGCTGAACATGCACAGCTCCATGGACAGTGCTGGATGCTGCTCCTACACACCTCTGGGAGGATCCCCAATGTTTTCCTCCAGGTCTCAGCACCACAATGCATTTTCTCCCACTTAATGTTCAAAGCCACCAGATATCTTCAGAATATGAAGGGATTTCTAGGAAGCTAGGACAGGGAGAAATTTGATCTCCTTCCCCAAAAACAAAACAGAAGCAGAGGCTCTCTACCCAAGACATTTCCACTGGTGGCACCTCTAGCTGAGGACGGGCAGCTGGGAAACCTCTGAGCAAGCTCAGATGTACCTGGCCTCAACCAACCATGTCCCCCACAAAGACAGGGCAACCACAGTAATACCCCACAAGTGAGTCTCTTTCTCTGACTGCTGACTTCTTACCCACACTCCAATCCCAGCAATGTATTTTCCCCCTTTTTGGATGGAGAAAAAATAAAAAGCAACACATCAACCTCGCACTGGAGCAACTTTCTTTTCCAGCCTTAGAAGCAGGTTCCCCCATGCAGGCAGGAGGCACATGGCTAGGGCAGCAAAGGCAAAGATGGAAGAAAAACTGTTTCATTTTGAGACCTTGAAACAATCAAAATGAGAAGAAGTGAAAAAAAAAAAGAAAAAAAAAGAAAAGAGGGTGCCTTGTTGGCTTTTCTTTCCCCCCCTCTCCTCTTTAAGCACTACAAAAACAGGAAACAAAGGAGAAAACATCTCACGGGGGGAAGGGGAGGTAAGCGCTTTATACGCCCACGAAAGAAAGATTAACCACATATTTTATTTACTGTTTGTATTACAGTTGCACTGTGGAGTTCAACTAATTCCGAGCCAGGGCTCTGCGGGTTTGTGTAGCACCTAATGCTGAGCGGGGTCCTTCCCCCAAACCCACCAGGCACATGTTCTGCTTCAGGCAAACCCTGCACGGACACCCCCTTTCCTCTGGCAGACACCCTGCTCCAGCCTCCTTCACCCAGCCAGAGCACTCCTGCCCCACCTGCCAGCTCAGCTGACAAAGTGCTGGTGCTGTCCCCAAGGAGTTTTGAGCCCCTTTTCCCCTTCAAACCAGTCTGTAACCAGGGGTAAGGTGCCCTTTGAGGCAGGTTGGCAACACAGCCAGAGGAATAAATGCTTAAAAAGCAGAGTTTATGGGGAGCATGTTTGCAGGCTCCAGTCCCTCCTCCGGACCACGGGGGACATCCCCTCCACAGCAAGTTGGCGTTGCAACCCCCACACTTGCGAGTCCCTCGCACCAAGGTCAGGGCTCTGATCCTCCCAACTTTGACTCATTTCTCAATTAACGGCTTTCTGAACACAAGCCACACATGGAACAAACCTCTCACAATGGGGCCTCCCCCGGACCTCCCAAGCCCAGCGTTACTCATCTGCCCCCCAGTCCCAGTCCATCTTTTCTCGGGATGCTCCGAGTGTGGCTCACCACCGCTGCAGGGTGAGCAAGCAGCCAGGAATCCCGGGCCCGGCTCCCGCAGGCGGGAAGCAGTCACCAGCTGAGCTCATGCACCCTAATTCGGGAGCCGACGAGGCGAGGCCACCTTCCTTGCTGGCTGGCAACCGGCAGCTTTCAACTGGAGACCCAGCCACAGCCATGGAGCAAGGGCTGGCAACCTGCTGGGTGCTTTTCCCAGGGGCTCATCCCTACTCCAGGCACTTCATGGAAGAAGTGATTCAACTATAGGGAGGATCCTTTGGGCACACCGTCCCCCAGCTTGGTGCTGTCCTTCACTGACCCAGACTCCGTGCACCCAACCGAGCCACGCGTCCAGCGGGAAGAGACAAGCTTATCATCACAGAGAAAGGAAATTAAGATAACGTGGCGATGGAGGTACCGAGGGATTTGGCCAAGGTCACAAAACAATTCCATGGCTCTACGATACAACTGTCTAACACTTTTGGTGTCTGGCCACATATCCTAAAATTTCAAGCCGGGGCCAAAATCCAGCCTAGGCAGTGGCAGGTTTCTGCCAGATCATTAGCAGCGTGTATCCGCAAGAAGCGGCGAACATCCAGCCATAACAACAGCAGCAACAACAAAAAAAACATGCAGCAAGAGCAGGAATAAATGAGATCAAAGTGTCCTGGAAAAGGACCTGGAAAAATAGTTTCGGTCCCTGGCTAAGGCTCCTGGGAGATGCACATGAGAACCCCATCCCAGCCCTGCACAGCCCTCCCGAGGTGGCTCCCCACCCTGGCAGAGGGAAACCAAAATGACTCCCTATAAATAGAAGCAGAAAAGCACTTCTCCAAAAGACTGACTGGGTCTTTCCCCTTCCAGCGTGTGTGGCGGAGCTGCTGGCACCTCCACGGAGGTCCCTGGTTTTCCCCGAGAAAACCTGGAGAGGAAAATAACCTTCCTGTGAGCTCAGGCTGGCTCCTCTCTACACAGAGCTGCATCCCCCCACCCCACTCCCAGGCCTGGCCATCCAATTGGAAAGTAATTATACTGCAATTTTTATTTATGACTTCTTCGTTTTTTTTTATTGCTAAATGGTGACTCATTTTGGCAACATTAAAATACACAGGAAATCATCCCCATTTTACAGTAATCACCATTCAATTCATTGTTAAATATTTATTCGGCAGACAAGCGCCGAGCCTCTTTCGAAGGGTCGGAGGGGGAGCGAAGGGGCAACCCTGAAAAGGGGGAAGGTGGTAGAAAGGTCAGGGCAGGGCTGGCCGCAGGGCTGGTAAATGCCCGCCAGAACTGGAGGGTGGGGAGCCAGGGGTGAAAGCTCCTGCCAGATGGCCTGGCCAAGAGCAAAATACAGACCCGCTTTCCCTCGAATCCAGCACAACAGCCCAAGCTGCTCTAGGGAGAGAGGCAGCCCTGTGCCCCCCAATAAAAAAATCACATTATTTGGCCAAATCCCAAGACTGAATCCCCACCAGTGAGACGTCATGGGTCTCTGACACGTCATGGGTCTCTGACACGAAGCTCTTCCATTGCCAGGGGGAAGAGGATGGCGGCCACCGGCCCCAGTGGGAGGCAGTGGGAAGAGCAGGCAGTTTGACATTCACAGGCCTTACAATGGACAGGGTTTGCTCCTGCAGCCGCTTTGTCCTCCCAGGAAGCCCAATTTTGGGGTGACTCGACCTCAGCTGCAGGCAGCCCTTCTGCCTTCCCCCAAACAGCTGCATAGCCCAGCACAAACCTGGCAGACGACCCCTCCAAACACCCCTGGCCCAAGACTGCAACCCTGCCCTGCAGAGTGCACACCCAAGGGGCTGTAGGACCCACAGCTCAACAGCTACAAAGGCCCTACAGCACAGACACCTTCCCCGAGGAGCCCCCCTGGCACCCACGGGCTCCGTCACTGCTTGGCTGGGAGGCCACCCAACATGTCTGCCACAGGGGGACCCTGGGCGGAAGGAGGAGCAGTGCCAGGATGGATTTTGTGTAGGTCCTACACAAACACAGGGGAACAGACATGGCAGGGAAGAGGGTGACTGGGCAGTCCCCAGGCTGGGCAAACCCGAGCGCCCAGGATGGTTGGACTCACCCGGATCTCATTGCGGCGGATCTCCACGTCGCAGACCGAGTGTCCCTGGTGGGCCCCGCTGTAGTAGCAGCAGAACTGGCAGACGGCCACCTGCTCGGCCTCGCAGTGGTACAGGCGGTAGGCGTTGTGCTGGGGGCAGCTCCAGGCCCTCACGTCCTCCGCCTCCACCAGGAGATGCCCCCGGGCCGTGGAGGGCTGCTGCAGGTGGGTCTGGACGTGGGACTGGCAGCACGGAGCCTCGCACCTCAAACAGATCTTCTGGGCCGGCAGCGGCGGGCCCCGGCGGCAGAAGACGCAGTGCAGGACTGAGGGGGGCTTCTCCAGGTTGAGGGAGTTGAACTTCTCCACGATGTTGGTGAGCTTCAGGTTCTTCTCCAGGTTGGGCTTCTGGTTGTAGGCCTGGTTGCACTCCGGGCACCGCACCAAGCCCGACTCCTTGGCCCACGCCTCCCCGATGCAGCCCCGGCAGAAGTTGTGCTTGCAGGGCAGCTGGACCGGCTCCACAAAGACATGCAGGCAAATGGGGCAGATGAGCTCCTCTTCGAAGCAGTTCTTCCAATTCTCGGCCATCTCTGCCGGCAGCTCTGTCGACGCTTCCCCCCAGCCGCTTCGGTCGCTCAGTGCGGTCTAGGGGCGGACGCCGGGGTCTGTCCTCCCTGAAAGGGAAGGCTGAGGGTGAATGGACAGGCTCCCCCCTCCCCGCAGCACACGCCATAAATAATAAACCGCAGCAGATTTTAAAATCGGGGATAAAATAAGCTACAGAGCAGCACTCTAGGAATATCCGGCAAGAAAACGCAACGTCCCCATCACTTCATTAAAAAAACAACACAAATGGTCAAAAAAACCCCAACACGATCCTGTTGGACTTACAGCCCGAAGTCCTAACCACCCCTAAAAGCCATTTGCTTCTTTTTACCCCAGAAGGTGAACTGAAACTTACCAAAGGTTGAAAAAAATCCATACAAAATCCAGCAGCAGAGTCCAAGTTCCATATAAAGCTCCTAAATTTAGCGCTCCGGATCAGATTTTTCTTTTCTTAGGTTTGCAACTGACATTCAATATTTTAAAGGGACTTTTGTCCCCCACCAAACCTGGCCAACAGCTGAGGGCAGCGACTCGCTCGGGCTTTTTTTTCCCCTTCCCTGTATTTCTCCTCCCTCTCCCCCTGATGGGAGTTGGGAATCAGAGTCTTTTAAAGGAAACAGATCAAAGGGTTAAGATCCAAAACGGGAAAAGGAGGAAAATTAAAAAAATAATAATAATAGCGACGATGACGATGGCGGAAAAACGAATTCTCTCTGCGGCCCCCGAGATTTGCTTCTAAATCGGAGGAGCAGCAGGGGAAAAAAGGAAGAGGGGAAAAAAGACAAGACAGGAGAAAAAAAAAAAAAAAAAAGAAAAAAAAAAAGAAAAAAAAAAGCTCTCTCGCCTGCTTCGAGATTGCGAGGTCTTGAATGGGAGAGCTCGGTCATTCAGAGCAAACGCCAGCCCAGCACAGACCGCCCAGCTCCTCCAACGCTCCCGGAGAGGGATGGGAGAGGGGACGGGCTTTGCCACGGGGGGTTCTGAGCCCCGCGGACCCCAAATCAACCTGCTCTCACTTCCCACCAGGGCTGGGGGGAAAAAGGCGCCCGGAGGGTCCGTCCTAGCCCGCTCTCATGGCCGGCCCGGGGGTCGCAAGCCCCAGACGGCAACAATGCTTCGGGGCGCACGGACGGCGCCCGAGCCGGCGGCGGAGCGCTGCCTTCCCCGGCGCGGCCCCGCCGGGAAGGGGCGAGGCGGCGGCGGGCAGCCGGGAGGAGCCGGCCGGAGCGAGCGGTTCCGGGAGAGCCGAGTCAGCTCTCAGCCATCTTGAGCTGCCCAGCTGAGAACGGAGACCGGGAGCGCGTTAAAAATAAAATTAAAAAAAGAAATAAATTTTTAAAAAAAGAAAAAAAAAAGAAGAAAAAAGGGTATTTAAAAAAAGAAATTATAAATAAAGTCACCAGAACAACCCTGCTCCCGGGAGCCACCTCCTCCGCCTGCCCAGCGAGGCTCTGCGGAGGGGCTGCGGGGCCAGGCGAGCCCGAGCCGAGCCGAGCCGTCCCGTCCCGGCGGGGCCGCTCAGCACAGCCCCCCGCGTCCGCCCCCGCCGCCTCCTCCAGCCATCTTGGGGTCGCCCTGGGCGCCGGAGCCCCACGCCCCGGCTTCCTCCCGCCGCCCCCGGGGAGGCGGCCGCGGCCGGGGAGGGGGGGGAGGAACGCGGAGCGAGGCGGGTGGGGGCGCGGAGCCCCGCAGCGGGAAGGGGAAGGGGGGGCGGCGCCTCGGGCTCAGCCCCGGCGCGGGGGGCCGGGGCGGTGGCGGGGGGCGGGCGGGGCGGCCATGGGGGCGGCGGCCGCGCGGATCGATCAACCGGGGAAAGGGGTGCGGACGGGCGCGCCCCGCCCCGCTCGGGAGCCGGCCGGGGTGGGGGGCGGAGCGGAGGCGCCGGTGCCGGTGGGTCTCGCCGGGCGCTGCCGCCGCCGCCGCCTCGGAGCTGCTGCTGTGCTGCGGCGGGAGCAGCCCCGCCCCGGCCGCGGGACCGCCCCGCGCGTCACCGGGCACCGCCCCCGCCCCGCCCCGCGGCCCCGCCGCCGTAAAAGGGGACATGGCCCGCGGTGGAGCCCGGCGCCGACCGCCGCCAATCTCCACCGATCTCCGCCCATCTCCGCCGGTCTCCGCCGCTGCCTTCGAGGAGGCCGCGCTCGGCATGTCCCTTCTGGCCCCTGCATCGGCCGTAGGGCCCCCCTGCCCGGTCACCGACGTCCCTGCGCGGTCCACGCTGCTCAGGGTGCCAGCCCGTAAAAAGGCAGATTGCCTTGCAACCAGTGCACATCTGGGTCACAGCTGGTGCTGGGCACCGTCCTCATCGCCGTGTACAACTTCCTCGCGGCGAGAACAGGAGGGGCAGGCACTGGTATCTTCTCTCTGGCAACCAGGGACGGGACCTGAGGAAATGGCCTGAAGTTGTGTTAGGGGAGGTTGGGATTGGATATTAGAAAAAGGTTCTGGTTGGGCACTGGAACAGGCTCCCCAAAGAAGTGGCCATACCACCAGGCCTGCCTGAGTTCAGGAAGTGTTTGGAAAACACACTCAGGCACACTGAGGATGTTTAATTCTTGAAGATGTCTTGTGCGGGCCAAGAGTTGGATTCGATGATCCTTCTGTGTCCCTTACAACTCAGAATATTATGGGATAAGTGCCCTCAAGAGCCTCCTATGTCCTCTTGGCTGGCTTCTAGATGGGCTGTTACTTTGCATTTAGATGCATTTCCTCCCTGTGCAGAGCCACAGCCGTTTGTCCCCTGGGGTCTTTCCCAAAGCAGAACCCCTAGCACCTTCTGCCAGAGCTTGGGGCACAGAGGTGTCTCTGTTAACAGCTCTCCCACCAAATGTTTCCGCAGCTGTTTTGCGGGACACTGTATATCTAACCCCTGCCATATGTGCCAAGCTGCTGGGAATAAAGCACGTTGCTGGTGGAAATCCATTTCGCACTGGCAAGAGCATCAATGGCTCAAAAACAAAGTATTTACATCAAAAAATTATCGGGGTCTACAGTCAGGTTTGTGGTGGATTGACAAGAGGGCAAAGGCTCAGTCAGCAGCTTTGGGATCCAGCCCAGACCTGACCCTTGGGTGACGCTCTCTGATGGCAATTTGCCTCTGGGAGGGATTTAGCAGGAATTCCCCATCTGCGGCCTCAAACATCTGAAGACACCACTCAGCAGTGTCTGCTATAGCACCCTATATCCCAGTGCCTTGGACCACCCAGGGCAGCCTGCTGGAGGGATGAGCATTCCACACCACTCCCAGTATGGGGATTATCCAGGTCTTTCCACACTGTGTTTTACAGGAACCCCTATGCGTAGACAGGCCCTGCCTAGAGACACTCTGATAAGGAGACAGTGATGGCTTCTGCTGGGGCTCACCCCGTGTCACCCCTCAGCCACCCCCCTCCATCCCTGCCCTCCTGGGGCTCAAGTGAAAAGGGAGCGGTTTGCCGTGCAATTCCTGTGCCAGGCCTCAGAGCCCATGGGCTGTACCTCTACTGCAGGGTTTTACAGCCAGCGGCAGCCAGGGCTGGTGGGAGCTGGGCAGGGCAGCATGAGATGTGTCAGAACTGCAGGCGACTGGCGGAGGCCGTGTGGAGGCAAACCTCTCCTCGAAAAGTCAGCGCAAAACTATTCATGACTCTCACTTCTCTATAAACACACACTGTACCAGACAGCTTCCAGTGACAGCCACCATCCCCACCCCAGCCAGTACAGGGGCTTCTCGGGCCCCCTGTACTCCCACTGTGGCTGTGCTGGGAAAGCTGGTTGGTATTTACCAGTACTTAAGAGAGGAAGGTGGATGGGATGGGGCTTAGCCAAGCTGAAAGATCCACCCTACTCCTGGCTGTGAATCTCTCTGCCCTGGGACTGGCACTGGCACTCTGTCATCATACCCACATCTGGATGATGCCATCTCCCTGCCCATGCCAGAGAAACTCCCTTGGCAAGGGAAGCCCCAAAGCCAGGCTGGGCATTGCAGCCCTTCCACAACCAGTGGCGGCTGCCTGGAGGAAGGCAGTAGACAAGGCCCCCTCTGCCTACACAGCTCCCAAACCCCTTTCTGACAGTGCTGGCTGGCTGATGAACACCAGCAGGAGCAAGCAGCAGAAAGCCTGCCCATGCTTCAGTCTCCCCTCCACCAGGATCTTGGTGTGGGTCCCAGACCATGCCAAGGGGCCACAGAGGTGGTTTGTAGCTGAGTGCTGGTGTTCATCCCTCAACCTCCCCCAAGCCTCAGTTTTCCCAGCCACTGCCAGGCCATCATTCCCCTTTCCTGAAGGGAGACCATCATCTCCCTTCAGCAGCCATTAGTCCTGCTCTGGAAAGACCACTTCCTGCCCTGTCTCCCCAGTAAAGTGTCAGCATCTCTGCTGAGCCCTCAGTGAGCACTGGCTGGGTTGCAGGTACCCCCTGCAGAGCCACAATGCTCAGGCACTTGTCACTGGTGTCTGGCATTGAGGTGGCCTGGGATGTCCCTGGGCGCAGGGATGAACTGGCTGCTCTGTAGAGCCAAGGTACCAAACTCATTTTAGTGTTTGGGGCTTGGGACCCTGCTGAGCTGATGGTAGAAGAAGAGTGTTTGCAGAGATTTACAGAGAGGTTGGCTGTTAATGTGACATCATCCCTGTCTGCCACCACCCTCTCTTGGGAACACTCCTGAAGGCTCTGGCACCCAGCCCTGCACCTTCCCCAGAAGCCTTGAGCCCTGTGGAAGTGGTACAAAGGGCTGTGTTTCTTGGGTCATTTATAACTCAATTAACCCATCAGAGAAAAAACATCACTCCCCTTCTGTCCCCTTCTATGTCAGGCTGTTGAGGTGGCTCCCTGTGATGGAGAAAGCTCCCTCCACCTCCTCCAAGTGATTAACATGCTGAAGTTTTTCACTTAAGTTTTAAGCTGGATTTAAGGATGTAAGGAACTTGCAGGGTGGCAACAGTCTGGTTTCCAACACTAAATATGTCTGCTGCGGCCATCCTCTGTTCCTGTTTGGGGTGGAGGAGGAGGGAAACAGCCCCATGGAAGAGGAACAACGCAGAGGTCCCCATGTGACCTGCTGGCCCAGCCCAGGACACACCACCAACATGCACCACTTGTGCCCAGCCATGCCATGGAGTCACACCTGTCCCTCACACACTGTCACCTTCCGGCTGTGGCATCCTCCCAGCCCAAAACCTTTTGAGAGAAGATGCACGTGTGTGTGTATGCAGTGTGTTTGCAGGGGAAACCTCCTGTCTCTGATATTAATAAAAAGGGACCAGAAGCAGGGTGTGCAGCCCAGTCCCCACAGCACACAAAGCAGTTTCCCAGTCCCACAGGCACTGGGATCCAGCGACACCCACATGTGACACTGGAAGCTGGGAGCAGGTCTGGAATGCTGTGCTGGGTGCAGGGATGGTGATGCCCTTGTTGGCCCCGTGGGAGAGCCTTACCCTTGTGCAATGGGTGTGCAACTGGGGCTCCTCTTGGGGCAAAAATGCTGGGCTTTCTCCCTTCCTCCCTGAGCCTAAAGCATGAGCCAAAGTGGGTATTGAGGGTTGGCCAAGGGGAACTGCATGTCAGGGTGTTGGAGGGGAGCTCTGCTTTGGTTCAAGCAAATCTGGGGTGTAACAGCCCAGTCTGAGGTTGACTGGCCAAATCCAGGGGTGCACAGCTGTGGAGCAGGGATGATGCTCCAGGGCTCACCCTCTTGGCTGAGCTCGGGGTGCTGCTGGTGCTGGTGAGTGCGGAGCAGGCCGGCAGCTGCGGGGCTGGAGCAGGGGGAGCCGGATGAGGACCAGTGTAGTTCCCTGCTTGGTGGGGTTTCTTTCTATGCAAATGCCTGGGAGCAGCTGCCCTGCCGGCGTGACTCATTTCCTGCTCTTGTGTCACATTCTGGTCAGGCCAGTTTGGCAAAGGCTTTCTTCTCTCCCTCCCTGGCTTCTCCTCCTTCTCTCCCCAATGCCGAGGGCTGGGATGTGCATTTGCTCAGTCCCTGGCAGGATGAGGCAGGATTTTCAGGAAACTGCGTCAAAGCCACAAAACCTCCATATATATTTAAAAAAACCCAAAACAACCAAACAAAAAAATCCAGCACAATTTTCTCTTATTCTTTTTTCTGAGCACGATGGAGACTGGCGGCCAGACAGGCTCCTCCGCTCTTCTCCCTCCTGGGGCGGCTCCTTCCCCTGAGACCCAGCAGAAAGCTGTAATAGTTTGCTGGGTGGACAAGGGGAAAAAATGCAGCTTGGTCTCATTTTACCTTCTGCTGCCAGTTGTAGAAGTGCTGCCAGAGCTGGGCAGCCTTTAACAGGGCATAGCTGGCGAGGGCATCTGGGGCAGCCACCATCCCTGGGATTTGCCCACATTTCTTTTTCCTCAGCAGAGCTCTGGGCAGTTTCACCACTGCACTCTGACAAACGTACTGGAGGGGGTTAAAAGTAACTCATCTTAAAAGGGGTCTGGAAAGGATGGTAACAATCGATGACAGACCCCAGTGTGGTGAGTCTCCCACCACAGGTTGGGAAAAGGGAAGGCCATTCTGGCAGTGAATCCCTCTGGCTGCTCCCACAGTCTGTCCAGGCTGGTACTCCCCAAAGCCCAGGCTGTGCCACAGGTAGAAAAGCCATTTTTTGAGGCATTTCCCACCTGATCTGTGTTGTAGTGGTGAGGTCAGTGGTGAGGTCAGCCTCCCAAATGGCCATGTAAATCCTCCTGCCCCGGGGCGCTTGCTTTGCTGTGTCACCATCCCCTGGGTGCAGGGACTCACACAGAGCCCCTCTCTGTCCCCAAGGCCAGGGCAGAAAGCAGCAGCCCTTTGCCTTGAGCCCGTGGCCACCAGTGGCCCAGTCCTGCACTGGCCCTTTCCCTGGCGCATCCATCTCTGGCCCAGCATCCCACACCACAGAGAGGCATTTCCCTGAGGGAAAGATGGAGCTCCTCAGTGCTGCCAGCCCAGCAACAAGCCTGCGACATGAGGATACCAACCCCAAGTCTGATCATGGGAGACAGGATGGGAGCAGGATACAATCCCACCACCTCCATTCCCATCTGCAGTTCCATTCAGCCACTCTCCCACCAGAAGGCCCCTGTGGTCCCTGCCCAGAACAAGGTGTAATTTTTGCAATCTTCACATCAGTTTCTCAGCCCTCCTGTTCATTTTCTGCATGTTCCCTGCAATTCAAGTCGGCTCCAGCCAAATGACCCAGTGCCACACACCTGCTAGAAAGGCCCCTGCCAGGGAGCTCTTGGGCTTTCCTGTGAAGGGCAGAGCATCCAAGGCTGCCATGCCCTGTGCAACCCCAAACCTGAAGCCCCAAAGCCAAGTGGTGCCACTGGGCTCCAGTTTGGTGCAGCTGGGGGAAACTGAGGCATATGAGGGCAGGGGATTTCTCCAGAGCTGCGGCCCATGCACTCACTGCTACTGGGGTTTAAACTTCCTCTCAGAAAGCTTAAAGGTCTGTTTACCCACAGTGAAGGGAAAAGCAGGAGAGCACTGGTATAAATTAGGTCAGGAAGCATGGCTAATAAACTGTCACTCCTGGTTGTGTAATGGGAGCAATTATTGGTTTAGGTTTTGTTAAGACACCAGGAAGGAAAACACGACCTGTCTGGGGGCAGGAGTGCGATGACAAACAAAAAAGGAGGGTCCTGTTGACAGAAGGATGAAGCTGCTTTTGTGTTGGAGGCATTTCTGTCTCATCCTGGTGTGTTGGCAGCCTGGGGCTTGAACAGACTCCTGCATGGGGAATGCAGGGAGGGGGTTCCCAGCTCTCTCTGTGCTCTCTCCTTCTCCCGGGCACCCCAGGGCTCCAGGGTCTCTAGGCAGGTGGTTTTAACCCCTCTGAAGTCTCCCTGTCATGATCCACTCTGCTCAGCTCAGCGCTTGGTACTCGCTGTCCCCCCACAGATCCTCCTTTGGGGACCTGTGGGCAGCAGGGCCTGTGTGGGCTCTGCAGGAAGGCCTGGGAGAAGTGCCTGAGCTCTTTCTGCATCTGATGGCCCTCCTCTCCCTGCAGAGCTGCCAGGCTTCCCTTGCTGCCCACCACCTTGTGCTGCCCCTGCTCTGCTGGCAGCCAACACCTCTCTGTCCATCCGTCCCTCCCTGCTGCCAGTCTCTGAGGAGAGAGACTGGTGCTGGAGGTCACCCAGAGCCTGGCCAGAACAAACTGAGAACCCTCCACAAACAACATCCCAGGGCCCTGGCAAACCTGTGGTGGGGACACCCACATCTCCTCCACGGGTGTCAGGAGAGTGGGAGGCTCCTGGAGTGAATCCAGCTAAAGCACAGCACTAAGGAGGGGCTGTGGCACCTGGCAGCCAGGGCTAGCCTTTAACCACCCAAAACATGTCAGAAAGGGAGAGGAAATTCTTGAGGCATCTATTAACATAAAAGGAGTCATACTTTACGTACGGTCCCACTTATGGCTTATAAATGATTACTGCACCTTTTAATAAATGGTTAATCAAGTGTTAGAGTCCAAACAAGTTGATGGGTTGCTTATTACCACAGTTTATAACCTTTTATGAATGCCTTCTGTCGATGTGCTTATAAACATCCATACCACGTACTTCTCATGTCTTGACACGTTGGTCACATCTGTTTGAAGTTTATTAACCCTTGAGTTGCTTGCTGAGGGCAGGCTGGGGGTATCCTGCTGTTGCTATGTATCAATCTGTGCAGCTCAGAGGGCACACCTGCTCCAGCTGAGGGGCGGTCTGGGCATCCCCCTTCATCCAAAAGAGGCTCCAAGCAGGATGCAGCTGCATCAGAAATAAGTTGGCAGTGGGGTGTTGCTCTCGGGGGTGCATTTGTTTTTGGCCACCAGGACAAACAGCCAAGGGAAGTCAGTGGGAGATTCTTCCTCTCTTGAAGTCACCGAGCCGAGACAGGACGTCGTCCTGGGCCGCCCGCTTGAATCAAAACCACAAGTTATTGGGCTCAGTGCAAGGGGAATGGGGGAAATTCTCTGCTCTCAAACACAGGAGGTAAAACACGATGATTTAATGGGCTCTTTTGGACTAGAAACTCACGGAAACATCCTTGGCCATCACTGTTCCTGTGCAGCCGAAGCCCCCCTCCCACCCTGTTGCAAATAATGAAATGAAACTTTCAACAAGCTGAATAATCAGAAAACAATTTTCCAATAAAATCATTCGCTGAAATCTCCTTTTAAGGCAAGGACTGGGATTCCAAGTGCCGAGTGTGTTCCCAACGCCTCGCAGCATTGTTCAGCTGGCTGTGCTGGGGCTGGGCAGGCTGCCACAGCGCCCTGTGCCCCAGGGATGCTCCCTGTCACACAGCCCAGCCACCCCTCCACTCCTGAGCCCCTTTACCTTCATGTTTCCCCTTTTGCTGCAAGCTTCTGATAATATTCCTGTTCAAAAAGCAAGTGGGGCATACGAGATGCCATGGCCCCACGCTTGCTCCAGCATTTCTAACAGCCACAGAAGGGATTTGTGCATTAAGCAGACAGGGATGATCCCAGCCTGGGCAGCAAGCTGGGTCTCCCAGGTCATCTTGGCCTTGGACACTCCTGGAGATTTTTTAATATCTAACTATGCTTTTTCCTTGCTCCCTGCTGTCCAGCCCTTCCAAAGTAGGTACCCCATCTCCTGCAGCAGGAACATCTCCAGCACGGGACAGCCCTGCTCACTGCCCTCCAGCAGGTTATGGTTTGTGGCCAGAGTGTAGAAAGTCCGAGGAAATGAGAATGCTGAGAAAGGGCATTAAAATACTCCTCCCCTAGGAAAAACAAAACCAAACCTGAGGTATGCTTTCTTGGAAAGCCACTGTGGCAATGGCTGCTGCCTGACATGAAACTGCAGGCAGTGCTTCCCTGTGGCAGGTGAGCAGCGGGGCATGGAGGGGACAGGGGGGACAAAGCCTGCACTGAGGCCACTGTGGCGGAGCTGCTGTGGCCTGTCCAAACACTGCTTCAGTTCTTGTGAGCGATGAGGTGACAGGGCAAGGTAATGTCATTTTTTCCCCAGTGCAAACCCTGCCTGACAGCAGGAACAGTTGCTCTGGAAGCTGTTTGGAGAAGCTGGAGCTTTTAGGCAGGCCGTGGGTGCCTATACAGGGAGCTGGGGCATGCAGGGGGTGTCCCTACAGTCTCCTCCCACTCCTGCCAGGTGCTGGTTTCTTACGCCAGACCTGAGGCTGTGACAAGCAACAGGACAAGGATGCCTGCTGGTTCCCTGGTGTCCCCAAAACTTGGCTGGGGGTGCTTGTCCTGTGCCAGAGGGAGACAGCAGGATCTGGCCAAGCCTGGCTGCTCTGGGACCCTCTCCAGCCATGGCTTGGCCATCGGGCCCCCAGGAATACGGGGCATTAACATGCTGGGTCCTGTGCACTGGGCCATGTCAGGAGCTTCTCCTCTGCACCAAGGTGCTGCTGTGGCCAGTTGTGCCACAAACATCAGCTGGGAGAGACAGCAAGCAGGAGAGAAATGAGGGGAAAAGAGGGAAAAAATACCCAAACAACAAAACCCAAAGGGACATGGTGTGCTGATCTCCTGTGAGTCCACATTTCTGGGTGTTGTATGACACATCCTTGTGGTGCAGGGGCCTGAAGCATGCAGAACACTTCCCTCCCATGTCTGCACCATCCTGCCATGGGCTAGGGGACATGCCATGGGACGGGGATGTGCCATGGGAAGGGACATGCTGTGGGGGTGATGCTTTGTGAGGGGCTTGGGGGTCAGAACTGTTCCTGGGTGCCCAAGTCCAGTCACGTTGGCTCTGTCCTGGGTGGGCAGGGAGCACCACAGGAGTAGGAGCCCCTGCTGTGAGGATGCTCCTCTGTTCCACCCATGGGGGCCCATCTCCCACCCCGCTCCATCTCCCTGTTCAGCTTCACAGGTGCACCCTCTTCCCCACTGAGGTTCCCAGCCACTGCCATTCACTTCTCAGATGGGAAATGAGCCCCAGCCCTCTCTCTACACTCCAGAAAAAAAAAAACACCAAGAGAGGAGCGAAATAAACAAACAAATCCTTCCTTCTCCTGGCTTGGCATCTGCTCACAGCCCTTCCATTATTAATTAGAGAAGCTGCCGGCATTATTAGCAACAAACCGCTCCTAATGAAGTTCAGAGCCGCAGATCCAGGAGGGGCTCCCAGACACTGCTTTTCAGAAACCTTAATTAAATTCACTGCCCGAAGGTGCTTTTGGCTGGGGTGCAGGCAGAGCAGCGAGGCTGCCTGGGCTGGGCACGGCCGTGCCCGTGGTGGGCCCTGGGGGAAGGGTGCCAGCAGGCGAAGGCGTCCCGCTGTGCCACAGCTCCAGGGTCCCCCCCGGATTTGGGGCTGAGCAGAGGAATCAGCTGGGATGCAGCGCTGCAAAGGGGGTACTGCCTGGCCACCACAGGAAAGGAACAAGTGGATAGTTTAATTCATTGATTAAATTTACCAAGTGGCTGACAGTGAGGGTTGCCAGCACTACGTGGGGTCCCTTGCTGGGATGTGTTAAAGGGGCAGCCCTGGGCTTGTGTATGCTTCAAAAACTGGGAAGGCAAGAGGCATGAGGGGGTCTTGGGCCAAAGAACCAGTTGTGGGTGGCCTCTCTCCCCGCAAGCCCCTGTCTGGGTAAATAACCTCACTGGGGAACTCCACTGACCATCAAGATTTCCCCAAGTGAGATGCTGAAACCTTACCAAGCTGAGGTTCTCTTTGTCACGTCCAGCAGGGCTGTTCTGCACTGGCAGAGCTTGGAGATCTCACTGCTTTGCACTGGGGCTGGGGCAGTTTGTGTCTGGATGCAGCTGTGGGAGAGGTCTCAGGAAAAGGACGGCTTTCACTCCAAACTTCAAAGGAAAAGAAATCCTTGCAGAAACCCTTTCTGCTGATTGCTCCCCTTTTGATGCAGGGTGGGCTGAGATAACACCTGTGAAGAGCAAGTGCAAAACCTGCCTAAAGCTGGGTTTTGGCTCTCCATGCATCCTTTCCTTTCCCTGTCATCCTTCCTCTGAGCACTGCAATCTCCCTCCCCCCCTGCCCAGATATTCCACCCTTTTTCTCTGGCCTTAAAGGCATTTATTACTGAGGAGTGTAAAAAGATTACTGCAAAATCGTTCTGTGTTACTGGGAAATCATTGCAACATTAGCTCAGTAATATTTTTTCATAAGTGTTTGCTGTGTCTCTTCTCCAGCATATTCAGTCTCTGCACACACATCCACACCCCCACAAGTCCCACTGAAGCCAGGAGGCACTTGGCAGAGGACAGGAACACGGACCTGACCTGACACTCACCCCAGCTCCCTCCTTCCTGTGCTGGTGGACGAGGTTGCCATCTCTCAGCCAACTGGCTGCATCCTTGGAGCCACGTGCAAGCACTCCCTACTCCAGCTTGTCCAAAGAGCACGGAAAACCCTGCCTGTCAGGGCACTCAGGCTGCTTTGACTCAAAGGGTTTTGCCAGCAGATGCTCATGGAAGATGCTGAATCTGGCAGGTCCCGGGACCAGACATTTTGCTGAGTTTTTAGGGGAAGAAAAGATCCCTTTCCCTCCCACACTTGTAGTCCAGAGGTCTGGGCAGGAGACTCCGCTTCCCTGGGAGCAGGGAAGAAGGTGTCAATGAGGAGAAGGAGCTGCCAAAGGAGTTGCAGAGCTGAGCAGGAGACAGTCAGTCCCACTATGTTGCCCGCAGAGAAGGACACTGACAATTCTGCAAATACCTTTAATGCACTTAGAATACACGGGAGGAAAAAAAATGTTTAGTGATTCACAAAAATATTACAAAAAGTCACGTGCAGGCGAAACACACCCAGCACTGCAATAACAATGTAAGAATTTACATTAGAAACTAATATAAAATATTTAAAAACCTCTGCTAGTTTAGCTTTCTGTTTGTTTTTTGTCTTTTATAAAAAAAAGGAGGAGGGGAGAGGGAAGAAAGGCCATCTACAAGGTACTGGTACACTGGCCACAGAAACACAGGCTCCTTCCAGCCCCGCTGGGAGTGTCCTGGGGCTCCTCCATCCACATGACCCCTGCATCTGCAGACCACACACACACACCCACACACACCCCCAAACATACACACATGTACATGCCTGAAGGACAGAAAAGCTCACCCCAAGGCTGCAAGGGCAACCCCAGAGGTCAGGGTTTGCTGTGGTCCCAGTCACCCATGTGTCCCCTGCCCTGGGAACCTTGCCTTTGCTCCCATTCAGCACACAAAACAAGTAGTGTCCCCAGCAAGAGGCAAAACCTCCATCCCTTTAAAAAAAGGGAAAAGTTAAGGTGTCCAGCCTGGTCTGGACAAGAGAAGGGTTTTGAAAGAGTAAACTTGGGTTTGGAGCATGACTGGGGCCAAACTCACAGCACCAGGACTACAAGGCTGGAAGGGTGCAAGGAGCATCCCAGTGCAGGAGCCAGGGCACCACTACAAGCCCCTAGCAGGATGCTGCCTGCTTCCATGGGGCTGCAGATTCCCACTTTGGGGAAAGCCAAAACCCAGAGCTCCCCAGCCTGTGATCAGTCCCTACCAGCACAACATGGCCACTCACACCCACCTCCCCTTCCTCAGCCCCTGTGTGTTTTGCATCCTGCTTGCTTCTGTAGAGAGACAGGCCCAGGAGCCTTGTCACCAGCACCAGGGAGCCCTCCTGCTCCCACCCTGCTCGGGGCACTGTCACCAAGCTGTGTTTGTGCAGGACCCACCGCACACGGTGACAGCTCGGGCCCTCCCTCCCTGGCCCTCGTGCTCTGGAGTTTCCGGAGCCGCACTCTCGCTGCAGTTGGGCCCCAGGGAAAGGAACAAAGGAGCCATTTTCATCTCCAGCCTCGTCGGGAGCCGAGGGAGAGGGCAAGAGAAAAGAACAGTGTTTGCAAAACACGACAATGGGCAGGAAATTTTCTTCGGCCTTTTTGAGGTTGGGTTTGTTTCTCTCTCTCTTCCTCTTTTTAAAGAAGGCAGGCACAGCATCAGAACAGTTTAAAAACAACCAGGCCCTGGCCAGCCACATTTGCCATGTGCAGCCCTTCCTGGGCTGATGATCCTCTCCTGCTATCAGGGCTCCACAAGCAGGTGAACGATGCTGTGGTCTTCCAGCAAGGAAAAGGGGCGGGGCAGCCCCTTCACAGCAGACTAGAAATGACATTTGTGAACTGATGTGCCACTTATGATGATTTTATGGTCTGTCAGCGACTTTAGGGGAAACAGAATCATGGTAGGAATGAAGAGGTGATGAAGCACAATACACGACAGGTTCACTGCCTGTGAGACAAGTCGATACGGGACCACGTTTACAGCACATTTGCAACCTCAGGCCTATTCTCCATTTGAAATTTTGGACTCATGTCAAACACAAGGCTTGGGTTTTTTTGAAAGAAGAGAGAACAAGCAGACACTGCACAACAGAAAATAATGTTATAAAAATAGTGGGTTTGAAACAGAGCTTGTTAGGTTGAGGGACTTTAACCCAGCTTTAAAATCTTAAGAGGTGAACGCCATAGGCAAATGTGGATTTTGAGATTGCTCTGGATAGAGTCTTGCTGCTGTGCAGGCTGGCATTTATTAATAGGGACAGATGCACAGAAAGGAATTCTTGGTTGCTTGACAATTCGTCTGCCCCTGCAGCTTCACTCACAGAAAAATTAAGGCACAATGTGTTCTCTCACAGGAGGGCAGCCACCCAGTCCCTGGGACATGGAAGGGCTCTCCTGGTGCTGGAACCCTTCCTCACCTTGCCCAGATGGAGCAGGGACTGAATACAGCCCCAAGACTTGATACAGTGAAGCCAGAAGGCACAAGGCCATGCTCTGGGCTAGGGAAAAACTGGACACATGGTCTAAGGGCTTGCTCTGGCCTGAAGCTTTGCTCCCCACCTGATGTGATGCTGCCCTGCCCTGGCCAGGTACAAGCTGGCAAAGCAGGACATGGACTCTGGATGCCAACCTAGGAGGAGGGAAGAGCCAAGCATTGCTTTCAAGTGTTTTGGGTTTTTTAAAAAAATATTTCTACTGGTCCCAGATGAAAAACAACACAACCCTCACTTCTCCCAAGACCATTTGATGACCTGATGGTGTAATTTCAAAAGCCATCCAAGAGCAACTGAATATTTAAAGAGAAGAGCTTCAGAATATAATTTCAAATCACTGTTGGCAATTCCATGTAGAGTAAAACCAATATACACCATCCTCAAAGAATTAGACACAGCAGGCACCATCTATCTAAGCTACTGAAAATATGGTTACAGCAGCTACAAGACTGACTGCTCTGCTCAGATCACACCCTACATACTTTAATACTGAAATTATACATTCCTTGTCCTGTTTTTAATCAGAAATTGAGAGAGAGAGAGTAGTCCTGGCTTTTAAGACTTCTCCTGTTTCAGAATTGCTGTCACATGCTGGATTTTCAAGGCTCTTCATCTTTCCAAATATCTGAAATGACCTGCATCGCCAGATTTTCTCAAGAGAGAGAAATCCTGTACTCACTGCTTCTAAACAGAAGGCTTTCATTTCCATCCAGGTCTCTGTCTTTAGCCAACACAAGCCCCACAGGTTTCGGGTCCATACAAACCTGCTTCAGAGGCCTTCTACACAATCAAGAAAAAATCGCCACCAGTGGTCCTACCATCTCATCAGGTTTGGGCTAGAAAAACACCGTGGTATTTATTAGCACTGATGACTTCCCTCTTTCAAACTACTTGCTCACTAAAATACAAAGGTTTCTTTTCCATTTCATTCATACACAGACATGCCCTCTTGCCCCAAGATGAAAATGTCCAAACTTCACATCTCATTTACTTGCCAGTGAGTAAGCCTTTGGCAGGGTTGCAAACTTGATGTGAATCGCGAGAGGATGTTCTGTGGCTGCCCAGCTCTTCAGGATCCTGAGTAACTGCAACTTTCTTACTCTTAGATAAGTTGCTGAGAGGCAGCAACATGACCAGGGAGCTTAACGGCTGACTTTCACCAGGTTCTCATAGCTGCTCTAACAATAAGACACAGAATTCTATTTTAGCAATTATTTGTCTAATATTTCCCCCCTTACCTAAATAGGAAGATTTCACTTCCTTCCCTTCAAGCCTTCCCCCCCTCAATTGTTATCTGGCTACCAGCAAAGATCTGTGAGAAAGTGTCTCAGAAATAGACATTTCTGGCATGCCACCTGTTCATAACTCAAATACACAGAACTATATATAAATACATGACATGGAACAAAAATACACACACACACACACATAAGGATACTGGGTGGATTATCACATGCATTCAGCGTGCTCCCTCTGAAGTCAATGGAAACCCAGCCTAGAGCATCTGATGAGAGTAAATACAGTGAGGAAAACACTTGCATGAGAAAGGCAGAACGGGAGCATGAGCCAGCTTGGAGGAGGTGCTTTCCCTGCATACAGCACCAGATCCCTGCCGTGAAGGCTCCAAGAGTTCATAGGGCAGGAGGTCCCAAGCTTTCCAGATGTGTGTCAGGGCCCAGAGAGGGTCTGATGGACTTCTCTCTGCCCCGTGCTGATCTCTGCAGGAATAGCAACAATCGACCTTCCAAATGTCCCTTCTCCACCAAGATGTGGATTTTAAACTCCTTTTAATGAGAACTAGCATCTGGAAACAAGGAAGAGCAGCCAGCATCGTGGCAACAGGCCAGCTCTGCTGCAGCACCCCCAGCAAGCTCGTGCAAGAGCATCCATGGGCTACTGTTGGATGGCTTTGGGACAAAATTGTAATTGCTGCCCTTGCCTTTTCCCCACTGCCACAATTATCTGTTTGCCCATTATCTTGTGGTGGGACACTTGGGCACAGTGTTTTTGAAGCTGGACTGGTAGGTTTTCATGGCACTTTCCCACCCACGCTGTCCCTTGCACATACATCTACAGTGCAGAAGGGACACTTAGTGCTAACCAGGACAATGAAAACTGGCCAAGAGATCCCATGGATGAATGCAGCCTGCCACAGCACAGAAATCACTCTGGCTGGCACATGCAGATATCTGAAAGTTTGTTCTTTCACAGCAGGATTTTAAGATGATCCTCTGAGTTCAGACAAAATGACAAACTCATTTACATGTAAATTGCTTTCATTGCTTTGCAGAAAGGAAGGTTCTGCAGAGCAGTGTTGGACCCTGCATTTGGCCTGCCTTAAATTATAACATAAAAACAATTATAATAATACAAATACTACTTTGTACACAAAGCACGCCCTCCCCTGCAAACCCTGGCATGCTTCGGTAGGTCCTACAGCCCTCTAGTCAATAGTCACCCTCTCTGCACAGAGAGACATTGAGTGACTTGCCTGAGGCCACAGAGGAATTCTGTAGCAAGTCCAAGGAGAGCTTTGTGGCTCCTAGCTCTGCTTCTTGACCAACATTAACCAGCCTCAAATATATGCAGAAAACATCAAAGCTGACTGTGCTGGGAAGAAATTAAATCAGAAAACAAACAGAAAACCGACCCCAGGGTACTGTGAGGCCTCCTGGACTTTGCTGTTTGATCAGGGGAGTTAAGTGTTAAAAGCTTTTGTTGTACTTGTATTAGAATCACACAGCAAGTGCGCATAAACCACCAGTTATCTTGTAGGCAGAAAGGGGTGGAAGGACAGCTGCACCTCCCCTGACAAGGAGTGAAGAGTTGTCACCAAAAGACAATGGGCAGAGGAAGGCTGGGGAATATGCATCAGAAACATCCTGCAGCAGCAGCAGCAGCAGCAGCAGCAGGGGGTAAAGTTGCGGTGTTTGCTGCAGGTATCCACAGGGCCAGCAGCTGATGCAGAGACACAACCTGGCACTGAAGAGACCGACTCCTCTGCACACTCCTTTTGCTCCAAGGAGGAAGCCACAGGGATCTAGAGAGTGTCTTTTCAAACTGGTTTTGATGCTTTACAGTTCAAACCCATCTGAAAGGAGGAAGGTCAGCAACAAGAGCCACCACAGCGAGGCTAGAGGCTAGAGGGGAAAATGGAGCTGCACTAGGGCACAACCCTGCTGGAACAGGGAGAATAGTTGGCTTCATTGAGGCTGAGACTCCTTTCTGCTGTGCCAGGGCAGCAGAGATCTCCACTTCACATGCTTTCAAGCAGCCCCCCGATCCTGCAGAGCTGCTGAAGTTGTCCCTGTGAACAAATGATCCTTTCTAGCTTCTCAAATTCTGTACAATAGCAAGGAAAAAATACTTGACAGTATCTTTTTAAAGATAAACACACTGTAAACAGGAGATCTCCCCCGCCCCGGTAGCTTTCTTCCTCCTGCTTGTGCAAAACCAGAGGTTGCGACCTTCCCTGGGGTTCAGGCACAAGGACAGGATGCACGAGAATAAAGTTGCCTCTGTTTGCAGTGATACCATAGCTAATAGCACCAAGACCAACACTTAAAACATGCCTAATTTGAGGGCAGGGAGGATCTGGATTTGTTTTTCTTGACTGAACTAGAAAGTTCATCTTTAAATCTGTTCAGCTTCAAGCATGTGAGCTTTTGGCCTCCTTTAAACAGGGGAAATACCATTCTGTTTCTAAAAAGAAAAAAAAATAGCACATGGAAGAACAGTTCTGCAGTCAGTAAAAGTTTGGCTAACAAAAGGACTCCAGAGTCACGTAAAGAACATTTAATCCATGGATTATAGGCTCGCACCTGGCAGAAATGTATGTGTAAATACAGGCGTGCAGAGCGTCTACACCCTGGGCTAAGGCAGAGGGGAGTTCTGCAGCTAGGAGAGAGAAAGGATCCTTACTACTAATTTTCATAGTTAAATATTTCTCACTCGCACTCACACATACGCAGGCTGCTCCCAGAGAGTTCAGCCTTGGGAAGGATAAAGGAAAGGGCTCAGTTCAGTCTGGGCTGGTGCTGAGTAGCTCCTCTTCTGTTTGCAGTGGTTGTGCAGCAAACTCTTTTTATTTGCAGGCAGAGTTTTTACTGCATTAATTATCCTGTGAGTCACTGGGTAATGGACAGTAACTTGGCTCTCCCAGTTGTTAGAATAGTGTAATTCAGCTCTAATGCAGTGGGTTGTCGAACACGGCATCTGGCAAGATGGAAACTTTCAGTTTCTTTTCAGGCCAGCTGTACTCCTTTGGAAGTTTAAACTGTAAGACAGTAAAGAGAACCAATTAATGCATATCACTACAATCTGCACAGAAAAAACAAAATTGTTGCAAAGGCAGGCAGTCCCATGTTATTATTGTTTTTTAAAACAAGAGGCCACTAAGAAAACATTTCCCCATCGGTATGTTTTGGACAGCAGTGGACATTAGATAATGTGGCCTGTCTCAGCTGCCAAAGTAAAGTTGTGAGCTTTCAGCCCAAGTGCTGTTTATTTCATCAGATGAATTTTGGAGGGTTTCTGGCCCCATCAATATTTCCAGTTCCCAACCTCTCGGAAGATTTACAGCAGAAGTGTCTTCCCTCCTATCTAACCATGTTCCTCTTCTTTCACCCAGCCCAGCCCCCAGAGCCCACTTTTGCTTTAAAGGGAGTCTGAGGGCAGCTTTAAAACCCCTGCTGTTCAGAGTGGAATGTAGGTGAGCCATCAGAGCTCTCTGGTGACAGGCAAACTGTGCTGCCCTGGCTGGGGAGAGCCAATGTGCCTGCACAGCATTCCTGCTGCAGTCCTTCCCACTTCTGGCACAAAGGCCTCACAGAGCCCTACAATGCCTTCTGCTCACACAGGCACTCAGCTGCTCAGGCTGTTTTGCAAACACTGGTTGAAGCACACAGAAGGGAGATTTTTTGCCCCAGTCTGGTTTACACAGCACTGTCTGTGACCAATGTTTCCCAAACAAGGCAAGTCCACTGGTCCCATCCTGATGTCCCTGCTCGGGCTAGAAAGTCACCCCGACATGAACCCAAACACAACCAATTCAGGGACAGAGCTGCAAGGAGCCTTACCACCAACCCTTCTCACAACCACGTGACCCGTGCCCAAGCATTCACACAGGTCTCTCAAACACAGCTGTGGGGTGGGGGTGAAGGTGTGGGGTGGAATCTCTTAGGCCACAAATTTGCCTCATCCACAGCTGAATGGCAACCAGTTCTGCATAGGCATTTTATGCAATCTCAGTGGCCAACCTAAGGACCCAAAACACAGCTATCCCATGGTGGGGGGATAGCTCTGGAAGCCTGTTTGCAGGCTTATTTTGTTTTCAAAACTGTACTGCATCCAGTGTGTTGCACTGCCTTGCCCTGTGATACTCCCTGACACACTGATGGGACTCCCAGGCAGGAATCTTGTAGGGACCCAACACCACCAGTGACAATCTGCCCTGGAAGTGGCTAATTCAGGATGGTTATGGATACAGTGGTCCTCTCCTAGGAGAGTCCTCAGACCCAGAGCAGCAGTACCATAGGCTTCCCAGGGCTGTTTGGATAAGAGAACTGGTACAAGGGGTCAGTGACTGGAAATCATCAGTCTTTATCCAATTACTTGTCTTTCTTTCCATAAGCACCCTGTTTCTGATGGGCACCAACACAGGCTCAGTGTGAGGCTCCTGCTAAAGGAGATCCCCTCCAGCTGCCTGCTCCACAGCAAGGGTGTCTCTAACATGAATCTGCTCCTGACCTTGCTCCATTTGCAGCTGCCCATGAGGGTAACCTGCAGTTAGTATCCATTGACCTTAATATGTTGGTTGTTCGTGGTCTGATCCATGATCTGGGGGCACAGCAGGAGGATTCTTCAGGACAGAGGCTACCACAAACTCCTGTTTGTTATCCTCTAGGAAACAAACAGCTCAAGTCCTATTTATGTTTTTCTATAAACTCAAGCCCTATGTATAGCTTGCATCATGTACTCTACTGGCCCTGCACAGCGCAGGGAATTCTGAGTTGCTGTCTAGGACATGTGAAAAACATGTAAAGATACTCAGACAGATGATTACACTTAATTTCACTTAACACAGGTGGTTCTTTATGTGGCAAAGGAAAGACTCCTCACAGTGCTTCATTCTACCACATGAACATCATCAGCAACAGTCAGGCCTGCTGAGGAATGCTTTCAGTTGGCCCGACCCGGATCCTGCAAGTTACAAATCCTTGGAGGAATCTGGATGCTGAAAGATCACATTTCATCTCAAGTATTTTCCTTTTTATAAACAGCAGTGGTTCCAAAGCAATCCTCTTGGAGAAGTCATCCTTTGCATTTGTTTGTTTTTCACTTTTCAATTCAGCAAAGTCACAGTGAGTGGGAACCAAACACCCTGTTGCTGTGCCAGGAGCTGCCATGCTCTTTGTCTCAATGGACAGTGAAGGAACATGAGCCGTCCAAAGCCTTCACTAAAGGACCTTCAAACCAAAGTGCTCCTGGGCTTCCATGTCACTAGCAAAAATGAGCTTTGGATTAGGTTTAACTGGATAAAAGCTGGCCTGAAAGTCACTGCACAGCCAGCAGCATGCTCCCCTCACTCACACAGTGAGGAACACCCTGGCATTAAATCAACTTTGGATTAAACAATTAGAGCCCTGAGATTTTTCCTGGGGGGAGGGGAGCAGAGCAAGGGATGGGAGGGCTGTTTTACAAGCCAAGGAAAGTTTCTTTAGAGTCTGCAGGGAGCTGTAAAAAATGGGATTAAAAATATTACATGTCATTTCTGCCACTGATCTTTGAAGTCAAGCAGAATATTTATATGGCATGCATGGGAGACAGGGTGTTAAATGTTCCCCAGGAAGAGATCACATGGCAGTGGGAAGTTTAGTACCAGCTTTATAAAGCCCCCCTGGCTGTTGCTGTAATGCTTCCAGACTGGTGATGGTCCTTCACACACCGTGCAGGGCCAGCAGGTGAAGGCCAAGTAGCAGATGTGAAACAGCCCTGCCTGCTTACCAAACCCACTAAAGGAGGCCCATACAACAGATTGTTCAAAAGTATATGTGCTACCACCACTTTCAGCCTTTCTGAAAGCAGGGAAGGTAAAGTGATGTGCTAGGAGCTGCTGGTGAGGACTATATCTATGCATGGCATGGAGGAAACCCTGCCACCTGGCCCAGGGGCTGCACTGCTTTCATTTGGGGTGCCCAGATACTCTGCTGGAAGAGATGCTGATGGAAATCAAAACACAGAGTCTCCCTTAATACCTATCCCTGTCTTGTATTTCTTGCAATCCCTTCTCTCAGTGCCTCAGTAGTTCACAGCAGAAGTTAACAGTGAAGGCTTAGCATGGCCTCAAGTCTATGGATGGGGCAGGGCTGCAGCCTGCAGGCTGAGGGGAGGATCAAAGACAAGCTGCAGGATGGGCTGAGCTCTCTGGGACAGTACATGGAAGATACAGGAATGATGCAGCCTTACTTCCTCTGGAGAATTCAGATCTTCTAAATCTTCCAGCATTCTCTCTACGAACTCTTCAGTCAATAGGATCTGCAAAGGAAATACAGTATATTATGCTTTACACTCTTAGTTTTAGCTAATTGCAGGAACAGTATGAATTCTGCATGGAGCAGACTGTACCAACTCACTCCTTCCCATATGTCCTTCTTTACCGCAATACAAAGGTTTGAGGGCAAGGAGCTCCTAACTTTGTCTTCCACCCCAACCACTGAAAAAAATGTTGAAATTACACAGCAATCTTTTTTGACCCTCAATTATCTCCCTCGGTCTAAAATTAGAGGCTTGGCTTTAGACAGAAAGAGTGGGGAAAGAGGAAAAAGGGTCAAGACAACAACTGTTGGAGAGACAGTGGGAGACAGCCACTTTCATCTGATCCATTGAAGTCAAGCTCACAGTTTAATCAGGAAATAGCAGCATAGGAAGAGACAGAGATCCATACAGAGCTGGTGCTCTGGGCATGGGGAAGGGCCTGACCCCAGTGCAGCACATTGTTCACATGAACCAGATGCTGGGTATGGGAAGTGTTCCCAGAGGTGCCCATGCAAGGTACCCCCATATTGTGATGGCACATGCCCATCCTGCATGCCTGTGCTGGAAAAGCTTTTGGCTCATCTCAAAGCAGGCTGGCAAGCATGAAGCAGTCCAAGAAAACAGCTGCTGTCAAGTCAAAAGTCCTGGATGAGGACCACGACCCCAGCTCCATGGAGTCCCCCAAATCACAGAAACCAGAAACATCATGGGGGAAATCAGCCCTGGAAATTCAAGCAGAGGAACTCCCACCCTCTTTAAAAAAATATGTGATAGGCAAAAGCAAACACATCCTGCCCTCTTCACAAGAGCCGCAAAGGCCAGAGCTCCAGGCAGGACAGCTGGCTTGGCACAGGAGCAGAGACGGCCGTGCAGGACCAGGCAAACATCCCCACGCAGTGAGGGGGCCTTGGAGCAGCATTCCTGGGAGTTAGGTTGCAGCAGCATCCAGTGGATTATTATTTCCATTTTAGCCTACAGGTTTGTTTCTTTCCCTCTGCTCCTTCTTTCCTTCCTCTGGTCCACCCTTTCCTCCTCTCTGGCATTATTTTCCACCCAGAAGAGCCCACCATTCCCATGCCCCCTTTCTCACCCTTCCTCTCCCTGTTCTTCCTAGCCATGAGCCCTGTGCTCCAGAAGAGGAACTGTTCTAGCACCAAACAGTGGTGAAGCTAAGTAGCCAGTTGCACTGCTCTCCACTTCACATGTGGAAGAGGGGCAGCCAGGCTGTCCCACTGCCCTGCAGGAAGGCCACCTCCTGTGCCCACTGGCTGCTTAGGGACAGTGGAGAGTGAGTGACTGCCAGGATGTCATGGGCAAGTGGAAGCCTCTGGGCTCCATTTTGGCAACACATAAGCAGGACTATTGGACAGAAAGAGAAATTGAATACTCTCATCTCCCTTTCTTCTTTTTTTGGGCAAGACAAGAGATCCAAAAACCACTAAATCTAAATCCAAGGTGTCTGCAGTCCTCTCCCATCCATATTGCCACACTGCTGCCACTACACACAGATTTCCTGGGGGATGATGGAACCACAACCTCCCCTCTCCACTACATTCCCCTCTTCACTTAGCTTCAACCTGCAGCAGGCTCCAGGCCAGGGTTTATGACCAAGCTGCTCAGCATGAATGCAGGCACCTTTACCAGGCCTTTCTGATCATACCTTGAGCCTGAAAAGCTCTGCTTCAGCTTGGAGCCAGCAGCTTGCTACTTTGGACAGGACTCTGCAACCTGGCACCAATCTGCAGACTGGCAAGCTGAGGAACATTGCAGTGAAACATGCAGTGCCACCGCAAACTGCTGCAGTCTCCTTGCAGGGGCCTGCAACTCTTCTGCCATTGAACTGGAGACACTCATTTGCTGGCTGTTTGCAGGAGGAGGAGGGAGAAGTCTGTCCCTGTTGGAGGCAGGAGGGCAACCTGATCACTCAGCTCAGGAGGAAGGGCTGGGTGGGGAGCTGGGGCTGTGCTCCGAGAGGATCGCTTTCTGCGGAGGTGCAGTCTGCAGTGGGGTGAGGGAATGAAAACAATTTGGCAGACATCAAAATCTACAGAACAGCCGGAAAAAGGAGGAGGAATTGGTATTCACAGCAATCAGGCCAGGAGGAAATGAATATTCAGCCATCCACGGATGAGCAAAAATGCCAGAGGTTGGGATGGGTGAGAGAGCAGGAATGAGGAGCTGCAGCTTTGGCAGGGAGACTGGAAGTCAAGCACAGCAGGAAGACCCCTGGGCACTCCCAAGGTGCCACAGGCAGGAGAGAAATGGGAGCCACATGTGCAAGGCAGCCAGCTGCTCTGAGGCTGCGGGAAGATAAGATGCAGGGGTATGCAGGGGTAAACAGCAAAGGGTGGAGAGAATGAAAGAGGGGACAGGTCAGGTCTTGGCTAAGGACAAACCTACATGGAGCAGTGTGCCTAGCATCGAAACTGGGGTACAATGCCTGAAGATGGCTGAGCCTGTCAGCTCAGCTCACTGCCCTCTCTCATGAATTTTGGTAATCCAGCTGAAATAGAAGCACAAATTCCGCTGAGGCACTGAGCTGAACTGGCTCCCTGAAAGGTCTGACAAGTGGAGCGAGACAGGAGACCACAGCTCAGCTCAGCTGCATTTGGGGGCTCAAAGCAATGGCAGCCTGCTCTGTGCAGCACGTGAGGAAAGATCAGCGCCTTCTGCAAGCCCTGCAGGGACAGTTAACTTTGGAGGTCAGCAGGTGTCACAGGTTGCAGTGACAAACTGCTGCAGTGACATTCACACACACAGTGTGTGTCTCAGAGCCTGTCTTAACAGTCCCAGTCAGAAAAAAACCCACCCCAAATGCTACTACCCCACACTGCTGGGGAGACCTGCCTTCCTTCCTGGAGAACAAGGGACACTCCAAAGTGCAGGTGTAACCAAATGTACAAACAGCCATGTCCCACAACACAGGAAACTGGCACTCTTGAGGTTCTCCTGAGCATGTAGGGGCAAGGCATGTGCCAGCAGGACACCAACTGCTTAAGAGGGCTTGGAAGCAAGAAATATTGTCATGCTGGATTCACGTCTAGACAAGATTCTCCTGTTAGAAGTAGCCCAATCAAAACGGCCCAAGAGCACTAATACCTGTGCTCATATATAGATCAGGCTGCCATCCCCACCTGCAATTAGCTAAACCACCTTTGTGCTGGTGAGTGAGTCTTATGGACAAGGCTGAGAATAAATCCAATCCTATCTCAGCACCCCTCACTCACAATATTTCACATTTCCAGTTCTTGTAGCATGCCTGCTCCTGCACAGTATGATACCCCATTACATTAACACACACACACACACACACACACACACACACATTGTATGTGCATGATATTAAAGGTGACATTCCCAGCAAATAAACATGACAGACTGCCATTGCTCTAGGCACCTAATTTAATTTCCTCTGGGATTTAAACCTTAGAAGCTCAAATTAAACAAATAGGCCTCACTCACTTTATACTTCAGAACTGAATCTGAGTTTTCCTCTGATGCTGTTGACTGATCTTATCAACAGGACACTACACAGAGATCACAATGATGAAGCAGCTTATTCCCTTCCCAAAGGAAAACAGAGCCCCACTGTTGTGCTGCAGCCATGGGAAAAGCCGACACAATCTGGAGGGCAAACGAAGCCATCCCATGTGCACTGAATGAGCCTCTTCTCCCATGAAATCTCTCAGCTGGTGCTGAGGAAGCAAAGGAGCAGTCCCGAGCAGGTGTCCTGGGTGCTGCAGCAGCCCAGTCTCACAGCACTGTGTTTTCACAGCCCTGTGCAAACACCCAGCCTGCCAAAGCTGGTCACAGGGTGCAGCTCCGCCTGAGCAATGGCTGTTTGCAGTATGAACAGTGAATGGCCCTGCCAGCCAGCTGTGGGTACCTGAAACAACTCCTTGGGTGCTGCACAGTCCTGCTCGCACCAGGATCTCCCAGACCTGACCTAGAGAGGCCTGGACATGTGCTAAACCCACTGCCAGCAGATCTGGATTCCATTTGCTCTGTGTTTTGTGGCACTGAGTCATGCTACAGATGCTCGGAAGATGACAACAGCCAGAAGATAAGTCCCTGTTTTCTATCACAGGTACCTACCACACAACTGAAGTACAAAGTTTGGGTTCTCAGCACTTCACTAACAGCTGCAAATGTCCATACATGTTCAGAACACCAGGCTAGGCTGTCTCATTCAGGTGGATGTGCTGAGGGAACACATGCTGTCTCCCTCTCGTGGCAAGTCTCACCTGATGTTGCTGAAATCTACTTCTTATTCACAGGGCTCACCTATGGGTCACCTGAAGGAGTTTGTGTTGAAGCTTTCTGTGCTGAAGCTTTCATACTCACATCTGGCAGAGAAATCTGTATCATGACTTGAAACAAGTACTCAGCTGCAGACATATGAAAACGGATGAAATCTAAAAGTGCACACAAGATCCTGGGGCTCCAGATGAGTTTGGCTGACTTTGAAAGCACCTGGTGCTTAGTAAAACATTAAAGATTTTATAGTCAGCTTACAGGTACCACCCCACAGTTAACTCCCCATCTCTCACTACAGGGTTCAACGCTGCCATGAGGGATTGACATTCTCAGCTCAGGAAAGGCTCCTGGGAACAGAGGTCACACCAACGCTCTGATCAAGGAAGAGGACAGAGACTCTGATCAAGGAAGACTCTCAGAGGCTGAGATAGGAATCAAGCTGCACCTCTGTCCAACTTAAGGAAACATGCTTTGCCCAGGGCAAGACACAAGCAAATAAATGGCCCAGCTACATTGAAGCAGAGGCTTTCACTGATAATACTCAGTTTTCTTGCCTACCTAGGAAAAAACCAAACAATCACACACTTTGCCCTAGTGCTCTATTTGCATTAAACACTGCAAGTTGCTTTTCTAGCAGGTTTGTCAAAGAAAGGAAACCATGTTTTATTAGTTCTGGACTTAGTACAGAGCTGCCCTGTATGTCCAGCTAGAGAAGGTGAGGACACATTGCAATAAACCCTTATGTAAACCACACCAACCCTTGTAAGAAACTGTTCATCCATTGGTGCTATCCTAGAACAGGTGGAACAGTTGTATCCTAAGCCAAATCATCTGTTACATCTGCAAATATCCAGCAACTTTTATGAGTCCTTTCCCCTGAAAATGTTTCAGCTTAATTCTTGTTGTCAGCATAGCAAAAAGTTAAATTAAACTGTGTCAGCCTTTCCCAGAAAAACTTCCACCAATAAGATCCCCTGATGGGAGGATTGTGTTGTGCCACAGGCAGCCCCTAGCCCATCTCTCTGCTCTCTCCTTGACCTGGCTTCTTTGCACTGCTTTGCTCAAGCTGCAAGAGGTTCAGAGCAGAGGTCTTGTCACCTTGTTCTACGTCAGGCCAGCCCTGACACTGTCTGAAAAGGCCACCTTGCTGCCTGAATCCATCACAGCTCTCACTACAGCCTCAAAGGTACCAGTATTGCAACAAACACCTCTGATGGGAAATTCCACTGCTGCTCTTGCAGGAGATTCACAACCCCCCCCCGTGTAAAAGAGAAACATCTACTCACAGATGCCTCAGGGACCCTATTGCTTCACACCATGATGTTACAATCCCAGAAGAGGAAATATAGGATGACACTGAAAGATTTTGACCTTGTGGGATCTTTCCATGACATTCTTGGTCACAAGGTTGATCCCGAGGACCTGAGCTCCTTAAAGCCCAGACTGATGAGATCTATCAGGCAGACAAGGCTTCTTTGATTCAATACATAAAATTTGGCTCAGCTGGGGAAAGGGCTGTCAGGGAAGCCAAGACAACAGGCAAATCCAATTCTTTCAGAGAGAAAAAGCAAAGGAAGAACAGACATTTCA
Source organism: Ammospiza caudacuta (assembly GCF_027887145.1). Lineage (NCBI taxonomy): Eukaryota > Metazoa > Chordata > Aves > Passeriformes > Passerellidae > Ammospiza > Ammospiza caudacuta. Next base: position 26,277,422 of record NC_080601.1, on the reverse strand, counting down.
AGGAATGCGCTAAGTGGGTGGAAGACAACCTACACAAAGTAGCCAAAATCAAAGTCTCCTTTGAATGGTAAGGGAGGGGTATTAGGTGGCAGGATAGACAGCCAGTCAGATTAAGAAGGATGAAAGAACCTGACTCATCCAAAACTAGCCTGGACAAAGTACTAGAGAACATGCTGCAGGAGAGTTGACATTGGGAAGATTATCATGTTCTAACGGTGCATTTCTACCCCAGATGAAATGTCTCATTCAGCTGTGAGGGAGAAGAACACAAAGGGATAATGCAATAAGATTTTGGGGAGTGTTTGGAGTACATGATAAACTTACTGAAAAACTGCTAGCTTACATTTCCAGGACCTGCTCAAGAATTTGGGGGAAGCCATTCAAAACATTCTGAAAAATAATTTCATGAGCAGACACATAAAACTGCTTTGGTGAAGAGCAGGCCGTAGTTGTACACAACTCAAACCAGCTTGTGGGTGTTCCTAAACTCCCCATGCTAGGAATAACACATCTATTCAAGTGTGGGGAGACCAAAAATCAAGGCTATGTCTTCGTGAGAGGACATGACCCATAGCTACCACTTACAAGTGAGCATCTTCAGCATCAGAGTAGCTCTTTCAAATGTTGCTTTGAACCTCTGTTGCTGCCATTATGCCAATGTGCATAAATGATTTAACATGTGGTTGAGCAGAGAGAAGAACCAGATGTGCTCATTTCCAGGGGAATGTCCTGACTCTACCGGAACAAAGTCATTCTCTTGTGCACTCTGTCTCTGTGACTAATTCAGTGTTTTATATGATGTGGAACAACTCCAATTGGAAGAGCTGAGGAAGAACCAAAATACCCTATAGCTGTGGTGCCCATAAAGCAAAGAAGTAGAAACTAAGGGGTTCAAATTTAAAAAAGAAATAAAGTATGAGTTTCTCATATCCTATCCAAGCATTATATCCCTTAAATATTGATTAGAGAAGGCAAACTCCTAACATCTCCAGCCCTATTCTGCAAAACCAGATTTTTTTCCTGTTTTTATTGAAGAAAACTTTCTTATTTCTGGTTTCATTCAACATAAAAGGATTTTATTTCAGCTTTTGGTCTCTTTAAGGCTTTTGTTTCAGCAAGAAAAACTGAAAATATTTAAAGATTGGGCTCAGTCTGATCTTCTTTCCCAGATTTTTCACTTAGGTTGCCAAACCAAAAGAATGGATCGTCCCCCATGACCCTGCTCACAGTAATCCCCTCTCTGCTGTGACTGCCAGCATAGATAGCACATGTTGATAGCTCCTGCATGCTGGATGCTTCCCACGGCTTCCATGTACCTATCCTGCCTACAGGCACATTTAACATTTTCTATGAAAGGTTTGACCTTGCTGTCCTAAGCCTCAACTTATTTTTCCATGCTGGATGCCTTGTTTTTTGATTTTTTTTTCTAAAGGTTTTTAGGGAAAAAGGAATCAAGAGAGGTATTTTGGAAAAAGTGTATTTTGACAGTACTAGCAAATTCATATGATAATTTTGTTGGCACGAGAACACCCCTTATGAAGAGGGTGATGAGGATTAGCAAACCAGTGTTCTGGAGGACAAGGGAAATGCAAATGCTTTGCTAAGTCAGAAGTCTCTGAAAGTACTGTTTGCCCATAGCTTTCATGAGGAATGAAGAGTCCTCCCTCATTGAGCACATCCCAGCCCAAGGCAGCTCTGTCCCAAAATAGGGCAGAGGTAGCTAAGGAGTGATTTTTCCTCTAATCATTCCTCTGAGAGGCGAGGGATTGCTATGTCACCAGGCACATCAGGACTAATGGCAGGGAAAGTCTCCAGCACTCTCAGTGTTTCTGCTGGAAATCAGACCATGTGGAGGAGGAGGAGAAGGAATTTTCCATCTTGAATGAAGGGGAGGAGAGGAAAGCAGAGACAGGCCAGGATGAGGGGAAGACAAAGACACAGAAAAACAGGATGAAGGGCAGATCAGTTGCCAAAGCTGGGGACAACAAAGGGCAAGGAGCCTGGAGAACCCCATTTCCACAGCCCTAACATCCATATGCTGTCAGATGGACATTGGGGACCTACTGGCAAGGGAGGTGAGTAAAGAGGGCCCCCCAGCAGTGTCTGGTGCCAGAGGATAACACCCCACCACTGCTGTGAGCTCTTCAGCTCACACAGAGACACTCACATTGTGCTGAGAATCAGGGGGTGCCAAGTGCCAATGATCCATAGCCTCCACCTGCCTAACAGGATTAGTCCCAAACCCAAGTAAATTACCTGGAAAAAATACCCTCTGCACTCAGAGATGAGTGACATTGGGTGTACAAAACTTTGGAAATTGCTGCACAGAAATGATGCCATGCTAATTTGGCACCAGCACATGTCTGCCTCATGAAACAAATCTGTAATCACAGGATCACCTGCAGTTTTTCTCCAGCAAGACCTCTGCCCTGCTCAGTCCTCAGGATGGTTCTGCTCCCTGAATGCAGCATTAGTCATCATTTCTTTTCATTATCATTCAACTTGCTTCTCCATTCTCTCCTACTCTCTTCCCCTTTATTTAGTATGCTCCATCCAACTACTGCCAGCATGGATAACACTGGAAGTACCTAATCTTACTGCCCACCACTCTCAGCCTCTGATGTGCTTGGCCTCACATTTCTGCAAGGCAGGGAAGTGCTGTCTTCAGTACAGCAGATGGGGGATGGAGGCTCAAGGAAGGAGAGACTTAAAAGTCACAGAGAAAATCTGCAAGAGCAGGAAACTGAACATGGGTCTTTGACCACAGCTCCCAGGCTGAATCCCTGCCCCAAAGAAATCCTATCTCTCTCCTGACCTGCAAGAATAAATTTTAATCTCTTCCTGAAATTGTTTCTGCCGTTCATCTGTGGAGAATGCCTGGCAAGCACTGAATTCATTGCATTCTTCACAGGATGATTGGAAGAATGTTCTTCTGAACAGACATAGGAAAATAAGTGAAGAAAAAGTTGAATCTGAATGTCTACTTCTTGTGAGTGCCCATCTCAAGACTTGCAGATTCTTGTTTTCCAGTCCACTTAGTCCTGTGTAGCACAGAGGTATGCACAAGGGAATTCCTCCTGACCTCCTCTTGTTGCTGGGAACACAGATCAGAATCAGGTTTGAGCTGGGCATCCAGAAAATGAGGAACACAAAGTCACTTGCCAGGTGAGAATATTTTAGCTTAAGACTCTGGAATAAGAATCGTAGAGGCAGGAACAGGACCCAGTTCTCCAGGGCAATGTTTACCAGGCTTCACTATAAGACTACTGTGATTTTTTGCAGTTACCTGCCTCATTCATTACACACTTTCCAATTTTAACAAATAAAGTGGGAATCCTATAGGAAAGAGTCTACTTTACTCCATGCTCCTGATCCATCCCCCAAACATACTGCATCTCTGTGCAGTGAATGAGGCAAGCACACTCTGTTAAAAATGTGTATGATTCTTCAATTAGATATTGCATTGAAATGCACATGTGTAACAGGGGCAAGGCTAAAGTGCAGAGATATTTCTTACATTCTGTGTGCTAGATTTTACAGTTAACGAGGACTCTTTAACTATAGGTTTGTTTTTACTGCACTGTATTGGCTTGTATGTCAGAGTCTGCAGTAGTATCTGATGCGTAACATGCACGTTGCACATGATCAAAGGCTTGAATGTCATCTTCCTGCCTAGAACAATGACTGCCTAAAGCAGCAGGAGCAGAAATTATCTAAAGGTAGAGTTAAACAAACCTCCTTCTCCCCTCTGGGGAGAGTAAGCAGTCCAGGTGAGCAAGGCAGGAGGGGAGAACAGCCTGCTTTGTGCTAGACGGGCAGAGAGCTCCACATAAAAGCAGAGGAGCTTTGCAGAAGCATGTCCTGACTCCCATCACTGGAGACTTAATGATGGTAATTCCCAAAGGATGATGCATACTGACAGGCTTTGACACAAACTACCCCAGGATAATATTAATATGTATTAAAGGCTCAGGCAACTTTATTGGGACAGGCTTGATCAGTAACACATTTCAACAGAGCGTCTCTATCATCTGTCGGAACAAAAGTAAGGGAGGGAGAGAGAACACACGCACAACCTCACCTTGCTTTGGGAATGTTTTAGAGACAAACAAGGTCAATCTGTGATGAATTGCACACTTGGCACAGCTCAGATGTTGGACCAAGGACGCTCCACCACAAATCTGAATGTCACCGTGAGGCAGTTTATGTTGGAGTCTGTCTGCATGATCAGCATCCTTAACCCTCCAGCATGGGCCAGACACCTCCTGCACAGCCTTTCCCTGTGCTTCTGGAACATCTACCCCTTGGAAAGCAGAGGAGAGGTGCTTAGGAAGCAATGTGGGGGCTCCGCAGTCACAGCACTGGAGGAAGGGGGAGTGGAAGAAAGAACCGCGGAAGCCTTTGATCATCTGTAATGTTAATTCAAGTGTTACACATCAGAGACTCTGCCACAGTAACTAGCATATAAACAGGAGTCTAGTGTTAACAAGGAGGACTTCTTGAATATGTTTGTACATTTCTGAGTTAAAGCAATTTCCCTACTCAACAATACATGACATAGTGGAAGGAGTTCAGAAATAAACCAGCCTAACATGCTTAGACCTTTAATAGAATTTAGCTTCTTAGAACTAATTAAATGTTACTTAAATGAAAAAAAATTCCAAGTACTTGGGAAAGGTGCCAATTTGACAGCTCTGGAGAATGAAATAATCTAATCATCCCCAGAGCATGGGCAGCAGCAGGACAGGCTTCCCCTACTAACATGCCTCAAATGTGACCTGGAAAGACTGTTGATAGAAATGGGGCATACAATCTCTCTGGTCTAATGACTCCTTACTTTTTCTGCTGAGACTGCTAAAATGGTTCCCGCTGAGTACTAGCTGTGGTGGCGATATGGACACCTGTCTGGTTGGAATGGTGCTGGGACCTGCCAAACTCCTGTCATTTGCTAACCCTCCACCAGAGCCCAGTGACTCTCAGCTCATTGCTCAGCCCGGGCAGCGGGGGCTGATAGACAGCAGCTGCCCAGCCTGTCCCACCTTGGACATGCTCCACTCCATCCCACAAGATGTAAACAGGAGGTACTGTGTTTAGTCTGCAGGTTTGGGCTCTCACTGCACCAAAGCTTAGACTCAAGAAAAGTAAGTCTCTGGCTGCTGCAGAGTTGAGGCTGGGATTTTTAAGGCTCTTATTTCTACCCTAAGATAGGGAAAAAGTCCACAGGAGGAAAAGCTTGCCATGTCTCCTCCACAGTTCCTCCATTTACTTGTCTTTGCAACATGCCCCTGCATTACAGTAATGTGCTTTCAGCCACCAATTCTCCTTGGAGCTCCTTGCTGTGCCTGGGGTCCCAAGCAAGGGAGGAGAAAAATCTTCTCTGGGCCTTGCTGTGAAAGCTTAGCAGGGCTTGCCAACTCAGCCAGCCCAGGCTGCAATGGACTAAACCAAACGCAGCTCGCCTCCTTGGAAATTTTATGCACAACAACTTCTTTTACTTCTGAAGCAAAGCCACATAAACCTCCTCCTCCCCTGGTCCCAACACCACAAGGAACGGCTGAGCACGGATCAAGTCTTCCCTTGCATACTAAGCCAAGAGTCTCAGACACTCCCACATCTCACAACCGGGTGCTACTCCTCTTGTCCCAGGCTGCTTTCAGCCTCCCTTCCTCCCCCTTCAGCCTGTCCTCCTTTGTACTCAACACAGGACAGGGCAGGGGCCAGCAGCAGAGCTGCTTATGTCAGACAAGAAGATCCAATGCATTGGCCTTGTGTAGGAGACAAGTGAGGGAACTTGCTTCTCCTCCCTACCATCTGAGCCAGCAATACTTCACCTTTTCATCTCACCTAACCCAAAAATCTGACACGTTTTTCAGCACCAAAATAAGAGGCATGAAATCAGGCCGGTTCATAAGGGTTAACATGTCTGTATGGTGACATAATTATTGCCATTCTTCACTGTTTAGAGGTTACCTGACTACTCTACACATCAATATATTTCAAGATGTGATGCAAATGCAAACAAACACCCATGTTTGGAGTTAACACAGTCACAAGATCCTGTGTATCATATGTTGGCAAGCACAGGAACCAACAGCAAATGACCCACCCTCAAACCTGACTCTTTGCTGTTAATCATTATAGGAGCATTGCACTTTCCAGTCAGAACAATCAAAGCAGGCTCTTTGAAAATCCCTGCACGAGATGGGTCTGGCCGAGATCAGCTCCTTTACAAGTCATACAGATTCCAAGGTATGATGTCCTCCAGACCTACGAATGCAGACTACAGAATGCCTTGAAAACAAATCATTGGAAGGCTAACTGCAACACTGCAATGCTGAAACAACCCCCTGTCTTCAAAACAGAAGGGGAGGCAGGAATGCCACAGTTGCAGTGAAGGCAGAGACATACTGCACACACAGTCCCTCAGAAATGGGCTTTTCTGCATTAACACATTCCCTCAAGATTTTTTTTCCACAATATGCTTATAACCATAAAGAAATTCAAGGGTAGAACAGCGCTACACTGTCAGATCATTAGTGCATCACTGCTCTAGGGCTGACCCTCGACTTCAAGCAGATGGGGATTTTCCAGGGAAAATCTGTGACACCAAGAACATGTGGGTGCAAAAATGTGTGGGTGCTTCAAGCAACCACAAGCTTTTATCAAAGAATCAATAGAAAAGAGCTAAAACTGAAAGGCATTGCTCTCTGTGCTGCTCTCCTGTTAGGGATGATCAAACTGAGATCTTGGCTCTGCAGGATCACAGTCCCACAGCTTTCCAGCTCTTCTGCCCTGGCTCCATTCTTGTTTAGGTCATTCCACTCTGCCTCCCCAAATTCCTTTCTGGAAAAAATCAAGAATAAATACAGTCTGTAAAGTGTTCACCGACTTCAGGAAATGGATACTACTGTATTCACAGATGATGTCTGAATTTTCCAGTCACTTATCTTTTTGAGTTCCACCAATATAAATAGCAGCATTTCACCATTATTTTTTGAGGTCACAATTACTGAAAATATTGTGCAAGAGCTATGAGAGATATTGCAGTAGAAAATACAGGTTTGTTACTCTTTTAAACAACATAAGCCCTTAGCAAGATAATTTTTAGGTCACAGTAAAGGAGGAAAGGGGAAAATCAGGAGACAGGTTTTCTCACTTGTAACCAAGGTCCATGGGCTGCATAGGGGTGCTCCTCTGTAGCAAAGGCTCCTTCTACTCCCGTTGATACAAATGTGATTGCTGTATCTCCTGTAATACTTTTATATGTAAAGTGCCGTCCATGTAAGAGCCTTCCCCTGGGGAATTAAACACATGTGCATGAGTTGAGAGGGCATGCACAGCATTCAACACAACTTCACTATTGTTTCTGCCATCAGCATGGGAAACTATTTTGAAGGCAGCAAATATATATTTTTCAGGAATATAAGAATGATTTACTCCAAAAAGCAGGTGATGAGCCTCCTTCTGAGGCAGCTTCCCCCTTAATCTTAGGACCTTGTTACAGACCTAGAATCAATTAAAGCCACTTCATGCCTATCCCCATGATGAGCTGCTGATGTATATAAAGGCAGGGGACTGACAGTTTTCCAGCAAGATGGAAACTACAGAAGAGAATTCAGACTCCACATTGTGTGGGAATGTGAAGACACATTTCTAAGAAGGCTCATTTCTGTGACAACACCTAGTAATCAATTGTACTGGTGTTTGACAAATGTCACCTGTATTACTTAAGCAAATGCCTAGAAAACACACACACAGTGTGTTTTGACCATTTACATGACCATCTACAGTATTACTTCCTTTGCATGCAAATGAATGCATTTTCATTCAAGGGAAAATCATGGCTCTGTATTTCAGCTCAGAGCATCTATGACACCCATGCATGGCTTCTAGCATGCAAGAGGGAGAGCTTCAGGTAATATATTTAGTGCCTACCAGAGTCACAGTTGCTTGGTGAGTTACTGCTGGTCAGATGAGCTAACTGATCAGGACAGACTGTTCACACATTTGTGATGTAAAATAAAATATGTTTGCATTGCATTAACTTTCCCATTGGTTTCTCAACAGGCCCAGGCAAGTGTGCACCTGCTGCTGATAACTCTGATACTACCAACATGTAACTCATTAAGCTAAAGTAACTCAATCACCTACAATCATTTGTCTTGACAAGACAGTTCATTTTTATCTTAAGATACTAGAACATTTGCACAGGGATTTTAAAAATAATGCTGGCTGAAATTATGGAAAACTAGAAGCCAGTGATATGCACAGACTGAACCTTCAAAAGAAAATGTGTAGAGTATGCACACAATGTGTTGCTCCTTCAGTCATGTGACATAATTTGTCTAAAATCCGCACTTGTATGCATAAACTGATTGCAAACAGGTTTTGCACAACCACTTATCTGAGTCCATAAGTCAGAATGAATAACTTAAGGATTTCTTTGACAGAATATGTTAAGACATCCCTTCTTTATCACAGGGTTGCTAGCATTAGACTAATAAAAAAGCCCCTATACTAACCCTGTCCTGCTTCGGCACTCAAAAGACACTGGAGGATGTAAAAAGAATGAGAAACAATCTTAACATGATGAGCATAGAATCATGCAAAGAATCATCTGTTTTTAATGTGTTTTGGCAAAATATCTAAGCTCTGGCCTTTACAGACCCATTGCATGCATGTCTGTATGGTGAAACAATGCCACAAGGCAAAAGCAGCGTGTCAGCACAGGCTGTGGAGGAGGATGGCTTTGCTCACTCACCTTAGACAGAGCGGGATGAGCGCTCCGGACTCCTGGTTGAATTTCAGATGCACGCTCTCCAACTGCCTCGTGCGGATCAGCTCGTGAGGAATGATGGCTGCTGAGCTCTCGCTTTCCAAACTGTCCTTACGGCTTCTGAGAGAACAGACAAAATGCACAGATTCAGGATTCCAGTACTGTGTGCTATTTTGATGGCAAATATGGAAGGATTTGGGGAAAAAACTGTCATGAAGACAAAGACACATCTGAGTTTTCACCACTCCTGCAGAGACAGAGCCTCACTCAGACTACCAGTCCCAGTATGCAGCTCCTCATCCTGGTTTGAACCTAGGATCTGAACTGATGCATATACATGGTGCATCTCTTCCCAGTATAAAAAAAATAAATTAATTTTCTGGAAAGAACTGCAGCAAAACTAAAGTCTCCAAAACCCCAAACACTACAAAATGGTTTGAAAGAATTACTACGTGTGTCCTTCCTCCTGCTTTTGCTTTATCTTCAGGATTTTTCAGGCAGTGGCCTGCAGGAAAGACTTGACCAGTCCTTTGTGCCTTTTTTTTGCACAGTTCAACCAAAAGGCTTTGAGAATCTCCTGGTTCATCCAGCACCAAATGCAACAGCCAGAAGAAAAACTCTCCATATGACAAGTAGGAGATTCATAGATTCTTCTGCCTTGTAAGTCAGGCTGCTTTAGGACAATAGTAACTTTGCTTTCTTATTCCTTCATTTCTGCAAGACCAGCATATTCCGAAGCTACAACATGGTTATGTTGTTACATGATTAGGAACTTCGCCAGACCAAATCCTCTTGATAATAAAACGATCTATCTCAAAATACTTGATCATAAACACTTTATATGTTCAAAGAGCACCAGCATGATCCCTTACTTGACAGTCTGGAACAAAGAATAAAGGACAGGATGGGTTATGACTTTAATGGATGACATGGACTGACGAGAAGTGTCTGATAAGTGATTTATATTCTTGTCACCTGGTATTCTACAAGAATTTAACAGAGGTAAGACTTTGTTAAGATAGTTTCTACAGTACAGAATTGCCAGAGGAGAGGGACAGGGAAAGCAGGAGGGCACTGAGATTCCACATTGCAATGTACCTCCATTGTGCCACAAGAACCAAAAGCCAAACAAGGCTATCAAGCTGTGGCTTCATTTGGGAGCATTGTTAAAACAAGCCTGGATCCTTCCTCCATCCAAGCTGAACTGTCTTTAGTGTACATCTGGAAATGATTGTAAAGAATCAGCTTCACCATCATGAGCTGACCTAGATGACACCTTTACTTGATTTTACCTTTGAGAGCTGTCCCAAAATTACTCCCACCAGCCACACACACAGCAGTGCAGTTCAGTGTGAATTTCAGTGCAGATCAGCCTGTTGCTTCTGCCAGGTCACCCAGTCCCATGTGAGCCCTTCACCCATGCTGCTGAGTACCCACTCTGAAACAGCTAAACTCTGATATCTCATGGTCCAACCTGAAATACACTGCATGGCCAGGTCAGAGACATGCAGAAAAAAAAGATAACAGAGCAGCTCAGCTCTCTGCAAGATAAAAACTGTAAAACATGCCCTATTTTCTTCTTTAGCAACACACAAAAGTAGTAATGAATCCAGCAGGGACATGGTACATCAGGCTACAGCTTATGCACAGGGTGGGCTGATGGACTGACAGTCAGCAGAGTGTCAGTTTAGTGGATTAACCCTGAAGCAAAGACACAACATGCTTTGTAGTCTACGTGTGGCACTTAAAGTTGTGTTTAATCTACTTCAGCAAACATTTTATAGCTCTTTCTAGGTGGGGTCTTCAAAGAGTGGAGCAGGCCAGCATTTTTCAGGCTGATTACCTGAGAAGTGCAGTTACAGTTGATTAATGATCAGTTGACCTTAAGCTAAGCTTTGTCTCAACTTCCTTATCAGATCTTATATACACAGTGAGCTGTGGGAAAGTCAGCCTGTGGTCTCCAGCTTCCAATCATTCATTTATCAGCCCCTACCAAAAGGGTCAGCCATTAGCAACGCATGATTTTCAGACAAGCCATAAACTTGCACTCCCAAATGCAGTTCCAGAGTTTAGGCACTGTGGAGTGGATCAGGAGTTTTACAGCAATGTTACTGCTACAGACGAGAGACTGTGCCCTGCTCACCTGGACTAAGTGTGCCAGGCATGGGGACATCCCAGAACAGCCTCACAGGCAATCCACGGTGTGAGATTTGTGCTTCAGCAGGACAGAGAGCTGCAGGACAGCTCCCCACAACCCTGGGCTCCAAATCCCACTGAGCTGAAGGTGGGTTTTTAGGTTTCCACTATGCTAGCCAGTACAGCTGCGAGCACAATGGGGCTGCAGTCCGGAGGGGGAACAGCCTCCGGTTGTGAATGCAATAATAGGAATGACGACAATAATTCTGGAGGCAAGGGGCAAAGCTTTCTGAGTCTTATTAAAACCAGCAAATGCTGTTTGTCATTACATGCTCAAGAGAAGATGTTGACTAATGTATAACTATCAAATGGAACTGTCATGACTTTACGGCTGTCAATAATTATGACTTCACATTAATAAGTAACCAGCCCTTCTGTCAAAAAGGTGAAGCAAAATGATAGTTAATTTTGTGAATGACATGAAAGGATTAATCCTTTCCAAAATACTCATACTCTGTGTCTCTTGTTTCCCTTCAGAGGAGCTCACACAATTTCAGGTATTTAAAATGAAGGGTGAAACTCCAATAGCAGAAACCAAATAACCTTCGGTCTAAGGTAGACCTTTCTAAATAAGAATTGCATATAGTGGAATGCACATAACACATTAGGAGGTCACAGTGCCATCATTTTCAGGGTTGGAAAAATGTTGCATGACATGGGGACTAAGAAAGACCCAGTAAAATTCTCTCTTTGGGATTGGAAATCCTTGTGCTGACCCTTCCAAAGGGTGATCACCCAAATGAAGGGTCAGCAGGACCTCTAGGTTGTTATTAATAAAAAGCTCATATCCTAACACACATTGACATCCACAGCTTGTAGTTTTCAGACTCAGAAAAAAAAGTAGAAAAAGTTTGCTTTCTAACACTAACATCCCTGGTTTTACGACTGTCAGTTACCCGTAAGTCTTTGCTTCCTCCACCCCATCACCAAATAAATCAGCAGCAAGAGTCAGTGGAGTTTTACTTGTTATGACTAAGATCTAGCTGACTATCACAAAAAATGTTGCAAACTTTGTCTATGCCAGATTTAATATTTTGTCCAACCCCCACAAAAAAATTCATGTTTCTCAGTGTCCAGAAAAAACAACTCTGCAAAAGCCAGGGCTGCTGCATTAGGAAAGGCAGCAGATTTAAATGGAAGCAGCATGCCGGAAATGCCCCAGTTTAAAGACTGCACATCTAGTGTTTTGTGAAACTGGAGGGGAGTTGGAGGAGATTAAAGCGCATTTCCCTCTGATTGGGAGCTTGTGGGAGGTGTAAACGTGGGCAGTTGTCAGATTAATTCTTTAGATGATTACATTCTTTTTGTTTCTTTAAAGCTGTTTGTAGTTGGGTTTGATGTCTCCTGTTCTGGGCAAGTGTATTGCTGCAGTTACCAAGGTGACTTTAGCTGACTTTCAACTATTTTTTCCAGCTTCAGTTATACCAGTAGTCTGCTTCTGGGTGGAGGAGAGAGGGAGGAAATTATGTTTGTTGTTTTTTTGTTAGGTCTCATGAATGCTGATTAACATGAACTTAACCAAAGCCATAGTTGATTTTTTTTTTCTCTTTTTCTAAGAAAGAGAGCATGATCAAGCCATTGTAAAGGTGTCCAGCACGGTCTGCAGCTTCCCCAGATCTGTCAACAAGGGCAAAGGTCCTGAGGAGACTCTATGTCCCAGTGTGCTGTGCTCCTTCTTGATGTGAGAAGGCCACACGCTGGAACCTGTAGCCTCCCGGGGGCCCTCTCTTTGTATTAAAGATGAGGGTGGCTGCAACCTGCTTAATTTGATGCCAATTAGCAGCAGCCCCTGGGGATCCTGGAAAATCGCCAATGCAATCACTAGGTTGCACAAAGTTTGGATGTCCCCTCCTTATAAGTCATGTTTATAGCAACTCCTCAAGCAACCACTGGCAGTTATTTTATGGGATTCAAGAATAACCAGGTTGATTGGATTAAGAAAGGTTTATTTATTCTTGCGTTTGCGCTTTGCTTTATGATCAGAGGCTTGATCTCATGGATCTGTCAAGGAAGGAAGTCTCAGTTCCCCTCCAAGCTCTGTTGCTGATATGGAGCATAATTTTGCTGCATTTCCAAGCTACCTTGCCAGGTATCGAAACCACAAAGGACATGCTGTTGGAAGCTGGCCAGGGCAGGGCCCTTTCCAGGAGTGAGTGCCCACTGCCTCACTGAAGTTAGTTTCTGTTCTTGCTCCTTGCTCCCTCCATATAAAATTCAGTACTGTGAGTTAGCAAATGCAAACCACCAGTGCAGGCTTGCACAGCTGAGAGAGAAAGGTCGGGCCACTTTTCCTTTTTTCCCCTCCCGCCCCCTCCTTCCACTCCCCCTTCTTCCCTTTCCAACCGTGGCTGTTTCAAACCTCCTCACTCCCTCATGAAGATATGGTCAAAGATCACTTAAGTGCCAACAATCTTTCAGTCTCTTTCCCACAGTCTCCCCTGAAGGGCAAACCAGCAGCTGTGGGAAAGAGCCCTAAGCACCTTGGCACACAGAGTTCCAGCACCCGTCAGGCATGCACAGAGGCGAGTGCAGAACTGGGGAGGACATGGTTACACAGTTCCTGCCCTGGTCACACTGAGACAAGCCCACTCCGAGTGCTCAGACTTGGGTGCTCCTCAGCCTGGTTAAACAGGATGGTGACGATGTTCTGTGTGCATTTCCTGGCAGGGAAGGGCTGCTTGGACAATGCCAGTAGCAACAATCTTCTTGCCACTCACATATCCCTTTGGAAAGCTGCATAATAACCACTGTCAGAGCTTGCAGGGGCCAGACTGTTCCAAGACCTGCAGCTGAAGTGGAATTGAGAGATTTAAGCTGTGCCACTGGCACCCTGCAGACTCATGAGAGAAGTCAAACAACTCTTTTATGCTTCAGGTTCCTTGCCTGTAAAACTGAGACATTTTTCCATGTAGGGACGTTGCAAGGATTAAGTCAATGTTTGCAAAGCACTTTCGGATTCTTAGATGGGGAAAACTATGCAGGAGTGCAAATTAATAGCATGGTGACTGCTTTGCACTTCTACTGACACTGGTTTTCCAGACATTTACTTTCCTAGTTTGCAATCCTGTCACCCAGCACTCAGCCTCACGCTGAGAGACACTCCCTAACGTATATTGCCTCCCTCCATTCAGCATTCCTGACTCAACCAGCATACCACTGAATGGCGACTCGATGAGAGAGCATGCCTAAATAAGCAGGACTGGATTGGAAACTTACTGCTTAGTGGTTGCAGAATCAGAAAGCCTAGCCAGAACCAGACAGCTTCAGAGAATGCTGAAATGCTCCTCTTTATGTAAAGTTTGCCTCCAAGAACTGAAGACAGGAAACCAGCTACAAAGACAACAGCTTCCCTCTGCCCAAGCAAAGCAGAATGAAAACCCAGTGCAACTGGGAGAAGCAAAGTGCAGACTCGCCTCCAAGCAAATCCTACATTTTGGTATTACTGGCAGAGCTTCCTCAGAAACGCTGCTCAGATGGAGCTTGTTAATGTGCACTAACCCAGTGTTGCTCCATTTGTGTGCCCTATTTACCAAGAACTCCAGGAGCAGTGGACTCCAGCCCTGGAAGCAGTGCCACTATTACTCATGTGCTCCAAACCAGGCACACCATGTGATAGTCTGGGGTTATCCCAGGAGGAATTCTGGACACAACTCCTCCCTCTTCCCACGAGGGGAGGGCAACCACCTGAAATGCTCAGAGTGCAGAGCTCCAGCAGGTCACTGCCAGGACAGTCCTGCCAGCCCCACCTGCCGGAGGGTTGTTCCCTACTCTGCCAGGAACCTGCCTTCATTTCCTTGCACAGCTGGAAACGGTTCAGGGCTGGATGGAATTAGCACATGGCTACAGGGCTACCATATGTTCAGGTTTCCCTAGACTCAAACTCTCTTTCTGCCTAGAAATTGAATGCAGATGGGACTTGAGGTTTCTGTGGGTCCCTGGACAAATGGGACATCATACATAAGGGACCAGCACAATTACCTGGGAAATCCCAGACAGAAATTTGAGAGTCAGGCATGTGAACCACACCACTTGATCCTTCTTGAGAAGGGGAAGAGTTATAAACAGCAGAGACATGATGGAAAAGTCTTATCAAATTAATACAGACTTTGGAGACCCTTTTCTATCACTCAAACCTAATGTTCAGACACTGGGGTGTGCGTGGGCACACCTGAATTCTGGCACAATGAAATGCAACAATCACAGATAATTTTAGCTTCAACACATGCAGTAATGCAGTGTGCTAGCACTAGGTTTCTACTCCATGCCTTGACTCACAGTGGAACAGTCTGAGTCAGCCAAGAGGCAAAAAAACATCAATTTCAGCAATGCTGCATGATCAAGGGGGCCCTTGAGGGGTGGAAAAGGTCAAGAATTCCCCTATCCCAGTGCTGGCTCTCACTGCAACTGTGGCAAATTAACTCTGCTGTCCTAATCTGTAACATGGAGATTCTACTCACCTACTGCACAGGAGAGGACAGAGCTAATTACCAGAGACAACCAAAGACTCGGCCCCAGAAATTATTACATCAAGAAATTAAATAGTGATCGAAGCAAGACTCCACAAGTGTCACTGAACTTTGACATCTGGAGCTTCCAGCCCACTGAGGGCTTGACAGCAGCAGTGTTTAGTCTGACATTTAAACATCCCCTACGGGTAACAGTTCTCTGTATCCAACAAGAGACAATCTGCACGACTCAGAGGACTGGGAGCTTTGCTTTTCTGTGTGTCTCAGCAGCACCTACTCAGCTGATGGGTCCTAAGAAACAAATAATGTGCCACTGAAACTCACACTGGTATTCATGCACGTCTTATTTCTCCAAGTAGTAACTGAGAGTATTCAGTTACCTATGTTCAAAATGATTAGTCATGTTTCCAAAGATTAATTCACATGTTCCTTTGTTAATACGTACAAACTGATTTAATGGCTGCTTATGAACTGAGCCAACAGTCATTTTGAGAAACAGATGTCCAATGCAGTTTTAAGCTTTAAGTGTGCTTTAATTCATATCCTTAGGAGAAAAAGGGCTACACAGTCTACAGTAATAACACAAATGAATCAAAGTACTACAGCTGCCCAGCAGGGTTTTGACAGAAACCAGCTTTTTCTCAAAGGAACTTTTTTTTAGGACTCTGGGACAGTGAACAACTGGTAATAAGCATGCTTAACATGTCAGTATATGCTTTGCCAGAGCCAAAATACTGAATCAAGTCCTATCTGCAACCAAATAATATGAGGTTTTTGCATAAGCACTGGAAACTGTAACTATACAAAGACTGGGAAATCTATATGGAATCTGGATCCTCTACATTTTATACAAATAAATATTCAAAAGCTTGAGTGTTTCTGATACTATTTGTGATGCTGAATGCAGAACAGGTTGTCTGCTTTAAACCTTGATAGATTATTGTGTGTGGGTGGTAGGGTTAGGATAAAAGAAAGGGAAGAAAGCTACTAGGAAAGCAGTTGGTGGTTGCAAATCCATGATAAATAAACAGCACATTCCTCTTCTACACAAAGCCCTTAGAGTCTGTGTCAGACTTTAACATCCTACTGTCAGCTGGGTGCAAATTTGACAGCCTGGGGTTCTGCAGCGCTCCCTACAGAAAGCAGATTTGAAACAATTTGCCATGCCCCAAGAGAGTGTTTTGGTCAAGTTCCTAAAGAACTTCTAAATGCACTAGTTATTCACAGGACCCTTGCAAAGAACCACAGGTTTGATTTTTTATGATGTGGTGTGTACAGTGCAGGATATGATTACACACCAGCCTGCTTCCTGTCAGCCAGCACCTCGTAATCATTAACATATTTATCCTTGTGGTGCCTCAAGAAGATGACATTGTTATTAGTCCCATTTTATTGATTCAGAACTGAAGCTCAATAGCTAAATTACTTGCCTTTGATTACACAAGATTTACAGCACAGGACAGACCTGAGTCCCAGCCCTACCAGGACCAAGCAATGCAAGCAAGGATTGCACCAGAAGAACTAGATCCATGTACAGAAATGTCCTTCATCTCAGATGCTCAGGAGTTCTATGGAAGAGTTATAACTGCACTGGGTTTGTGCCTTTTGTGTCTCAGCCTTTACCCCTGCAGGTACCTGCAGGGAACATGGATGTAGATACATTACTGCATGCAAAAGCTGAGCTCCTAAGTTGCATTCCTGTGCAGCAGCTGGAGATGAGAGTTTCCATATCATGCTCTTGTACTTACTGCACATTGAGCAATTTTGCTCAAATGCATGAGACATGCTGAGACAGTGTGTTAAGGAAGGCGGAAACATAACAAGATCTTCCTCTTCTGTTTCATCTATACCACACTGTTCTGGAAAATGTGTTGACTGATCAGATTTAGCCACAGTAAGAGTAATCATCAGGTCTGATTTAAGTACTAGTTAGTCAGAGGTTGTAAGTAAACACTGCTTTCCAGCACAAACCACCCCTTTTGGTATGGTCAATGCACTGAACAAGTCCCATTGTATCTGCTACATGGAGAGGAGAAACAACTGCACAAAGGAGAAGAAGACCTTTCCCAAACTCCTCTCAAAGCAGCATCTAGTAAGATGGAGGAAGAAAGTATCAGGACACACTGCTGTTTTAAGCTGAGATTTCCCCTATCTCTCCAACAGTATCACCACAGTAACACAGCTGTCTTTCCTTAACTGAAGTACTTATGGAGAAACAGGTGACCCATCAGTTTCCCCAGTGGCAACCATAGACCTCAGAGAAATGTACTGACCTCCTAGGAGGCAAACATTGGGAACCAGCCATTCCTGCCACTCAGGCTTCAGGCAGGGTGAGTGTGCAGCTGCTGCAGGTAAGAGAGATTTGCAACAGAGAGCACTGTTACAGATGTGAGGCTCTGAATTTGACCTGCCTTCTTCCGTCTCAGAACAGTTAAAAACCCAGGTAAATATTTGTGTGCTTCATCTTAGACCTCTGCTAACCTTTCACCACTCTGTCTCAAATGTATCTCTGTTTATCTCACCCTGAATAACGTAAAGCTCTCTTATCTAAGCATCAACTGCCTCCCAGCATTAAGGCTTACCCATCAGCTACCTCCTTGACCTGACGTGCACCCAAAATGTTTGTGGTCACCCTCAACCACTGGGGACTCAGAGCTTACACTGGGCAAGCAGATGCATGCAGGAGCCCAGCATCTGTGAGTACTATCCCTGCCCAGTACTTTTGAGCTCTCCAAGGCTGGGTGTGATTTGTGCAATTCACATGGTACAATTTTATATTTATTTCAGTGGGACCGACCAATGGTCCAATGTGACCAACCTGCAGGCAGAGAAATACTCCTCAAAACCTGAGTCAGATCAGAATTTGACTCCATATAATTACTATATGGCAAAAGTAAGGTTATTCCTAAAGCAATAATAAAGTCACTTGAGATTTTTTTAATGTAAGTACCTATATCTCATATTACATATTAGCAAAAAGAATCAGCATTTGACACATAATACTTCCCCCAAAGGATTAGGCAACTCATAAACATTCATTTATTCGGCAAATTGGAAGTCACTCACAAAATGGAACAAGTAAGGACAGTAACAAGAAATATTTTTCTCATGAAATGTTTGAATCAAGAATGAAACAGGAATTGAAACAGACCAGGGTACTGTCCCTGCCTGGCACTACAGGGAAGTGCTGATCTCATGCTGATCTTTACTCTTGAAAGCAGAAGGCAGAGATGTTCATCAGAGACTAAGAAACCAAAGGAAATACCAAGAAGAAAGAGTGCAGCAAAGATGTGTCTTTCTGTATCATTTAGATGAGAACATTAAAATTGATGGGAAGGCACTGAAGTCTAAGAGGGGAAGGGGAGAAGCCCAGAAAGACAGACATACAGATAATAGATTCACTTAAGTCAGAAGTTACGGGCCACCCTAGTCCCACCTAAATCATCTGTTAGACTACTGCTATTAGAGACCCAGGTGTTATTGGCATGTAATTACTGACAGAGCCCACCTGTTTAAGCAAGGCAAGATCAAAGTCACTTAAAAAGAAAAAGAAATCAACATTTTAACTGAAAGGTTTGTAATTATGAGCTTGAAAACAAAATATTCAGGAAAAAACATCAGCAGTCACCTATGCCACCTACCTCTACTGATACCATAGCACTTTTCAGCACAGTACTTTTTATAGGGATCACTCCAGTCTGAATTCAAACACTGAAGACCATGAACAGCAGGTTCTACAGAACAGTCAGAGCCACTGTGCATTAGCACAGTTTGTCCAAAACCCCTCTAAAAAGCTGCCCTCCTGAGTACTAGCCCATTTATCCACCCTGAACAACTCTTCTCCACCCATCTTTGCGCTTTGCAAGTGTTCACTGCCAGCTTTCCTCTCCCCTTGCCAAGTCCTTTCCCACTCCACCTTAACTTTGTTTTCCATGCTGAGCTCTTTAGCCTCCCTCAGCCACCATGTGAATGTGCAGGGTGAAACTCACGGTGCTCGGTCGAGGTTCAACCCATTCTGTCTTTGTGCATTGATTGGAGGTAGGACAGGTTTGCTGTTAATCTCAAGCCCTCTCCGCAAAGTCTCCCTGATTTGCTCTGTATCTGCAAAGAGAATTTTTTAAAATGATTTAGAATCCCCAGAAACAACATGGGCACAAGAAGATACCAGGTGTGTTTCATCTAAACTCTTCCCCTTCAGAAAGAAGTGTAGAAATGTTATGGGGTAACACTTAACTGCACTTTCCTGAACTTCCTTATTTCACTTTATAATGTCAGATTGAATTCCCTTGTTTGGGCTTCATTGTTACATCAGGCAAGGAGAGCTGGAATCTTTGGTACTGAGTCCTCCTGATGAAGAAATTCTGAGTAGTTTTGTAAATTTTCATAAATGAGGTGTTTGTTGGTTCTCTAACTCTCATAGAACCTCCTGACACTTCCAAACCTTTGTACTGGAAATAATTTTTCCCATTAGGCATAAGAGGAACTTATTCCTTTCCCAGATGAATGTATGAAGGTTTCCAAGTTTTTTTGCAATTGGCTTTGGAAATCTGTTGATTAATTTACAACAAGATTCATAAAGGGAGGGATTTTTATGCAGGGCAACCTTTAGCCTCAAGCTCACATCTGAAAATAAGCTGCAAATTATGCAGTTCAGATGCAGTCTTTTTACTTCTGCCTTTTTCTGAAACATCTACTGGCCAAATACTTTCAATAGGAAGCTTTCCTGTGTTTCTTAGAAGTTTCCTCATTTATTTTTGAGACATGTGAGAATTAGGTAGAGAAAAAAAAAACAAATTATTTAAAAATCTTTTGAAGAATATACAAATTTCATCATGTATACCTCTCTTGAGCTTTTCATTTCAAGGCTGAGGCAAAACAGCCTTTTTAGATCTAGTGCAGTTCAAAATACTTGCACAGAAGCCAGAAGACAGGCTGTATGCATTAAACTAATTTTTACCATAGATTTAAGAACAGATGCCATTCCTGTGGAAACCACTGTTAATTCCAGGAAATCTCAAGCCCTCAAATTTTATGTTGCTTCACCCATTTGAAAGGTAATATGCATAATTTCAAGCCTGTGTAATGGCTATGACATCTCTACCCTGAGAAGGCATCTCACTGCAAAGGGAAACTCCACGGTTTTTTAATTCTTCTTTTTAGAGTTCTGCATTTGCACAAATCCTTGAGCTCAGCTGCAGCAATGTGCAGAGTCAGTCCAACTTGCTTCCCAAGAAGGGATAATGTTAATAAGGAAACACAGCCTGGGAAAATGCAATTGCTTCACCTTGCAGGTGTTTACAGTCCTGGTTTCAGCAGGTGCTCAGTTTAAGTTTGCAGATTCAGATTACAATTTGCCTAAAAACTGAAAGAAATGTTTAGACAAAATAATGCCAAGAACTCTTTTCCTCTCTCCTGCCTTCTTCAAAGAGGCCAAAATCCATTTTGCTGCCCTGAGACACACCAAGCCTCCCAATGGCAGTGGAGTTTGTTATGAACTCGAGGATGCAGCATGGCTCAGTGCACTGCCCAGACCCAGCAGAACAGAAGCTGAAGGGCCACGACAGTGACTTGGCCCAGGACCTCTCACCTTTCCCAGAGAGCCGCCGAGGCTGGGTCCCAATGCAAATGCTCCTGCTGTCTTCATCATCCTCTGGTGGCCGGCTCAGGTCATCCCAAGCACATTTGGCACTCACTCCACTCAGGTTTGAGCCATCTGTCTCAATCCCTTTGTCGACTCTCTCCTGCTTGAAAAGATTCAAAACACCAAGACATTTTTTGAGCGTGGCTTGAGCCTGAGTTGGAGCCCTACCATGGCACAGCCCAACCTTCACCAGCTCCTGCAGATCCCCTTTTGCGGGCAATTCCCACTCTCTGGAAATTGTTGTTGTGTCACACTCTGTTGTGTCAGCAAACAGCAACTGCACATTGAGCCAAATCAGGAAGCCATTCTGAATAAAACAAACCTTTTCCATAGCAAGTTGGTCTGAAATCCCAACCTGTCCCCACTGCTTCACTATGTGCCCCTGACAGGCACAAAGCAGGGAGAGAGAAAGGTGGAAACCAATGGCCTGGGGTGTGCAGGAATGCTTCTTTCACTGTTAGCACTGATTTACACCAACTTGAAATATTTAAGACACGAAGCACAGCTTGGCAGTCAATCTCCTATATGTCAATGATAACAAACCCCTGAATAACTAAGGTTCTCTTTCCAACCTTACCAAAGTGTCCCACAATGAAAACAGCTCATAGAGAGACTCATTCACATGGGTTCATAATTTGCAAACTGCCCAGAGAATCCCTGCTTTCCAATGTGCTGGGGTGTCCCCATAAAGGACAAACATGCAAGTTTGGACGTGCAAGGAGACGCAGGTCTGTTCCCAATGTCAAAGCTTTTGCATAGCTTTCTCTATTGGCAAATAAACAAATTCCCTCCCTTGCAAGCTGGACTTTCTAAGCACGTAACCAGTGTTTGGGTTTCAGAAGGTGTCACACACCAATCATAAGCAGCTGGATGCTCTCAGGCACCAGGCATTTTCTTAAGGACATGTGCATCTGTTGCCAGCAAGACTGCCCTAAGCTACAGCCAAAACTTCTTCAGGAAGTTCCACCTTCTTGGACACGGGCATCAGTCTGAATTTCCACCTGTGACCCACAAGGGGGTAATGTTGAGCCGAACAAACTCGGGGCTGTGCTACACCGAGGAAGGACTGGCACCTCTTCCCTGGCACCGAACCAGCCAGCCTCGCTTCCCCTTTTCTGAAGGGGTGTTGCCTCTGGTGCTGCTCAGTGGCACCAGCAAGATCTGCATCTCTCTGCACACATCTGTGTCACCTCGAAACACAGGCAGTCCCAAGAAACTTCAAAGATTTGAGGAGAGAGCAGAGTGGTGTCACACACAGTGGGAGAGGATCTCTCCAGCCCATGTAAGTACCCTCTGGCGTGACATTGCCACTGAAGAGGAGATTGTGCGAACATTTTGCTCTTTGCAAAATCCGTCCCCAAGAAACAGTTTCCAGACGAAAACCTAAACCCATACACATCCCTCCCCTTGCCCAGCTGTGCATGCTGCACCCTGGGAAGAGCATTGCCTGTTCTTGTGACCATTCAAGAGAGGATTTGAGCAGCTCAAAGATAAACACAAGCATTCAGGGTGTGGTTGCACAGCGGTTTAAATTGATGTAATTTGCAATGACTGCAGTCCCACCCTCCTCCATGTGCTCCTATCCCTTCCCTTGAGCCAACTCTTTTTTTTTTTTTTTTTTTCATCTGGATCACCTCCCAAAACCCTCTCTTTGGCCCAAAATTGAGGTAGGAGCCTGTCGCTGACTGCAGGATCAGAGCAGTCTTGACTTAGACTTAAGCATTCAAGAGACTGCCTTTCTTCTGTTTTTCTCCCCTTGTTATTAGGATCTTCTTCCAGCGTCAGGGGAAACTGGCTTCTTGAAAACGTAATAGGAAAATCTGAGAAATAATAAATTTGCTGTGATTTTCTTTTGTTTTATCCTAAACATAAAATTAGTTGTGTCACCCAGAAATAGAAGTTGTGGGGAAAGAAATAAAAATACATCCGTTCCTACATATGCAGACGATGCTCTAAGTGAGATTTAGCACGTGGCTCCTTTGGGAACCCTCCATGGTGCTCTGTGAGGACCCAAATGAGCTGGCTTGGGGAGGTGTAGCTTGTCAGCGAAGTTATTTTTTATCCCAGTCATTGGGGAAGCATGGGAGAGCCACCAAACCTGCTCTTGAGCACGGAGAAGAAGAGGCCAGAGGGCTGTGAGGCTCTGGTGGGATCTGCTCCCCCATCCCTGCAGCCAGGGCCCCACTCCCAGGCAGACCCTGCGGACACAGTGCAGAGCCTCGGGGAGGGGGAAGGACTCTCATCTGCAGCTCAGCTGCCTTGCAGAGCACTTACTCAGGGGAAGAAGTGCTGCTCTGTTGGCATCCCTCGGAGATCAAGGGGAGCTGATGGAAACGAGCTGGCTTAAGGCAGCCTAATTTGCATGCCTGTTTCATAATGTTTGCAAGTATTGATGTTAAAAGGGGAAAAGTAAAAAAAAAACCCAATCGGTGTAGACTCATAGCTCTGGCAATGCGCAGTTCTACCCCACCTTTAGCCAGCAAAGATTTGCCTGGACTGAAGAGCTGTTCTTCCTTCCTTGAAAGGGCAGCATGAACAGGAGGCTGGAGAAGCCCAGGGCAAAGGAGGTTCGGCTCTTTCCTTCCTCAAAGAAAGGATATTTCTGTCCCATTTTCCTCTCAGCATGTGGGAGGGATGCTCTGAGGCTCTAAGTCATTGATCCCTTTTTAAACGAGCCAGAGCACTGCAGTGTGACCTGCAGAGCGACAACCACAACTCAGGAAATTCAAATCAGCTTTATTCTCTTCTGAGATATCTGCTAAACAGAAGCAAAGCACTGAGAATCGGCACAGAGCTGGGGACCGACAGGAATTGTTTGACAGTGCTGCCAGGGAAATCTGAATGGCCTACAGGGAAGCCTGGCTGAACAGAAAACAGCCAGCGTTGCCACAGTGTTAATTGCCGACATCCTGGGATGACATCTTAGTTGGGATCCATTCTCAGCAACTCCGAACAGAAAGTACAGCTGCTGCTGCCAGGGCTGAGTTTAGGCCTCAACCAATTCCCACAAGACACAATGCAGCCTCCAAACAAGCTCTGCCTGCTTCCCAGGCAGACAACATGCTTGCTGGCTCCCAAGAAAGTTGTCCAGTTTCTCTGCCTGTTCCCTCCCTCCCCTCCACCTCTCTTCCACTGCTGCCTTTCTGGTCTCACACACTCTCCACCAACACCAAGAAAATGACACTTTATCCTTTCCCCACTAATTAGAGCAGAAGGCACATGACAGGGCTGAAGGCAGCCTGGCACAGCCTTGCTCCCTGCACTCAGCAGAGGCTCTCTGTGGGACTCGGGGGCAGATTTTGCTCTATGAATCCCTGGGCGCTGCAGCAGCAGAGCAGGAGGGAGGTGTGCACACACACACACCTGCCCATCTGCACTTCTGCAAGGACAAGAGAGAACAGAAACAGGAATGTGCTCCATGTGAGGAAGTCCGGAAGGACCACAGACATAGCAGCTTTCAGCAGCAGGACACATTGGTGAGGCAGAGGTACTCTTTTATTTGCCTTAACTTGCCTTGGCTGACTCAGATTCCAGTAAGCTGAGCTATTTTTCATTTACAGTAAATTGAAGAAAACCTTGTTATCATTAGGAATCACCAGTGTGCAGACAACAGAAACACCTCCAGGAGGAGAGAGGGCAAGGTTCTGGAAAGTCTGAAAACTTTATGGGACTTTCAGTTGTATTAGCTCCCACATTGTGGAACATTTGAGGAACATTTTTTTGTGTTTCTCAGACTGGGGTTATTCTAGATGAACAAATCCTTAAAACCAGTAAAAGTAGAATTTGGTTTTGTTCTTAAGCTTTCAAAGTAAAAGATGCTGTGATGCAACTGAGAATAATCAGATACAGACATGCAGACCATAAGCAACTGCTTGTACAAAACATGCACATTTGCACGTGCCCTACCAGGCTGAGCCATAAGTTCTCTGTTAAAGGCAAATACTCAGTGATTCACTGAAACATGGCCGGCATCACACTGGATTTGCTGGGGACACATGCACTCCAGTACCATGTATTCCAGCTCTGCTGAAGGGATTGCAGAACTGTCTCCCAAATGCATGGATCAGGAGAAGCCCACAGTACAGTAACCTCTTCATAGAGATACTATTCTTATCTTTAAATTTCAGAAATTAAATTGAACTCTGAAGAAGAAGGGTTAATATCTCTTTTTGCATGGATTATTAATAACTGCATGTGGTACTTTTGGGTTCCCATAATTTCTCAGTCCACACTAACTACTTGGCCTCAAGTGATATCCTACAGGAATGAACTACACTATAACATTTGCTATGAAAAAATAGTACTTAGTTGGTTTTGAGATTTCTACATGTTATATCTCCTTACACTTGCACATAAAAGGAAGGAGGAATTTCCTGGTGTACCATTCCTAAATCTTGTATTATTCTGTCCTTCATCTTCTTTCTTCCTCCTTTCTAAAATATCCAATCCAATATCTCCAATTTGGCTCAAATTGGAGATTCCATTTTCCTAGTCACTCTTCTCTATCTTTCTTCCTAGAGTTGCCATTCATGTAGGACTGGACAAAATCCCTCTTGAACCACCTCTAAGAGGGCAAAGAGTTTCTAAGACTTTTCCAGGATTATTACAAACATCGAGAAGATGCAAGCACCTTTACAGAAAATATTAGAACTGTTGTATAACAGCTGGCTGCTATAAGAGACATGACATTTTATAAACTAAAGACATACTTGCAGATGTGGGTCAATCTCGAATATGGTCTCTCCTCTTCGCATGTCTGTTATCAGCCAGGGGCCTCCAGCTCTACAAAGAAAGACAGGTAATGAACCAAATAAGCCTTTTAATTAGAACTTTCCAGCAAGGTCCTCAGAGTGGACCTATACTGCAAGGAAGCACAAGATAAGGGTTTAAAATAAGCCTAGAAACCCCTCTATGTGGTGTATACATCCCACAGCATGCATTTGCCCTTTACATTTTCCAAATAAATAAATAATAAAAGCCCTCCATGACCTAGCAGTTAATCAGCTCACGTCTGGCAGCACCCAGACATGCACAGCAGTCAGGACTGACACAGGCTGTTGTCCCCTGTGCAGGCCCCCTTGCTCACACAAGGCTGAGAGGGGTTTTAATCTTACAGGAAACGAACTGGGACTGAGAAGTCCAGTGTAGCCTGAGTCAAAGAAAGATGGGCAAGGCATGGAGTCAAGATTTATTCCTCTAATACATATCTAAGAATAGAGCAGGGCCCCAGTGGGACTGCACTTTTTGCCAAGATTTGCAGTCACGTTCAGTACCACAAAGAGCTTATTGCTCTGATAAATACTATCACAACAGACATTTTGCTCAGTTGGTACTTCATGGCCAAGTACTCAGAAGGCTCAGGGAAATCTTTGTTATCATTAGCAATAAAAGTTGGAAGGCTCAAGGTGTTTCTCAACAAAGGTGATAGGAAACAGATTACTGTGAAGATTAAATACTCAGAGACTTCAGTTGGGTCATAGTGCAGCCAGACTGCAGAAGTCAGCCTTAGATAGTGCTTTTCATTTGAAGTAAAAACTGAAGTCTTTTGGAACTGCCCTAAAAAAATTCATTTTTTTCATGAGATACTTTGTTATTGCGGTCAAAAGCCCCCTCCTCTGGCCTAGTTTGTGTTAGTCTCCTAAAATATCTAAGAGTTGGAGCAAAAAAAGTTAATATTTTACAGGTTTTCAGATGCATGGATAGCCACTTGTTTTTTCACATCACTTTGGAAGTTGTGAATTATTAACTGCAGGGGTGTGACCTGCCACAGTTCCTCACTGGGGTGCAAGAGACTTTTACCCCAATTCCACATCAATGGCTTAGTAGCTTGCAGCTTTGCCTTCAAACAATGAACATTTGGGTCTCATTTTTTACCTTGGAAAGGTGCTTATACCACAGCACAAAAGCAAAAAACCAACATGAGAATAGACTGAGGAGAGAGGTGCTGTATGTGTATTGACTTAGAGGAGCTAAGGGAGCTGCAGGCAGTGTTTATTGTCTCAGGACCCAGAAACAAAGCTTACAGCTGAACAAATTCACTCTACTCTAGGGTATTTGCATGAATTATCTGCACTTGTGCCTAAAAGGGAAAAGTTCATGTTGAAAAAGTCCAGCTTCTCCAAATAATCAATCAATTCAAGGCTATTGTGACACTGGAGAGTGTACTATTGTGCCCAGAAACAAATATTCAGAACTATTTTGCTTTAAAAAGTAAGGCTTTTTGAGTTACAATCACATGGCAGTAACTTCCACTGAATTTAAAAATGTTTAAGCAAAATACCTGCAAGCCAAAAAGATTTAGCTGCACCCTGACAGCAAACAAGCATCAACATATCATTTACCATTTAAAACCCATCTCTTCCTCAACCCACTATCATCTTTGTTATTTCTCCCATGGCAAAACAATTAACTTCACTTTCATGAATGCTCCTCCTGCTGCAAACTAGCCCACCAAAAGTGGGCCAAATTTGAGAGTGACTTTCTCACTTTTAGACAGTACTTCCAGACAGTTTTATAAGCCAGACCCTCTCCTTCCTTTCTTTGAACTAAACAGCAAGGTCACCAGTAACAGTTATCCCAGGAAGAACCAATGAGAAAACCCTGCAGGCATAAGAGGAAGGAAATTAAGCTTTCAAGACCTCATTCTCTTTCACCCTGAACATGTGGACTTCCACATGCATTAATTTGCCATCTAAGTGTCTGTGCATGAGAACAGATTTGCAGTGAATTCCCATCTCTTGCTACAGTACAGATTAAATAAATTCCATCAGCAAGTTAAAGATTGTTAATAAAAATATACAACTGAACTGTTCTCTATAGAAATGCTCCCCTGTATGGGCTATGTGACCACTTACACTGGGACAGTCCGAAGCAGTTCCAGAATCCCTTGACCATTCCACTGCTGAGCTGCATGCAGTTCCTCAGTGCAAACCCCAACAATCTGTAATAAATAACAACAGACATACTAAACAAGGTGGGAACCATGAAAGAACTGTGGAGAAAATGTGCCACGTGGTACTGGATCAAACAATGCACATACAGAGAAGCACCATTTCTTTAATCTAACCAGATATGCTGGGACAAATGGAGCCTGAGACAACAGTGGGATCCCACAAGACCTTGTTCTCTCTCTACACTTACCATGTGAAGCGCCCTGGTCATGTAACATTTAATCTTGTAAAGAGTGTGTGAATTTAACAATGAAGAGGGTCTGGTGACAAATCAGGGTTTATACACTAGTCTTCTTGACTTTTCAATCAAGTCCACACAGACAGGACAGAGCAAGACAGGTTAGGGGCTGAGCACATACAAACACTGCTCTGTCATCCGACTGCTAGGGGCAAATGCCATACTGCACAAGCAATCTCAGCCAGGCAAGGGAATTGCTGCCACATGGGATTGCTTTGGTGCTCATAAAATCCTTGACCAACTCAGTTTGCTGACTGGTTACATCTTACCCAGCACCATAAAGTAAAGCTGTTTACACACCACATAATCCACTTGTCACTGCAGGCAACTGCACACTTCTGCCTTCCTGTGTAATGCAGGATGTGTTTGCTTTTCAGGATAGGAGCTGCCACACTGAGCAATACCAGATGTCTCTCTAACAGCAGCTGAGATCAGCTGCTTCAAATGAAGGGGTGAAACACCCTTCAGCTGATAGCAGAAGGCAGTTTCTTCCTGCTGTATCAACCACTAGTTTGTGCCTTTGAGCACAATGTTTCACCCTGAGATGAAAAATATTTTTGCCACAGCCTTCTATTTTCTTCCTCAATGTTCTTAAGTCTTTTCCAACAACACTGAATTTTTTGTCAAAATCTGTTCAACTGATGTTTTATCAGGAAAGAGGAAAACTGGAAACTAAGCTCTGAAGAGCAGCAAGCAGAGTGAAGGATGTGCCTTCTGCTGTAGGCACATAACTGCACTGATAGAGATCTGCGTGGAAAACCCTCATGTCAGCATGCACCAGCTCTGCACACCCCACCTCTCCTGCCCCTTGCACAGTTCACCTTGTCAGGACCCAGCCCTTGGAGGTGCACTTCATCCCCACCCATCTCCCAGGCTTCCTCCATCACCAGCCTGAATCACCCCTGCCTCAGGACACCCCTCCCTGGGCCTTCGCTCACTAATTACATACAAACAGCAAGACTCTAAACAGGAAATTATTTTGCGTTCTTTCTTTGCTTTTTGTAATCATTTATCCTCATGGGTCAAAATAAATTCATAACAACAAGCATCAAACAAAGGGGAAAACCAAGTCAACTGTATGTGTTGTGGAAGATTAGAGGCCAAGGGCCTCAGGATGCAGCAAGCTGACTGTTCTTTGATTCAAGACAGCTGGGCACTAAAGAAGAGATGAGGACTAACACAGTACTAACTGGAGAATTAGCCAGGGATTATCCCGCTTAGCTTGGCTCTCTGTCTCTCCTTCCAGGTCCCACAACTCACCTTGCACTAATTAATCTCACACCCACCTTGTTGTTGTTGATAAAACACAGACATTTGGGCACCTCAGAAAAGCCTTGCAGAGCACTTGTCTTGTGTAGGTTTGTGGTAACAGAACTTCCTTTTACATGTTGCAATTACAGCCAAAGACAAATGGGAGCAACTAGAAGCTTAAATTGTAAAATACAGACACTTGCATTTTCCCACAGGATGGAAGCTTTTCCACAGAGCATGAAGAAATCAGCAGTTGGCATAAACTATGCCACTCTTCCACTAAGGCTATTAACCCAATATGCAATTTAAAAATATCCAAAGCAGCTCCTATCTAAGAAGCATCGCTGAGAAAGACTTTGGGAAAGCAAGCAAACCTGTTTGGCCACAGAAGCTCTCCATGCTGAACAGCAGAGTTAAATCACAAGGGATTTTTTTAGCATTTCTTTTGCAAAGCAAACCTGAACCTTTCTTAAACAGTAGATCAATACAGAAAAACTCAGCCTCTAAAGAATCTTTGTGTCAGTACTGCAAGCTACATTTCTGCCATTTAAGTACTGCTAAAACAGCTCCAAGTCCTGCTCCAAACTCTTCTCTTCCTGGCATTCAAACCAGTGGATCACTTATTAATATTACTATAGAATTAATTTTCATTTATCTTTACATTAGCTTTTAAAACTGTTTCTCTCAACATTTTTTTTTAATGCTCATATTTGAAATTGAAGACAGGATAACAAATATCTGAGTTACATAGCTCAAAGCAATGTTAGCTGCACTGCACGCCCAGGAGGTGACAGTGGGAGCCACGGTGGCTGGGCCATACCTGTAGGAAAGTGACCACCCCAAAAGGAGTCTGCACCGGCTGCATCTGGGGGTCTTCTGTCAGCAGCATGTGCTGGATTCGAGACTCACTGTTGTCCAAAGGGCTGTGCCATGACACGTGGTCACCGCTGCAAAAGGTGTTTTCTGCAAGGAAAGAAACAAGAAATATTTAGTCTGTGAAGTCTGCTAGAACATTCCTTCTGTTGGCAGCTCTGCTGAGCCTCTGAACCACCCGAAACAGAAATGGAGTCTCTTTGAGTGATCTGAGTTCAACACTGATTTCAAAATTGCCCACTCTTGAGTCCTGTGGACAAAACCACCATCCTATTTTGATATTAAGCCCAACAGGAAATACTAGCAAATAAAATTACCTGTCTCTCATTTACTACTAGTCTTCTTTTTTGAGAAGGCACAGAAGGTCAGCAGGCCATAGTGGATGCCCATTGCCACAGCAATTCACACTCTTAATTTGCCACAGAGAAAATATTCTCAAATGTGAATTAAACACAAATACTACCCTGCTATATTTAATAAAAATTCTGCTGCCCAACTTGTGATAGTGTAAGTCAAAATCACTCTCTCTCTCCATTGTCTGGGCGGCTCTGGTGCAGAATTAGAATTAATATGTTTCTTCTTTCCCAAACAATGAGAAAACCAATAGGCTATAAATTTCATTCTATGTCAAAACAGACTGCATCAAAACAAGGCAGGCATTCCTTTCTTTTCCTCCCCTCCTACTTAGAAAGACAAAACCCCAGATAATCCCATGTTCCACAGCTAGTGCATGCCAGAAGGCACACCAGAACCCATCTGTCTGACACAGCCCCATCACAGGAAAGGCTAATGCTTGCTTTCTGAGTGAACTAGAAGTAAAACAACCAGCCATGACCACATTCACAGCAATTAAAGCACAATCCATTTGCATGCAGTTCCTGGAGCTTGTGTGGTAATGCTGCCTAGCTGACTGCTTTTATCTTGGGTCTTGTGCTTGTCCAAGCAGAACTTTATTGTACATACAAACAAACAACCTGGAATCCACATTCTGCCCTCTGAGATAGGTGTAGTGCTCCAGGGATGAAGTGAGTACTGCCTGCCTGCTTCCAAAGTGAGTGGCAGGCCAAGTGCCCCTCTCCTTGACCAAGCTCATCCATGAAGGCAGTCTGGTCTTGTTGGAAAAGAAATGAAATTTAGCAAAATATTTAATTATAGTGAGTTGTGTGTGAACTGGTTTGTTAAAAAGTAGTTTTGCAGCCGTTGAAAGTGTGTGTTGAGTTTTGTGTGTTACCTAGCAGGTAGTCTTAGAGATTTAATAAATAATTAAACTAGTGCAAGAAAGTAAGAATGCTAACCTGTCTAGAGGCAGCATACAATGCTCTTAGAATAAGATAAGCAGAGGATTAATGATCTTGTTTGTGAACCAAAGAATGTATCACAAGGAGTCTGTGACCAGGCAAGGAGAACAGAGAACTGTTTCTTAGAGACTAGGCAAGGGGAACAAGAAACTGTTTCTTGGAGACTTTGTTGTGAATCGCATGTATAAGAAGGAAGCACCCATACGTGAATTTGGGGGCTTGGACTTTGAGACGTGAGTCCCCCAGTTCCCCGGGCCCTTAATAAAGCACCCACAAAACTTATCCGAGTTTTGTGTCATTTATCAATCAGGCAACAGTCTCTCCCAAGGCCACACTTAGAACCCAGCAGGAAAGGAGGCCTTGCCCACTGGAAGAGGACTAGGAATTCCAGTGCAGACTGGAAAACAGAGGTTATCTGAGTTGCTGTCTGTCGAGACTGGAGCATCTTCCATGCTACAGGAGCAGGATACAATTCAGAGAGGTGCCCTCCCCATGGTCCTGGATCTTCACCTAACCTTCCCACATCACCTTCCAAACACATTGCAACAGGACACCCCCTAAACAGGGCTAATAGAAGAACATGGCAGTGTCTGCAAGAGCAAGAGAAAAACTTTTTGAATTGCCAGGAATTGCAACTCATTCCCTGTCACATTAAACAGCACCACCAAGGAACTGGGTGCTTGTACACCCCATTGCAATAATTGTGCATCAGGACCAAATTTATTATTAATAATTCCTTTAATGACAATTTTTAGTAAAAAAATCCTTTCAGATCTTTTTTTCTCCAATAGACATTTTTCATTGCCATGACAAGCACGGGTTTGTGCAAGGGCAGCAAAGGCGGGATGCTTCAAGGGAGCCCTCAGCAGCAGGCAGGTAAACTCATGAGAGCTCCCTCAGAACTGTTCTGGTTAAAAATATTTGCAGTCCTCTCCCTGATGAGGAGCTGCTGGCCTACTCCTGGCTGTAATTTTGGGCAACTCAGTGTATCTCCACTGGGTGTCCCCATTGCTGTGGGTTTGAACATCTTTATATATGTTTTTTCAGATGAATTTCCTGGACAGTTCATTTGATTACAAATTAAAATAAAAGTCTAACTATCATAAGGAACTTAGCCTGAAAAATGAGGCATGTAACAGAAGGGCTGTGATAAGTAAGGGAATGTTTTCCTTAGTTAAAATTAGGAAAGAAAGAAAACATAGTGAATGCAAGCTGCTTCAAAGGGTTTATCGTTATGTACATTAAATTACACGCTTCCAGCTCTGGAACTGAAAGGACTGGTTCCAATATTACTTTACTTTTAGAGCTGAGGAAATATAAGCAGAAAAATGAAAAATTATATATTTTCTTAGTATCAAAATCTGGTTAAAGAAACAGCACTTAGAATGTTGCAAGGGATATCTTGTGATCTTTTCCAAGTTAGACAAAATGTGGCTGATTAATTTTTTTAAAATGATAAAAACCTCTCAGTCACAGTTTTCAGGAATGAAACAAAGCCACAAAGAGCTTATTCTTGGGCCCTGTCTTTATACCACAACATTTTGCCCATCAAATGCTCACACAATTCTATGCTGATCGATCGCTGCATTTCACTGTTGGTGCTGCTTCTCCTGGGAAAGCCCAGCCCGGTTAGAGCAGGTTTTCAAATGCAAATGTCTCTGCTGGAAATCCACCTGTTTATAGCCATGTGAACACTGAACACTTAGAAAATCTCCCTTTCCCTTGCATACACACGAACACCACAAAATTCACACTGACTACTCAATTAAATCACACCAAAAAAATTCTGCAAATAACATGAAGCCAAATAAAAACCGGTAGGAGTTCAAGAAATTTTGTATTACACCCCGAAACCCAGCTTTCCACTTGCTGCATTGTCACCCATGGGGGATGTAAGATCAGCTCTTGTACAGAGACCATTGCAGCACTGAGAACAGCCTGGATTACATAACTTGTAACCACAAAAACTAAGAAATTACAGAAATAAAGGGCTACATAATAATTTCTATTGCCTCATGCTGGAAACAGGGAGAGTATCTGGTATCCTCCCTTCCTACCTTTCACATTCATGTTTTCAAAAGAGTCAGGGATGAGAACATCACAACGGGATAAGTCTCGTCTCCTTAGGTGACCACAGCAAAACCAACAGTCATCAGAAAAAGTTCCAGGACATGACCAGGTAATTGTCAAATCCATATAACAGCTGGCAAAGCACAGAAATTATCTAGCCATCAACAGGAGAAATTAAAAGCAAAGGAACTAAAAGAAAATATGTTAAAAAGTTAAATCCAAATTATTTTAGCCTATGGATAAATTAGCAAATCCTCAGGTGTAAACTAAGGCTCTGATTTACTGCACACAAGCTGACTGCTGCTGAATACTTCTGCCTCGTGGTAAACCTGAGGTGGCTTCATGTTCCCTCCATGACAGGATGAGCTAAGGTACCCAATCTGCCCCAGGATAAATTCATATCCTTCAGCAGTTACCATGGGAGCAGGGGATGTGTTGTAAATACACAGCCTTGCTCATGGAACCCTCTGGGACTCTTGCACCCTTCCTGCTTGGAAGGGGCACTAACTAACAAGCCTTAAACCTAGCACAGCAAGGTGACTCATCCTCACAATTTTGAAACTGGTTCTTTTCCTGCAAGTTTATGTTTTAAAAAAAAACACTGACTTTTCTTTCTTCCTGGTGAGGATTGCTGATTCCATGAAATCCAACTGCTTTATAGGGAGGTATTGATTTCATAAGAAGTCAACAAGGAAATTATTAAAACATTTCAATTCAAACTTACTATTTTAGTTCATATTTATAATAGCAAGTCTGAAGTCTCTCTATAGCTCTACAAAAATGAAAAGTCTCTAAATCTGCCATAGACCAGCTCTTATACTATTCTATTATGCAAAAGCAGCAGTTATACCAGACCACTCTGTTAAGCCACCCATATTTTGAAGCCTTTAAAATGCCATTATCAATTTTCTTTTACAGCTCACATAAAGCAGGTGAGGTTCCTTCATGCAGCAACAGTCATAATTCAGCAGCACAATCTCTCCTAACTTTACTATCCAACTGCTCCGTAATGAGAACTGGGGAAATAACTCAGAGGGAATCATTCCACTGTAGACTAGTAAATTTTCTTTGTCTAACTTTGCTCATGTATTTTCTTGGAGTGAATTCCTCCTCCCTCCTTTAATTTGACTAAATATAGCTCATGCCTAAAGAAATAAAACCAAGTCATATTCTTGGCCTCAGGATGTTTCATAAACATTATAATGCATGCAATCTATGCTCAAGTGGTGTTACCTAGCTCTAGAGAGAAACACAGATTACTTCCCACTGTATTTTCAATTCCTTTTTAAAACCTGTCAGTTTTCCATATATGGGATCCTGCTACAAGTCCTTACTCCCTTAATCACCGCAGGGAGTAAATGGAAAAGGACAGCAAACTTAGAGAAGTACCAGGAGCTGAGAGAGAACTCCATCCTAAAGGCAGCTCCAGGCTCAAAGTGAGTCAGGGAACATCTCCAGTGAGCTGGCTACCCTGCACCCAGAGCAGACAGCAAACAGTCTTTGGGCATCTGGGAGTCCAGTATCTTCTCTTGCATGTGCATTGGCAGCTCAAGGAGGAAAACAAAGAGCTGATGCTGTTCCACCAGCAAGAAGACAGCAAGGCAACTTTAAGCCTTTCTCCAGTCCATGCAGACTCCTGTCCCCAGCCTGTCTGGCTCCAAGACAGTTCAAATTGCACCACCCTGGTTAATCCAGAGGCCAGAAACTTGTCCCGTCTGACACGGTCCCGCCACATAATTCTTGAGATAAATTTTAAAATTAGAAGAACAGATTTGCAGCCTGATCATTCCTCTGTATCTCTTCTAAGACACCTCCTCCTTCCAAATGCCAGCTAAAATCAGCAACAGAGGGGGCTGAGTAAGCAACCAGATAAATCCACCTGGACAGGGTGTTACAAGTTAGAAGCTGATACAGCACAGAGTGGGAGAAGCCCTAAGTACACTAACTACATTTGCTTGGTGTTGGCAAAACAGCCACTCATATCCTTCAAGAGCATATTTCTGTTTCCTCTGTTTCTGGGGAAAGCCAGGCATCAGTACATGGTCACTTTATTTGGGAATTTTATTTATTTATATGTGCAAGATGATGCTGAAAGAAGCAGTCCTGCTTGTCCCCTGCAAAAGCAGGGCCACCTGGATCATGCCTTCAGAGCAGTGATGTTGCTTAGCTATGCTTACACAATGCTTGGCAATTCTCTGCTACCTTGGTCTAAAAATAAAAGAAAAATCCAACAAAAAAACCGCCCCAGTAAATTTGCATCAGTGTGTGGCATGGGGGATGTTGGCACACAAACAGGATGACCACATCCCTCACAAAGCCAGACCTACATTATCCACAGTGCTCAGCAGTGTGAAAACTGGCTGCTCTAAGGGCTACGAACCTGACTCGGAGATCTCAGCTAAACTGCAGGCAGCGAGTCACAGATGTCAGCCTGCATAACTCAGAGAAATTGTGTATTTGAGGGCAAAGAAGGATTTTAACTCCATGACTTATGGGTGCAGGAATGTTAAAAAGGCCCCCAGTGAATTCCTGACCAGCATGACAGTGATGCAGCCAGACATTTAAATTGAATGCAGCTTATCCAATACTTACAGAAACAACGTAATTTATTGCATTGCCATTACCCCATGTATGGTGTGTATAATTTATTATATAAATGCATTTTCTCCAATACATTTTTAATGTTCAGTCTGGCTTTGTGAAAAAAAAGTAATCTGGCAATCTGTCACAAGTAAGATTTGATGCTGTTTTTCAGTACCATTTTGCAGACCAAACAGCTAGAATTAATTGAGAGAAACTAAGGGCAAACACAGAGTCCAATGCTGAAATGTAATAGCTATATTTTTCACTAGACCTAGTTAATATATTTCTAACTAGCTCAATAATAAATATAAGCATACATACAAAGATTTTAGCTATAATAAATCAATACAAAAGCTAAAGATGAAATTTATGCCTAAGTATCTCAAAGTAATACTGTTGTTGCAACTCATTATATGGATGAAAATTTTTTAAAAACAGAGTATTAAAAAAAAAACAAACTTTATTTAGACTCATTTGCCAGCCACATTAAACTGGATAATTAATGCTAAATTCAGTCTCAAGATTAGTTTCCTAAGCCACAAAGAACTGCACACATGGATTGGTAAAGGGAAAAATTAATTGGGATATAATCTGTGGGGCCCACTGCCAGTTAGTTTATAATTTTGTTTTCAAGTCAAGATGAACATGTTTTAAGAATATACAAGGAATTAGCAGAATCCAAGCTGTGATATATTTGCATTATGTTTAAAAAATGCTTTTCCTCCCTGTTTTTCTTTTTCAGTTCAGTTTTGCTGCCCCTTAT
Organism: Ammospiza caudacuta; assembly: GCF_027887145.1. NCBI lineage: Eukaryota > Metazoa > Chordata > Aves > Passeriformes > Passerellidae > Ammospiza > Ammospiza caudacuta. Next base: position 26,240,317 of record NC_080601.1, on the reverse strand, counting down.
CTCCTGCCTTGGGAACAGGAGCTGCCCCAGCCCTGGCACTCCAAAGAGGTGCAAATTCACTCAGTGCTGCTGCCTCCTGCAGACATGCAGCATAAGAGAAGATCCCTTAGGAAGAATTAAATCCCAGGAATACAATTAAACAATAGCTCCACTGCAGGGATTCAAATTGGGCTTTTAGAAACAAGGGGCCTAGATAAAAGGTTCCTTAAAAAAAATAGCAGGGAAACAACCAGATTACCAGTACTGTAAGGACTGCTTGACCTCTGAGGTTTGAAGACAGTTTCAGAAAGCAGAGAAGCGTGATGCAGTTTATTTTCTAAAAATTGCTCTGCAGGTTGAAAATACAAAAATGATTACTGCACAGCTCCAGGGTGTTAAGTCTGGAAAATAAACAGCCCACACAAAAGAGCCCAATCAATTTATGCAAACATAGACAAACTTATTTGATCATTTAATTCTTTGAACTGAAAGCCCAATGAAGAGCCTCCCACAACTTCCCAGGGTACATTACCAGCAGGGCAAGGTGATTCTTCACTTATCTGTGTTGTGCTTAGAGGCACCACTACTATTGGCAGTGGGATGATGGAAAATGTGTTCTCACTGTACTGCAGCTTCTACTGATGGAGTTACAAATACTGCTTTTCTTATCACAAAGTAGACTCCAGGCACCCAGATGCCTTCTGCCACAGTGCAGAGTGCAGCAATATAGAAAAAAAAATAATTTAAATGCTATTGTACAATAACCAATTTGGTTCTGAGCCTCTTCTACCCCCTGTTTTCCAAGACATTTCTTTCCATCCCTTACAGATCTGCATATCTGGCTTACTCCTTCTTCCTGCCCCATGCTACGTGTGTACACAATTTCCATGACTGCAAACTCTGGGAATTTCTCAGCAGGCTCCCAGCAAGTGACTCCAGTGCCCAGGGCACACTCCCACCCTCTGCAAGTGGTGGGCCCCCTGTCCTCTCCCTGACTCTGCACAGCCTGCTCCTCCAGCCACCCCCTCCCACACTTTCTCTCCTCCCCACAACTGCATTCAGCTCCTCCACTCTGTTCCCCTCAGGCTTCTGCAGCTCTTACAAACAGCAGGAGCAGGCACATTCATCGTGTTTGGTGTCCCCTCTGTATAAGCCCTGTCCAGGGCAGGTTGCATCTCTCACCTTGCTTTTGCAACAACACAGTTCTCACCCATCTGCAGATTTATCTGCATGGCTCCCTTCTCCAGAAAGGGGAAGCTGGAAGAAGGCATGGCAGCATGAAAGGATTTAGCTGGCATTGTTGAGTATGGCAGAAAAAGAAAATGAACACAGATGTGAGTTGCTCCTCCTCAGTCCCACAGAAGTTTGCTGCTCCAAGCTCTTGCTCCTCTACACCCATCACTCAGACCCATTGCCCTTGGGTACTGCAGGGTGCTTTCACCTCCCCCAGTCTTCCATTTACTTTCTCCATCCTCCTGTTCCAGCAACCATAAGGGAGCAGGAGTGATGTGCTTGCTCTAGGTCAGGCAAGAGACCCTTCCACCCCTGCCCAGTAGCACTGCTACCAGTTTTCTGCACCCTTCACCTGAAGGAGATGCATTTTGCAGCACCCCTTTAAAGGATAGTTACAATGGTAGTTACATTGTCAAAAGTTTCAAAAAGTGAATAGCCTCAGGATGGGGTGGAGCCCCAGGAGCCAGAAAGGATATTATACAGCAGGATCTTCTGTCAGATAAGGACTCAGCTCAAAACAGGTATTTAATACAGTTTATTTACACATCATGTGGTCCCACATGACCAGTCTGAAGAGATACTTACCTGTCATTTACAAACTTTATCCTGAGTTCTGGCACAGGAAAGCCAGAATGTTTTACAGTTACCTGAATGTTTCCCATCAAGGTGCAACTAGAACAAAGACTGGTGCCCACAGCATTTGGCAACCTTTAAATGTCCTCAGGGAACAGAAGGGAACAGAACTGCAGCAGGGAAAAACTTTTTTCCTTGTTGGACCTCCTGCATACCTGCACATGTGCAGGCCACTGAGAAGGGAGGATATTTAAATGGACCCATGAGCACCATTAGCTTGTACAGTCACTTGTGATCTTCCCCTAGATATGCATCTATAAGACACTTCTGTTGAAGAGCTTTCAAGGAGCTTGAAGGAATGCAAAAGCAGGATCTGCCTTTGAGGAACCCAAAGAAAGGGGAGATGGTCTGTGAGAAAACATTCACAAAGTTATCACATTATAACCCTTTCAGAAAAAGGTTCTAATTACTCAGGCATTAGTTCTGGGACTTGTAATAGACAAGAGGGCAGAGGTCTTCAAGAGAGCACTGTGTCATGTTTATCAGTGGTTGATTATTTTCCCTTAAATTTTCAGGAATTTAAAGCTTGCACAGGCCAAACTTTTGTTTTACTTTGGCAAAGCAGGAGGCCAAAGGGCAGGAAACAGAAAAACTCTGCATTCACACATACTTGCAAAAATAGTTACCACTGAGCTCTACCAACCCATTACGGCACTGCAAGAAAAACACACTTATTCCATTCCAAGGGTTGTATTTATGGTTCAAATGCAAAATGGACAGCCTGTTTATGGAGCATCATTTGAAACACCATCCCAAGTGTTCTGAGAACACTCCTTTAAGCCCCTAATTTTAAATCAAAAAGCACAAGAGTCCACTTCCCTCAGGTTCTGGGCTGCCCACAACCTCTGAATATTCTCTCCCAGTTTCTCTTTCCCACCAAGAACAAAACACTTCCCCTGCTGTGCCCATTTGCTGCCTCCTGGCTAAGCGGGCTGCTGCAAAGGATCTTTGGCTCTGAGGCTGTCAGAAGATGATCTGTAATGAGCTCTGCACACTGCCACTCTCACAGGCAGAGTGGGTTAGTCAGAAAGCACAGTTTGAGCACCACTTGCTGCACAGATCTTCAATAGAATGTGTAAGAAGGTGGATATGTAACAGTGAACCCAACTTCCAGCTCTGCAGTTCATCTGCAGTTACTCTACTCTGCAGTTTCATCTAGCATGGGCTTGGCAGCTGCCAGGGAAAACACAGTCCTTTTCAGAAGGCTACTCAGTACGTGTAACCTTCAAACTCTCCTCTGTGCATCCCAAACAATTGCACACAGGCAGTGAGAGAGGATGCTCTTGCAACTGCAGAACACTCCCTCTGTGTTGCTGCTTTCAGCTCCTCCATAGGAGGAGGCAATACTGTTCTGTGCAGAAGCTTTTAACTGCTAAAGCAGTTGCTTCCGTTTCCCAAGAAAGGCTGGGTGGGACAAAGACCTTGTATATGAGAGGCCAAAAGACCTCACACCAGCAGGAGGGGGAGTTTTCTGTCTTCCCTGTGCTGTTTCCTTTGTCCTGCATTCCTGCTTCAGTACAGGGGACAGAGCTTTTATCCAAGGCAGGGCTCACCAAGCGCAGCTTCTCCCCAGATTCCTTTATTCCAGCGTTAAGAGATATTCTTCCTCACAGAGCTTGCTGGTCTCAGCATGTGGGCTCCTCCTCACTCCCCTACAGTGGGGAGGCTCTGGGTAGGATGGAAAAAAAGGCTTCCTGCAGAGAGCTTGGCTCCCCTCCACTTTGGGCAGAAAACAGCCAGATCAGTCCTGATCTTGAACTGCAGCCGCTGTGGATAAACACCTGCTTGGGGCCAGCATCCAGGCGTCCCTGGGCATGGGGCCTGCTGGCTGTCCCTCTGCCACTTGGGCTGCTGCAGCAGCCCTGCACAGAGATGTGTCACACAGCTTCCTGCAGGTCTCTGTGCCAGCTTCTTCCCTCCCTCCCTCTCCCAATAGCAGCCCACCTGCAATATGAAAGCTAAAATAACTTGTGCATTTCTTAGTATAACCATGTATCAAAGTTACAAGCCTTGGTGCTCTGTCCATCCCCGACCCTTTGAGAGCAGCACCAGGGCAGATGGACTGATGTAAAACACAGAGAGAAGACAAATTCCCACCCGCTTTCCTTTTCCTTTTTTTAAAATAAAGTAACTGAATGAACTGTACTGAACAGCTGAAAAACAACAAGCCAAGTTCAGTTCCCAGGCAGGAACAGGACATGAGCTGACAGAATTAAAAGGGACAGCATCAGTTGAAATCTCGCCAACTCAAACTGGGCCTAAACCTACTTTATCTAAATTGCAGTAGCAGCTACAAACAAGCCTTCTCTTTCAGGAAGCACTGAGATCCCTCACTTACTGCCTGGAAATACTATGTAATCAGTAAAGCAGTCTAGGGGAAGACAGCTTTCCTTCTGTTTCAACAAAGTCTTTTATAAGCAACAAAGGCTTTCTGTGCCTTTGCTCCTGGCAAAGTCTCTCCGTGCCTTAGTGTGAACCTATCCTTTGGGGCTGGAGAAGGTCAGAGACCTGTTCCCAGCCAAGAACTAAAAGCTGGAGAGACAACAATGGCTTCCACAGCAAGACACAGGAAATAACCATGAATCCAGACAAACTGCAGAAAAGGAAAAAAGCCCAAACTGTGGGAGATTAGAGAGGTAGGGAAGAAAATACTTTAATTTATATTATATAACCAGCTTAATGACAATATAAGAAATAGACTTTTCATCCTCCAAGTAAAATGAGAGTGCAGGTGTCCTTGGAAACTCCTGGGGTTCCAGTCATGCTTTCCTACTCCCACACTTGAGACTGGGAGGAGCCTCATGCCCAGCCCTGCTTCAGAGCACCCGTGCTAATGAAGCAAAAGGCGATGTCACTCAGCAGTGGTGCTGGTCCCTTCCTCTCATGTTCCTGGGAAATCATCCTGCACTTCTCAAACCTGGCCAAAGGGCTGCAGGGGCTTTTCTATACTACAGCTGAATTAAATATATGGGGAAGAGATTCTCTAGTGTTGCCTAAGGTCCTAACAAGTCACAAAGGCCAGAAAGATGCTACTTGCTAAAACCATAACAAATAAGCAAAAATAATGGCCAGCTTATCCCATCAGTGGCTGATGAAGTGACAGTGCTCCAAGGCAAAAGGCAGGGCTGAGTCTGGCACTGGGGTGCCTCCACCATTGTAAAGGGGCAACACCTGCTGGAAACAGGAAGAGAAGTCAATTCAATGTAATCCCACAAAATCTAAGGCCATGCAACTCCATTTGTGCTGCCAGGAAGAACAGGCACACTACACATGTGGTGGCATTCACAGCTGTGTCCCTGCTCTATGCCCCCTCCCAGTTTACCACCCACACCTGACAGCACTCTGATGAAGAGAGGAAGGACAGGCCACCAGCTGGTGCTAGTTCACAGCCAGGGAAACCTCAGCCATGGCCAAGGCCACTGCAAAGCTACTTTCCAAGGACTGGCAAGCTTGTGCCTCTGCAGCCACCCACAAAAGAGAGCTGGGTAAAATCACAAGTGAGGATAAAAGCATTGGGCTCTGGAGGTCCCAAAAATTACAGTCATACAAACTGACTTAATATTAAGCTTTACAAGCCTGCAGAGAGGACCTGCATTACTTTAACTAAGGGAACTCAGATCTGCAACAGGGAGTAAAAAGCCCAAGTCTATCTGCAGCCAGCACTTCGCTGCAACGCATTTCACAACAATTTACAAGAGTTACATCTGGCGATTCTGTTGCCAACAACCTCAGCAATGCCATCCAGCTCCAGAGGAAGCCAGATACAGGTTAGGGACCAAAGCACGAGCTTGACAGCTGCCTGTCGTGCCCAGCTCATCAGCCAACCACTCTGCACGCCAGCAACCGGTTTGTTTTGTCAGCCAGCACATCATTTGGTACCACTTACAGCACGTACGTCCCAGCTGGAAGCTAGGGGATGTGACAAGGCTGGCTTAGATGGGGGAGGGATGGGAAGTACTGGGGAGGTGAGCTCAAAGGCAGCACTATGGGGAGAAGGGGATTTATTGCACCAGTGCAGGACACTGCACAAAAATGCAAAGGCCCGGGCTCAATCTGAGCTGCTGCTCACAGAACAGCTTGTTTTATGGGAAACATCTAAGAGGAATTAGGCTAAAACCCAACCAATTTCTCATGGACCGCTGAATAACTATCAGATGATGAGAGCTTTTGGCCATGACAAACTTGGGTTAAATTGGAACCAGTGACTTCATGTTTCCATACCCCTTTGCAGAATAAAGGCACGCAGCCCCTGCACACTTGGTTGAGTGTCCTGTTCACCTACAGCAATTTACTGTGCTACAATTTCAGCATTCACACTGCAGAACAGGTTCTGTTGAATTGAAATTGATGTTGATTTATACTTCTTTGTAGAGCTAAAAAACACAGTTAATCTCCATACAATTTTAATCTAAAATCCTGGAATACTAGAGAGGAGACAGGCCAGCTCTACACTGGAAACGGGTCAATATTATAAACAGATGATAGAAAAAAATATATATTTTCCAGAGCCATAGCAACCAGAAGAGAATAATAAATCGGCCTGGGGTTGGGAAGAAAAAGATAAGGGTACAGTCAGGGAAAAATGTGTATGAATTACTGGCACATTTTATTTGGCTTTAGTCATCCTCCTGGGAAGAAATAAACAGCTTTACAAACAAGCCAGAGAAGCTTCATTTGTATTCAAGGAAGCAAGGAGTTTGTTTTAGGTTTTGAGTTTGGTCGCTTGTTTTGGTTTTTTCCTTTTTACACACAGAAACTGGCCTGTGTCAAGAATGTTTGAAAACATGTTGGCAATCAAAGAGTCACTGAGACTACTCCTCTGAAGCTTTCTGGACCCCAGGAGATGTGAAGCCAAGGCCTGGGGGGTATGGCAGGACAGCAGGTGCCAAGGTACCTGCTGGCTCATGGCTGCAGGTCTGTGACCCCCATCAGATCCCCTAATCCCACTGAGCCTCACTTTCAATGTAAGAGTGATAGCTCATTCACACACTTGTTGGGACAACGTAAAAAGTCTCAGTAGTATCAAGGTAATGAACATTCATTACTTCCTATGTAACTTACTTTCTTGTGATTTATTGTTGATAAATCCATGCTGGAACATCCATTATTCTGTGGATGCTTTCTGGATGGTTTGTTTCTCTTAGCAGTTTATTAAGACCTGAAATCTGATTGACCACTTAGAAACGTTTTTTGGTGGGTTTTTTTGTTTTAGTTTGGGTTTTTTTTGTTTTGTTTTGTTTTGGGAGTTTGTTTTGGTTTTGATACAGGTTTTTTAATGGGATGTGAAGAACAGTATTTGCCAGTTTTCCAGTCTCCTGTGGTGCTACCTGTGTCCCCTAAACCAGCAGGGGCTCAGCCTGCTCATGCTGATATGTTCTGGGGTAAATGTCATCAAGCTCAGCCAACATGCAAGTTTCTAACTCATGGACATGCTCTTCATACTTTGGGCTCATTCCCCACCACAGCTTGTGCATTGTGGAGAATATAACCATGACATATGCCACATCATTATTTTCAGGCTTTCTGCATGATGAGTTTTCATGACCATTTCTCCAAACCCATACCTGACAGCTGCAGCTGTTTTCTTTCAGGCTAAAAACATGGAAGCAGCAAGAGTTCAATACACACATGTACTTGTTCCCATGCTACATCAATATATTGCCCTCATCACACATATCAGACAGACCCTTGAAAACAACATAAATTTATCCTAGAGAGAAAAAAAAAATGCAAACTTTAATTTCAGGAAAACACAAACCATAGTGTGGTGATTAAGGGTCTTAGTACTGTAGTACATGAAGAGTTAACAGTTGTTGTAAGCTCTGGATAAGCTTTCTGTAGGAAGAGCGTTTCTTCCTTTTCACTTGAATTGAAGTATAAATTTGTTCTACCATGAGATATTTGCAGTACACCCATGAACCACGACAAGCTAAGGTCACAGAATTGTACAAAGTTTCATTTTCAAGGTTTGAAGGTTTGGGGATTTTTTGAAACTAACAGAGTTGGAATTTGTGGTCATGGTCAAACAGTGAAAAAATTAAGAACAGATAAAGCCACAAATAAAACTCTTTGAGACTTGAAAGCTTGGTGTTGTTGAAGGAGGGTAAGTACTGCCCTTTAATCAAAAGCACCAAGCGCTTGTTACAGTGAACAGAGAAGCCAAGGCTGAAAGAGGTCTGAAATTCAATGCAGAAGATTGCTTTTCTAAAGCACTGCCACAGTGCAGGAGAGAGAGAAACAAAGGAATGCAACACTCATTTGCCTAGAAACATTTGTTAGAAAAATCCATCACTTGCAATGAGACATGCTTTGCAATTGCAATACACAGGAATAATATTTAGGACAGCAGTAGCTGCTAGGTGAATATTCAACTCAGTCGTCATCACCTGAAAATGCTCAGGCTCAGCAGGAGTATGACTACACCTTACTCTCCCCCAGCTTCAGCTGGACTCAGCAGCACACCTCTATGATAACTAAAAAGTTGGCTTTTATCAAGAGATAAGAATTTAGCTCTTAGTACAGCTTTCAGCATAAACAATTTTCTGACATGCGAAAGTGCTTGGAGCCCATCCAAAAAGTTTCTGCTGATTTTATTCTTTTTCTTGCTCCTTGTTCAGAGTGGATTCGTTAAGTTTTACTTCAGTTGTTTCAGTTCTTCAAATGTTTTTAAGGCTACTTTGGAGTATTAAAGATACACCATAGTTTTATTTTTTTTAAACAACTGAAGAGGACGACATTAAAGTACATACACCAGAGTTAAACAACACTTCCCAGAGTTTCATTTGACAAATGCTCTAAGCACTACAGTCAGAAAGAACTTGAGCAAAAAGAAACCTTTCATCATGTAAAACAATGCTGTCATGCCACAGCCTGCTTCATGCCCAATGGGCTTCAGAAGAACCAACCCTTCAAATACTTCACAGTTTTAAAGTTTCAACATCTGAATAGAGAAGTCCTGTAAAAAAAATGAGAAAAAACAATGGCAGAAGCTCACTTGGCTCTGCAGAGTGAGAATGTCAAACTGGGGAAATCTCTACCAGGCAGAAAAGAAAGTAACACTGCTGAGGACTGGGTGCCTGATTACCCAGGAGTGACATAAGGGAGAACTGCTCTGGACACTGCCATTCTGAGACAAGACAGCTCAAGGGAGTAGAATAAAATAAAGCAGGACACGTCAGATGTAGAAGTACTGGAGACTCTGCAGAGCAATGGAGTGAGAGATCTTTGACTAAATTAGAAAATTACTGCATCTAGCTGTGGTCAACTGGCATTGGCCTGAAAGATCAAGAAGAAACATAATAAAATAGGCCCCATTACAAGTCTTACTTTGAAATGCATAATCTTCTCAGGATTAATGTGATGTCTATTATTAACCAGATGATTTTAGCCTGAGAAAATTCTTTCTCAAAGAGATATGTGATAATCAAATTTGTACTAAAATAAAACTAGAATTTTTTCACTTGTTGCACAGCATACAGATTTGTTTTATACAAGGCAAGGAATGGTTGGTAACAGTCAGTGACAACACACAGCTGCTTGCTGAAGAGTATAAAGCAGCATGGAAAAAAAGGCCCCAAATCCAACACTTCTGTGATATTTTAAGGAGCCTTTGCAGGTCACTTGTCCAGCCTCCCTATTTGAAGTGGAGCCATCCCCAATGCTAGATCAGGACCAACTTAGCTTTGTTGAGCCATTCCTGAACCTTTCCAGGAATAGAGTTCCAGCACCACTCTTATAAACCATTCCCTGTCCTTTGCCACTCTCCTTGTGAGCAAGTTTTCCTTGAAGCTATTCCAGGGCCTCCCATATTGCAATTCAGAGCTGTAGCCCTTTGATGTACTACCTAGGGCTTGACCCCACAATCTTGTAACTACCCTCCCTACAGCTGTAGGCTCCAATTAGAACACCCTGCACATTCTCTTCTCAGGCTAAACTGGCCCTGCTCCCTCCAGCTTTCCTCACGGCTCACATGCCCTAGAACCCTGACCACCTTGAACACTCTCCAGTTTTTCAGTATCTCTTAAAGGCCAAAACCAGGACACAATATTTTAAGCAAGCCCTTCTCAGTGCCATGCCAAAGAGGTAATAACTTCCCTCTATCTGCTGCTCATGCTTTTCCTAAGGTAACCCAGCATGTGGTTTGCCCATTGTATGATAAGCATGGTATTGGCTCATACCCAATTACACAGTCAAAGAAAGAAGTCAATTTATGATTCATACACTGTTGTTTTTCATAAGGCAAATTGAAAACTAAACACCCAGAGGCTAGAATCCAGCAGCATGGATGAGTTTCAGTGTGCCTGTAAAGAGTCATGGTGGATATAAAGTAAAAAGCAGCATGGATAAGCAGAAGATAACACAGGAGGGTGGTTCATGCCAGATTGATAAGCATGGGCACAACCAGTCTTTTCATTCTAAGAACAGTTCTTTGGCTTTGAGGTTCAAAAAGATGGGACTACATTTTGGCAGAAACCAAACAAGGGAAGTCTCTGCCCTGATTGCCAACTTAATCACCAAGAAGTTTGCCCTTAAGTACCATTCCAAATCCCATTTCACTCTGCAGACCTCCTCTCACCAATGAAAACATAGTGACCAACAAGCAACTGCTGTGAGAACTGGCCTGAACTAGGAAATTTAAAATGTTTCAAATGGGATGCAGGATATTTAGTATATGTTAACACATAACACATACATTACTTTGTATCTAAGAGGGAGACTTTAGATTCAGATGTTTTCTTCAGATCCTGCAATCATTGCATAGAAAATGTGAGTATTAATTCATCCTTGATGGTCAGTAGCAAAAAGCTGCTGCGCAATACAATTTAGGCAGGATGGGAATTTCAAACAATGTAAAATATCATGACAGTCTCATAGATTTAGATGCTTAACAGTTGTAAAAATCAAGACACAAAAGTGAGACAAATTTTGGATGGTAACTGGGGAAGACAGCTACATAGCAAATGTTACAAAAAGACAAGCAATAATCTGGGCTGGCACTGAACTATGTCTACCAATATTTAGAAAAATACCCAAAAGATTGGCACTACCTCAGATTTGTCATAGAGGTTAGCAGAGCAATCTTGTTCTTACCCAGACCTTTTTCTTTTGAGACTCTGCCAGCTGACTGAAAATCATCAGCAGAATCAGAAGTTACTGAGCAATTTATTAACTAGTTCAGCAGGTACAAAATGCTACAAATTCAATAATCATTGATTTACAAGGTACTTTACCTGTAAAGGACCTCAAATTAACTTAAACATGTTCTTTAAATATTGTCATTCAGATCTTGTGATGCTGGAAAGTGCCTTTCAAGTACATTAGCCATCAGCCATTGCACAGGTTTTCATGTGCTGGCACTAAAAGTAACATTCAATCTGCTGATGTAAATGAAACTATGAAAGAACAGTGCAAGAAGATGGTTTGTAGGTACCCTGGTTCCCAGTTTTCTGGCAATTCTCCACCAGCAGTAATGATTCACAACTGCTAATTCCTTGGCCCTCCCAGCCCTTAGCATTCCTTACAATTTTTACATTTTCACATCTCAACAACACCATGTCCATATGCATTGCTACTGCTTGGCTGCAGGACCACGGGAAGGGATTTGCCTGTGATAGAGCTCCAATGTTTTTGGAAGCTCTGCTGAGAAGTGAGACCTTATCAGATGGCTGTTCCTCAGCCATTCAGGATAATCAAATGTGTTTTTCTTGCTGTGAGAAGATACTGGACGTGGCACTCAGTGCCATGCTTTAGTTAATGAGGAGGTGTTAGGTCATAGGTTGGACTTGATCTCAAAGGTCTTTTACAACCTAGTTCATTCTGTGATTCTGCAATTCTGTGAATCCAGCTATGCAGGAAAGAGTCACTGGGCAGACCTCCTATAGTTACTGACTGTTGTGTAACTTCAGCTTTTAGATACTCAGGATTTGCAGTAACCTAAACAACAATTGGTTTTGTCCCTGCAGGTCGGGCTGCAGGAAGGAACACACTCTTTTGGGTTCCCACACAAAGACAATTCCCAAAACCTGACTGGGTGGTGGTGAGACAAGTGTCACACCCTGTAACAGATGTGGCCTTTCAGAAGCAGAGCAGGAGGAAGCAAGGCCTGTATTGACCCCGTGGTACCTGACTGGAAGACGTATCTGGCCAAGCCTTGCATCAGCTCTGCAGGCCAGGTGGGCGGCGCCGACTCCCCCGTCTCCCTCTTCAGCCGGAACGTCAGCTCAAACCCAAAACCACTCGGTCCATCTGTTCCTGTAAACCTGGAGGGAATGAAAAATAAAAACTCATGACACACTTGTAACCAGAGCAGGATTGAAGATTGGGACCATGGAAAAAGGGGAAGCATTCTCCTCACAGAACCAGCCATCCAGGGAGTGGAATCTGGACCCTGTGTTCTGTAACCACATGTGCAGATCTACCTGACTGATACAGGACAGTGGCAGCCTCACAAATGCAAAGTTGTATCTTGGACAACCAGCATCCCTAAAGTATTTTATTAGTTTCACATATCAGTTAGTAAAGGAAAAAAATAAATATTTCTTAAAGGGAGAAATAAAAATGCTTCAAAGTGGATAATTTTCAAGAACTGATTCCAGGAAAAAAAAGCATAAACCAGAAACTGAAACACATTATGAATGGGTCAGTTCTAAGAAAGATCAAAGTTAACAAAAAGCCTTCGAGCTGATGTTTCACAGCTATAGTTTTTGGAAAGTAAGACGGCTCCCTATTGAAATTCCTCCTTTCAAGGCATGTTCTGAAACAACACAGCTTTACTTCTAATATGAAATGAGCTAGAGTTCAGTGGGCTTTTTTTTAACCTCTTGGATTTCTGCTTCCCAAAAATAACCGTTTAAAGAAGACCACACATGCTTTACATTGATCCATACGAAAATTACTGAATAACAGAAGTGTTTAGGTGAGTATCCATCAAATCTAAAGCAACACTTGTATTTAGGAGAACATTGCTGGTCACAACACACCAGTACTCACAAAGCAGTAAAGCTGACAGGCAACATTACTTAAATGGATTTGTTCATATGGCAGTGTGACTCTTAAACAGAGAATTACTATATAAGAAAAAAAAAAGGTAAGGAAACAAGCATTAAGCTACTTCCACGCTAAGATTTTTTTTTAAATCCTCAAAGATTCAAGACATACCTTCCAAAGAACACTCAGAAAATGCAGCAGCATACAATGCTTATATTTTCAAATTAACTGTTAAAACTTAGAAGAATTTTATTTGCATCTAAGAGATTTTTATTTAAAGACTTAAAATGTTTTTGAATAATTAATGGTCACAAGTTGGTGAAAATACAGGGAAAATTTAAAAACATGTAATTCACCTGCACTTTGCAGCTGTTCTGAGGTAACAGTCAATAAAGTAAAAATCTTTGATCTATTTAATTTTAGCTTGGTAATCTGGTTTTGAGGAAATTGTGACATATGTGGCTTTGAATACTCATGATTACTTTGGAAATACTTTATGCTTAATTTAGACAGGTCTTTCATAGAAAGAAATATTAATATTCAGAATGTAATTAGCATAGTAATTTTATTAGTATTTTTGCCAAAGGTTTTGCTTTTGTTATCCAATAGCCAAGTTATGCAGCTTGGCTTCTCTTACAGATATCCTTTTTACTGCAAGTGCTCACACTGGCCCTAGCTTCAAAATTGTGATAAGGATGCATCAGTCTGCTAGTAGAAAGGCAAGTAGCATGGGAAATTATTTTTCTCAATTAGAAAACGAAGATCTCCAGATACATGTGCCAATGGAAGACAGAACAAATGGCTTATCATCTCTCACAAGGACAGAGATACTCCTCAAGCGGAAACACTCGGTCCTCGTGGCAGTCTTCTCGTTTCGGAGTAGGTCTCAACTGCTTAAGCATTATCTTAGGAGGATGATAAGAAGCTGGACAAAAAACCCACCACACCTTGCAGGCTTGCAGATTTTCAAACTTGTGCTTCTTCCTGTAAGTTCCAAATCCCCCCCCCCCCCAATTTTCCAGAAAATTTCTAGAAAATCAATCACTGTCACCCAGCCAGACAATGAACAAGCTAAAAACCCTAAGAATATTTCCAGAACAGAAAGACCAGACCTCATTTCCCCCCCAAAAAAATGGGTGAAAGGGTAACAATACACAGATGGAAGAAATCTTGGTAAAGCCCATGGAAGCCATGAACTCTTCCACAGACCTCCCCACATTCTCTGCTACCTGTACCTGCACCAACCTGCTCCCTTTCCAGTGGAAAGCATTCCCAGCAGGTCAGCCTGACACAACTCCTGTGCCAGCTGCAGAGGCAACATGCTTTGACTACAGCCTTTGATCTACAGAAACTTGATTCTGGCACTATTTGGGGCTAGTTTCTCTGAGAGCTAGGGAAGTGAGGAATGAGATTATAGCTTTGGTGTAGGTTTTTCTGGTCATGGTTAGGTTGGCTGGGTACTTCTGTTGTTTTGTTTCTGTTTTTTCGGGTGGTTTGTTTGTTTTTGGGTTTTTTTAGTGGGTTTTTTTGGCTTTTGGGGGGGGGGGGCAGGGAAGGGTGGTAGTGGCTTAAATCTGACGGTAACCAATTCAAACTACAGCCAATTTAGAGCAAGGACTTTGGAGCTTAGTTCAGCATCTCAGCACCGAAGTGCTTTACAGGTAATTTATTCAGTCAAATTCTTGCAGCACAGCAGTCCAAAAGCCTCTCAGCCTTACAGTAAGATGATGGTCTGACATGGAACATGTGCAGGGAGAAAGGCTCAGAATTTTTTTATTTTGTATCCCTGCATGGCCCTGCTACATAGACTGAAAGCTGCAGTACAGCATTAAATTTCTGTACTAACAGATCTGAATATTTCACATAGTTTGTTTTATGTCTTGGTTCTGGTGAACCCTGGAGTTTTGAGTGAAAGTTTCTTCTAAACACTTCTAAAACACAAGGGGGAAGTGGGGGAGGGGAAACCCCTATTTCCCCCCAAAACTAAAGATGCTAAGTATAAAGAGTCTACATGGACTATATTGTGCCCACCACCACTTGGCTCCCTCCAACCTAAGGGTACATCACCTTTTTTAGCCAACCCAACTGCAAAGCAACTGGGTAAGTTTTCAGAAAAATAAACACTGATGGAAAAATTCTTGGCTTGCTGCATGCTCACTGGCACACATCAGATAGTTTAATATTATGACTACAGCAGTAATAGAGGCTCTGGTATCTGCCAAGTCAAATCCAACCCCATATTTAATATTAAAACCTTATTTTGTCAAAAGAACAAAAATAAACCTTTCAAAAGCCAAGGTCATACATTACATGCCATTCTTAGGTTAAAACTCCTGTTATCTGTTCAGCAAATCAGCTCAGCACAAACCACACTGCAGCACTGCGCATACGCTGGAGGAGCCTGCCTCGTTCCTTTAATGAGGTAAGAGTTTCACTGATCATGATATTTAGTTCCAGCAAAAGAATCCAAAGAAATAGAGGCCCCTTTATTTACAGAGCTGTGCAACCAGGCCCCCCCGAGCCCCCCACCACCCCACACTCTGCCAGGCCCTCTTCTGAAACCACACACAGAGAACTGAAAAGCTGCTCCCCTCTGCAGCAGAGTACCCAGGACGTTTTTCACATCAAATAACCCAGCTTAAGAGGATCAAAAGCCAAAGTAGCCCTTTGCTTTAAAAGCAGCTCTGAAAACCAGAGGCTTTTCAGTTTAAATCAAAGCTATATGCCAAAGCATTTTCATTATCACTTTTGCAAGGAAGAAGGGAAGGTTTGCTTCACTGCAGTGCAAATGGCAGTATTTCTGCAATTCTGCTTTTGAAAGCTACACAGCTCTGTACAAGGAGCAGAGTGTACTAGGTGTTTATTTTTTTGAGAGTTTAAGAGTATGTGCATATAAATATATTAGGTGAACCAATCCCTGGAAACGGGAGTTTACATAGGGAAATCACTATGATTATTTCAGCCTGAGAACAACAAGAAAGCCCTTTCAGGCTGTTTGGGGATAGTTAGGACTGCACTTTCAGAAGTCACAGCTGCACTTCCAACAGCTTCAGAGAGATAAACTGACTCTCTTCTGGGAAGCAAGGTCACAGCACTCTGGAATGACTTGTCTCAGACTCAGTTTTCAGCTGCCTCAACACTACTTTTGTGTAACCACTTAAGATGTCTTTTACTTAAACTTCTTAATTGCATCTTTCCACATCTTCTACACAAACAGTTACCTGTTCTGCTGCTGGTGAGCTATTCTGATACCATTTTGAAGGCTGCAGAAATACAGTATCATTACATTTCTAAATCTAACATCAGAAAGAGATGCTGGTATTTGTATCAGGACCAATTTTAACTGTGTTAAAATTGATTCCCATCCCACCCAACAAAAACTCCTCAGCAGAATAATTGCCAATCTGTAGCTTTCAGTACTCTAGATCAGCTTCTTGGGATCTTTTCAAAGTGTGAGGAGATGGTCAAACCAAGGTGACAGACAGGATCCACCACTCTGCCTGATGAGAACAAAGCCTGACACCAACAAGAAAAAGCACTTGGGAGTCCAATCCTAAACACTGTTTTAAGGCTGCAGAGCTAATACCTGTCACAAAAAGCATCAAGGTACCCAGCGACCAACCTCACAGGTCCTCCCTGAGAATTACTTAAATCACCTGAGACATGCATCACTTCCCTTTTACTGCCCCCCAAAAAGCAACACAAAGGGTGGTCTCCTGTCCACAACCAAAGGAGAAGACTTCAGCAGCCACTGAGCTAAACACTTCAGTCATAATCTTAAAGAAGATTATGCACAGTCAGTCTTCTGAATTCAAGCTCCAGGTGCATTGTGCAATTTCTACCCACCATAAGCAAATGACCCTCAGATTTCAGAGCTTAAGGGAAAAAGAAAAAAAAGGAAGAAAAAAAAAGGACCCTACCTAGTGCTTCCAGCATCTTGCCTAACAGGAAGCAGTTGTTTTTAGTGCAGCTGTCAAACAGTATAAAACTCTCATCTGAGAACCCCAATAGCATGCTGGGAGGTTCCTGTAAAGCAATTCCATTAGAAAATAGGCACAGCAACCCCTTTACATAAAAGGCTTAAAAAGTATCCAGAAGAGTAATTTCAGCCAAAACCTACCTGCTTACTCACATATTCTCCTGGATTGTCTCCTGACATTTAAAAAAGTATTAATTCACGTAAAAACATGTAAGAGAAGCAAGGGGTTGTTATCTGGATGTCAGATGGTTATCTCTTCAGAGTACTTAGCAGGAAATTCCATGAGCTCCTGCTACTCCAAACTTGCACACACAATCTTACTGGACTCCTTCGTAGCTTGATTTAAGAAAAAACTTCATGCATAAGCAGGACAAATATAAACATAAAATGAACACATGCTCAAAGATTTCTGTTCATGCAAAATTGCTTGGAAAGTGAGTGACACGGGGCTCAGAGATATCAGTCTGTAGCAGCTGCTGCTTAGAGCTTGCTCTTGCAGTACATCATATCAAATGTGTAAGCCATCAACCAAATGGAAAACTCTTCTAGAAAGTTAAATTGTTTTTAGAGATTTATTCCAACATCTAAATCCAAACAGATGCAGAGCACTCACTCTGAAGTTATTTGGAGGAGTTTCTCAGCTTTCTGAAAAACTCATGTAGATCCACTTAGAAAGCTTACACTGAGACAGAGCTGAATAAAAATTTGTGAATTGATTTGTGCTGGACAGTATGTAAACAGAATTGTGTTTCACTGAGCTACCATTCAATGAGGGAAAAGCTGTTATAGGGCAGAGGGGGAAGAGGAGACAAGGTACAGTCTCACTCACATATACACAACACTGATTTCACAGATTTTACTATTCAGCTTCTTTAAAACTCAGCCAGTTACAATCTTGGCCCTGAAACCTGGAGACTCACAGTTTAGATTTCGTTTTTACACAATTGTCTCTGTAAATAACAAATGTTGATACAACAGATAAATTGTTTTTTCCTCTAAACGTACAGAGTCAAGTCAACCTTATTCATAATTCTGCAGGCACAACTGTTTTATATAGTGTCACTAGATAGCGATCAAACTCTGGAATCAGACCTAGGGATTTGATCCAGGGAACTCAGCCCTCTGAGAAAGCAACTGGAAACTTTTGGAGGTCCCTTCCAATCCAAGTGATCTACAAATCATCGTGGCCAAGAACACAGGTATGAACTTCTCCTACTTATACTCTGTACGCAGAACTGCACTTGCAGAATCCATAGCTAATAATTCACAAACACTTGAGTTAAACTAATTTTGACAGAAGTGGTTCCTAAACTCAGCTCCTGTCCAATCACCTAGGAAACTGCTCCTAAACTATGCTATCTCCAACCTTGTATGTTAAAGTAAGCCACCATTAGTTTTCTGGTCACCTAAATGTGCTGGGCTGCAAGTTAAGGCAATCTGGGGGTTGTTTCTTTGAGGCTCTGCTGTCCATGCCATGAAAGTGGTACCATCTGGAAGGAGAACAAGATCATGCTTAGCTGCTGGAGGTTAATCCCTTTGAGCTCTAGAGGCTTGGAAGCATTATTGTCTCATTCTGGAGAGTGCCAACATACAATCACACCTGTAGGGATAGTGCTTGCAGATCAAGGGCAAAAGGCTGCAAAGGCTCTATCAGTGCCAAAGAGATGTATCTGCCTCATTATTAACAGGAAACTTCAGAATACTCTGAAAGTGCTCAAACAGCATCCAGGTAACCTAAGTTTGAACCTCCGATCTGCTACAAACTTCTCATCCTCAACAAGTTACTTAGGGATTTGATTCTCAGATGTAAATAATGATAGTTCCCTGCTTCAAAAAGTAATGTGACACACTCATCATATAGGAAATGCTTATTATGCTCCATCTATCAAGGTCACAAAAGCTGGGAAATTAACTCCACATTCTGCACAGCATGGACAAATACAGAACATGGGAAATGACTAAAACGACCAAATGTGAAACAGGAGGTTGCATGGGATATGTCACTCCCTACTCCAGCAAAAGATGTTCATATGAGGGCAGTTTACACTTTATTTTCTCTATTTTATGGTGCCTGGATGTAGCTATACCAGTAAGTGATGATTTATTCTCGCATTACAGTTATAGCTAAACTGACAAGACCAAACCAGTTCCTCTTCATGATTTCCAAAGCAACTTATTAAAAATAAATAAATCTTTGTGCAATCAAGTAACTAGACTACTGACATGTGTTTCAGCTCAAGGGCTCACACATTTCCCCACAGAGCTATTCTGGCTTTCCACTTCATGGCCAGCAGAATCAGTCCCAGCCCAGGTGAGATGTTGAGAGCAGATTCTGAACCATCACAACCAGCACCACAAGTGAGGCTACGCTTCCTGACAAAGAAAGTGCAAACAGTTTCACTGCAAAAGCCTGGGAAGTTGCAGCAGACTCGCATCATCTTAATGCCCACTGAAAGGATCTGGAAAGAAAAACTAGGAGTACAATAAGGATTTACTATTGCATTCACAGAACAAGAGTAAAGGCACTAATGAAAAAAAAAAACTTATCAAGATCTGTAACATTTTACTTAAGCTGCCTATTTATGCTGCACTTCAGAACTACTCATACTTTGTTTCTACAAGGCCCAGAAGAACAGAGCTCTCATTTGGCCTGAGCTGGAGGTGATTCTGCCAGCAAAGCACACAGTCACTGCACGACACAGTGCATTAGACAAGACAAACTTCCATCTGCACATGGATCCCACTTCCTATTGGATCTGAATCCTCAGCTCTGACAGACAGAGAATGGCAATACATCTCCACAACTTCACCTAAAGGCTCAGCTGCAACCTCACCAGGCAAGAGAACATGAGCAGAGGGCTAGTTGGAGCCAGCGTGGCTGGGAAGAGCAGCATTGTTGTGTTTGGTGAGCAGCCGGGAACAGGGCACCAGCTCTCCTTGCAGTGTCTGCTGGCTCCCTCCTAGCTGCTACTGTGGAAAGTTCTGCAGCTGCCGGAGGAACCCATTCGCATAACAAAAGTGCCTTTCAAAAGCAGTAGGGAGGGTGGAAAGAAAATGAAAAAGCCCTCAAAGCCACTGACAGCTACAGTTAGTATTTTTCAGCATTGCCTAAAGGTCTCAGGCAAGGATCAGGACTCCAATACCTTACGTAGAATATAAACACTGGTGTCTCCCATTACTTTCCTGCTGGCTTAAGAAATATCATGCAAGAAGGAAACTTCAGCATATCCTTGAGCACACTTTTAGAACTCTCATACAATTAAGTTCTCAGCTGTGCAATAAATTAACTTGGGGCATAAAAGGTATTCAGGAGCTTTTATGAGCCTGAGATCCAAAAGCCTGCAAACAGGTTGTAGGCACCCATGGCTGGTTGGCAAAATGCTCAATGAGAACCAGCAAGGTGTACCTGCAGCCCAGGAAGTCAACTGTATCTGGGGCTGCACCACCAGAGGTGTGGCCAGGAGGTTGAGCGAAGTGGTTCTGCTCTTCTACTCTGCTCTTGTGAGATCCCACCTGGACTGCTGCATCCAGCTCTGGGACTCCCATCCTAAAAATAACATGGATCTGTTGCAGCAAGTCCTGAGGATGGCCATGAAGATGCTCAGAGGACTGGGGACAGGCCGAGAGAGTTGGGCCTGTTCAGCTTGAAAAAGACAAGGCTCCAGGGAGACCTCAGAGCACCTTCCAGTCTCAAAAGGGCTGGAGAGCTGGAGAAAGACTTTTGACAATGGCACGAAGTGACAGGACAAGGGTGAATGCTTTTAAACTGATAGAGAGTAGGTTTAGATTAGATATTAGGAAGAAATTCTTTACTGTGAGGGTGGTGAGGCACTGGCACAGGGCTGTCCAGCAGAGCTGTGGGTGCCCATTCCTTGAAGAGTTCCAGGCCAGGCTGGATGGGGCTTTGAGGAAGCTGGGCTAGCAGGGATTGAAGCTAGAAGATCTTTATGGTCCCTTGCAACCTAAACCCACCTATGTCTCTCCAATCCTGATGGATCTCGAATTCAATCCCTGATCTTTCACTTCATCAGCTATAGAAACCCACACAATTCTGCCTTCCTTGGTGAGCTGTTACATAGCCTCTTTTCATTGCAAAGGGTGCATTTAAAAATATACTGATGAGCACCATGAGAGATCTTAATCAATTAAGCAGGCAGCGAAAGGTCCTTGGAGCTTGAGCTGTAATTCCAGGGAACAGAAAGCACTGGACTGCTGGTGAAAGACTCCCAAAAGGGAAACATGAGACATCTGCAATGAAAAGTCTACTACAGATTTTTTTTTAATCTGCCTTTAAGTGTTAAGCTTCTCCTGCAAGACTATCTTTCCTTTGAAGCACTTCAAACTTCTAGGGCTTGTGAATATTACATAAACTCTATTTGTTGTAAGATAATGTCCAAAAGGATAAAATAAATCTTTGCCTCTTAAAAATCAAACAAAGGAGTAAAGAAAGTGTCCTTACCTCTCCACCCCTTCAGTGGCTCCAGGCTTACCCCTAAGAATTTTAATAGTGGCAAAATAGTTTTGCTTCTTGGTCAAACCACTTCACTTATGGAAACTGCAAAACAGCTCAGCTTGTCTTTCAATCAGAAGCAAAGTTGGGAGAGACATGTCAACTTACAGCATATTTCAGTATTGCCTACATTTGAGTGCAGCAAGCAGGAACACTCTCTTTGTGTTCCTGACCACTTTTGGAGGAATAACCTGCCCAGTAAAAAACACAGAGATCAGCATATAGCTCATCACAACCATTCTGTTAGAGAAAATCCCCCATTTATCTCTGAACACTAAATACTTTGCTTTTCTGCTTAATGTTACTCTTCTGGGTAAAAAAGGAATTCAAGGCCCAGAGAGATATTATTTTTGCATAATAAGGTTATACATATGGATTCAACTTAGCTAGGAAATGTCAACTTAAGACTTGTCTTCATGAGGAAATTTACTGTAACTAGTCTACCAGTATAATTATATTGCTGTAGTTCTACTGGTAAAATTCCCCTGTTGAGCCTTATTCATAACAACATCTGCCTTTATGGTTTATTTTTGTCGACTATGCCAAAAAAGGCCCCTGCTCCAGAAAGGCCACAACAATTTACAGGGAGGAGGGGAAGGAGTGGTGCCAGTGTAACTGGAACAGTAGAAAGAATAACAGTATAGAAATGGCATTATTTCTTTATACAATGAATTATTTGATCAAAAAAAAAAAAAAAAGAGTGAAATACTGTAAAAAAAGTATACTGCACATCAGACCTCATGGCAGGTGAGGTATGTGCCAGTTTCGTGCTTCATTTCATAGCTTTGGTAAAGGCCCCCAAGACAGACACTGCTCTGCATCAGCCCCTCCCAGTGCATCCTTTTGTTCTCGCCTCCTCCCAAAGTGCTGCAGTGCATTTTCCCAGGAGTACTCTTTTCCCCCCATTCCTTTATAGAAGCAATGCCTTGCCACCCAGCAACTGCCCAGGGCCCCTTTGACTGACCCTCCAAAACAAATGGGCATTTAAGACCAGTCCCTCTGGTTTACAGTTTGCATCTCAGGGACCAGGGATAGCTGGAAAGCAAAGAGTACTTTTTGCAAAAAGGATTTTAAAACAATAGCCCTTCGCTTCGGCAGTACAAGAATGCTGAGCTAGACAAAACAATGAGCCATCTGTGCACTCTTCCCTCCTTCCCTTGTCTGTATCCTCTGAGCTTAAATCAGAGCTCCCCAAGAATGGCCGAGTCCCCCTTCACCTCCGCCCACCCTGTTTACATCCTGAAAAAAACAGTTTTCTGGCCTATTTTTTTCCTTTTGTTCTTAAGAGCCCTTGCAAAATCTTCCTTTAAACCTCAGCCCTTTGTCAGGTGGTATCCCATCTACCCAGCTTTGTCAAGTGATGAAAAAATGCCTCCCACCAGTGATCCGTTCCTTGTTTACCATCCCTAGAGGCAGAGTGGCACTCAGGAGCCCTACTCACCCCTTTGTCCCAGGAAGGCAATACCATCTGAATGGGAGACCACCAAGATTTGCAGCCCTCTTTTGTTAGCCTGGTGTCACTGCCTATTGGGCCTTGATTCAAAACTGAGATGACAGTAGAGAGGCAGCTGAGTTAGGTCATCACCACGGAGCATAGAAGAGAGAAACACCAATAGCTCAAATTCCATATAAAATTGGTAACTTTATTATCAGTGGTAATTTGTTGTTACCAATTATAGTCAAAGACTCATCAAGAAACATGCACTATTCTAGTACTAGTCAAGAAGGCATGTTCCTAACACTAAAAATGCATTGAGGAAAAAACAAAGGGGATTAGGTATGAATAAGAGCCTTCAGATCTATTTCTTCAAACCTTTATTTTGTTAGTATCTCTATTCCAGGCAGCAAATGGATTAAAAAATGTCAATGAATGTCAATGATCCCACAGCTGGAATGGCTGCACCGCTTAAAAATACTTCACCCTTCACGTTGCACTGAAAAAAAAGCTGTTTTTTAATTCTTGATTTTAAAAACATCATAAACAGATCTTTATCACATAAAGCAACCTTTCACTAGAAGACCCAGTTTTGATCACCAGTTGCTTCTCTTCCCAGCAGGCTGAACTTGCTGGGAGAGCAGAGCCTGCAAACTCTCCCACATCTCCACTCATTGGAGATCAGAGTAAGGAAGCCATGTCTCAGATCAACTCTCCTCCAATGTGCCAAGATCATAAATGTGGAAGTTCTGTTGGCAAAAAAACCACCATAAAATCATCCACTTTGAGCACTATGCCCCTTCCCTGCAAGGCAGCAAGAGGCTCATCCTAACAGGATGCAGCAGTGGAGCACATACCCACAATCGAACAGGAAGCAGTGTTTGCCTTCAATGCTCAGCACTAAACCTTCTTCCAATCTTTCCCTTTTTTTTTTTTATTGAAAACAGTCTTTCTTGTAAATTCAACTACTGTGCTGCAAACGTTAAATGAATTTCCTTCAATGCTTCAAAAAAACATTCCAAATCTAGCACAGTTCAAGAGTGGTCTCGTCCCACAGCCCCTGCATGTAAACACAGATAGACCGCAGCCCAAAGCAGGCTGCTCTCTGTAGGTGGCCCACATCTTCCATTTCATTAAGGGTACTAACTACCTCCAGCAAGTGACATTTGGAAGCCAAGTGCACTCTGCCTTGGAGGAGGAAAATCAGATTTCCCTGCAGTGACCATAGCTTCAGGGGAGGTCTGCCTCCAGCAGTGAAACACAAGCCTTAGAGGGTTCTGGTGCATGGCAGCCACTGGAGGGACACCCACAGTGGGACATAAATAGGCATGATGGTTTAACTTGGTTTTTTGTAATGTTTTTGTCTGGGAAATAGAGAATTGAACCCTACGTGATCACACTTGTGCATATGTTTCATTAAAATGTCTTAACTCATTGGTCAAAATCAATCCAGTCTTTCAGAGCAAGAGTTGTCCCAAAAATGTCACATTTCTGCAAAGTATGCAAAAACAAATAGCCTGACAGAAGCGAACCATCTACAGGTATTCCCAGTAAGCAAGTTTAAGTAGAACCACACTTGTATTTCCAAAGAATCCACAGAGGTGAGACTTGTTAAAAGTACCTTAATTTTAAGAAAAGCTCATTCTAACTCATATCTTTATAGGTATGAAAAGAATCTAATCACAAAAAAAATCAATTAAAAGAGATTTTATTGTGCTGTGCATCTAAACGACTCTTTCCTACTCTGACAGATTCTCAAATAAACTACCATTGAAAGAAAACACTTTTTTTTTTGTTACAGAACTCCCTAATTCTATGGCCTCTCCCTTTGCACTCTGCCGTGAACCTTCCTCTCTCCCCTCTGCCTCAGACAGAAGGCCAAATGAAAAAATAAGCATTACATTTGGGGTCAGCCTTTGATAGGCAAACAAGACCTGGGAAGAAAAAGGAAGTCCAGAGTATGGTGCCCACCTTGGACCCTCTCTCCTCCAAATCCTACCTCTTGTACTGCTTTCCTAAACTGATGCTCACTGATATCCTCTTCCATGTAATTCTCTTCAGCTGGGGCAGATGCTTCACCTCCAGCAACCTCTCAAGGTAGACATGCTGAACTTTACAAATCTTACCTGAAATATGGATCTGCCATCTCTCTCTAATTTACCATCTTCCAAAAGGCCCTCTGTTTTATCATGAAAACAAAGAGGGGCAGAGTCACTCGCTACCATTTTAAAAGCATTCAGTTACCTTGGAGCTTGGTGTAATATTTCAGCAGTGCTTTAGGCATGTGGTTTATAAAGCACTTAGGGACCCATTAAATAGCAAAATTTAAGGCTAAAGGCTGGCAAGCTGAGGGCAGTGAGCTTTTAAATTTATGAAAGGCTACAGAACTAAGAGGCCACTAAAGTGATAGCTGTCAGCACCACTCCATCCTACATTCATGCAGGTTCAAAGGAGAAGCCAGCATGCACTCAAAAGAAAGAGAGGACTCATTCCAACTTCCAGGCTATTTTCTAAATACTCTTTTCATCTCCTTTTATACTCAGAAAAAGCCTTCCAGAAAACATCCACCCCTCTGCAAGCCTTGTATTGGTTACCTGATCCACTTTTGCGCTCCTTTTTCTTCCTCCCAACTCTAACAAGCATCCTTGCCCTTTTACAAGTTAAGGTCATTCAGAGGATCTATACAAGCAAGCAGAACACAAGCTGGACTGAAGATCTTGAAAGGCTCCTGCTTACCCTCACCTTTAATAGGGAGGCACCACCCACAGAGACAACACATTATCCCGGCATGCACTGCTCCCTCCTGATCCAAATGGAAAGCAGCACAAATCAAAAGGACCACAGCAAGTTGGAACCTGTTGTCTCAGCGGGTGGTACCCTGCATCTGTAATAGAGATGAAGGCAGCTGTAATCTCTCTGGTTTTATGCAAATGGGATGCTGCACTTCGGCTCCTGGCTAGGGGCCAGGAAAAAAACAAAACCAAAAAACCCCAAACCCCACCACCCTTGTCAGTATGAAGCTGATATAGTAAACATCAAAACACAGTTGGCATGTCATTTTGTGGGATGTGGGAAGACCACAAATAAAAATCTTATCTCAATCTATCCATAATTTAAGCCTTACTTTCTATTTCAGCTCTGAATTACAACCCTGCAATTTTAATACAAATAAGACTATTCAAGGTGTTCAGGAATTCTATTGCATCATGGTTTTCACTTTCCATGCACTTTAAAGTGTTCAGAAAATGAATGAGCACTCAAACTACAGAACAGTTAAGTGAAGATTCAAACCTTGGCCTTAGAACAAACTGAAATCAGAAGCCAGTATGGCAAAAACATTTTCCTTCTTAGTCCCTGGACAGCCCTGCAAACCTGTGCCAGCACAATCTGGGGCTGGCAAACACTGTGGCACCATTGTTATCTGGTCCAACCTTCCTGCTCATGCAGGGTAATCCCAGAGCACATGGCACAGGATTGTGTCCAGATGGCTCTTTAGTATCTCCACAGCCTCTCTGGACAATCAGTTCCAGTGCATGGTCACCCACACAGTAATTAGGTTCTTCCTCATGTGCAGGTGGAATTTCCTATGCATCAGGTTCTGCCCATTGCCTCCTGGGTCAGAGACTCCTGAGGGAGTCAGCGGAAGCTGGCATTGTCACTGATGGAGTCTGAGTCCAGCTACACCTGCTGATGCTGCCTTCCTTGTGCACCTGTTCTCCACCAAGGAAGAAGTCACCATAATGATTGTAAACTGCAGGAATGATCTGTCCCTTGACCTCACTGATGGCCTGGCATCAGAGCACAAACTGCCAGCTGAGGCACTGGCTTTGTGCAGACACACAGGGACATGCTCCTTGCTGCTGGCATTGCTGTGGGCAGCTGCTGCCAGCAAGGGGTGGAGAAGAGTGCAGGACTCAGCATCTCCTCTCCCACAACTGCACTGGCCACATGCCTCCTGCCAGCAGGCTGCACACACTCACCACTGCAGTGCAGAATCTCTTCAGAATGCAAGAACAGTCAGAAATAAAAGGCCCTACTTTAACCCTGCTGAATAGATTCAAGAAGTCACACGTTTGTTTTGATTAGAAAGAAGATAGAAAAAGCTAAAAATTGAGTATAACTTGCAAAAACATACTGGAAGGATTTCTGCTGCCACTCAAGTTGTGCAACATGCTCAGCTGGAGAGACTTATTTCCATGCAAGCAGCTTGGCATGAAATCCCACTGAAAGGCCTGTGGTTCCCTAATGCTGTCATGACATCATGATTTAGGATTTTTAGAGCTATCAGCTCAGTACAGCTGGTGTCATGGTTGCCATTATACCATGAAACACTGAGGGGTTTTAAATGAAAAAGGTTTCCTTGCTTTAAATTCTTAAGATTTCTTCCATCTTATTCTACAGATTCTTAAAACCAGACTGGTTCTGTAAGCAGAGTACAGCTGATACGTAAGCAGAGCAGGAAACAGTGCTGCTTTAACTGAAAATAAATCTGTCAACAAGGAGGCACAGGGAGACCTCTACTTCAGACTTTTCAGGTTCTTATTAAAAAATATAAATTAAAGTCAACATTTTCACATTATTTGCTACATCTGTTTGCTATTCCATTATAAATAAAAATACGGGGCCTCCAATTCAGTGTTAGTCCACTCAAAAAAATCAAAAAGTCCTTTTCATTTAATACTGCATTATAATTGTTCTAAACTTACTGTATTACCATGAGAGGTCCACAAAAAGTAAGCTACATGTTACCCAAACTGGGCAATTAACAAGACCTTTGGCAGTGTTCTGTCTTTTCCTTTCTAAAATATGAAGGACAGCAAGGCTATGGAAACACATCCTTGATGTAAGAATCCTGCTGACTGTCCCAAGCAGATCCAGCTCTGCACTCTTTGTAGACAGCTTGGAAACAACAAAAAAAAAAAACAAAAAAACCCAAAAAAAAAAAAAAAAAAAAAAAAAAAAAAAAAAAAAAAAAAAAAAAAACACCCCAAACAAACTCTTTCCTGTCTCCAGAGGGCAGGGCAATTGAACAGTGCCACCCTGGTTTTAAAGGAAATATACCAAAGATTTAAACAGCTGCCCTGCAACCCCATGCTCCTGCCAACCATTCGACAGCACACTTTACCTGGGACAGCAGAATCCCAAAGCCCTTCAAGCAAAAGAGAGACATATTTTCTTAAACAAAGCTTTATTAAATTCCCTGTCAGAGAACAAGAACCTCCTGAGTGCATAGGAAAATCCACTACATTCCTACAGTGTGCACCCAGGGCCGGGCTGGTGACGTGCAATTCCCACAGCCATCAAATTTCCAGAGCAGTTTTAACAAACAAGAATTGCTCTTGGGAATGAGAACTGCTGATGAGGGCTCAGCTCATTTGAAAATCTTCTCTCAGTAGTCTACAGTGCTCACATACCAGCTGGTAACTTCAGGTTCAGTGTTTAGGAGATGAGTAGGTCTTGACAGCTCTACCACATGCACAATTGGGACACAAGGTAGACCCAACCTACTGGACAATACTATCAATATTAAATACTATTAAGCTTTGTAGCTCCAAGAATGAGGCCAAATTAAAGGTGACAGACTGCAGACAGCTGAACACCTCAGGGCAAGTGACACAAGGACAGTGCTGTGGAGCTGGGGATGCTATTCCAGCCAGAAGGGAACACACACCTGATCTATGAACAAAAGTACCATGTAAATATCTACATGTTCACACTAAGATCTCTTGGGAGGGAAGGAAGCCTGAAACTTCATTTCTTTCACTTGCCCTACTTTTCCTCCCAAACTGGGGTTTGTTGTTAATTGTTGCTTAAATGTCCCAGGCAGATCTCTTTGACATTAGGGTCCTGTATAAACTCCAGACTTGTTTTCTGAAAAATAGTTCTGTAATCACAAATACAAGGAGGAAAAAAACAGAAGAAACTGCCTTGAGGAATGGGTAAAGTTAAAGAAACTGCCCAACTGCTGCTGTTGCAAGAGAAACTTTGATGGAAAAAAAACTGGTGGCTGAATCTTAACCAAGACAAACAAAAGGAGAAAAGCTTGTGTGAACAAACTGGAGCCTTTGCTGCACCATTCATCAAGGACATTTATCCTGTAACTATAACACAGTGCAAAGATAATTTCAGTAAACAGTGACAGCAGAAACATTGTGCCATTTCTGGCTGGTTAAAAGACCATGCTCACAGCCCCAAAATCATGACGGCCTGGCTACTGCTACTCACTTCAACTGGAGTTAAGGAGTAGGGTCAGCTAATGAAAGAATAGGGTTAGCTCATGCTGCCTGCTTGGTCTAATGCAAAGTCCCTGCTAGAAACTATTCATACCAGCAACCTAAGAAAATAATTTAATTACTGGAGAAAAGACAGTCAAACAATTAGAGTTTTTGGCTTCTGTTACACAAATTGGCACTTTATACAGCAGCCACTGGAGTGGCAGTCTGCTGACAGTAACACTGCTGTGCCAGCAACAGCAAAAATCCCCTTACAGCAGTTTTCCAGAGGAAGGCATTTAACATGCACAGGGAGACGTCAGGATTTAAGTGTACAACCATAACAGATTACAGAGTGTGAAAAACACAACAAGACAGACAGTTAAAAGAAAATTTCCCAACAAGTTAAAAGAAATTTAAACAAAAACCCACTTAACACTGAAAGGAAATATACTGCATTCAAGGCCTGCAGAGGGGAACACAGAATGTCTTCTACATGCAAGCACAGGCATATGTCATTGTTTTTGAGACCAGGGCTGGGGTGTTCTCAACAGAAAACCAGCTGTTCAAATAATATGAGCAGCAGGACAGGGTTTTACCTACACACCCCCAAAATGCAACACAATACTCAACACACAGCTACCGAACCTAAATGACACTTACTCATGTACTCTGTTGTCTCCATACAAGTCACTTAACCCAAAGCTGACGTAGTGCCAGTGCTCAGGAACGTTCAGTGCTGGGTTTCCCAGGTTTCTGTACATGCTAACATAGTCCAGAGGGTCAGGTCCTCCCAGCCTGCATGAAAAACAGAAATATTCGTACGTAAGTTAGTTCACTCAAGACAAAGGGTAAGTCTCCCCAGGTGCTAGAAGAGGTTGTACAAAGACCTGGTTTAAAACAAAATTTAGAACTTTCAAATTACCTCTAAAAAACAAAAAAAAAAAAAAATCATGAGGAAGGTTAGGTTAAGTCCAGAAAGCTTTGAGCACAGGAAGACAAAGTACACGTGTGCAACATGCTAAAAATGTTTTTAATGTTAAAGCATAAAAACCTCTGGAAAATCATATTAAAGCTTCCACAAAACACAAAGAAAATTGGAAAACTGTACTAGTAAAAGAGCAATGGCTGTATCTGCATTGCAAATTCTTAATTCAGTCCAGAGGCACATACCTCAAAAAAAGTGATGCTATTCCAAGCAGACTTTGAAATTACTAAGTTTTGAGGAGAGTAATCCATACTTCTGAACACAGACAAAATAGTTCAAACAGCAGAGGAGAAAAAATTGATTCAGTAAAACTAGCAGCAAGACTTCTAAAAATACACCACTTGCATTAACCATGAATGAGTAAAAAGTACCACTCTACCCTCTGCATCAGCATTAGAATGGCTTCCTTAAAAGAACATAACTCAAAATTTAATGCAGCACAGGCAGGTTATGCTACAGAGCAACCAGCAAAGCCTGCAGTCGCCCTTCCTGCTACAAGGCACAGGGAATTGAGGCTGTGTGCCAGCAGAGAGCAGAGCACATCCTCCTGCCACTCACATCACCTCTGTCTGAGCAAAGACAGGACAACTCCCTGCTGAAGGAAGGAACATGCTGGACTGTGTTGCTGTTTGCCCTGTCAATCACAAAACACCTACCACAAGCAGTTTTGGCACAGCTGAGCAGCTGTTTAACCACTTTGTGCCTACAACACACTGTGTCTTCAAGTAGAACTCCAGGCTGCTCCAAACAAGAAAATCCAAACTCACACGACCCTATTCACTGGAACAAATGATTCTACACATCAATTCCTCTCATGTCTATTGTCTGAGACAGACCCTGACACAATCATCTGCAGGTTGCAGGGCATGGCTGTCCTTCCTTCACTTGTCCTGAGAGTTTGTGTATCATGATACACAGTCTCCATGGCTGGAGAGATGGATCCAGCCCTAGTGACAGCGAGACACTGTTTTATATTCTCTGCCCTCCTCCTGTTGCCCAACTTTATCAAGTCTGTACAAAACAGCTTATCAGCTTGGTGTACTAAAAGGCCTCTCCGCAGGTGTGCTGTGCTGCCTTGCTCCTACTGCTGCTGGCAAAAAACCAGAGCAGTTGTCTAACATGACTGACTTTACGTAGGATAGCTTCTCTCTCCTAAGTCATATATTGCCATCATGGTGACTGACACCAGTTGCAGCTTCTCCAGCAGGTCAGTCAAGGATGCAGCCCAGGATACTGGGGCAGGACAGAGGGGATGAGCAGTAGTGGCACCCAGTAGTGGCACAGGTGTCCACTGTCAAAGGCTACATCAGAACAATATGCTCATATGACAAGTGGCATCCTCACAGCATAAAAGGCAAAGTGGTGAGCAAACACGGGGAGAGTGCATCAGACCCCAGGATGGAGCTGAGTCTGATCTTCAGTAGACACCTGAAAAAACCTGTTTTCAAAGTCTAGCAATAGTTTGAAACACTCAGGAAAAAACAAGTCCCCTCTGACACCCTTTTCTCACCTGTTCCCTCTCACTGGCATCAGGTCGCACTGGAGGCTGAGGTCTCTACCAGAAACACCCATCCAGGTGGCTCTGTTCAGAGCAAGGCACCTATGTCCTGGCCAGTGCTCAGCCCTCCAGGGATCCATGACGGAAGCAGTCAGATGGAAGCAATTCCAGCCAGGATGGTCACTCACCCTGGAGGAGTGGCAGTGACCAGCAGCAGCCACACACAATTATTGCTGGACTGGGAGGATCTGGAGTGAGGGAGGTTCATGCACTGATCAACGTGAGAGGTTAGTCATGGTCAGAGCAGCTGTGTGGGCTTTGCAATGAAGGGAACACTGCTAAGCAACCAGCATCTCCTATATAAAGAAAATCTGCTTCCAAACTGGGTTTAATAACACTTTAAAAGTCAAACAATCAATGCTGGAACACTGCTGACACAGGCACTCTGACACTGACAACACACAAGAGAAACCTCTATACTGCCCTTTTCAGGACAGGGACTATTCCATGAGCACATACTTTTCCCTAGGGCTACTCAAACACAATTGTCAGGTCTGATGCAGATGGCAAGTCCTGCCTAGGACAGCCCCAGGCAAGCCAGACACCTCTCCCTCACTCCTGCCAGCAATCCTGTGTTTGTCTCCAAAGGCCAAACTTTTCTGGAGACTTGCAGCACCAGACCACCAAGAGGTGGCCACAGCAATGTGGCACCAGGTGGCCTGGAGGAGCTGAGCTCAGCCCTGCCCAGATTTCACTACCAACTGGTTCACATGCTGCTCAACGATCCAGCCACACCATCTTTACTCGCTGAGAAATCTCACTTGGAAGAGATGTAGACTAAAAGCTTGCAGCAGTGACTAATTAAATTCTGAACAACACATATCCAAGCCATATACCTATCCCAAAACCACTGCAACTGCACAAACATCCAGCATGAGCTTTAAGCCAGCTACCTGCAGCACTCAGTAGCACAGCCATGGCAGTAATGCTCACCAAGGGTTAGTCAGCACAGATATTTATCCAGTTTCGGTGGCAGGTTTCACTGCTCCCTGCCGGCACTGCTGAGGTACATCCTCCTCCCGCCCACGGCTGCCGCGGCAGGGTTCGACCTTGTATCACAATCTACATATCAGTACATGCACTCACACAAAGAGCTGGAAGCGTTGGAGGATTTTATTAGGAAGGGCCCAACTTCAAAGCCAGAGGTACAGCACAAATTTGTTACATTCTCTATTCATGGAGCTCATTCAGGAGCAGGAAGGGCAGCCTCAGGGGAAACCCTGTATTTGCATCTGCACCAAGAGTCTTCTTTTGACTGATGTTAAGAGCGCCCTGAAGTTTGTGTGGAAGGAGAAACACAGAGGAAAGAGACCCACAATGGAAAGACATCGGAAAACTCCTAATTCATTCACCCTGAAAAGTCCTTAGTGTATTGTCTGTAGCCACTTCCCAGCAGCTGACAATAGGATTGCTTTTCACAGCTACCTTTTGACAACCTTTCAGAAGTAGTCTGTGATTCCCAAAAGGCCGCAGACCACAGCTCACTGCACAGGTTTTTGAGAGTATGGCCTAAATTTAAGACAGGTGATAAAAACCCAGTAGTGGAGCCCAAATTATGCTTATTTCAAAACCTATCACAAAAAAAGAACAAATTTGATTTTTTCACCAGCAATTCCACACAACAAGATATTTCAATTTGAGATACTCTACCATATTTTATAATTAAAGGGGATACTGGATATCAACGGACAAACTCCATCGTGGGGCATGGCCTTCACAAAAACAGACAGAAACTCTTCCAAGAAGTTCTGACTGGATCCCAAGCTATGCAAATAGCATTTTAAAAGACTAGTTCCATTAAATAATCCACATGGCTAAACCCCTTTGTGCAACAGGCATGGAGTGCTGCAGATTCTCCAACGTTACACAGTTAGGATCTGCTCTGATCTGCAAGCCAAAGACTACAACTTCAGCTCCCCGAACAAAAAAAAACAAATTGCTGTTAACCATAGAGAAACTGATACATATAATTAAAAGCTGATTAGTGTTACAATATTTCTCCTAAGGCAGAGAACTTCATTCAGCCATTTCCTCTTCTAATTTAGCTAGCGAATAGCTGGCAGCCCAGGCAGAGTAGGAGAGAGAGTGTTGTGGCAGGAGTCGTTTTACCAGACATAACAAAACCAAGCTCCAAGTTTCACCCAACAACAGGAAAGAAAGAACTTGTGGCGCCCATGGAGGCTTTACCTCACACAAGCATTTCCTGCCCAGGACAGCAGTAGGAAGCTCACCTTTACAACAGAAGCTCTCAGCTCTCGCTGCTGGCTGAGCTAGCAGCTGGAGGAACCACTAAGTGGAAAATGCCAGGATAAACAGGCCTTCACATTACTTCTTACTTGTAATCTGCCTTCACTGCCAGCAGTAATCATTTTAGTGTTTGAGCTCCAACTGCAGCAAAACCCTCATCAATCCCTTAAGCAACAAGGTTTCTTCCCAAACAAGGGTCTTTGCCATTCTTCACTATAGACCTAAATTTCCCTCAACCTCCACAAATCCTACACCACTATAGCCAGTATGCTTTAAGCTGTTGATGGAAAAGAAGTGCTAACGTGACTGGAAACACTTAATGAGTATCTAAGATTACACATAAGTGTGAAAACAGACTGATCAGACCACCACCAAAGTACTGATGTGCACAGATGACTAAGAAATTATTTATATTTTGAAGTCTCAGATTTGCAAAATCTTATGTCAGCCCACTGCGCCATTTTAATACAATACTCCCCTAGGCAATAAAGGCTAACAGATAAACTTCTTGCTAGAATCACTTAAAAAACTACACTTCTGTGGACAACAACAGCAATAGCTTTTTGTTGTCAGAGCAGCACACAGGGAGGATGTTATTCTGCTGTTGCTCAGGACTCAGGATAAAAACATACAGGTTGAAATGAGCTGTAAATAAAGAAGTTCAGCATTTAGTTTTTTCAAGTGCTGGGGTAGGGACTGGCCAATGTCATGTAAAGCAAACTTTCAGGGGTGATTGATCATGTTCCTTAGCCCCAGAAGAGGGGGCTGAGCAGCTAAGCGACAGCAAAAAGCAAAAGGAACTCCTCTTCACAC
This sequence comes from Ammospiza caudacuta, assembly GCF_027887145.1. Lineage (NCBI taxonomy): Eukaryota > Metazoa > Chordata > Aves > Passeriformes > Passerellidae > Ammospiza > Ammospiza caudacuta. The sequence continues at coordinate 26,205,744 of NC_080601.1, read as the reverse complement.
GGGATTAGATGCTAGACACTTATCTTGATAGCTAAACATCCAAGAACTTCCTTCATGCCACTCTCCCACATAAACAACTGCTGTTCCTGGTGTCAGACACTGTGTCAGCAGAGACTCTGCACAGCAGATCCACAGTCTGTGATAAGGCATGGCTGTGTAAGGCCAAGCGAAGCTGGCACTGCCCCGTGGGCTGTATGGGTACACAGGGCAGTGTCCGGCCTGCAGGCTGCAACAGCGGCTTCACTCTGGTCAGTGCTGCCACACTGGAACCCCAGAATCCCGGCCAGAGACAGAGCTCCTGCCGCCTGTCCAGGGGGAAACTCCAGACCCTCACCTTCTGTGGGAACACCTCCACTGAGTAACACGCCCTTTTCCTAAGATCTGTCCCAGCTGGGGCCTTCATCAGCAACCCCTCACTCAGGGACTCTCCAAATCACCCCAGAAACCTCAATGCACTCTCCTGATTTCAGTGCACACCTCTCTAGACCCTTCTCCTACTGCCAGCACATTCTCCCCAGGAGCCCCCACCAAACACACGCCCCAGGCAACGGACTGCACCCCCAATCCCTCCATCCCCAACCCGCTGCATGTCCCCAAAACTCTTGCACCTCACCCCTAACACAGGACGCAACCCCCAGTCCCTCTCCCCTTGCTGCAACCCTCCCCAGCCCCTCCAGGCTTACCCCGTGCAACGTCCCCAGCCCCCGGGCTTCTCCCAAACCTCTCCCGCTCCCACCACTCCTCCCAAACCCGCTCCTATCCCACACAAGGCGCCGGCCCCACGGCTCCCCCCGGCTCCACGCAAGACCCCGGCCCCATCCAGGCCGCCTCACCAGTATTTGAGGATGGCGGTGACCTGGAGCGGGTTAGGCTGGTCGGGATAGAGACGGCGGCATTCGCCGTAGATACCGTGCAGCCCCGGCGGGAACAGCGACGGGAAGGACGCAGACCCGGACCCCGAGCCGGACCCCGGCCCGCCCGCGGGGGGCCCCCCGCCCGGCCGCACGCCCTCCATGTCCCGGAGGCGGCTGGTCCCGCCCGTCCCAGTTGGTGCCGAAGCCGCTCCGCTCCCGCCAGGCGCTCCCGGCCCGGCCCGGCCCGGCCCGGCCCGGCCCAAGCGGCTGCGTGGGGCCGCGGAGGAGGGGCGGGGCCTACTGCCGGGCCGCCTGAGTGACAGACCAGCTCCGCCAATGGCGGCGCTGCGCGGGGCTCCGCGCGGAGAGGGTGGAGCCCCCCTGCAAGGGTGGCGTGAATGACAGGACCGGCTGACCAATGGAAGCTCGCGGCCCGGAGGGCGGCCGCGCCTCTGCCCCCGCCCCTCGCTGCCTTGCGGGCGCGCCCCCTAGCGGCGGCGCGGGGGCACGCGGTGGGCGGAGCGATGGCCGCGCGAGGCGGTGGCGGGAACGCGGAGCGGGTCCGGGGAAAGCGGGAGATCCCGCCCCGGGGCAGGCCTGGACACAGGGCCGTTCTCACTGCTGCCTTTACACCTCCTGCTGTGCTCAAGGAGCACTCCTCTCCCCGTGCCATCTCTGTGTCTGTAGGGCCCTTGCAGGCAACTGGAAGCTGGCAATGGGTGAAGTTTGGGGCTCACACTGACGATCTGGCTCATTCCTGAGTCGCAACTACAACTGGGGCCATGCAAAGCCAGGTATGTACATGGGGATGGTGTGTGCACGATAGTCCCACACACCTTTCCTAGAGCAGGGTCCTGCTTGTTAATCAGCAAATAGGAAAAGATGAGCTATAGAATGCTCAGAGGAGAGGGTGGGAGCTCATGCTCGCATTTCTCATTTAAATAGGTGAGAGTTTATTCTAAAAACATTCATGACACCATTTGGGAGAACACACATGGTCAAGAAGCTGACACCAAGTGACAATCCCCTGATAGAGGAGGTGAGCAGTTGGTGTCCTCACTTCCCACAGTGAAAAATGTTTCACTTGTCCTGTTACTGTGATACTCCTTTTTGTGACATCTGCCCGAGTAGTCAGCTACAGTCAGCTGAGAAGGTGAATGTAACAGAGTATGTATGAAAGGCTGTGTTGGCTCCACACACCCATAATGAGTGTCACCTGGCATTCACTGAAGTGATACAACGCTACCCTTAATTTAAACCCCTCAATCCTGTTGTACAAAAGCTCCCTCTTGTAGACTAGGGGAATGGGGAAGGTTGCTAAAGGTAAACATCTGGGATGAAATTTATCTACTGGGGCTAAAGCTACGAACTACAAGAGAAAAGTCCATGTGTGCAGGAGAAATGTGGGACAAGATAGGTGAATCAAGCATTCAGGTGTTCCCACTGGCATGGAAGTCCATTTTAATTAATTTCAAGACCCAGAGTTTCAGACATGGATTATTCCGAGTGCCTTTAGAATACTTAGTCAATAGAAAATGACAATGTGTTCATTGTTCAATACTGACATGTTCATGATGTGCATTCTTTATACTGACACTCTTGTGTGGCTTTCGTGCCTCAAAAATTGAGAGAAACTGGTATTTCCTGGAGGGAACAGATGTGTTATGACCAGTAGTTCGTAAAGATGATCACATGAAATTATGGGACAATAAAAAGCTTTCCTTAGTCATAGATCCCAGCTACAGAAGTTGATGGGATCACCTTTTTCTCCTTTCCTATTAGAAAAAATTAGGCGAGGGGAAATCTATTAAGCATAAGCCAGCCAGTTGCGATGCAGCATTCTTGGTGGAAGTACCCAGCTGTCTCCTGAACGGCAACACCCACCGGTTTCTGGGCCGTAGATGTGTCCGCAGAATTCCCTTTTTCCGCTCTCCGCCTCCCAGCACGCCCCGCTCCTCCGCCGGCCTACAATTCCCAGCATGGCTCGCTCCCGGCGCCGGCCTACAGCTCCCGGCATGCTCCGCTCCCGGCGCGCCTCCCCGCTTGGCTCTGCGCAGCGTCGGACTACAGCTCCCGGCAGGCGCCGCGGCGGCAGGAATACATCACCCAGGCGGCGCCGCGTCGCCGCTCCGCGCATGCGCCGCCGAGGGCTGGGCTGTTGCTCCCTCTCGGGCGGCTGCGGCGGGTCCTCGCCATGGAGTCCTACGATGTGATAGCGAACCAGCCCGTCGTGATAGACAACGTGAGTGCGGGCGGCCGCGCGTCCCGGGAGCGGGGAGGGCCCGCAATCCCTTTGTCATCGGGGTGGCCGCGCCCCGCCCGCCGCCGCCCCCCCACATCGGCCGGCTCGGCCGCCGCCTCCGGTCCTCTCACGGCGCCATACGGCGTCCTCGGGGGGCGGGGCCGCTCCGCGTCGGCGAGTCGCGATTGGCTGGGGCGACTGGCAGTCACCTGCAGCGGGGCCGCTGCCCAGCGCTGGGGGGGCGCAGCCCCCGCTGCCGCCAAGCTGCCGCTGGTTGGGAGGGGCGGCGCGTCCCCATTGGCTGAGATAGCTGTCAGTCAGCGGGGCAGCCCTCTGCTACCTGCCGGAGCGGGGCGGGACCGTCGCCAGAGCACCTGCGCTCATTGGCAGCTGCCGCTGTCAGTCAGGCGGGGCTTCCCGTCCCGCCCCACCCCTCTTTGTGCCGGGGGGACAATGCGGGTGCCGGCCAGGCCGTGGCCACACTCCCAGCGTGCTGTGGGGCCGGCCTTGGCCAGGGTTCCAGCGTGCTCCTGGCAGGCCGTGGATGCACCCCCGGCAAGCTCTGGGGGTGCTGGCGCTTCCCTGGGCCCATGCAGGACATGGAGCTCTCCAGCCAGGCACCCCTCACAGGCCCAGCGAGACAGAAGCCTTGACCTCTTGTACTGCCCCTCCTCCAGCGCATCCAGCGCAGTGGTCACAACAAGGCAGTGCCGTTCCCAAGGCATGGATTCCCGTGCCTTGGAATGCCACTGCTGACGGATCTGTGCCCAGGGTTGCATCAGCGTAGTGTGGTGGTGCAGATGGCTGCTCCAATGTGCTGATGCTGCTCATTAGCACAAAGCAGACCTTCAGTCTGTGTGTGTAATAGCTCTGCGGGAGATGAATGACAGTGATTCCATGCCTCTTTGAGGTACTTCTGGATACAGTTCTGATTTGCCCCATCCATGCTGCCCTCCCAGGAGGAGGGACCATCCAGGAAGGAATGGGAGGGCCTGTCTTGGACAGAGCCTCCTTCTGTGTACTGAGTCACAAACCCGTGCTCCTCCCTTCTGACCTCTATCGCCAGTGATTGAGATTCTGTTGTTTTGAAGAGTCAGTACTGTGCTCCATTCTTCTTCCACACGCTTAATTTCTCCTGAATTTTTTTTGCCATATGAATTTGATTTCTTGGCCTGGCACTTCTCAGCCTATTGCTTTAACTCTCCATAAGGTGAATAATTGTAGGTCTCCGATAAAGGTGGTTATTCTTTTGACTTTTTCTTTATTATGGATCCTAAGTTCCTTTCTACATCTTGAGCTCTCTGATACAGTTTTGGCTTTGTTTATTTCCCTGGAATTTTACAGCAGAGGGATTTGGGTTAGACATTGAAGGAAAGCATCTAATAGAAAATGAGAGTAAGCAGTAAAATTGACTATGTTGAGAAAAACATGTATCTTCTTTATTGAAGATGTTAAAAAATGCATTGGGTGGATTGTTTTTAGGAATGCCTGTATCAGCCCTGATCCTGCTGCGTTGTTGAGTGATTAGCTAAACAATAAATTTATCTCTAGGTGTTCTGGCACTGTGACGATCACTTTGTTGAGCTACTAATGTAGTAGCAGCCTATATTTAATTTCAGCTTGTCCTTTTGTTATTTAGTGCAGTGATTGCTGCCTCTGCCTCAGACCTGAAGGAGGGCTCATGTGCCAGCAGCTGATTCTGTGTCTTTTTTCATTTTATCAGCTGGTCTTATAAAAGCTGATTCTTGTTCTTGCTTCTCTGATAAATGAGTTTCCCCCCTTCCCCTCCCTGTACAAGAAGCAGAATGGAGCAGTTGTTGCAGCATCTGCCTGGAACGCTGGCAGGCTGTGGGCCAAGGAGGCTCGTGGTGACACTGCAGTTTTCACTCTTTGGAGTTCAGGCAGGATGGGAAGTGGAGCTGCACGGAGCAGGTACCACTCTTGGCACTGCTGTTCCATTACTGCTTTTCTGCAGAGAGCTGCAGCACCTTTTGAAGGCTGAATGTTATCCTGTCTCACATGCCTGTGTGTGGGAAGGGGGAAGTGAGATACTGAGCTGGTGAGAGCCAGACCCCTCCAGTCCCAGCCCTGCTCTAGAATCTCAGTGTGTTCCAAAAGGACATGAAGTTCTGTAGCTAAAAAATTAGCAGAGAGGGTTTTTTTTTTCTCTTACAGCACATTGCTCTTAGCTGTATGTTTTCAGCAGGGAGAGCTTTGTAATGTACAGTGGGAGGTTGGAGCTGTACCTCAGCACAACTTTATACTCTCATTGTCTAATTTTTAAGAGTTGTATTCCCAACTGCAGTCCAACAAGCTCTCTCTGAATGGTCTGGGGGCCCTGCTGAACATAATGCACATGTCAGTACTCCAGCTGTGGCCTAAGTCAGTGCAAATTTCTTGACCTCCATGGAACATGGAATTATCTCTTGTTTGCCTTGTAGTCTAAGCGGTGGCATTTTATACAGCTGAGCTGTCAGCAAGGGCTGTTGTGTCTTTGGTTTGTTCTTGATCTTATAAATTCTGTATCAAATAAAACAGTTTCACAACAATATGAAATGTGCACTCTCCATAGAAAGTGCTACATGGAAGATTGATTGGTGATTTCCATTTAAATTTGAGTCCTAAATGCACCAAGATGAATGAATCCATAACCAGTTGGCCACAGAGCTAGTAGATGAGCTATGTTCAGGAATGAGGTATGTTCAGTTCCTTCATGACACTCACAAGAATTTTTAATGAATTTATCTTCCTTGACTTCTACATTTTTCTTGTAGTTTTTCTTCTTTTATTCTTTTGCTCTGATTGATTAAAAAAAAAAAAAAAAAGATAAACTGCTGCCAGATAAAATGGAATGAAAATCCAGCCAGGATAGTTACTGGTGAAAGTATATAAATTTTTCAATTTTTTTAAAAGTTTTAATAAATCAGAGTTTGTAACAGAAGAGAAGGTGCATGTGTTTTTGCTTATTTGAAACAAAGATGAAAAAACAGGTCTTTAAACCTCCTGAATCAGAGTTCTTTCAAAATGTAAACATTTTCCTCTCATTGCATAGGAATCTCAAACTGGTCTATAATAAACAGATTTACTCAGTGTGCACATATCTTCAAAGAAGTAAAATGTTTTCAAGAAAAATTGAATAGGTCAGAAAGTGCAGGCAGGTCTTTGTAGTGCAGAGATATCAACCAGCTGTTCTTGGTCTGTTCCCAGGCCCTTGGAAGCACACTTGTGTTGAAGCCCCATCCCACCGGCACATTCAAAGCAGTCCTTTGTCTTTGACTCCAGGCTGGAGTTCTGAACTCCCAACACATTTGGTTAACTTTGAACTTCAGTATGTAAATCTTAAAATACAGAACTTGCTGGGAATCTCACCAGGACACGCTGGGCAATTTTTTGGCCTGACATAAGGAAGTTTTAATCTCTAAGTTAAAATAGGAGCATCATTGTTCTCCTGAAACCAGTTCCCTGCAGCAGAATGTGCTAGCAACAAGACTGTTCATAATCCTGAACAAAATATTCACTAAGTGCAATATTCTAATTTGGTTACATTATTTTACTGCATTTCATTCAATTATTTTTCTGCAAGACTTGCCACAGGATGGTATTCTTTCCCAGGCAGAGAGTTGTTTATAAACTATGATAAGAAAAATCAAAATAGTGGTTTTGGTTTGTTCCTTGTTTCACTTTGAAGGGAATAGCCAGAAGAGAGTCTGTGTCAAGGGAAGTCTTTTTAACACTTCACCTGCCACTTTGTCACACTGACATCAGTTAGTGCAGACCTTGGGATGCACCTGGAGCTGAGTCCCTGTGTGGAAAGGAAGTAGTTAGTCCTGCCCAGTTGGCAGCTTGGGCGTGCTCCTGGAGCCAGCCTGGCTGCAGGTGTTTATCAGGAGACAAAGGATTCGAGCAATCTGCCTTTCATATGCTTTATAAATAGCTGTGTCTGGTTTGCAGAGTATTCCTGACACTCCTCTCCCACAGATGTGTCCTGGCAAATCTGACTCTGGTGCTTTAGAGGCAGGAGTGTCCTGGCTCTGGTGGCAGAGTGCACACTCTGTGCAGAGCCTGACATCCTTGCTGAAGCTGCTGATGGAAGTAGCTTGGCAGCAAACGCTGGACTGTGAACGGGAGAGGCTGGGGCCACCCCACATTCCTTTCTGCTGAGCCTGCTCTGGCTGGTAACCTCTGGCACTGGGAAGGCAGCATTGGAAACCACTGCAGCCAGGGCTTGCTTGTCAGAGCCCTGAGCAACTCATCTGGCCCCAGCCTCAAAGCAAAAGTGGTGGTGCTGACCCATGCAATGGTGGTGAGAAGTGGAAAGCTATGGAGGAGCTGTGTTGCTGCTCATTTTAAAATGCAGTGGGGTAGCCAAAATATCTTTTTGGCCTCCAAACCAGAGCATTCCTACTGCAGAGCCCTTGAGAGTGAACAGGCACTTGACAGGTCACAGCTTTCAGTGCAAGCTCACACACACTTTGCTCCCACCATGGGGCTAAGCAGAACTGTTCCTTGTTCTGTAGAAGAGCTCGTGCCCATGGTAGGCTGGGATTACCAGTGAAACGGCTTATCTGAGGAGATCCTATGAAAATCCACTCCTTAGCAAAACTTGGGTGTTCCTGCAAGCTGCTCATTGTTTCAAGATGTCATTCCCTTGTGCAGGGAGAGGAAATGGAGGAGGGGAAGGAGTCAGCGCAGATCCAAGTTGATGATGGTGTTCCAGGATGCTTCCGCACAGGGAGTGAGAGCGGTGGGGCCAGATGCCCGGCGCTGACTCCCTGCCAGGGCCTTGCTGTGGCTGGTGTTACCCACCCTGTGTTTGCTGCTTTGAATGTTGCAGGAGGCTCTTGGATCTGTGCCTTCCTGACTGCCATCTCTCATCTCTTCTTTGACTCCTCTGAACAAGCTCTGTCCTATCAGCTGTGCTTCCTGCCCCCAGCCTTTCCCCTTGCAGTGTAACTGGAACGTTTGTCCTTTCCCAGTCACAGTGTGGGTTGGTTTCCAGTGTCTTTTCTGACCACACTTGTGCCTCCTTAGCGTTAGCTAGTTCATCCACCGTCTGATCATCTTTTCCCTATTTCTTCTCCAGTCTGTTTCTCACAATTCTTTGCTACTTCCTTCTCTGACTTTATCTGCCCTCCCTCCATCTTTTCCAAATCTCCTTCTGAGAGGCCTGTAGCCTTCATTCTTCCAGTGCCTCCTGAAGCTGGCAGAGTTCAGTTGTTCTTGCTGGGCTTTCTGGAGTGTTCTCCCCCCAAAGGTTATCTAATATCAATAGACACCTGTGGAGTGTGGGTTTAGCCTCCTGCACCCCTCATGTAACCCTGGCTAGAAAAATACTCGTCCATACAGGGTGTTTGGGTGTGTGCAGAGCAGTACCAGGGTGCATGGGATGGTTGTGCCCTGTGAGATGTCACTGCCAGACAAGGTGCCGGTCACTCCCTCCAACAGCCAAGCTGGCACTTCCTATCCCCAAGCAGCCTGGAGAGCCAGTCCCTTGGGAGCTTTATTCCTAGTAGAAAGGAGAGCATCTGGCAGTCCTGATGTACTTTGCTGCTCCTCTAAAACTTGTGAAGATGATGGAATGAGTGCTAAGCTCATGTATTTGTCTCTTGCTTCCACAGGGCTCGGGTGTGATTAAAGCAGGTTTTGCAGGCGATCAAATACCAAAATACTGCTTTCCTAACTAGTAAGTATTCTGCTGGTCTTGGCAGCTTCTTAGTACTGTGTACCAATTCTTTGGTATGTAGAGGGGAAGAATTGCCCAGTTTTATGAATGGAAAAATTATTTATTCTTTTCTGCCTGCTGCAGAGAAGCATCAGGGAGATGAGAGCTCCACTGTTAAATATTTTGAGATTTTTGGGGACATACACACACATCATAAAAGATGATATCACTTTGTCAGGCTCAACACACAACCAAAGCTGTAGGATCCTTTAATCTTCACACATGAAGAAAAGGACCTGGAAAAAGTAAAATTTGGCATAAGAAGTGTGAAGACCTTTGTATTTTCTCAGTGTGTGGTATGACGTCTTGATTCCTGACAGACTTTTTTTGTGAGTTTTCTAAGAGTTTTGTCAGGATGAAGACAGCTGGAACAGGAACTCTGAACAGTCACTGGCCTTTATTTTCAGTGTGGTGGGTTTTTAGTGAGTAGTTTTGTGTTCTGAGCAATATGTTCTGTATGGGATGGTGGGTCATGGGACACAAATGTCTAATCTGAGAAGTCTGCTTGAGGTCTGGCAGCACATGTGGGTCCAACACCTCAGACAATTGCTCAGTCTAGCCATGTTCATCCCAGGCACTGTTGAAACAGGTGAGTCCTGAATAGTCAGTGAAAATATGGCCAGACTCAGCTGGTTTATGTCCAGCCAGTTCAGAACTGTCTACAGTCTGTCCCCTTCACCTCTGATTTCTGAGATTAGCTCAGAGCAAACCTGGGTCTGTTTGCACCTGGTAGCACCCCCAGTCTCACCCACTGTGAAAGTTCTGGTTAGGACAGAGAGAAGCACAAAGTATGCAATCCTTGGGTGCATCTGAGCTCTTTGTAGAAGCATTTACTGTGTTGTCTCTGTTCTAGTGTGGGCAGACCAAAGCATGTTCGTGTCATGGCTGGTGCTTTAGAAGGGGACATTTTCATTGGTCCAAAGGCAGAGGTAAGAGCACCTGTACACTGCACTTGTCCATGTATCTCAGTGTGCTGCTGTAAGGGGGGATGTGGCAGCTGGGCTGTGGTTCTTTGGTATTGTGTAGGTCCAAAGAGTAGGAACAGATTGTCACTTGCATGTGTGTCCAAGGTGGAATGTGAAGCCAATGTCAGCCAGTCTGCAGACACAGGCCTTTGATATATCTCTTTTTCTTTTTAGGCTGCTTTTAGCTCTATATGGTTACATACTTTTGACTGGGAGCTTTAGAAATGGACCCTACTCAATTGCTGTGTATCTCCCTGTTGTGGGCAGGAAGCTTCCCTCCACAGTCCTGCTTCTGTCAGCATGTAGTCAGTTGTGTGGTCACATTTCTTGAGAGTCCTTCAAACTGCATTCCCCAGTAACATCCTATTATGTTTTTGTTGTTTTTTTTTGTGTCATGGCTGATCTGGTAGTACAAAGATACCATATGATAGGTGTCTGTGTGTGTTGACTTTAAAAGTGTTTTGATGGAATATGCTCTGCCAATGTCAGATGTAGACATTCCTGCTTGTATGAAAAGGCCTTGTCTAGGCTTGGCTTCTCTGGGAGAGATGTTTGTGATGAATGTTCAGGTTTTGCCCTGTATGCTATAGATAAGTTATCTTTTAGTGGAATCAGAACTGTAGGTGAGTCTGACAGTAAGTCACAATGCTCAGAAGTGGGATTGTTGGAAGCTCTGATGCTCTCTTGTTCTTCCTGTTTGCTCAGGAGCACAGAGGTCTTCTTGCGATCCGATACCCGATGGAGCATGGCATAGTGAAGGACTGGAATGACATGGAGCGCATCTGGCAGTATGTGTATTCTAAAGACCAGCTCCAGACTTTCTCAGAAGAGGTGAGAGACCACATTATGGAAAGGCACAGGCATCATTCAGTGTGTGTAACACCAGGAGCCTTGGAACTTGGAAAGATTTGGGACTTTTCCTTTGGCCTTCTTTCTGAATGTGTGTCTGTTGCTAAATTAGGTTCTTTCACGTCTCAGGAGATACTGCACAAGAAGTGTCCAAGCAGAATTCTTCTCCAGATCTGATGGTCTGGCCTAACTGAAAATCTGCCTTTCACATTTGCTATTCACACTCTCTCTAATGATTCTACTCTTGGCCAAGTGTTTCTGACTTTTCCTGTTCTGCCTGCACATCAGGCATATCCACTCAGCAGTGACATGAGTTGAAGTGAGGAAGGAGAAAACCACAGTCCTGTGGTCTGGAAGGATCAGACCAAAAAATTATTAAATCTCTGAGAGCAATCTAAGTTGTGGAGTAGGAATATTTCTGTCTGCCTGTGCTGAAAGACCATATGCCTTCACCCTTTCTTAGGGTGTGTATTTTGGCTTATCTGGCTGATTTTTCTCACTGAGAGTCATCCTACTTCTCCTTCATGGGTCAGAGTTACTCACAGAGAAACTTCCTAACACTTCTTCATAACTAAACCAGAACCCTGCTGGTCTTCCAACCTAATAGAGATTATTCAATCTAATACAGCTCAGCTGAAATTACTCCTTTGTACCTGCCCTCTTGTACCAGTGGTTCCTAAAATGAATAAATAAGCAGAAACATTTAGGAACCCACCACTACTGCCTCCTGGTTACTGCAGCACAGCTCCTTCTTCTTTTTCCCAGCATCCTGTGCTGCTGACAGAAGCACCCCTAAACCCACGCAAGAACAGAGAGCGTGCTGCTGAGGTGTTTTTTGAGACCTTCAATGTGCCAGCACTGTTCATCTCCATGCAAGCTGTGCTTAGCCTGTAAGTGTCTTTCATCTTTGATTTGTGTTTGTGGAATGTTGCCATGAAATCCATTCTACAAAAAAATCATGGAAGACCTCACTGATGTCTTCCCCGATTTTTCATGCAAGAACTGAAACTCAATTTATGTAATAAAGAGTTTACAGGAAATTTGCTGAACTGCCAACAGAACTTGCATTTTGAGGGGTTTTTAGGCCCTGTTTTATATGAAATCTTTGCTTCCTGAGTTGAGTGTGGATGTGCTGCTTGTCTGGGCTCACTTTGAGTTGCTTGTTCTGACTTGAGCCTTTGTCCCTTGGTAGCTACGCGACCGGCAGGACCACGGGAGTGGTGCTGGACTCCGGGGATGGCGTCACCCACGCGGTTCCCATCTATGAAGGCTTTGCCATGCCTCACTCCATCATGCGCATCGACATCGCTGGCCGGGACGTCTCCCGCTTCCTGCGCCTCTATCTCCGGAAGGAAGGCTACGACTTCCACACAACCTCTGAGTTTGAGATTGTCAAGACCATCAAGGAGGTGATGCCCTGCTTTGTTTCTGTGTTTGTCCAAGAGGGGATTTCTTCTCAAGGGAAGTTGTGGCTTGTGAAATCTGGTGGGAAGTTTCAGCCTACCTAGCTCTGCACCTAAATCCATTGGTAGAGGGAGTCCAGGGCCACTAAGATGATTAAAGGACTCTTACATGTGGAAAGGCAGGGAGAGCTTGGACTGTTCAGCCATAAAAAAGGTTTGGGGAGAGTCTCGTTGATGTATATAAATGTCTGAAGGGAGGGTGCAGAGAAAACAGAGCCAGACTCATTTCAGTGATGTCCAGTGACAGGACAAGATACACGAACTGAAGCACAGGAGGTTCTGTCTGAACATTAACTTCCTTTAGCATGAGGGTGACCAAGTGCTGGCACAGTCTGTCTAGAGGGTTGTGGAGTCTCTGTCCTTGGTAATATCACCTGGATGTGGTCCTGGACAGCCTGCTTTAGGGGACCCTGCATAGACAAGATCATTTGCAAGAGGTCATTTGCAACCTCAGCTGTCCCATATTCTGAGAGAGTTGTAGTCAAAATCATATTAATCCCTGTTGAGAGGCTGTTAACATGGAGGTGAAGATGGGCTGGTGGTTCAGAATTAAGTTTTGCATTTACCTGTGCTGCAGTTTTTCAGGGTCTGATGATGGCTTTCAGTAGTATTTGCTTCCCTTCATGGAGTAAAATCCATGGCAGCTAGGGATCACAAGTGGGATATTGCAATGTAGTTTGCCTGTTGTGAACCTTAAAGTTCTTTTCTCCAGCACATAATACTGTTGAAATCAGTCTCCCTGAAGGGATATGTGGATTTTGATTATTAGTAAGAAAAACATTTTATCAGAGGCATTTGGGTTTACCCATCTCATCTCTTTCTCCTTGACTCTGTTTCCTCTCCAGCGTGCCTGCTACCTGTCAATAAACCCCCAGAAGGATGAGACTCTGGAGACTGAGAAGGCTCAGTACTACCTGCCAGATGGAAGCACTATTGAGGTTTGTAAAGACCACTCTTAGAGAATTCCTCATGTGAGGCACAGGGTTTCCAGAAAAGCTCTGCAGTGATGGGAAATTTCATGCAGTGTTAGGTGGGAGGGGATAATTTTAAAAGATCATAATTCATCCTAGGCTGTTGACTGGGCACTAGAATCTTTAAGGAAAGAAAACTTTACTAGAAACCTCACAACTTCTGCTAGAAGTCCTGGGTAAGGATGCAGTGTAACAATGGGGACTTTGAGCTGTTTGAGAGCAGGCTCTGATCTAACAAACTTTATGCAGGTCAGGTATGGAGTGTGAGTAGGTGTCAGCTCACTAAATCCATCAGTGGTTTTATATACAGTGCCTTTTGTCCTGCCTAGAATTGTCTCCTGTGCATTAACAGTTGACTTGAAGAATTAGGAATACTCCTTAGAGGACTCAGCCCAGTACAGAATGGTTGAAAGAGAGGAAATACAGGTTTTACCTCCACTACCAGGGCTGGATTTGCTCCCTTTATGCCAGACCTGCCGTATGGGGCTGAACAAGTTTCTTCATCTCTTTCATCTGCAAATTGGAAATGGTGCCCTTTGTAGGGGTTGTAGTTCAGACTGGCATTCATTTGGTATCTAGTGATGCAAAATGAATGTTCAGGAAGTTTCATTACTCTGAAGCTTCACCTAAGAAAGGCAGGCCCATCTGTAGGTAGTGAAGAAAGCCACACTGTTCTCTTCCCTGTGTCCTAACTTCTGCTCTTGCAGATTGGCCCTGCCCGTTTCCGAGCCCCAGAGCTCCTGTTCCGGCCGGACCTGATAGGGGAGGAATGTGAAGGACTTCACGAAGTGCTCGTTTTTGCCATTCAGAAGTCAGACATGGATCTGAGGCGAACGCTGTTCTCTAACATTGTGCTGTCTGGAGGCTCCACACTTTTCAAAGGTTCCTGCTTTTCCTCTTTCAGTGTGCTGTGACATACCTGATCTCGCTTCTTTCTCATGTGAAACTGGGAAGATAACCCAGATCACCCAGTTTGTCCTCTGGGGTGAGGGCTGTGTAAATTCTGCTCTATCAGGGCATTTACTTTCTAATTTTCTGAGTCCTAGTCATACCCTGCTGGGTATGCAGGACCCCTGCCCTCGTACATCACTTTCTGGGCTTTGAAGTCTTTTCCTGTTTTCCTCCAATCAATACCTGTAGAAGGACTGAATAGCTGTGTTTATTCCTGCTGCTGTAGCTCATGATATCTGAGACTAGATACCAAAAAGGACTCTTCCATCTTCTAAGGTTTCTTTAGGTCTCTGATATGTGAGAGTTCAGTGGTCCTAGTCCTATATGAGTGTCAGCTCTGTGTGTGCAGAAAGGTTTCAACCCATCTCCTCGGGGCTCAGTTGGTACTTGCTGACCTAAAGATACCCTCTGCCAGAACCCATCAGTCTGTTATCCACTGGTTGACATCTCCAAATAGATCCAGTCTTCCCATTCAACCCCCTGTACAAATGGGCTGGACACAGGAGGAATGCCTAGGGAAGGAGGAGGTCCTAGCTAAAAACCTTGTTTGCTTGACTCAGGTTGCTGCTGAGGAGTAGAGCCCATTGTGCCAGCGTTTGAGCTCTCAGTGAGACAAAGTCCTGTTATGTCATTGTCTGTGTTCTGTGCCTCCCCAGGCTGGACTCTGTGTAAGATATGGAATGGGGTATTTATATAGGACTGCATAGGCCATGTCCACATTGTTAGTGGATGGAACTTGGGATTTTGCTGAGGTGCTCACACTGCACATTTTCTGTCTTGTGTAGGCTTTGGTGACAGGCTGTTGAGCGAAGTGAAGAAACTGGCTCCGAAGGACGTCAAAATAAGGGTAAGAGCCATCTCTTTTGGGTTTGTCACTTACCAAGTGTGTTGGTCTGTGACCTTGAAAGAACCTCTCTCAGACTGCAGCTGCCATTTACTTCAAGTCAGAAATGCCTTTCCTGAGACACTCACATGCCCAACAGCATTTGCTGTTGCGATGAAAATCAGTTTGGTTTCATCACTGAGAAGGTGGCTACTCTGACATGACCCCTGTCCAGGATTCTGGACCAGAGTGGTTGTTTTGGAGGCACTGCCAGGTGTCTTTCTGTTGGGAGAGATCACATCCGTGTCAGGTGCTAGCTGGCGTGAAGTGTGGGCAGTGTGCTAGGATGAGCAGACTGAAGCTTGGGGAGGTACAGACTGATTCTCTCTTCCAGATATCGGCTCCTCAGGAGAGATTGTATTCCACGTGGATTGGGTATGTATGTGCTGCACAGCAACACATTTTGCTGTGGGATTGGGCTGGGGAGGCACAGCGCAGTAGCTCTCATGTTGTTATCCCAACTGGTGCTGTGCATCAGGGTGGTTGTGTTACTCAGCTGGGCAATGCTTGCTGTGTTCTTGAAGCAGCAGTGGGAGGGGGCAGGCGGTGCCAGGCTCTGTAGTACTGGTACATTTGAGGATTGTGGGAGAGGGAGTGACTGTCCAAAGAATGTATCTGTCATGTGTAACTGAGCACCTTACTGTCATGGGGAAGTGTCATAAAAGAAACAGCCCATCTCTGCAGAGACACTATGAAAGTGTCCCGAGCATTTTCCTTTAACCTGTAACATGCCTGTCTCTCTGTAGTGGCTCTATCCTGGCCTCTCTGGACACCTTTAAGAAAATGTGGGTTTCGAAAAAGGAATATGAAGAAGATGGAGCTCGTGCCATCCACCGAAAAACCTTCTAGCCCTGGGACCTGTCCTCAGTCTCCTCCGAAGACTCACTTAAACTCGCTTTTCTGAGTCCGAGTGTCTGAGAGCTGCCTGTGTGTGTGTGTGTGCGCCAGCATGCCCCGATGTCACTGAGCAAAGATGACAGCAGCAGGAGGGTTGTATTAGTACTACTAACTTCTTTTTTGTTTTGTTTTATTTTTTTTAATGGAAAGGAGAAAATACCAATCTACATTTCTCCAAAATGGCCCATTCCTTTTTCATTTCAGTCCCTTATTTTCTGTATCACAGTCACATCTGTCATTGTAAAACAAGCAAAAACAAAGGGAACAGCTTATAGAAACTGCCTGGCAAGCCAGAAGGGAGCCAACCACTGCAGACTGCTCGTGCAGGCTTTAGTCAGCCTGACTGCAATGCCTGGATTGTCTGGAAACACATAGCTGAGGCCCCATAGCTACTTCCTTCTTCAGCGGTGTCTTCACCATCAGTAAGTTTTTGAAGTTGTTTTTAATATATTTTTTATTAAGAGAAAGCACATTCTCAGCAGTTAAGTCCATTTGCCCCCACTGTTTTGGTGTGTGAGTGTGTGTATGAGTGTGTAACTTCTTAAACTGATGTGGGGTCTGCACCACAGCTGGAGAAGTTGGCGATAGGACTTAGTTTGTATTGCATGGAGTAGAACAAAGCAAATCTAATCAGCTATCATTGTACTAGACGGTTATTCTCTCGTACCTTGTTTTAAATACCTTTTCTCCTCTGGAAGCAAGTACCCCGGAATGGGCGTGAAGGCACTTGTGTGTTCCCCCTCAACCTGCCAAGATTTACAGTGCTGACTTCTCGTGTTCTTTGTAAGAGTCGAGGCTGTTTCCCTCCTTCCTGCCATGTCAGGGCAAAGGGAGCATGTATTCACAGCCAGGCATGACTCTTGTGTACTTTATCCATTCTGGGGCAAAATAATAATTGGGAAGGTGCATTGTAATGTAAGAATTGTTTTATTTATTGAAATGTCTGAGGATCTCTCAAATACTGACCACACCACCTGGGAATTACGCTTTGGGTCTTCTTTGAGCACCTGTTGCCCAGCTGCCCACTGCTCGATGTTCGCACCGCGCACAGCACCTGCGCTTAGCGGAAAGGCCAGCCCTGCACCACCCCGTCCCTGCTCCTGCTGGTCACTGGGAATGCACCAGGGGAGGGGACAGCAAAGCGCTGGGAGGCCGTGTGGGTGGCATGTGTGTGAGCAGGAAGTTGTCCTGCTGGCCGTGTTCTGCACTGCAGTGCCTTTCTGCTCACCTGCTGGCTGCTTTGCTTGTACTGCTCTAACAGCCCTGGGCAGCCTGCAGACCTGCTTGTGTTGGGGCATGCCACTGTTCCGGTTTTACTTGTGCATTATTCGGTGCTCTCTTTTTTTCCTACTAGTTTTCTGCAGAACATGGCAGTAGCAATGGAGCTGGACTTGGTGGCAGTTCCTTCCCGTTTCTCTCTTTTCTGTTCTTTGCCACACATCACCTTTGGGTCACTCTCAGGTGCAGAGATGGGGTAAGAGCTGGAGGATTGCCACAGAGGTGAGGGAAAGGCCAGTGCACTGCCCCAGCTGAGATAAACATTAAGAAGCAGCCAGTTGCCACTGCAGGAACCACGACAGGGGCTCACCCCTGGGTTTGGAGAGGCTGTAGGCAGGTGCATAGGGTGGTCTCTCCCAGCTGAGACTAGGCTGCTTGTTCCCCTCGCCCCATCGGAGCAGACTGTTTTTTAAGCAAGAATCTGTCAGAAAAGAGCCATCAATGCTCAGCCTTCTGCTGGGAAACTGGTTGTGTTCTTGCTGATTTGCTGCAGCACACAGAGGGGAATTCCAGCAAATTCCTCTCCGTTCCATTACTGTGTGCCCCAGGCAGTGCTCTCCATCCCCCCAGCCCCTCCGCTGGCCTTGCAGCAGCAGTGCTCCATTTTGTAACCTGCAGTGACTGGGCAGGACGGTGCTGTCTCCAATCTAGCATTTGTTTGGTCTGCCTGACTGTTCCCTCGCACACTGTCCAAACCATGTTGCCTGGTGGTGCCCAGCATACTTAAATAAAGTCATTCATATACAACACTCAAGCCTCCTGGCCTCCTCTCCCCACATTTGCAATTTCAAGGAGGTAACTTGTGTTCTCTTGCCTGTGCAGAATTGTTGCTGGCCAGACTGCAAGGAGACACCATCTTTGGTCCAGGATTGCGTTCCTGGTCTGGCTTTTGTGGGAGGAGATTCCTGGGCTGCAGCCGTGGTGTCTGCATCTACTCTCCTTTACATGTGTTATCCCTGAATCTTCTGTCACTGCAGACAGGTGAAAGGGTGGAAGAGGGCACCCTGGGCTGAGAAAGGGTGATGCCACTGCTGTTGTCAGAAAAGCTGGTGCTAGCCCAGGTGTTTGCAGAGATAGCAGTGAGTAGTTCTCACAGGGAAGGTGGCACAGTGCCCAGTGCTATGACTGTCCCATTTTGTCCCCAGCACCCACTGGTGTAGGAACAGGATAAGCCTAACTCTGGGCTCTTCCAAAGCAGCAGGAGTAAGTGATGCCTCCCTTCAAAGGCAGGTGCTCCCCTCTGCCCCCTGCAGAAACAGCCAAGCCTCAGTGCAGTTTTGTGGAGAAGGAGCTGTCCCCTTGTCTCCACCCAGCCACAGCTATGTCCCCACAGCACCACATCCACCCAGCCAGGATAGAGCCACTGGCTAGAAGAAAATCATCAAGCATTTCAGAAAAAGATCATCTTTAATTTATGAAATGGAGAATCATTCTCAAACTTGGTCAGAAGTTGCACAAATTACTTATGATTGAACCAGTAAGAACTACAGCAGCCTCATGGCAGGAATGTCTTGGTCCAAGACAGAAGGCAGCCATGTCCTGAGGCAAGATGGCAGGCTGGTGGGCTGAGACCCCAGAGGGAATCTGGGACTAAACAAAGAACATCCCTCAACGTGCAACAGCTTCAAACACTGCCTGCCAAGCCCACCTTCCTGCAGCAGGCAGGCACAGGCTTTGGCACATCCCTTCTCCCTGCCCCCAAACACATTACAGGGATTGAGGAGTCACTCCCTTGCCTCAGGGACCCCTTTGGTGATTGCCTGTCAGTCTGCTCTCAGCCAAAACCAGGGAGACCAAAGCACCTGCTCTCCTAGGGTCCCTGGCTCAGCAGCTCTCTGTGACCTGCTCTCAGCAGGTGAGATGATCTAACTTGGGTGCTGTTTCTAGCACAGAGGAGCTGAGGTGTCTGCCCCTCCCTACAGGGGTAAAATCCCTGTGACTGCCCAGTACTGTGTCAGACAGGCTCCAAAGAGCAATCAAAGGCACAAAAGCAAGACCTGGTGTCTCCTTCAGGCTGTGCTCTCCTGCCAGAGGGCAGGGCACCAGGCTGCCTCACCAGGTCACCTGGGATTGCCCTGGGCAGGGAGGCACTTCCAGTGGCTGGATTAGGGGCTGGCTCCCTGACCTCACCCAGAATTGGAGGGGGCTCATGGTACAGCTGTGTGACAGCACTGAGTAGTAGGGGCTGTGGAGGGCAAATGAGGAATAAACACATGCATGGGATGCCCAGTGAAATGATACAGCTCAAGGCTCTGAACTCAGTTTGAGCCCAGCACCTTTTCCAGGCCAGCAACAACTTCCTCTACAAGGCCACAGAGAAGGGAACCTCAGCATAAAACAGCACACCCAGCACATCCTGGCTGTGCAGCATATTGTCTTGTGAACAACAAATGCTTAAGAATGGATTTGGTCCTAGAACCACAGAACTGCTAGTGGGAGGGTTCTACCAGTTACTGGGAAAGGCCTTCAAGGTCCTGTCATCCCTGCTCCTGTTTGACAATCACTCCCTTGGTCACTTGGTCCCTCAGGAGCCTTCCACTCCACAAGAGTGAAAGGCTCTAGTGAAGGACTCCCTGTACAGTCTCCTGCTCAGCTGCAGAGGCTGTGGCTCCCTAGAGTCATGCCCAATGCAGAAAAGCACATTGGGGATGTGTCTGTTTTCTAGCACCTGCAACCCAGCACCTCTTTACTGGAATGAGCAGCTCTCTGCTCCCTGGGACTGGGATAAAATGTTCTTGCTCCTGAGATCAAGCGATCTATCTCAGGCCCCTCACATGCTGGACCTCTCTGCTTTCCCCAGTGATGACCACCTGGAGTGAACAAACATTGGCATCACAGCATTTCACAGCTGAACCATGAACATCAGGCTCTCTCAGCCCACCATCCCTGCCCTCCAGCACCAGCCTGGAACCAGCAGCATCCTGGGGGCTCAGGCACCCTTAGATTGTTTTGACCTCTGGTGCTTGGCCTTGTGTCAGGCTCTGCCGCTGAGCCTTCACCACCTGCAGGCGCTTCCCATGCAGGCTGAACTGTGACCAGCTGAGGAGCTGCAGCAGGGCGCACGCGATGGGCACAAAGACCAGGAGGTAAAAGCAGCCCTGGCGAAGAGTCGGCTCCAAGGCCATGGCAGGCTCCAGCTTCGGCTGGGCACTCACCACGTTGTTCAGGGGGTTGCGCTGGAAGATGTCGTAGCCTGGTGTCAGAGAAGAGTTTGTGAGAATGGGGCTGTGGGGATGGATCTTTGTCCATTCTCTTTGAGTGACCAGCCGTGGAGATGCAGAGACCAGGCACAGGTTAGCAACTGAAGAGCCCTCTGCACCCACCCAGGGCACAGCACAAGGTGCCAGACACTGAACTCTGCCCTGTTCTGCTCCACTGCTCTCCCCAGGAGCATCCTTACCTGTGTACTCACAGAGCAGCCAGGTGCCAATCAGAGGGGCGAAGGTCTGGCCCGGTTTGGTGACCAGAGCCACCATCCCAAAGAGCAGGGCTGAGGCTGCCTGCTTCCTACGGTTCAGGACTAGATCCTCGTCCACCAAATCAGTGACCACCAGGTTGAGTAACTTACAGGTCCCTTCTGTGAACACGCGGTTGCTGCAGAACAACAGGCAAAGCACTGAACAGGACTATCAAATGACAGGACAAATGTGACAAATCATAAAAAATGGCAAGGGTTGAAAAAGTTTCCCCATACTTGAAATAAGAATTTCAGGTGCCCTTGTTACAGAAGAGGAACACCACTATCAGTAAGACTTTGTACCTTGCAGAGACACCTCAGATCAGTCTTGACCTCCCACACAGACAGGCCTGGGGACAGGACACACTGGACCTGTAGCTCACAGGCAGCTGCAGCACACACCGAGGGCTGCAGAGGTGAGAAGCTCTCAGCAGCTGGCAAGTGCATGTGCAAGCTGCCACTAGTCCTGCTGGTCTGTGACCTCCTGAACATCACTGCCTCCCTCACTCTGCAGCAGGACAGCCTGTGAACTCTGCAGTGAGCTGTCCCATGTACTGTCAGAGCTGGAAACCACATGGCCTATGTATGATCCTGCCCCCTGTTCCCTGACTTCCACTCCTCTTCTTAGAACAGGGACAATGCATTTTGCTTCCCAGGAAGCAGAGGGCAGGGGAAGTGCTTGCCTACCTGGCAATGAAGATGCAGAGCAGATACACCTGATCAGGTCCTGCCAGGAACATGACAACACTCAGAGCCAGCTTCAGGAAGAAGAGTCCTCGCACCACAGCGTAAACCCCATAGCGGCGGCAGAGCGACAGGAAGTAGAGGTTGTTGAGATGGGGGGCAATGTAGGAAACACCTGAGCAGAGACAGATGCAGAAACAGCTTGATGGAGTTTCACCTTCCACCATGCCCCCAGACATGATACCAAGAGAGACAGAATGGTTGGCTATTGCCAGCAGGACAATACAGAGCAGCTCCTCTGCATATACAGAACATACATATACAGAAAGCTGCGGCAGATTTACTCCACGGCTCTGTGGCACAGCACACACTTTCCTACAGAGGGAGACCTTCTTCCATCAACCTCATGGACAGAAAGGAAAAAAAGACTTGTGCAGTGTCATGCAGAGGCCCTGGAGCAGAAATGAGAGGCAGGACTGCCTGACCAGACCTGGCCTGCATAGAACCCTCCCAGGGTAACTCTAGCACCAATGCCCACATATCTGTGGCAGCTTGGAAATGGTCTGTATGCTGCAGAAGGGATGAAATTTAGGGCTGTGTTCTCTGCTGCATCCTGAGAACACTGCATTCTGCAGCCTCTAGTGCTCAGAGCAATATACCTCTCTGGAGCCTGGTGTCCAGCACACCAGGCTTGTCCTTAATAGAAAAGGCTCTGAGTTACTTCTGTGCCCAGGAAGGACACTTCAGAGGTCCCACAGAAACATGTGGGGTGCGTGCATGTGTGAATCGTACAGCCCAGAGTCCTGCATGTGAGCACACCTCTCCCCAGATGGAGCTTGGGAAGGGCAAACCCAGACTTGGGCCAGGTCCTGTGTAACTTAGCCACTCCCTCCAGTCCCACCTGAAACTCACCAAGCAGGAAGGATCCAGTAGAGACAGAGATCTGGTCTGACAGCAGGTGCTCCAGGAACAGAGGGAAGAAGTTGCTGTTAAAATGGCAGTGAAAAACCTGTGAAGGCAGCATGCAGACGAGCTGGTCAGCAGGAACAGCAGTGAGAAAGAACAGAAAAAGCTAACAGCCCTCTGGGCTCTGTTGTCCTAGGAGCCCCATGCCAAAGGATCATGCAGGACAGGCCTGGAGTACTTCAGCAGAGCAAGACCTTGGCTGTGACATTTCCGACACTGCTGGCTGAAGATTGCAGAGCTGCAATGCCATCAGCTATGCCCACTTTGTGCCCAAGTCATCCCCACTGCCCAGCTGTACAGCACAGTGCTGCTAGGACAGACAGGGCCAGCACGTGACAGCAGGGACCAGAGGCTGGGAGAGACACTGGCATGGCAGGAGGGAGGAGGCAGCCGGCAGGAGGCCATAGGTAAGGCAGTGAGGCTTGAACACAAAGATGCAGACCAGCATCTGCCTGAGGGAAACTGAGGGATCCTCAGGGAGCCATGACTGCAGCACACAAAGCTTGGCAGGCTGCCTGCATTTGGTAGTCATCACTGAAGAGGGTGAAGAACAGAAATGATAAAAGCCAGCTGAGAGATGGATCCAGCTGGACAGTGAGAACAGTGATGTGAGCCTCAGGAAAACGGAAAGGGAAAGGAGACTGTGCTGACAGCTACGCCAGCAAACAGCACTCCTAAACTCATCCCCTCTGTGAGCCAGGCCCTGTGCTTCTGCACCCCATATGGGCTGCACAGAGCTCATCAGCCCCCATAACCCAGCCTACGCTGCAGAGAGGAAGGGGCACCCCACAGCTTGCTCAGGAAGTATCCTCAGTCACAGGCAGGGAGAGTGGCTACCAGCTGCTGAATCAGCCAGCATGTGCAGGAGGCTCCAAGAGCAAGTGGGTGCTGGGAACATCTCTGCCTTTCCTCAGGAACTTACATACTGCTGAATCATCCATCTCAAAAAGCCAGAGCCAGCACTCATCCTCTGAATTGCAGTGTGTCATTTCTGTGCCTACCTGGACGAGATTCACGCAGACAAACCAGAGGAAGTTGCGATGCCGGGAGAGCTGCTGGAGATACTCTGCCAGGGTGATCCTCCTCTCCTGGGGGACGGAGAGTTTCTCAATGTACAGCCTCAAGGAAAAGGAGGGATAAAAAGCAACCATAAATCCCTCACACCAAGACAGAGTCACCAGCTCTCCCTGTGTAGATGCAGAGCTGTCTCTCCTCAGCCCCCATCCTGACCTTTCATATTCCTGGACCAATCAAAACAGTGGAGTCTATAACTTGATTGCCATTCTACTATACGTTCCTCTTCCAGGTCCCTGCAGTTAGCTCACCTGGCAGATCTCATCAGGATCTGCTGCTACTACAGCATAATGCTGGCAGCTCATAAGAGATGACAAGTGAGGCAGCCCAAGGAAGTAGCTGAACAGGGAAAATCAGCTTGGTGTGGCCTACCAACAGCCCAGCCACTATCAGGCAGCTGAAGTGAGTGACAGAGAGAGACATTCACTTGTCCAATTCCACAGGACATGGGCAGCAATGCGGTCTCATGCTCAAGCATGAATGCTTTCATAAGCTGCTTGTGACATTTCACCACTCACAGGCCTCACTGGGTTCTCTAGATATGAACTCATTTTGTGTTCCAAACACTGGATGGCCATATAGCCAGTTAGGCCTCTGCCTCCAGTTTGGACTAGGGCTGACACAAGACAGTTTTGTTCTATTTTCAGAGGAGCCAGTGTGACAGCTGATCCTGAAAACTGTATCAATAGACAAGAACGAGAGATAATTAACAAATTTTGCCTCATTCTCGATCTTCTCACACATTTAGTTTGCTGCAGATCGATGTCAGGCCTTTTTCCCTGCTGAGAATTTGTGACCCTTACTCTTTCAGGGTTGATTCCTGGTCCCATTTTGCTTTCCCATCAGCCTGAAAACGCTGGCGGAGCAGCTGTGTGGACAGGGTGAAACCAACAATGGAGCAGAGGGCCAGTAGGACGCAAAATATGCGGAAGGAAAAGAAGTCCTCCTTGTTCCACACTGCATAGGACATGAAGACAGACAGGGAGCCTATGGCACTGAAGAGGGAGCAGTAGAAGTTGAGGCTAGTCCTGTCTTTTGCTGAAACAGCCAGGTCTGCAAGCAAGGCGTTGTGATGGAGGTCAACCATGGTGAGAAAACTGTCGTACATGCAAAGGCAAAGGAGGAACTGCAAACCAGGATGAGCCCAGGAAACCCAGAAAGAAAGGAAAGAAATGGCAAAGAGCGGGCCATTGTGGCTTAGTGCTCTGAGCCTCTTCAGAACTACTTCAGGGGACGAAATCTCTGCTCCTGCCCTGCAACAGAAGAAAAAAAAATATTTTACGTACCTGGACAAAACCCAGCATGATCACATATTCTTCCTCTCCAAGGAAGTCATGTAAGTGGCACAGACACTAATACAGCTTTTGTTCAAGTAACAACCACCCACATCAGATACCTTTCAGCTAATAGTGAAGACACTGAAAAGATGGGTTTAAGAAGGCCAAAAAGGGATTTTTTTTTCCAGAGCATTTGTCTCCCTGACAATGCAGTACTGTCTGCACTTTGTGCAATGTAAATGATTTTCATGACTTTTTACTAGTTGCAGGAAGTCACACCACTATTTTCATTACAATGTTGACATAAATACATGAGAAATGCTAATGGCCAATAAGACAGAGCTGTCTTGCCTTCCATCCTATAGAGTTGGGAACAACTGGTCTAAGGCATTCCATGTGGAAATAACTGTACTTTTCCCTCTTGTGCCTCCCAAACCATGTACAGACACTGTCTAACACCCCATTAACAGGCTTGCTCATATAGCAGGGGCTTGAGATTTTAGATGCCTATATTTTAGGTTCTGCACCACTCACAACTGTTAAGGGTTAGGGCCACATCCACCCAATAAGTGTGTGTGGCTTTCTCTAAAAAGGCAAGTACTGAAACAACATTTACGAGCACTGAACTTCAAAGATGCCATGAAAAGGAGGTATTTAAGAGTTCCATGCCCAGTAAGCCATTCCCACACCATCATTTTAAAGCTGCTAATTTGACATCATCTTCCCCAGAGACTAAACAACTTCCCAGACTCTTCTGAAAGCAGAACTTCACTTACTGCTGTGTGCTAAGGAATACTCGGTCACTCAGCCAGCCAAACAGAGGGTCATTGAGGCTGTTCCAGATCAGAAACACTGTCTAGGAAAGAAAATAGGACAGTGAAACCACAGGACAGCTCTGTTCTGTCACCAAAGCAAGCAGTGCTGAGCTGGCATGGTGAGCTAGCTACCAGCAGGAACTGTCCTAGCACACCTTCCCTGCCTCATTACCGCTGTATGATGCCCCTGCCTGGGGCAACTGGCAGTAAGGCCAGTGGTTTTCACTGCCTGTGAAACACCCCAACATCCCCAGAGGAAAGGCACTCTTTAAGAACAAAGTTTCTGCATTTTCTGTCCCAGCTTGTTCTATTTTTATATAAGTGGGAAAAACTGAAAAGCCCAAGTTAGTACTTGGAAGGCTCCATTGCTCCCTCTCCAAAAGGGAACACTGCTGTTACAACTAACAGTTTTCACATTTCTAGCAAGGAGCAGTCTTAGTTTCAGAGTTTCCTACTTAAAGAGTGCAGAAGCCAATGAAAAAAAACTAACCTCTCCTATCCAAAAGGACAGTTTATCAATCTTGTAAACAGAGACGAAGGTGTCCACGTAGTACAGGAGGAACACGTTGTGCAAAATGGAAACAAAGAGCGACAGAGACCCATAGATCACTGCAGTGGGCAAATGGAAAAGACAAGCCAGCAGTCGCAGCCCCATGTTGTTGCAGTCAGTGTTCAGCTCCTTCAATCACCTCCATTTCAGGTGAGATGTCTTCTCCCAACCCCTACTACATCTTTGATGGGGCCAATCCATTGTTGCTCCTGCAGGAGAGAAAAAAATAAATAAAATAAAATGAAAACAGATTAATTTTCTTAAATAAAGGTGAATCAAGTTAATTGGTAAATCTTTGTATGCAGCAATCAGAATTTGTATTGTTTTGAGGAGCTGCTACAAAGTGGATTGGAGGAGATTTAAGAGACTAGAAGCTGTCTGCTGCACTAAAGCTGTTTCATTAAGCTGAAGCCAGGCTGTGGGCTCCTGGGGGTATGGCTTCCTCCTCCTGAGCAGCCTGCCCTGTCCTTTACCCTGTAATGTTCTTTGTTATCCAGCAAGCAGACAATTAATCCAGCTCTTTAAAGGCAAGGTCAGAGGAAGAATCAAGCCAGACAGCTGCAAACAACAAAGTGGCCTTCAGACACCAGTGACACCTAGTCACTGGTATTTTTAGGTACTCACGTAAATTTTTATCCAAATAAAAATGACAGGAGCTGTGATGTAACCTCACATGTGCACAATGCTTTCCCCAGGCAGTCACAGCTTATTGCACCTGGGCTGGCTCAGACAGGAGTTATTTATGGTGAGCAGTGCTGCTGCTTTGTGGCATGAAGAGACACAACCAAAACACAACTGCAGCAGGCATGCTGCCATCATGC
Organism: Ammospiza caudacuta; assembly: GCF_027887145.1. Classification (NCBI taxonomy): domain Eukaryota; kingdom Metazoa; phylum Chordata; class Aves; order Passeriformes; family Passerellidae; genus Ammospiza; species Ammospiza caudacuta. Next base: position 26,179,025 of record NC_080601.1, on the reverse strand, counting down.
AATAAAAGTAACCAGAAGTGCCTTAGCAGGTTTCCAGCTTGTCTAGGAGTGACCTAAGTCTTAGGACCATAGTCTGAAGTAAAGATGCTTTGGCTGGACAGCAATATACACAGAAATAAAACACGTGGACACAGCAGCCTTAGGCCAGAACAAGTCGCTGTATGTTCACAAGGGCTGAGTGTGAGAGGAGGACTCCTCACACCTGCACTGACTGGAGCTTGTGGCCAGGAGCTGGGGCTAGAAATGTTCTCTTGTGCTTTTCAGGCTGAGCCCTCTCTCACATGCCAGTTGCTACAGACCCAAGGCAAAACACAAGGCATTTATGTGAGACATAAGGGTTTCTTAAATCAGTACAATCAGCTTCTCCAGCCCATGCCATCATGCCCTGTTCACAGCACACACATGAAGGGTGACAAAAAGGTTGTTATCTTGGCACTGTCAAAAGCAAAATAAAGGGCTGTGTGCCACTCCTGTTTCAGCCCTCCAGGGTCTGCATTCACCCACCTCAGATACATCATGGAGGCTTTGCAATGTGGGATAAGACTGAACACATAAGAAATAGGAACCTACGCACCACACCATCCTCTTGGGCTTGCAACACCAGCTGCAGCAAGTCCAAGCAGGAAATCAAGCAAAAGAATAAACGTCTGGGTATGAAACCTGATGAAAGGCCAGTCCCATTCAGCATTTCCCTGAAGCCATGAGCCTGACCACTTCTAGGCAAGATTAGAAAAGCAAAAATAACCATCTGGTCCTCCTAGGCCAAGGAATTCCTCATAACTAGTTCAGAAGAAGCAGGAAGAGCACTTGTTCCAATCAATTACATCACTAGATTGAAACTGCACCTCGCTCCACTCCCAGCCAAAGCACTAGACCTCAACTGGATCCAACTGCAAAGCCCTTGTGGAGCTCAGACACCATTCTGCATCCCTGCCAGGCCAAAACCCATGGCCAGAAAAAAAGGAAGACACTGCTTGGAAGAGAATTCAGCCAGACAATGAACCTTTATAGACGTAATTAAAGACATACAAGCCTCAAGGGGAAATTTCATTTTGTATGGTCAAGAATTGGAAAGGAGTCACAATGTGTAAAGACAAAGGTTAAGAAGAAGGGAGAGTTCAGGCAAGAGGTAAGTCCTCTGTCTCTCACCAAAAGTCTTCTGCAGAAGACTGACAGAAGAGCAGAAGACATCAGAGTGCTGGGCCCCTTCATGGAATTGTCAGGACACAAGAACTGGGAACACTCACTGTAACTAACAGGAAGTCAGCTTAAAATATTTCTTTACCTGGCAGGTAGTAAACACCTGACATTCACTACCAAAGGATATTAGAGAGCTGGGCAGCAGCTTCAAAGGATTAGACAAATTCACAGAAAACAGCTGTACACAAACAGCTACTAAAGGGAACAAGGCGGGGAAATCTCCTCTAACCGCCCCAAGCCAGCTGTGCAGGCTGGGGATGGACAAGTGGAAAGGCCATAAATGGTGCCCACACATATGCTCTGCCACCGTGGGGCAGGACATGGGGACAGACAGACTAACAGTGTGACCTACTAGGGGGATTCTTATCCTGGCCTTGCCTTTGCTATCCAAAAGCTGAGTGAAAGCAGAGCCTGCTCAAGACTTGGTCTCAGTGCTGCACTTCATGCTGTCCCCATCCTAAAAGTGCTTCACTGAGCACATGCTGCACAAACCACAGCTGTTGAAATTTCCAGAGACACCTCATTTTGTCATATAAATGCTACAGCACTGTTCAAAGAGGGTGAAGTTCCACTTCCTTTCTGCTCCCTCACAGATGTGCAATGCCTCCAGCCAGCTGATATTTGCCAGTGATGTCACTTTTGCTAGGATAGTCATTAGGTCATTTGATGGATATTTTTCCACTCCTCATCTGCAAATGTGCAGTTAAAAGGAAACAAATCACAGTTGTCTGTAAAAAGCAGATTTCACTTCTACACCCAAAGCACTGTTACTGCCACACTGGTATTTTCATAACCTTTTCCTTGGGATGGAGAATTATTCATGGAGTATGTCAGAACTTTTCAACATGAGGCTGTAAGAAGGAATGGGAAAGGGAGCTGCAGGAGGGAATAGCCATCATTCATTCACACTGAACCTCTAACACAGTCATAAAGGAACAAGCTCATAAATTAAAAAGCAATGAGTCTTTATTTGAGAAACTTCCTCCTCCGCATTTGACATCTGGCTCCTGCCAGTGACGTCCATAGATCTTATCTTCCTGAGGAGGATGTTGGAATACTGGCTACCAGGAAAGCACAGCTTTTGTTTGAAAGTGCTGGCACACAGCTGTGTCTGGAACCCACCACAGCTTGGGGCTCACACATGTGCTCTAAGTTCCTAGCCAGCTCACAGCTGGATGCACGAGTCCCTGTGTCCCATGGTGATTCGGCAATGCCTTGGCCTTACTACACGGCTGAGCTCCAGCCTTCCACAGCTGAAGCCACTTGTACTGAGCCAGCAGCAGAGCCATACATGTGAATCTTGGCTCAAGCCAGCCTTTTAAGCAGGGCCAGATGATTTTTATGTGCTCAAGTTGCCACTCAGCAACTTGAAACAGCCATCTGCAGACCTGCCTGCAGTATCAGGATGGCTCTTGTGTTCATTCTCCCCTGTGTAATGCAGGCTGGAATCCCAAATAATACTTCAAGATATGTCTGTGCTTGCTCGAGCTGCCACTACACTGCCTCTGCTGCATATTCTGGGTTTTGAGGGCTTACTAAGCCAGCTCTGTACGTCTGCAGCTTCCACACAATAAATCCACCCAGAAGCTGGAAAAACCACCTGAGAGAAAACCCTATTTATATGTCTATTTATAGACATAATGTAATGTCTATTTATAGACATTTGTCACAGCCAGACAGGACTGGGGTGCTGGGGGTCCAGCCCCACTCACAGGGAAGCTGGGCTGGAGCTGCACCCGTGGAAGAGCTGATGCCCTGTGACTGGTGCTGGGCACATCAACTCCTCCCAGAGCCTGCAAGTGACAGTCACAGATGTCTCTGTCTGGTCAGGGTTATCTGTCAGTGATGAGCCCATTTTGGGAGCACAGACCAGGTTCTGCACACTCCTTCCCTCACACATATGGTACCCCAGGACACCTCCACAATACATCTCAGAGGGTCCTCATCCCACGAAGCTACCTGGATTCTGGCAGAACTCTGTCAGTAAAACAAGAAATCCCCCACAGAGCTATGTGAATGAATACAACCAAAAGAGTCTCCACTTAAACAAAAAAATTACCTCTCAAAATCCTATTTCTGTCCCAGGAAAGCTCCTTCCTAGATACAATTCACAAAATTTAGGCTCCTCTGACAAAACATTGATATTGTGCACCCCTTTGATGCACCCTTAGAAATTAATGTAACTCCAAGACTCTCAATTTCTCCACTCCATACTTCTCCTGAACACCCTCAGATAATTCCTCAGTAACAACGACTCTTGAGGGAACATTAAGTACAGTCCTGTTTGAAATGTGAACAAACATCCCAAAGCAGACTCCCAGCAGCTTTGTATCTGACATGTGAAGAAATGAAAACTTTGAAACCACCTGGATCAGGCATGGAAACATGACTGAAAGAGGTTATGAGGGTGCTTCCCAGTACTGTTTACCAATTCAACAACTAATGACTGTGCATCATGAGGTTAAGTCATACCCTCCTTATTACAAGCAATCATGTGCTTCCATCACCCCTGCTGAGTTCATACACGCAAACACAACCGTGACACAGAAAATTAATACCTTGAACCAGCTGGTAGCTTCCATGGAGCTGTGCTCCAGCTGAGCAATCTTGTTCAATCAGATCTCATTACCTAATAAGAACACAAGGTTTGTCAATATAGAGATAACTGGGCAGATCTCATAGCCTTGGAACTTGGCAAGGCTTTTACCTTAACAACATGCAACGTCCCATATCTAAAGAATTCATTGTCTTACAGTGTAAAGGAAGTGTGTTAGATGTATTAAAAAACTTGTTCCTGATCATTTGCTGCCAATGTAAGCTCCAATCCTGTAACAGACCTCACAGCACAAAGATGGGAACCAATGTCCAGTAACTCTGGCCTCAAATTACAAAACTATAAATAAATTTGAAATCATCATTGAAAACATAACCCAAGATTTGCTTCAAAGGAGCTATAAGAGAGGATTACTGCAGACATTCTGCCTGTTCTTTGTTAAGATTTAAGAGGAAACTCCAGGTGAATTTCCAACTTTCACCACTCCGCCAAGTGCAGCCACCAGCAGTTTCGGCTACACATCTTCCCGGGAGGAGGGACTCCCTTCACCTGTGCAGCCTCCCAAGGCCACTGTCCCTCCGCAGGGCCCCAGCTGCAGCCACAAGGCACACGCCACTGAGTGGGTCCCCAACTGAAGCCGCTGGCCTCCTGGCCAGGACAGGAGCACAGGGAGCCAGGCTGGACACGGGGACACCGTGACTCTGGACATGCCCAAGCAGCGCTGCCATCCCTGTGCCCCATCCGCAGGACCCTCCAAGCTGAGAGGAGGCCTGGCAACCTTGGGTGGCCAGACAGAGGCGCTGCCATCCTTCCCTGGTGGGCGCTCCCGCAGGCTCCACGGCAGGGGGTTGAAGCCTACCAGGTGAAGGGAAGGCGCAGCAGGGACACCAGAGACCCGCGGAACACTCCAGGACAAGAGGGCGATGCCAGAGCCGCCTCTCCTTGACGGGAGGCAGAGCCGGCTCCAGCACTGAGCCCCCTGCCCACGGGCAATAAGACCAGGGAGCGATGGCACCCCCCGGCCCGAAGTGGGATCATCCACGATAACAGAGGGAAGTATCCACCAGGGCTCTACCACTGCAAGAAAAGGGGATGCCCCCTGCCCCTGCAGAGGCGGCCCCCCGGGGGGTAGTGTCTCTGCCACCCTACCCGAAGCACCTTACTGAGCGGACGAGGGCTCCGCCACCCTACCACACTACGGGTAGAGAGACAAACCGGGACAAGCGATGAAGCGGGAGAGACGCCCGCGCACCGCCTCGGCGCCTCCTACCTGCGTCCGGTACCGGCGCTCCCCAGCCGCTCCGCCGTCGCACGGCACGGCCGCACATGCGCGCCCCCAGCCCCGCCCGGCGGCCATTTTGCGTACTGGCAAGTGAAGCCGCCAGCACCTCCCGGCAGCCATCGCGTGTGAGGGCACTCTGCTCCCTGATTTGCATATCCCCGCCCCCAGCCGCACGAACCTCTCTGGTGTGGCGCCACCTCTATGGTCAGTCCGCCCGTCGCCATGGAAACGCGGCCTGGCCGGGACGCCAGCGCTTGGGGTCAGGGAATCGTAGAATCATAGTGGAATCGTCGATATTGTATGAAATCTTCAAGTTTACCCAGTCCACCCGCCAGCCCAGCGCCACCACTATTACCTGTAAGCCACTAAACCGTATCACCCAGTGCCATTTCCAGAGGCCACTTGAAAACCTCCAGGGATGGCAACTCCACCACCTATGCAACCAATTCCAATGCCTGATCACTCAAATGAAAAACATCTAATATTGAATCTGAATCTCCACTGTCCCACCTTGAGGTAATTTCCTCTGTCCCTCTCACTGTAGGCATGGTAGAAGGGACCAGCCTCTGCCCCATCACAACCTCCTGTCAGGGTTTGTGAAGAGCAGTGAAGCCCCCCGACCCGAGCCTCCTCTTCTCCAAAGAACATGTGCCAAGCTGTAGAACGATTAATGGAAACAAAAATATATACATGGCTGCTTCGGAAGGTGGGGCAGTAATCCAGCAAATATCCTGTCTCTGGTCTTTGTACTCAGAGACTTGCATTTCTCTCCCACAATTAATTTCTATTCACCCTGTGTATTTCAGAAAATAGGGACTAATATTGTCCATTATCATTTAAGATCTCTCTGTGGCCCTTTCTCTCCAAGAAGCAACTCCTATGTTCAGCATATGTATCACCTATGGTCTCTCACTGCAACAGTTGCTTCCATTAAGCTGTTCTCAAATTTCACCAGGGGAAATTTCACCACGAGAAATTGAGGCAAAAGCCAATTGCTATGCACAGAAAGATATTATTGCACCCTATTACTTGCCAATGGTTTTGCACATTAGACTTACTAGTAGCTTCTTAAGCAGGTCATTTTTATAAATTCCTAGAAGCCAGACAACTAATTGTAATCAACATGGTTTGTAATTAAAGAGTGATTTGTAGGTATTTAGCTTCAGCTATTACGATCACCTGCAGCAGAACAAGGCATAAGGCAGTAATCAAATAATCATTTAGTTTGGAAAAGACCTTTAAGATCACAGAATCAGTAAACATCCCAAAGGAGCTGCACTACTGCTGCTGTTGTGCTGGGTGATGAGCTGACCTTGCAGAAGGAGTCACCCATTTAAAAGTCCTGTGGAGATTTCTCTCTGTAAAGGTCCATCACAGTGCAGGTGCTTACAATAACATAGTGCTGATGGGAGCCACTGATATGGCTTCTTACTTAATTACAACCTGGATGAGCAGTAAGTATAAATACCAACTCAGCTGTACCTGAGTGTGAGTAAAAAGCTTGGGGGGGAGTAATACTAGGAGAAAAGTGGAAGGTTTATTTTTGTAGTGTTTAATGGGGGCTTCTTTTCTGTGTTAGTTAGTCTGTTGCTTTAAAGGTTACAGTTCTTTAAGTTTTGCTGACTTGAGAAAGAACCTAAAGTTTTGGTGAGTGCTTTTGAAGTTTTTCTGTGCTGGCTTTATGTGCTGATTTTAGCTGCTTCTTTACTTGTGTCCTGTATCCTTGTTCCCTGTCTGAGCATGAAATGTAATTGCTGAAAGAATGAGCCTCCTGTTACCATCTTAAGGTGTAAGGGCATGTTCAGGCAAGTTTTGCTGCCTTGGTTACCACAGGAAAAGCTTTCATTAGGTCTAATGCAGTATCTTAGGGCATCTCTTTACTCTCTGTGTGTCCCTAAGGTACCTGAGCGAAAAAGAGCCTGTGGAGAGTAGCCTGCCTTCTTAGGATCAGGTTGTGTATTCTACTGTTCCTTGGTTAAATGAAGGCATTCTCCTGGTTGTCTTTTCTCCACATGTGAGTACACATATGCCCAGCAAATTTCTCTCTGTGTTCTGCACTTATAGACTGGGCTGTTTTGCAATATTTCTGCACTTATATGCTACCTTTAATGTTTGTGGCAGCAGAGCAGTAGGTGACTGAGGTGTTTTGTATTTTGCCTGGCTTCTTAAAAACACAAATCCCTTTGCAGGTGGTGTCCTTTTCACATTTGCTGTTTGATCATGTGGGTGCTAATCCATGTACAGTAGCATAACTTGACTGTAGTATTGACTCCTGCCAGTGCTCTACTCTGTAATATTCCTAGCACCACCTGCTTGTGAAAGGTACTAATGTAAATCATTGTTGTTGTGTGATTAGAGGCTTTAAACACTTTAATTTGGAAAAAATGACACAGAAAAGCCTTTGAGTGATTGTATTCCTGGAAACACAAGATTTTCCTTTGATTCCTATTTTAAAAAATCAATAATGTTATTTGTGAGCTAGGTTCTGTATTGTCTAAAGACCATAACAGAAGGTAGTTGGTTGGTTTTTTTGAAGTTATAACAAAGTTGTAGATCAGCAGATGCTGCAGCTGTCTGCCTTGGGGATGCAATAAGAGGAGTATTCCCATGGGTAGTTCTGGCTCAGATGTTTGAACTTACACTAGAAATGCAGTATGTGTTGCTGTTGTAACAGAAAACTGCCTTATATGCCAGAGGGGTATGTTGTATGTAATACAGCCCCAAAGAGTGAACAAGCTTTCCTGACCTATTGTTTAGGGCATTGACATTCTGGGAAGACGTGGTGTAAGTGCATAAGACTATGTGCCTTCTGTACTTCTGCATATTCATCCTCAGTGCAGGATACCTGGGAATAGGATCTATTTAGAGAAGAAAGAGTTAAAATGCAAATAGTTTTCTGTGACACTGGTATTTCTCAACAGAGGAAACCCACTGTGGTCACAACCAGGCTGTGTGATCCATTAACTCCTTTGCAGGATAACAGGAGACTCTCCCCAGAGCACTTCAAGGACAAAGACTTGTAATTGAGCAGCTGTAAGAGTAGGATGCTGTGGAAGTACAAAACATGTTGCTCTGTTATGCAAACTGTCTTTGTGTAAGATAAGAAAGTGCTGGTAGGTAACTGGAGCTGAGCATGGGAATTAAGGCTGGAATTGAATGATTTGTCTTGAGTGTGTAAAGTAAACAATATATATCCAGGAGGAACCAAATAATTATGGAGTGTGTGAAGCAGCTCTTGCAGGGTAAAACCTTTCAAGGCCACCTGCACCATGTCAGTAATACCACGTAAGGCTGAGATTACCAAGGTAACCATATCAGAATTGTCAGGCTTAATTATGGATGTGGCAAAATTGAGGAAGAAACAATCTGGGTGGATTGGCTGTTTGGGAGGAGACTGAGGTAAAGGAAGTGTGAATGCAGCAGAAAAAGTGGATTCTGAAATTAGAGAATAATATATAAAATGAGACGAAGGTGAGATCAGCTGACTGAAGGATTGCAGGTGTCTGGATGATAGCAAAGCATGAGGACCCAAGCTCACAGGAATGCTGAAGTGATGCTCCTTGAACAACCTGCTGGACTCTACATCAGGTCTATGCTGGAAAGAATTGTTGTGGGAGGGCAGAGCAAAGTGGGGTAGATGTGCATCGTAGTGCTAAATGGTGTGGGAGGGAAGGGTGACTCAACTGCATCATGTGTGGTTCGTAAGACTTGATTAGTAGCTTCATAGCTGTGTGCAAAGTGATATAAATAGCCATGAGATGCTACTGGTGCATTAATGAGGTTATTGATATTTTAGTTGACTTATTGGTGTGCTTAATACAATTAGTGCCCTGAGTCTGTTCCCTCGACACTGTACTATGAAGGGGAATAGTTGGGCGGAAGGCACAGGTGGGGGCTCAACCAGGACTTCCTAATTCGGAAGCTTGAGCTACCTGGTACTGAGATCTTTTCTTTGAAGAACATCTGTGGATGGAGATTATGGGTATCAGATGAACTCTTGAGTGAGAGGAGGAGCAGGTCTGTGCAGGCTGTGTTTTAACATGGAGGGGATCCTTAGGACTGAATGCTATGAAATACACATTAAAATATGCTCAACTAAAAAAAAAAAGAGTAGTGTCTAGATACATAGCTGCATCTGGGAAAGGGTTTAAATGAGAAATAACATGGTGGCTGGGATACTGAGACATGGGACACAGATTTGAACCTCAGGTGAGGAAGATATCTGATGTAAAGGGTCTCTGCAGTGGTTACTGGGAAGATGGGAATGGTGGTGGTGAAAACTTTAATAACACAGAAGTTAGGCTAAGCCAAACGGAGAACGTGTCAGAAAAAGAGAAACTGTAGGGTATATCCAAAATGTATCCTCTGGTGCAGCAGATACACACCCAGGGAGAGGCTGGGTAGGTGACAGTGTCAGGATCACCTTGGCAGCAGCAGGGATGTTTTCTAGAGCCTTGCCTGCTGATGCAGTCACCCTGTGGTAACACTCATCGTGTTTTATTCTTGGTGGCACAGCTGTTCCCGAGCTGCTGTGTTACCCAGCGGCTGCAGTCAGAGTAGGAGTGGCTGCTCCAAACCTCTGTCAGCAGTGAGCTGCATTTGACTGTTATTTGAGCAGAGTTATGCAGGAAGGTGGTTTTTGGATAACGGCTGTCAAGTAAAGACTTGCTCTGCAATGACTTGGCCATTTCCTGGTGTTTTGATTTCATACAGAGTCTGGGCTTTGCACAGACCTCAGAAACAAATGCCAGACCCACACCAGACTTCAGTGCTTTCTGGGAATGTTGCTTTGAATAGCTGAAATGGATCTATTCCCTCTTCAAAGGGCCTCTCTAAGGGTTGACTGACTGTAGTATGCATTAGCTGCTATTTCCAGAGTTACCAATGCCAGCTGGAGCTCTTTTCTTCATGGTGCACTGGTAACAGCAGGGTGAGACTGGTGTCTTCTGGCTTCAGAAGTTAAATTCTCCCCCTTGGCTGAGCTGAAGGGATTGTGCATGGAGCTCTTATATCAGCTTTGCTTGTGGTATTCTTCCAGTTGGCTTGGGCAGTGAAGTAGTTCCTGATAGAAAGGAGGTGAGAGGAAACAGGGTCAGAGCCCCAGCATGCTGGGGGAGTTCCTCAGACTGGGTTAATGGTGTGTGGAGGCTCGTTCTCTACAGCACTGATTTGTATTGCTGTTAATCACTGCTGGTACCTTGAACTGGGTGTGATGCAGTAATCCCTTGTGTGAGAATTTAACACTTCTTGGAGTACTTTGCTGGGGCAGTATGGGTTGATTTTCTCTTGCAGAGTGTAGCAAAATGTGGTGCTGTGTTAGGGAGGGGGTGAGTGGGTTCATGTTCAAAATTGAAGTTTTTCCATTATTTAGCAGCACTAGTATGGGAATCTGGTCCTCTAGATAAAAATGAAGGCCTGAAAAGGCCCAGCTTTTAATGGGCTTTTGCATTTTCCTTGAATTCTTTTGTTGCTGCCAGGCATGTCTGGCTAAGAGAAAGCATCCTGTTTAGGAAGGCAGCCAGGTGCCTCCATCCTAAGGATCAGTACTGGTGGTGGAGGATCAAAGTTATTGTGTTGTGGCTTTTTGTACTGCTTTCCCATCTCCCCAAGAAGTACTTGGGAGTGTTCTCCTGGATGAGTTTTATTGAAAAGACTTCAAACCAAGCATAACCTTAAGCTGGTAATAAAGGGATAGAAGTGATAAGAAAAAATATGAAACTGCTTTGTCGTGATCTTCTCCCACGTGCTATTTCCAGCTACCAGGATGCTGGATAAGTGTGTGGGATGGGCACCAGAGTGATGGAAGACAAACCTTGGCTGAATAAAAACATTCAGTTTTAACATCTCACTGTAAGCAGTCCTTGAAGCTGGGTTTTTTTTCTTTTTTAAAAGTCTTTACCAAAGCTTTGTAAGGTGGCAACAATTCTGCAGACTCTGCTCAAAATGGGGAGACTTACTGGAAATAACTCATTACTTCTTCATCCTCTTGGCTGGGGGAAATTGGTGCTTTTGCAGTATTCATCCCTGTACCCTTGGGAGTTGTTACAGAGCAATGGCAGGAGATCTGTGGTTTTTTGTGGGGTGGGGGAGGAGGTGGAGGTCAGAAAAAAAGCTAGAAAGAATAGTCTGAAAGCTTGAGTGCTGGAACAGAGGAAAGGGTAACTTAATGGTATCTTCATTTGTGAGCTGGTCACAGAGCTATGGAATGAGGTGAGAATAGTCTGGGTTGAGTGTTACAGTAAATTAGATGGTCATGTCCTCTCCCATGGGCCCAATGTCTCCACAGTTGTGTTGGCTTGCAGCATATTCCCTGAGGCAGTATCTAAACCCATCCAAACTGCCAGCCTGACCTGGGGACCCTGATTCTGCTGGACAGGGGGCTTGGTGAAACCAGTCTCTCCAGACATGTGAGATACTTGTATGAAGTTTCATGTGTTGGGTATTGTGGCACACCTGTGTGTTGGTACTGCCCATGATACAGCCAGGCTCACTTCAGTCTCTCTCCTACTGAATGTGAAGTCTGGCATGAATTTAATATTTACTTTTCTGTTTTCTGTAGCTCACAGTAGTCTCTTGTGTTCCACAAATACCTAAAAAGAAAGCTCACCAAATTCAAAGCTAGCCGAGGTGATAGTAAATCTCTACTGCCCTGAGATGTTCAGAAAAACCATGGTACTCTGTATTTTTAGCAGGTAATTTCTGCTGCTTTAGATACTAGGAAAGCCCTACCAGACTTGGGCATTTCTGTTTTAACTAGTGGTGGTTTCATCACCTGTAGTAACTGAGAGGGCTGAAACAAAAGCTTCTCTGATCAAATGTCCTCTCTAGTTTTGTATTGCAAACATTGCTTGGTTGCTCCATAGCAACTCTATGTGGGGCAGCTGGTGTGAAGCACACTTTTCTTGGCAGGCCTTTTTTTGGGAGCTGTGGTGTCAGTCCCCTTGACCTCCACCAAGATGTTTGAGGAGGGAAAGGCCCTGCCAGATGACAGGGGCAGTGGCTAAGGGAATTGCTGGAGTCAGCTCTGGCAAGTCTGGGAATAGTCTGCAGTATCATGTTCTCACCAAGAAGAGATGACAATCTTATGTTAGTTTTCTGTGACCGTCTTTAGAGTTTTCTCTCCTTTTTATTGTGCCTGGTGTCTCATTCAGCAACAGCCAAGTGGGATCTGAACCCTTTTCCAGCAAGATCAAAACTGCTGGAAAGGCTTAAAAGGAGAGGCTGCCTTGTCTCTTGCTGTGTTGGCCCCTTGTTGCTCCCTGCTGCCAACCACTGCTCCAGGTGCCCTGGCATGGGGAGGCTTGCTGTCTGTCCATCCAGGCTTTCTGTCTGTGCCTCTAATACCTGGCATGTATTGATGGATGTCAGTGGCTCTCAGGAGCAGGCAAGCATTTAGCAGAGTTCAGCTCAGGCTTCAAGGTCTGCTATGCCTGTTCCTGCTCAGGACACTCAAGTGCTCAGTTACAGATGTGGTGATTTTTATTTTTTTTTTTCCCAAGGGATAACAGAGCTTGAAGGTGGAGCAAAGGAGAGAGGTAGTCTGAAGAGACAGATCAGCTAGGATCCTGTCTCCCTTTCTGGTCCTGTAGTTGGTCCTGAAAGTTGGAGGCTGTCATATATTTACTTCCAAGACCAGGCCAGCCTCTGGCTGCTGGTACTGGAGAAACAGTAGAAGTAAGAGCAGGTGGATCATAGCATGGTTTGAATTGGAAAGGACTTAAAGATTATCCAGTTCTAACTTCTCTGCCATGGGCAGGGGCACCTTCCACTAGACTAGAGCTCTCAGTGCCCCATCAAGTCTCACCTGGAATGCTTCCAGGGATGGGGCATCCACAGCTACTCTAGGCAGCCTGCTCTGGTGCCTCAACACTCTCACAGTAAAGAATTTTAATTTCTAATATTCAATTTGAATTCACTCTCCATCAGTTTAAAACTATTCCCTTTTGTCCTATTACTGCTTGCCCTTGTGAAAATTCCCTTGCCAGCCTTCTTGGAGGCCCCCTTTAGGTACTTTAGGTGCTATAAGGTCTCCTTGAGAAGAGGAATGGGAGAAGAAACTGGGGATTGGACTCCTTCCTGAAGTGGTACCACTCGATGTTGGTGTTTGGAGTTGGTTTTCTTAAGCATCTGGCTTTTGATGCCTTCCAGCCATCAGATGGCCTGACAAATGATCACCTTCTGGGCAAACCCTGTTTTTCCTGGAGCAGTGTCTGCTTTTACTTCCTAGTAACTGAGAGATTGGGTCAGGCAAGCTGGTACTGGTGTTCTCAAAGCCCTTTTCTCCTGTACATGTGGATTTGTCATGCTGTAGCTCAGCCTGAAGGTCGGTATGAACAACAGGCAATTGTGTAATGGTGGGGCAAACTGCATTGTCAGCCCCTGTGGGCACCAGGATGCTGCTCTGCAGGGGCAGGGCAGGAGCATTTTGCCTCCTGCATACCAAAACCTTGTTGCAACACACCCGAGCATTCAGAGCGTTACTTGGTGCTGCAAGGCAGGAGCTGGGGCTCAGTGCCTCTGCAGGTAAGGCTGTGGCTGGGCAGTCTGAGCTCTGTGCTTGGGAGCAGGCAGGGACAGGGCAGCAGCTGTGCAGGGGGGCCTGGCAGAGGCCACCCAGTCAAGGCTTGCCCTGACAGGTTTGCAAACTTCCTCTGGGGCTGTGAAGTCTTGTGTAGGCTGTCAACACACTCCCCCCGGGTGATCTACTTCCAGGGAAATGCGTTTGCTTCTGTGGTAGGGCATGTGATAATGCTGCCCTGAAGTGCTTCTAGCCCTGCTTAATCCTCATCTTGTTCCCCCTTCTTATCTGTTCAGTTTGCTTCCTCTTGTGGGTCATCCTGCCTGGCTAAGACACCAGCTTGTTCCCCTTATCTTTCTTCAGTGTAAAATCAAAGCAATTAGTTGCTGTGCTCAGGCTGCCTTGTGATTAAACTCCCAGTGATTTAGATGGCCTGTCAGTCCTTCTCCTTGCAGCTGCCAGGAAGACCTGGGAGCAATGATGCTGACAGCCAAAATGCAGGGTGCTACAGAAGCTTCTGAGCAAGAGCTGTTCATCAGCTAGATGTGAACAGCTTCTCCAGAGTGGTCCTTAACTGGCTTGGAGCAGCACACTGACCCAGCAGAAGGGGTGTAAGCTGGGCTTGCTTTGTTTCATATGATGGATGCAATAACTGCACACTCTGTGCAGACCACTTGCTCTGAAATACAAGCACTTTACAAAGTGTGGATCTCAATAGGAATGCATGGATGAGCTATTTAAAGAGATGCTGAGACTGGTTTTCAAGATGAGACCATTTGTTCCACGTGCCTACTTTATGCTGCCATTGACATACAACACCCCTTTGGATTTTTGTGGTCATTCTGAGCAAGTTAGGCAAGTAGGTTGTGAACTTCGTTTCATTTCCTCCTATCTGAGGGGGTGATGGTTGTGATGGGCCTTGTCTCCAAGGCTGCAAGTCTTGTTTAAGGGGGCTGCCTGGTCTTGACTGAATATTCCAGTGCTGTTCTGCTGTTCCCTTTGTGGAGTGTAGGTGTCTACCCCTGAACCCATGGCAAAAAAAGGCTTGAGCTAGTTAATGTACATTATGAACCTCTAGGAAAAGGAAGAATTTGTGCTAGCTAAAAAGAAAAATCCCCATATTGCAGTACCCAGCATTGCTTGTGTCAGGCAACTCTTAGGGGACAGCTGAACTTTCATCTCCCTTTCTTGGTTAACACCTGTGGAAGAGGCAACTCTAGTTAAGGCAAGAGGAGCCCACAGGATCTGAACTCTGTGGAAAAAAAAAATCCAGTTTGCTGCCTATAGTCCTATGCATGATCTTTTCCTGTCTCTGATAGCAAACTCCTCTTAAAAAAAAAAAAAAAAACAACAAAACCCTATGCTATATACAGCTTCCTTTCTGGCCCTAGGGGAGAGGATAATGAGTCATGGAAGGACATTGCCTCATGCCCTGGAGGGTGCTTGGATGTCTGGCAAGGGCAGGCTAGGAGCAAATTCAGCTGTAGGTCAGAGTTGCTCAAGGTAAATGTGCACTTAAAGGTGAATGGTAATTAGTGAGACCAGAAAGAGAAACCTGCACATGAGAACTTGTCAGAGGAAGTGTAGATGTGCCTGGATTTTGCTCTAGAAATAAACAAAAGGTACAGCTCTTGTTTGCTTATCAGAGTAAAAGCAGGGCTTTGGGAGGATGGGGAGAGAGTCAAGGGCAGCTGAAGATCTTTTTATTTGTTTAAGATTTCCTTGTCTGGGCAGGACAGCAGTTGACGTGACTGCAGCAGGGTTGGGCTGTGTTGCCTCTTTCCTTTCTTTGCCTGCTTGCTTTGTTTCTTTCCCTTGTGCCTGCCTTTCCACTTTCATGCCTGCTCAAGGGCCTCAGCTCCTTGCAGGGTCTTGCTGCCTCCCAGCACTGCAAACACAAGTCATGAGGATATGAAGTTGACTCTTCTGCCCTCAGTGGTCTTTATGTCAGCTTGCTCTCATCTTTGCAACTCAGAGATGTGTGGGTTAAATGATGTCTTGCAGAGAAGCTAGCGAGCAGTTGCTGGCAATGTGGTTCACTTATTCTTGGTAGGTTACTGCTCTTGCAAGCTGTGGGGAGCTCCTTGTATTAATTATTAATTAGTTGGCATGCTTACAGTGCGAAGTGTATCTCCTTATTCACTCCAAAATGTATATAACCAGTATAAATTGATTGTCTTCCCCTTCTGTCTTCACAGCTTTTGAGACTTAGCAACTGTTCCAGAGAGGTGCCCCCTGTGTAAAACCCCAGGCTCCTGTACAATGTACCAGTCCAGCTTTGTGCCACGGGAATATTACCCAGCCATGATCCCACCTTCTGCTTATACCTACCCACCACTGCGGCCTGGGAGAGCAGAAGACACATCCAGACCTGTGATGTTCCCTCCCATCCACATGCACAACTTCTACAGTCGACCCATCACTTTTGTGGTGGACAGGAACAGCTACCCTGACTACACAGGAGGTCAGGTGGAGTATCATCATCTCTATAGTGCCTCCAGTCCCTATATCCATCCATACCACACCTGGCACTTCCCTCCCATGGTCCCTATCCCTCTCTACAGCCCCTATGCAAACTACCATCCCTATGCTGCCTGCCAGAGGTCAGATCAGTATCGAGATATGTGGCCAGAAGGCTTCACAATGAGAGGGGAGCTTCAATGGGGGAAGCTTGGAAAGGTGTTTGGGCCAAGGAAAGACCTCCCAGAATTTGTGAAGGATGATCTCCGGAGGGTTTATGGCACCTACCCCCGGACCAATGTTTCCATATCCTATCGGAAAGGAGAGTTCTTGGTTAAGGGAGACCCCAAGACAGAAGACCAGGAATATGCAGTGGAGAAGAAGGTCATCCAGCAGGCTGTGACCCCCAGTGCCAGTGAGGCAGATGACAGCAGCGAGGACCGGAACCGTAAGAAGAAAAAGAAACTGAGACATTGAGGGAGTCAGACACCCAATGGACTGATGCTCCAGTACCTTCATGGGAGCCATTTGGCAGCTGGTTTTGGTGTGGTTGGCAAGTAACACAAGCAATGGATGCCACCATTCTTGCTGATTTCTTTTAATTGCTCCCCATCAACCACAATCTTATGGCAGATTTACCCTTATTGATGCATAATGCCCACCCTGTGAAGAACCCACATGACACTGGACTGTTGGGTCAGCTCATTGGCCCTGGTTTTAAAATGAGCATTTGATTTCCACTGGTTTGGTTGACTGGTCACAGCCTGGTAGGGGATCTCCAAACTGCAGCTCTTGATCAGAGAAGATGGGCCTCTTCCTACCTTGTCCAGGGGAAGGGCCTGTAAGCTGGTTCTCTTCCTGGAGCGATAAAAGCTGAATTTCCTTCAGGCTGAGGGCAGTGCAGGTCCCAGAGGACACAGGGGTTCTTGAGCACTCTGAAGAACAAATGTCTGCATGTCTTGTCACTGGTGTTTATGACCATATCATTGTGCTTTATCACCACGTGAGGCCTGTTTGCAGCACTTCCCTACACTCTGGTGTCCCCATCCTCTTACACTTGATAGCGTGGTGCTCATTTATCTGGGCCACATGTCCTTATTGAAACTGCTGTTGAGGCCCTGCTCTGGGTCTGACTTAGCTCTGGTTGGAGGTGCTGGCTCTCCAATGAGGTTACTGGAGTTGTGTGAATCACAGCACTTCCATGGCTTGGTGGTTGTACTGGAAGAGCTGTGCTGGAAGTCTGGAGGGCTGTGAGGGACTGGGTCTGACTTACTTGCAAACTTCTAAAAACTTCTACCTTTTAAATTACTATAAACTATAAAAAAAACCCAAATGCAAATGCTTATATTTCTGATTCTTAAATACCTGACATCAGTCTTTTGTGAACAACTTGCAATCAGATCTGACACCTTTTTGTGAAGTTAGGGATGGCTTCTGCTGTGGTTCATGCCCAGCCATGGTGCCTTGTCCCACTTGGCAGTATCCTGCCTTGCCCTAGCTTATTTTCTGCCACCTTCTGTAGGGACCAGCAGGAACTTTATAAGCATACAGGAGAAACAGGGGACCCTCTCTGTCACCCTGTAGTCTCCTAGTCTCCCCCTGGCCTCACACATGGGAGGGAATGGGATGTTATCAATCTGCATAGCAAAGGAGAGACTGAGGGTGAATTAACTTGGACGCCTTTGATTGTTCTGAATTGCAATAAAGTGAAAGCAAGTGGATTTTCTTTAATTCTTTTTTCTTAGTTAGTGCAACAGATTTTGTTTAACCAATTGCCAAAATGTCTCAGCAACTGTCTTCATTTCCCCTTCCCCATTTAGCTTCTTGGAAATGTGTTAACTCTGCTGCCAGACAAAGCTGCAAGAGGGCTGAACCAGAAAAACTGCTGTAGAAACCTTGGACCAAACTGGTGCTCTTTGGCTGTGTTGCAAACAGTGGCAGTGGGACTTGCTGAATGTGCTAGAAAAGGCCTCCATTACTGGCAGCTGGCTAATCAGTTATGCTTCTGGTTACCTAGTAGAGGGAAAAGGCAGCAGTTCCTTCTGGGTTGGTTGGTTGTTTGTTGAGGTTTTTTCAATCTCCTCCTTGGCTGAGCAGGCTGTCCTACCTAGTCAGGGATGTGCATTTAAATGCCTGCATTGGTGGTGCACTCACTGCCTGTCCTTCCAGCAGCAATAGCAGCTCCTTTGGGCAGTGAACCCAAAGTTCATGCATTGGATCCTTGCACAGTGGTTCAGCACCTCAGTGGGGTGTGAGAAGGAGCTTCTTCTCCATCCCCTGCAGCTGTTGTGGGATGCAGCTGAGCTGTCAGAACTGGATGCTGTCTGCCATGGGCAGGGGCTGCTTTAGGTAAGATCCTGGAAGAGGTGCAAACTAGCTCTTCTAGGCAAGGTGAGAAGGAGCATGGGGTTTGCCATACAGTGATTTTGAAATAAATTACAAAGACTTGCACAATAAATTATCCTAAATGCCATTCCTCCAGCTGTTAGGTTCCTGGTGGCAGCATGATACCATGTCATAGTGGAAATGTCCCCAAAACTCAAGGGGCACAGTCAGGCTCTCCCAGAGGTATGTGATGGATGGGTGAAAACAGAGCCTGTTGCCTACACAAATACTTTCTCTAAATATGTGTTGCTGCTGGGGTCATCTCCAAGGCCCATGGGGAGACAGAGGGCATAACCCTTAACTTAACTCATCCTGTCCTGTTTATCTTCTGCAAAGTTTTGTTTGGTTTTGCTGCCTGGACTCTGAACAGTAGATTGCTGGGCACACCCAGGCTGTTGTTCTGACAATGTGTATTTTTAGCAGAGGCTCACAATTGCTTGCAGTACATCAGGAGGTAGTAATGTATTTATTTTCTAAAATGCCATTTCACTTCCAGAAGGAAGAAAACATTCTATAGTTGGGTGTTTTTTTTCCCTTGGGGGAAGATGTGCCCTAAACCTCTAGTAGCTCTCTGATAGCAGGTATTTCTGTGGTGGCCATAACTCCCCTCCACCCCTAACCTGGTCTCTGTGCAGGAGCAAAGATTTACATATTCCTTGTAGGAAGAGCTCACAGTTGCCTTTTCTTCCTGAAGGTTTGAGGCTCAGTTGCTGCCCAGCTGCAGAACTGAATCCATAGGGCATTTTGGAGGCTTTAACGCCTATGGAATTCAGTTCTCAGAGCCAAGCAGCCAGTGCGAGTCAGCTTCCCTGGCTCCAGCCAGCTGTGTCTCCATCTGCAAGGGGGAAAAAATAGCAAAGAGCTCATCATATCTTTGACACAGGGCAGGCACTGAGCTGACACAGATTTTTGCAACTGGAGCTGCCACAAGGAGAAGACTCTGGCACCTCTCACCACAGAAGCAGCACAGACAGACAGAGCTTTCTTTGGAAACTTTGCTCAAGTTGGCTGGCTCTTATTTTTTTCCACTGCTTCAACGTATGCTGTTTGGAGTCACTGTAAAGTTTCAGGTCAGCCCTGAGCTCTGCAAACCTGCTGGAGCTGTAAGAGAAACACCATTTCTGCCACCTAGGACTGGTATTGGCAGGTGTGTTGAGAAGCCCCTATATATTTGCTCTATGTGCAGGTGTCACACATCCCTTGGTCTAAACTGCTCTTCTGAAATGCTCTTTCCTCAGTGTGTGTGTCTGAAAAGGGGCAAGCTGTGCCAGGGAAATGCTTAGTCCTATAGGAGCAGTGCAGCACTTCCAGGCATTGACCTCTGCTCCCTTCATACTGAAACCAGTGCCCACAGGAAACCCTTGAACTTGGAGGTGCCAGCTGAGGGCAATGGTTTGTGCAGCAGGTGCTACCATGGGTGGACAATGAGGTGCAGGGGCTTTCTGCTCATTTGGAAGTGGGAAGGGTCACAGTGTAATTCTGTATAGAGTGAAAGGCCTTTCTCAGATAACTCAGAGTGGATTCAGGGAGGGACTGGTCTCCATCTGGGTTAACCTGGGACTTGCTGGTGCATCCCATAACTATATACATACACTTTGTTGCCCACTGCCCCCACCCTCTAGTTTGGGCTGCAAGGCAGACTTGAGGGACACACAGGGATCCCCCTGAGCACCCACAGAGCTGCTGATGCTGCCAGCAGCTTTGGGCAGCCTCACCCCTCAGTAAATGTTCACTTTCAAACCTGGGGACTGAGCTAATGGCTGAAAAGCTTTTCCTTGGCTCAGCAATATTTGGCACAGTTGTGACGACATTGGCTCAGGCAGGAGTAAGCACCAGGAGAGGATTCCAGCCCTTTGCCTGTATGTCAGCAGAAGAGACGGGAAATGACACACAGCACTTTGGAGCACGGGCAAAGATTTCAATGGGGGAAGCACTGAGCAACTGTTGCACGAGCAGTGAACTCCAGGATTGCTCAACTGCTGGCCCTGGGCACTATTTTAATCCCTCCTCTGGGAATTACAGTCAGTTGGGGCAGCATGAACTCACCATCCTGATGCACGTAGCAAGGCAGCCAAACCCTGTTGCAAAAGCTGAGGAATTCCAGGCTGAAAGTGCCAGCACTGGTGTATCCCAGGGACCATGTGCAGCAGCACCACAGAGCTTGCCCAGAGGGGCAGCAGTGGAGGGAGACAGGGTAAAGCAGAGCTTACGCCAGGGTCCCCACCCTGCAGCAGATGGTCAGGGTTAGAGAGTTTTCCGTAGCTCTGTGCTCCTCAAACTCTGATCTCCTTCCTCCTCCTCCTCCCCTTGCTCTGCAGGCAGCCACCTGTGCACTCCAGTGGGTGGGAAGGCAGCCTGCCAGAGACATTTTAGCCACGTGGAAGCACCTGCCAGCCTGAAATGGTTAGTGGGGTTGAGATGCTTTGGGGCTGCTTGTTGTCCATCTCACGCCCATGGGGACGTTACCCTGCAGTCCCTGGCTATTTGAGTGTGCATGGAAAACCTTTGTATTTCTTCCTTAAGATGTAAAACTCTCCTCTGAGGCATTTATTTCACATCATTGATGGATATCTGCTGTTCAAAGTGCCATGCATCTGCCTTCATCCCCCTGCTGCTCTAAGCAACCATTGCTTTCAGAAACTGAAAAGTGCAGGCCAAGGAAAAGCCTTCCCCCTCATCTTCCTCCGTGGGATGATTTGCAAAGAAAGGGGAAGGGTTTCAAGCAGACAGGCAGGTGAGCAGGATGGGGGTCAACACCAATAAGCCTTCCCTGATAGTCCTCCTTCCCTTGCACCATGGCCCAGGGAGGTGATGTGGGTGCTGGGGCTGAGTTGGACAGCCCAGGAGCCTCCTGGCATGAACTCCCCCATGCCCTGTGTCCCACCCTCCCCAACGTGGGGCAGGGACAGCTCCAGCACGATACTTTTGGCCTCCTACCTGTGGCTGCTGGGACTGGGGCATCTCATTGCCAAACTGCACCAGAAACAGTTTGATCCAAGTGCAATGGAAAACCCATGGGGGATGAGCTGGGAAAGAAATTATTCAAATGCAAACTCAGACAAGCTCTAATTCTGATTTCATTCCTGGCTGCTTCTGTAAGCAACGTGCCCATGGCATGGCATCTACAGCATACCTCATGCTCTGCTTTTACTCCTTGGTTTTCCTGACCCAGATTCATCCTGTATTCATTCACCCAGGCAGGGCCAGGGCTGGATTTGGCCCTGTGTATTTGGGACCCTAGGGGGTCTGCATTGAAGTGGGGTGCCAGGTAATACCTTGAAGGGCAGGGATGAATGGAGATTTGGGAGCCACCTCAGTGATTGGCATTTTGGTGGTGTGAAGGTGCCCTGTCCTGACGTGACCCTGTGTTTTCTGGAGGCTGTGTCAAGGTCAGCACTGCACTGTGGGGTGACCATTGCCCCAGCTCAACCCCGAGGAATTGCATCAGACCAGCTGCCATATTTGCAGGTGGGAGTTTCATAGCCCCACTGCAACCTGTCTCCCCTCACCTTGGAGCTGGAGCCCTTGGCCAAATGCTGAGAGCTCCTCAAGGCTCCTGACCTCAGCCCAAAATGATGGTGAGTCAAGAGACACTGCAGACAATCAGGTGCCCAGGAGGATACTGCTGCTGTGGGGCTTTCTCTGTGGAGCACAGCAGAAATGGCCACATGAGCAGATTTCCCTATGGCAAGCCCCGCTGGAGGCGATGGGAGGACACAGAGAAGCAGAAGCTCACTCACGGCCAGCCCTGCTGCTGGAGAGCTGCGCTGCAGCAGCTCAGCCTGAGCTGCCAGAGGTACCGCGCTCTTTGTGCCTTTCGCTCTCCGCTCCCTCCCTGCTGCGGCTCCACGGACAGGCTGGAGCGCTGCCCTGTCCCTCGCTCCTGGGGGAGACAAAGCACAAGCCACTGCTCCAGAGGGAACGTGACTGCCAGGCAGCTCCAGCGCTCAGAGGTTAATGATTTATTGCTTTACGTCTTAAAAAAAAAAAAAAAAAAAAAAAAAAAACACAGCAGCAGCGCCCTCCTTTTGGCATTTCCAGCTAATTATCCCGGGAGTTACTGATTAGCTAGGAGGTGCCTAGGCCCAAGCAGCCACCGGCACCGCGCTGACATGGTGGCTGCAGCATTATTCCGGGGACTTTCACTTTGGCTTCCTGGGAACATGCCCCTCGCCGTTTAAAGTATGGGAAGCATGAGTCCGGTTTTGCAGGTTACCAAAAAAGCCGCGGATGGAAGTGAAGATGCTCGCGCACGCACACGGTGTCCGGCACCTCCCGTCCCGCTGCCCGCAGCCGCGGGCGGGTGCGCTGCCATCAGCCCAGAGACGTCACCGCGTCCCCGCCGCTCGGCACGGGCTGAGCCGCCCTCTGCAGCGCCCGGGCTGGGCTCCGGACAGCAGCGGCCAAGAAATGCCCTCATTGCAGCCACAGCCGTCCCCCCGCTCCGGCGCGGACCCTCCCCTGACCCCGGCACTCACCCGACAGCTCCGGCTCCCGTCGAGGCGGGTCTGCGGGCGGCGGGGCCGCAGGCACTGTTAAATATTGCAGCCGACTTACTCACTCACTTCTCTTCCTGGACGGCAGCGCAGAGTTTCCACCCACTTCTTTCACCTTTGGTTTCCAGGCTTTCTGAGAAAAGGGGAAGCCGTGGGAGGGAGCAACCGGCATCCCCGTGCCAGGGCCACGGCCCCCAGCAGCCTCTCGTTCCCGGGAAGGGGCGGATGCCAGAGGGGGCCGCTTTCCCGGGAAATTGCGGCGTGGCTGCGAGTGCCTTGTGCCCATGGCCCAGCTCTCCACGACCCTCGTGGGTTAGGTAGATTTTCCTCCCCAGCCGAGTGGAGGGGGCACCAAGCTCAAGGGTGGCTGCCTGACCAGCTCAGCCTCCTCCTTTGGGAGTGAAAATCCCCCCGGGACTCAGATGTACCTTGTCCTCACCTCACCAAAGCCCATTCAAATGCAGTCCCTCTGCAAGTGGGGACAGTGTCAGAGTTGGCGTGACATACACATCCCTGACACCTGTGATGAGCTGTGTCCATCCTCAGCCCACAGAGCTCTGCCAGTAGCAGGTGCTGCCAAGGGTATGGGAATGTGCCAGCCAGCATTCTCTTCTGCAGCCAGTGTTTCATCCATCAGCATGCCCATTGGTACCACACGGAGCTGGCTGCCCTCCCTGGGGACACTGATAGATGATGTTCCCTGGGACATAAAGCCCCCACTAGCTACTGCCAGCTCTGGTGGGTTAGCACATGTATTTGGTGAGACTTCTTTTTCTTAAAAAGTAGTCTCTTTCCTAAAGTCCCATTCTCACTGAGCATTCTGTCAGTGCCACCAAAAGCACAACCATTGTTTTTTCTCAGAAGTGACGTCGGGTCCCCCGGGGTTTCCCTCTGCCAGCAGTCTGGAAATGAAAATCTGGGGCCCCAGCACTGGCTGTGGCACTGAGTTGATGGTGGGGTGAGCACCACTGCTCCTTCTGTGTCACGGTGAACAAACCCAGAAATAAACTGGCAAATCAGTTGATGGGGGATGGTGAGATGTCTCACGCGTCTGGCTGCCTGCACCGCCCCGCCCAGGCTCAACAGCTGCCCCACAGGTTCAGATAAAATTTACAGAGTGGTTTTGTCTTTTGGGAGCTGCCATGGTGTTTCTGGAGTGGGGAGATCCTGGAAGGCTCTGTCATGGAGCTGACCAAGCTGGAGCCACAGTTTTATCAATGCAAGTCCCCAAAGCAGGCAACATCAGCAATTCAGGGCCTCGCAGCGTATTCTCAGGTGGTCGGGTGTGATTTGGCAGCACACCACAAGTTTGCATGACTGCCACTCTCTGCCCCTTAGCTCCATTAAGGGGCTGGACAGGAACTTTGGCATGTGGATCTATGACCTGAAATGTCTCTAATTTCTCAAGGCGGGGCTGCCCTCCTGCTCCCCTGCTGCAGTCCCACCCAAACATGACACAGTTTACAGCACCCAGCACTCCCTCCCCACAGCTATCACTTTTGGCAGCTCTCAGTGCCACTCTGGAGGTCTGGAGACCTCCCTGCTCCTTCCTTGCTGCCTGCTCAGTTCTTCCAAGGCAGCAGTGCAGCATCATGGCTGTGACACTGATGTCCCCATTGGGGATGGGGCCTGGCCAAATCCCTCCCTAGTGCTGGCTGCATTGCTTGTCTTTGCTGACCTCAGACCTTGGACATACCTGGCCACTGCTCCTGATACCTTTTGCAGGACAAATCTTGCCCCCAGAGGGATTATCCCCCTTCTCAGCGCCTGGCTTGACCACTTCTCCTTGGCACATGGGTCCCCCACATGCTCCTCCATATGTGCCTGCCTGCTGGGAAGAGTCCGGTGAGCTCCTGAGTTGGAAAACCACCGGGGAGCAGTGGAAGAAGCAAAGAAGCAAGCAAGAGAGAGACACAAGTAGGGCAAACAGGGAAGTCACTGCAGGCCTGGTGCCAAGGGGATGGGCATCAAGGCAGCTCAGACCCTGCACGGGTGGAAGGGAGTGCACAGCTTTGCTGGTGAAAAACTTTGCCAGCTCCCACGATGCAGATTGTGGAGGGAAGAGGAGGAAGAATGTGCCTGGAGTTGGAGTGACTGTCTGAATCCCAGTTTTTGTAGATCTGGCTGGCAGAGGTGAGCAAGCAGAAGCAGTCTCTGGGGTCACACTGCAGCATGCGGGACCCATCCCTTCCCCATGACATTGGCACAGCTGGGACCTGATGCTGTTCCTAGTCCCCATTTCTCCAGATTCCCCCAGTCTCCTTCAGCCAAAGGCAACAGGCGTGAGTGAGGAGCAGCCTGGCCCAGCCCTCTGTGGAAGGACAATGGCTTGGCATTTATTGGGGGGAAGTGGGAGCTTCCTGCAGCTCACTGTGCTGGGAGCATGGCTAGACACAAGGGGTTTGCCCTTGTTGGGGGAGTCCTGTGGGAGAGGAGGCTGGGGAAGTGCCTCTGCAAGGCTGGGACTTCACCCTGAGGGGAGAAAATCCACCTTTTACCTCTGGGGAAATGGCAAAGGAAGAGAGCAGCTGGCCTTTTCTATCCATCCAAAGAAATTAGGTTGAAATCCCCCACCTTTGATCTTCTGTGACTGCAGAGAAAGCCATGCAGCAGGACCAGGGTGTGGTTTAGGGCTCAGAAATAAGCCAGCAATTAGAACACCTCAGTGTTACTGCTGAAAGCACAAAGTAGCCCAAGGGGAGGGTTGATGTGTGCTTTCTGAGTGCCTGAGCCCCACAGCCCTGTGGGGTTTAGGATGAAAGCTGATGCAGCTGCTCCTTGCCCCGGGGCAGGACACTGGAAAGAGGATCAGCGAAATGTCTGCAGCCTCTGGGAGTGTCTCAGTGGCAGCCACTGCCTCTGGGACTAGAGGGGGACAGGGCTCTCATGGCTACCTGAGGAGGTCTCCTCCTGGGAGATTCAATCTCCTGCCGGGAGGCTGCTCTAGGCTGCAGCCCCAGGCTGTGCACAGCAAGAGAGCTGTGGCTGGAGGCGCTGGAGGTAGCAGCCACTGTTTGGCCCTTTAGTAGAGAAGCCCACAGTAGTGCCAAGATCCAGGGTCATGCCCAGCCAGCAATTGCTGCCCCTCCACAGGCAGTTTCTCTCAGGTGTAGACTCACAGATGTCTAACACAGAGGCTCAGTCCATCTCCAGACTTACAAATACCAGGCTTTGCGAGGTTTAGTGGCCCTTGTGTGTGTTTCCTTTTCCCTCTCCCTAAGCCAGCAAACTGCCTGCAAGGCCCTGTTCCTCCTCTGAGAAACATCATCCATGAGGGAAACTGCATCTTTCAGCCTTGCCTCTGGGAAGAAGGATGTGGTGATAAGGGACAGCTAGGGCTCAGCAGGTGCTTTTTCTCCTGACAGCATGGTGACAGAGATGGCCTTGCTGAAAGAGCTGAGCACCCTTGGTTTGTCCACAGAGCCTGATCCTCAAAAGCAGGTGTGAGAGGCCACACCAGTGGCCTCAGAGCTGGGGTGGCAGGACAGGCAGCTTGGCTGGTGCTCAGCCTGTTCTCAGCCCCTTTGTTTGTGTTTCCAGCCCTGACTGCACACAGAGAGCCCGGAGGGGCTGAGGTGCCTCCATCACAGCAAGTGTCCTGAGGCATGGGCTGCTCCTGCAGGGCTTGCAGACGCACTCAGACCTCACAGCCTGGGGGATGCTGGGCTGAACTCCTGCCTCCAGGCCCTGCACTGAGCCTTTGCATGGCTGCAGAGGAGCTCAGGCATGGTTATAATCATCAATGATAGCCTGCAAGAAACCTCCCCCTACAAAGGCCTGGCCAGCAGTGGGTATTTTCCTGCCAAGGGGACTTGCTCTGCCTCTCTCCCCAGCAGGGCTTTTTGTAAGCAGCCAGGGTTTTGCTCAGGCTGTGTTGCTCTGAGCTTGGGCTCCCCCTCCACCTGGCCTGTTTGTTTTTATCCTATGCCATATTTTTGCATCCTTTGAGACCTCCTGCTGTCTGATCACCTGGATAGAAATCTGGTGAGATTTCATGAATGGAAATGAACAGGGGAAAGGCACAGAAGTTCAGATGGTGTGACCACCAGAGATGGCATTTACCTCTCTGAAGCAACTCCTTCCTCCCCCAAAAAGATGCTGAAAGCAGCACATACCCCATGCAGCTCCCTACTAAGTGTGATCTGCCAGCACAAACCAGTCCCCTCAGTGCTGGCAGGCCCAGTGGAAGCATGGCCAGGGGGAAAGGAGTTTCTTGGGATGTTTTTCCCTCAAGGTTCCTGTTTCCCCTCCAACCCTCATCCATGGATGCTGGCAACCTTCCCCTTTTCCATGTAGCTTTGCAGAGGGAGCAAAATGAGGAGCTGGGGCTGAAGAAGTCTGGGAGATGGAGGAAGGCTGAGGAGATGTGGGCATGGGGAGGCAGAGGTGCCCCCTTGACCCGTTGCTGGCACAGCATCTCTGCCTTCCAGCAGCCCTGAAGCAATTTGGGAATCAAATCTGTTGGCAAGGAAGGGAGGAAAACCACAGGGCTGAGTCACTCCTTGGAAGGTATTTGCATCTGGACAAATTCCAGCCAAACCCCCTTCCCACTACCTCTGTGTGGGGTGTCAGGGGTGGCTTACAGGAATGGCCACATCCCTTTCCCCAGGACAGAGCCTCCCTGGCCGGTCACACTCAGCCAGAAGCTGAGCAGCATCCACTGCCGACCTTGGCAGCTTTCCATCAGAAGGCAGGAAAGCTTCCCCGAGAGGGAAAGCTCTGCTGGTGAGCAGAAGTGAGAGTGAAGGCAAGTGAGGCTGCAAGGAAGCTGAGCCTCTTCCCAGAAATGGCAAAGTGGGGTGTTGCCTTTCAGCATCTCCTGAAAGAGTCAGACTGGGGCTGCTCCCCCATCCGAGCTGTCCATTAGCAAACGGGCAGGATTTGGGATGACAGTCTGCTCCAGGGATTTAGACTAGGAGAGGAGCAGCATGCAAGAAGGATGGAGGATTGGGAGCATCCCAAATGCTGACCCAGGACCTGCAGAACCTCGAGTTTTTGGCAGGGGTGACAGAGGGGCTGGGGGAAAGGTTGCAGGGCTGGAGTGACCTACTGTGGTGGGAACTGCAGGGGCAGAGATTCACCCAGAAGGTCACAGGGTGGTAAAAGCTTTGCCAGGAATGAAAGTGCCACAAAACAGTATGTAAGAACTTGGTGTTTACTTCCCTTCAGGATCATCTTGGGGAGCTTCTCTCTATGCTCTGCACCCAGGTTGATATTTTCTCAAGGTTTAAATTTTCCTGATGTGCAAAGTCACGTTCCTGCTTGAAAAGACTTTTGCCAGAGTCAGGTGCTGTGTGTGACTGGAGCAGGATGGGTCCTGGGATGGGTCCCAGCTCAGGGAGGTCCCTCAGGGTGAATCTCAGTGTCTGTGCCTGTATCTGAGATGCATTGCACAGTGCTGCAACTCTGGGCACCATCTCGGTGATGTCCAGCCTCCCTTTTCTCCCTCTAGTGGCTGAAATCCCGGCATTTCTCGGGGCTCCCGGAGCCCCCGGCAGCGCCCGGCGCTGGGGCACGGGGAGTGCGGGCACTGCCGCTGTGCTGGGACAAGGCGCAGGTGGTCCCAGCCCCTACCGGCCCTCCTGACAGGCATGCTCCTGCCTGCCCCAGGTCTCATCTGAGAGGAGATGGAGTTTTGCAGGGTGTTTTTGGATTAGGGACGACGTTCCACAAAAAAGAGAAGCTTTCAAGCATCATGCTGATTCCGACACTGCTCCATGCCCACAAATGCGCGATGAGGAATACCAAGGGAAATGTCAGCTCTTCCCTAAGTAATTCCTTTCAGCTAGCCTCGCAATTAGTCCCTTGGAAAAAAAATAAATAAAGATTTTGAGCTTTGCCAGCACTTTTCTTTGCAAACGCTGGTCTCGCCCTGTAAGTAGGGCACAGTGGGAGGCGAGAGCAGTTAACTCTTGGCATCGAGCTTTCCTCAGCCAGCCCCAGGCGCCTGAGACGAGGCTGCCCGGGGGGCAGCGCTCCTGCTCGGGGAGGGGGGAAAGGAGCCTGCAGAGGCGAGGGGTGCCCGGCAGAGAGGGGTGCCCAATGCCTGGCAGCGAGGGGTGCCCGGCAGCGGGGGGTGCCCGGCAGCGAGGGGTGGCCGGCAGTGAGGGGTGCCCATGCCCGGCAGCGAACGGTGCCCAGCGCCCGGCAGCTCCCCTGCAGCCAGTGACCTGGCTCGGGGCCCGCCGGAGCTCCCTTTCCCCTCACGCCCCATAAGCGTTTTGCAGGTGTGCGTGAACTCCAGGTTTGCTCCTGCCCTTGCGGACAGGGAGGATGCGGAGAAGGAGGAGCGGAGCTGCTGCTCCCTGAGCCCGGAATCGGCGCTGCGCTACTCCCGGAAATCCAGCCGGGATCCACCCACTGTTTACAGAGGAGAGTGCCGTGAATCATCTGTGCGGGGAAGGAAAACACAACAAACTTGGGCCTTTTGAAGCTTTCCGGGCAAGTGGAAGCTGCTGGGAGAGCACCTGACCGGGAGCAGGCCGGCTGTCCTGGGAATAGCTCTCGGGCTGGCTCTGGAGGGATCCTGGGACAGGCACCTGTTCCTATCCCAGCCCGTTAAACACAGGGGCTGAACCCATCCCCGCTGGCAGCAGCTCTGCTCTGCTCCCCACGGGGGGCTCCAGAGTGAGTTTTCTGGGGAGATGTCCTGGCTGGTGGGGAAGAGGTGGCACTTGACAACAAATGCTTTTCTCTAGATGTGAAAGTAGGAAAGCATTGATCTGGAAATGGGTTTGCCATAGCAAGGATGGGGTTACTACATCTGCCTGAACAAAGGGACCAGAGCCCTTGGAGATGGCCTGGGAGGCTCTACCTGGCTTGCAGAAGGACACAGGCTTGCTGAGGTCCTCTGATTTCTCTGCCAACCCCCAGGGCTGTCTCAGGTGTCCTCTGCCACTGGGCAGATGCTCAGATAGCTAAACCAAGCCCTCAGCATCACACATACAAACTTGTTACTTCTATGTGAAATCAATGAGGTGAGGAAAGGTCTTTGTGTCTGCCAAGAGCTGCGTTACATTCCAGCTGTGGCAGCCAGAGCAACCACTGCCACAAATGTGGCCTTTAAGCCAAGCTTCCCAGGGCTGTGGCCCCAGGTCTGCAGCAGAAAAGGAAGGTGGATTCAATTAGCACCTGGAGAGCATTTGGGATGGGGTCTTGGCATCATTAGGACCTAACACTGGGAGATGGTAAGAGCAGACTGAGGGGAGCTGCCAGCAAATAAAGGTCACAGTAGGCAAACCCAGCATCTTGGTGTGGTTCTGGGGAATAGCTGGGTGTTTCCCAGAGGTGCACTCTGGGGTCTTCAGAGAGTTGCCAGACACAGAAGGTAGAGGAAAGCCAGGATACAAGGGGAGAAGATCCCTAAAAGCCAGCAGGGACCCTAAGGAGGGGTGGAGACAGCTACTGTGTGGGTGGAAAAGGGCTGGCCTGGCACAGGGGCTGCAGCCCTGATGCCACCTTGGCTGCCAGCCCAGCTTTGGGCCCCTTTGGGTGAGTGAGGAGCTTGTGCCAGAGGGGACAGGGCAGCTGGATGGTATGCAAGGTGTTCAAGTGCAGTAGCTGTGACACTCTAGCAGAGACCGCGAGGAAGTGTGGGTTTGCATCCCAAGTGAGAGCTGGTGCCCCAGTCCAAGGGGAAATGTTCTGCACTCATGGCTAAGTTAGGGGGATCAGGAAAAAACGTGGCCTGATAGGAATGTTACCCTCCAGTAACATGTGCCAGCCCTGCATGCTGAGGGAAGGTTTGTGGCTGGAAGGAGCTGGAACAGCAGAAAGTACAGGAGAAGAGAGCTTCTGGGCTGACCCTGTACTTGAAGGCAGCTGAAAGCCAAAATGTTGGGATCTTTTCTTTTTCTTTTAATGTGCCCTGGGTCTCAGGGTGCAAAGCCTGTGACCTGCTGCCTGTCAGGAGCAGATTCAGGAGTGGCAGGTCCCCCCGGCAGAGGTACCGTGGCTGGCAGCGGGCACTAGAGGGCTGCACACTCCCGTCCGTGCTGCCAGAGGTGTCTCTCACTGCACAGCCCTGTCTGGAAATGCTGATTAACTTCTGACAGACTCAGTGACCCGGGAGAGACGAAAATAACTTTGAAGAATGGCAGTTTGCCACTACACGGCCAAGGCAGTGATTTTTCTTCATTTCAGTTGTGCTTTCCCCAAGCTCTGCTGCCAGGGCAAACTTGCAAGGTGAAAAGAAGTAAGCAGTGCATGGGCTTGATCTTGATGCTGGGGGGTATGTGATGAGCTTGTCCAGTTCCCTTAGCCCCTGAAAGTTTCTCCAGCACAGCCCTTATTCCCAGGAAAGCTGTGTCCTTTGCAGAAGCAATGGGGTCCTCGGGTTGTTTAGTGTAGGTAAAGAGTGGCTGAGGATGGTGATGCACTGGGTTCCCTCCTAGCATGGATTTCTAGGGAACCTGGCAGCGCTGGAAATGTGTAAAATGAAGGTACTCTGAGTAATCTAAAGTAATTTTGGAGCAGTGTTTTTGTGACCACTTACATCCACTGCTTTATTTTTCTTACCTGTTTCTGGCTGTTATGTTGGCTTGCAGGAAATCCCTGCTGCTTTGGGGCCAGCTGTGACCCCTTCCACCTCTCATGGTGGTAGACAGAGATGGTTATCATCCTTCTCCTTGGGGGGAAGGTTTGGCCGGGTATCCACAGGTGTACCAGACACCAAACTCCAGAGTTATCAGGGGCATCAGCATCAACCTGGAAAAGAGAGGAGGTGATGGCAAGAAGGTCTGGTCTCTGGGGGCCATGGTGCTCATTCCTTCAGTGCCTGTGTCACCTGCCCTGTGTGACACCACTGACCTCCCACTGCAGGACACACTGGTGTAAAGGTCCTGGACAAAAATCCATCATGTTCATGTTGTGGGAACCAGACAGGATGGATCCTGCGACTGACTGAACGTCTCAAGAGTTAGCATGGGAAGAGAAAGTTTGTGTTTGTGTGCCAAATGTGGAAAGATAATGGTGAAACATTAACAGTGTTTCCTGACATGTCCCATGGCATAAGGGGATTCAGAAAGGATTCCTGCAGAGAGATGTATTTGTGAGGTATGTGGAAAAGGATTCAAAATTAAAATTGGCCTGGTCCACCCATTAGCAGGAATATTGAGTGGATCGCTGCCTCCCACCCCAAATAAAGATCTGCACAAAGGGTGTGTTAGCAATATGGGACCAAGGAGGAAAATTTGGATGAGCAGTATGAGGGGAGAAAAAGCTTAAACAAGTTGATTGGGGAGTATATGCCATCAAAATCCATGAAACAGATAAATGGCAAAAAAAGGTATTATATAAGAGCCCAGTGAGAAAGAAGAGGAGGGACCTGGAGTGGGAAATGTTGCTGCCATTGGACTGCATGCAGAAGGGGAATGGAAATCCCACTATGGAAGTGTATGGAAGAGCTGTTGCAGACTGGTTACCCCCTGTAAAGCTGCCTGTGCCTCACAGGACCTTTGAGAGAGTGAACACATGCAGTTGCTACCAAGTTGCATAGCACTGTAACATCTTGCTTGTCTTTAATATTTTTATTGTAACACCTTATACTTAAAACTTGAAATATATTATCAAGTGTGGGTTAGCTAGAGATGTCCTGCCCAGTGTTGTGCTAAATTGCCCTGGGTACATTTGCCATCACAAGCCAGTTTCCATTAGGGACTGGTGGCATGTAGGGATGCTAAGGGGCTCTTAAGCACAGTATGACACCTGTAACATGAATTTGAGGCATAAACCACTGGTTTTGACTAAAGTGAATGGGCCACCTATACTTAATCTGGAAAAGGAACATGTATAATTTATGTGTTTTGTAAATAGCACAAGGATAAATATTCCCTCATGAGAGGCAGAGGCTAGCCTGAAGTATACAACAGGACAGCATGAACTGATGCACTCTGTAGATGTCTGTACACTGACAGAGTGGATAAAGTAAAACCCCTGTCCTCAAAGGTGAAAATCATGTGGAAGGAAGGCATTTGTCAGAGATGGTCTCCACATGAGCTCATCAGGCTGAGTCCTGCCTCATCCTACCTTGGAATAACCACCAAGGTGGGAGGGAAAGGAAAATATGACTGGTTTTGTCCTCAGAAGTCTCATATAAATGGAGTGTGAAGAAAGAACTGCAGGAATGTGTGGGGATGAGGGAATGTCTGCAGGTATTGCTCAGGGCACTGATAAAGTGCAGAGATAAGGAAGGAAAAAGCCAGAACTTGCTTGGGAGAGGAGGTAAAAACCAACCTGCTGCAGTTGCTCCTGCTGGGAGAGTCCAGGGAGAATGTAGCAGGGTTAGGTGGGAGGTATTTAGGACTGGTATTTTTTTACTGCTTGGTAGATGAATTGTGATGTGCCTTTATAGAAGTACTTGACCTCTGTTTTCCTGTGACATGGTGACCATACTTATTCACAATACTGGTGTTGGCGGGCAGGAGGTGAGCAGAGATTCTGCTAACACAAATCCCTTCCCAATGGCAAACTTTCTGGTAAATGAGCTAGCAGATATAAAGGTAATGGGAGTGACATGAGACACAATTGTCCTTTAGTACAGAAGCCATTTGATTTTTCTAGGTAAAAACTCAGATTTGTTGCCTAAATTTGTATGAAATAATTGAAGTGGATGAAGTTCTAACAATTTTTGTGATGAGAGTATTTTACTAAGACATGAAAAATACTGTAGTCCCAAAGAGACTGATAACAGTCAAGTATAATGGAAGCTTAACCAGAGCTGGAAAGATTGCTATGGGGGGCTGTAGAGGAATGTGATGTTAGGCACACTGGGATTCAGAAAACAAACCACAGGTTTGTCACAAGGCTGCTCAGACCTTTCCCAAGTTGCCTGTGTGTGCTGTGCTGCCTGTTGGTTACCTTGTCCCAGCAGCTGAGTGATCAGAGAACAGCTGGAGGGCTGTGAGAGTTACTAGTCAGGATTTGCTTTGTAAAAGCACCTTACTGGTTCTAGTGGGAAACAAGAGGAATAGACAGTATTTTTATGCTGAATTAAACATTCTTAGTGTGGTTATCTAAGTGGGCCCCAAAAAGTGACAGGTACTTGTGGGTTCCTTGTTTAATCTGACTGTCAAAGTATAGAAGAAACGACACAAAACTTGTATTGTCCTAAAAGGGATAATGGGATAATAAAGAGAGATAATGTGTGTAGGACACTCAGGATCTGTTTTGTGAGTGAAGCAGAAGGGAAAAGGACATGAATTTGTCTCCTGCCCTGCAATGAGAAATCCAGAAGGGCTGGGAATTGCATGTGGCAAAGCTGGCACGTGGCTGTGAACAAGCAGCAGGGTGGGTGCAGTGGTCAGCAGGGGAACACCCTGTGTGGGACTAAACCCACAGGGTTTAGTTCCTGGCTTCAGGAACTCTGTGGGTGCAGGACCTGTGTGCATGTGGATGCAAAAGAAATCCTTTATTTCCTGTTCTGGAGTTCAGCTCTGCAGAACAGGCAGGGACCATTAGACCCCATTGAGTGACCTCCCATCTTTCACAAGCCTTGCAATTTCTTCCTGTTTCTCTTGACATCAGCCCACTGATTTATGCTGAACTAAAGTACATATTTTTTTAAAAAAAGACAGATCTGAAAACATTGGGAAATGAGAAAACCAACATATCCCCTGATAATTTGTTCTACTAGTTAACCACTGTCACTCTTTTCCTGTTTCTTATTTTTTCATTTCAGTCTGTCTGGTTTTAAACATTAGTTTGTGTTATAGATATCAGGAATAAATCAAAATGCTCTCTAGAACAGTACCTGCTTCTTTTAGGAATGTGGGATATGGTAATTAAATCTCTTCAATTTGTCTTGGCTTTACAGAAGGCTGGGGTTTAGTGCTATTGCTGCTGGGAAAAAGCAAATCCCATTCTTCTCTCTTAGCTGGTTTGTGCCTTCCTCCTCACACCCTGTAATGCAGCAGGGCAGGGAACTGGTTCTGTTGAAATATATAAACCTTTTGTTGCCTTGGGGTTATTTGGAGTTTTCAGTCTCTCACCACAGGGCTGTGAAGATGTCTGGTGGTGTGGGGCTTAGCCCAGCATGGTGAAGAGGAGGCTGGAAGAGTTCCAGGTGGGATGTTTTTGCAGCAGAGCCCACTTTCAGGGACCAAACTGCCACCAAAGACTTTTGTTCAGGACACTTTTCCAGTCCCCAAGGCAAAAGCAAAAGGCCACTGTGTCTGACCAGTGCCAAGCACAGCCAGCCTTGTGTGCAGGGCTGCTTAAGAAACAAAACCAGAACAGTTACAGATGATAATGAAGCAATCCAGCTTTTTTGAGTGTATGAAAGTGAAATATGCTTTCCTTGCTTCCTTCCCTTTGAAAAGCCACAGCTGCTCACTCTGAGGGCAGAAATATAGGAAGAGCAAGCATGTACTGCAATGTACACCCTGATCCTCTTGGAGGGGTTGGCTGCCAGGGAGAGGGAACATGGACAGACCATTAGAGATAAATGTTTCTAGCAGGATCAACCCAGCTAAGGCAAAGGTGAATTAACTTACAGAAACTCAGTTAATTGAAAGCCCATATGAGCTGGAGCTATTGGTGGGAAAATGCAGGAAGATTTTATTTCTAAACACACATGCTCGTTTCAGTCAACACAATCTGCATTAGCAAAAAGATCTATTTAATAAACCAGGAAAAATGACTTTACTGGAAATGGGGAAGGTATGCTTACAGTAGCAGGAAGGAGAGCTGAGGAAGTGGCAACCTTTAGCAGAGGCAGAGAGCAATGAGCTGTCTTGCACAGCTGTGACTGATAAGGAACAGGGATGAAACTAATGATTGGATTGATTATATTCTTCTTGTTAAAAGTTAAATTCTTCCCTAAGAAGGAATTAAAGGAAATTCCTTTGGCACAGTTGAGGGAGGTGTAGGAATATGCCAGGCTATAACCTTTATATTTTTGTGGCCCATTTAATGAAGCTGTAAATGATTCCTGCTTTGTGTGACTCAACTCTACCATGTCACAGTTTTAACAGAAGAAATGCTTTTAAAGTGAGTTTATGCTGCATCCTGTTTTTTGTATTTTTAAAAAGCCTCAATTTCCTCTAGGCTATTACATGAAAACAGATTTTAAAGAGTTTCGGGTTTTTTATAAACAAGATGAATAAATGTTAATAATTACAAGTTAATTATAAACTGTGCCTGTTGCACAATATAAAATTAAAGGCATAGCTGAGCTCCAAACCATTTCTTTATCAGAGATTATATTCAGATAATCAGACTCAGCTAACCTTTTGCAAATACTCACCTTGTACCTACAAATGGAGTTTCTAAGGATTAAAATGCCAATGCATGTTTTGGAAGGTCACTCTTATTTCCCAACACTTATTTTAAAACTGTGCCAGTTTGTCTTAGCTCAGGGTTTGACCTCTGGATCATCACAGGGTGTTTATGTAGATGCCAGAGTCAACGGTTCATCACTGAGTGAAAAGGAGGACACTGATAAAAAGGCCTAAGGATGTCCCAGGGCTGTTCTGCAGAGTCACTCTGGAAGGTTTGGTTGGAAGCAGGAGGCTGTGGTGGAGAGCGCCTGTTTTAGCAATGCTCAGAATGATGAAAACATGAAGTAAAGCATGGGGGGAATGATCTCCTTTTTAGCCAAGCTGCAGATACTGATTGTATGTACACCTAGTGATAAGATTCAATAGTGGGATAATAATTGGCATAAAGAGTGTCGCCTCAGTTTTCTCTCTGACGGGTGTCACTTGAGACTTAAGTGTGTTTCTGTTCTTCTGCTATTTGATTTACCAATTTAACTTAGTTGTCACTATGTTCTGCTAATCCAACATTTGCAAAAAGCAGGTTTATTTCTTCAAATGCTGTGCTGCATTTTGCTGCCTGATTACCCTGGGACTTGGTCACTACACTGTATTTACACATAATCACCATGAAGTGCAACTCCAACTGACATGAGTACACCTGAAACCATTTTGAAGCTACAAGCTCAGAAATCCCTAACAGTGTGGCCCTGTGGAGCAGAATTAGGCAAGGTATATTTGCCTATTTGTGCGTGTGCCATGTACATTGAGGTACCTGTCTGTCTATTTGTAGCGTGCAAAATTGACATGAGAGTGTTTTGCAGCAGTTTGTGCACCTCAAGTGCACCATTTCCTGGCCATCTCTACCTCCCCTGTGCTCACTCCTCTTAAGGTGAGTTCCTGAGGGCATGTTGCCAGAAGAGCAGGATTTATTGCCTAATTTTTTCCAGGAGCCTGTCCAGTGTTCAAGGGCATTCAAATGTTTCATCCAGAGTCCAGACAGTGGCCTGAAACTATGTGGAGTATGTTTGTTAAACTGTTGTGAATTTGGGAGGGATGGTGAGCCCTGGAAAACAGTCAGGGTTAAAAGTTATCTTGAGGAATGGTCTCAGGAATGCATTGATGAACTCACAGAGAATTGCAGTGAGTTAACACAATGCACTGCAAGATTGTCAGATGGAGAGCGACTGTTCAGCAACAGCTCTGCCAGAAAGGATCTGCAGGTCACATCACATCTGAACTGTATGTGAGGGGGAACCGCCTCTTCCTCCTGCGTGAGCAGAAGTTTGTCCTGTGGGTATGGGGACAGATATTTCTGTTGTAGTGGGGCTCCTGTGGTGAAAGGGTTTGCACTTTGTTCTTCAGGAAAACTGTGAATTTCTCGAGGGAATTTAGAGGAGAGCAATTAGTGGTGGGCTGCAGCAATACTTGATCTTTTTAAGTGGAAAAGGTTCTGGCCAACACCCTGTGCTGTCCAGTTTTGTGCATTTCTAGCAGTGATTTGGCTTTAGACATCCAAGGAAGAGGCTAGGACTCATCCCTGCCATCTGATATGGGCCAGGATGGAGGAGCTGGTTGGAGTGCTAGACTGGCAGGGTGTTCTAAAGCATATAAGGTTCTGGGAAGATGAAATGTGTGCTACACTTGCTGACCTATGCCTGTAAAAAAATTAATGTAACAAGATTCAGTATGTTTCTTAATGAAAAGGGAAGTTTAAAGAGAACTTATTTTCCTCACTCCCTGTCACACGTTTTACTCAAGTTTTCACACTCTCATGCTTGTGGATTCCAAGACACGTGTCAAAAGCCATGAGGACTGCTTGCATAACACTAAGGATGTAATGCTGGCTTTCAAATCCTTGTTACATATTTTGGCTTCCTCTTGATGATGCTAGATCTAGTTTTTGAGCTAGTTTGAACCAATTTTTAGCATGTAATTTACTTAAGAAATCCAAGTTATTGCAGTGAATTTGTCTCCCTAAAAATCTTGCTTCTTCCCCCATAGGTCTTAGACAAGGTGGCCACAACTTTTCCTATTAACATCTAACTCTCTTCTGCTTTTACAAAGCCTGTTCCCCTCTCACCAAGCTGTGATGATGCCTTTTCCTCACTGAAGTAACAGCTGTGAGGTTCCCTGGCTTCTAGGTGAATTGGCTGGTCCTGCAGATGTATCTGGTTACTAAATAAAAAGCCCTTTAAAGAAGATTTGCTAGTGTGTGCCACTTTTGATATATAGTCTTCCATTTGTTCACTCACAGACATGGAACTTAGATTAAAAGTAGTAGAAAGTCAGTGTAAGGGGGTTTACTGAGTGATAGCATGTCTAGCTTTTGAAATATAACAGTTTCCTCATTTTGGCCAGATATCACATGTCCTGTCTGCTTACCTCTGATGGAGGCTGTGACTCCTATTCCCCTGTCCCAGCAGGCATTTCCCTGTTAATTATTCTGAAAGCTGAGCAGTCTCTAGCTTCATCAGAGCTCTGATTGTGAAAGAATTATAATATTTAAGGCTGGTTCAGGAATCCCCTCAATCTTTGCAAAAGAAATATATTTGAAAGAGCTTGGTCACAGCATAACATGGAAGTGGAAGAAGATAAGAGAGGTCTGGCAACTTCGTTAGCTAACTGAACCTACCAACTAAAATTTTGTTGCTTGTTAAGCAGAGAGCAACATGTTCATGTTGTGGAGGAAAGGCCAGATAAACAGTGGTAAGCTGCTGAAGGAAAGCCCTTTTCATTGCCTGCTAGCAGTGGATTGTCCCTCATCTTTTCTTTTTGTGTTTGACCTTTGTGTCAAGAACGATTAATCTTTACAGAAACAATTAGTGATTAACAGGAAGTTTACCCAGAGACAGCCTCCATGGAAAGGGAGCATCAAGGACAGGAATTGTCTTTGGTGAATGTGTTAACATCATGGATGTCTGCTTAAGAAGCCACAGGTGAAGGCCATTTCCATTTTTAATTTGCTTAAGCTATAAACCAGACTTTTCCTTGTAGTCATAACAAAGAAATTTTGTGTGTGTGGTTACATGGCTATTGCCAATGAAACTTTAAGTATTGAGAGACCTGGAACTCACAACTTTGAAATAGTTGAATAAATAAAAAGTAGGGAATAGAATAGATGGAATTTAACTGACCAAGGCTGATTTGAAAATGGTTGTGGGAATAGGTATGTGTGTCAGGAGAATCATTAGTGTTAAAGTGAGCAAACTATGTACTGATTAGTAAATGTATATTAATGTAGTAGAATTATTATGTACAGATGGATATTTTCTACACACTGAGTCCCCTTGACATATCAGTGCAGTGCTGCCATCTTGTCCAGTCAAAAAAAGGAACTGGTGTGCTAGTTGAGTTCCACATTACAATTCCCTGGGTGAAGCAGGCTCTGAAAAACACATATACTTCACAACCTTGAGATAAAAACCCTCTCCCCTGATTAAACTGTTATTGCAATTGAAAGTGGTACCATAAACATTCCCTCCAGATGTTTACCTAAAGCCAAGTTTAGTCTGCTCCATGAGCTGCATGTCAAGGTATCAGTGTCTGCTTGGTAAAGGAGGTGTAAATTGGTTCCTGCAATGCACAGCAGGGAGTGTCTGATCTGATAACATCTGGGAATTAGTGAGAAAGGGAATCTTTTCTCCAGAAAGATGGAAGGAAAGGAAACCAGGGATGCCAAGAAATAAATGTCCGTATCTGAACTCTGCTGTAATTTGTGGCTGTGCTGAAACCACACAGCAAATTGGAGATGAAGGGAACAAAGAGCAGCTGAGGCAACCCCAGGCAGGAGGCCGAGTGTGGAGGTGCCTGGAAAAGCACATCACCCTGATGAGTTTACACAGGCTTGGCTCAGACCTGTTCATGGGAGGTGCTGCCATGCTCCTGGCTCTGTGCTCAGGTGTATGATTCAGTCAGAGGAAATCAGCCTATGTCTAAAGAAAACATTATTATTATGGTTTCAAAATAAGTGTTTTTCTACTTAAAAACAGCCTGCATAGTGCTCAGCAGTCCCCTTTACATGTGCAGCACAAAGAATAATGGCTGCCTATATCAGAGCACTTCTCACATGACACTGGGCTTTATCCCTTCCATCAGTCCCACGACTTTTTTCAGTATCTGTGTTCTCCCAGGAAAAACAATGAAAATCTTTAAACATTTCCTTTCTCTTTCTGAGCATTGACCCTGAAGCCAGTGGCACATCAGTGTGTATCTGAGAAAACCACTGTGATCAGCTTTTCCTTCCCTACTGGCTAAGGATGAGTGATGGCATGTGTGTGACTCTTGATAGAATAACTGAATTTACTGTCTGGATAATGATCTGCTATTAGTAAGCAGACTACAGCAATTTAATAAAAGGTATGCTAATAAATAGTGGTTGACCTGTTTCCACACTGACTGGGTCCAGTATTGGGGAAAAAGCAATTTACAACACTTAATCTCAAGGGGGTAACTTATGACAATACCAGTCTTTGCTCTTACCTGCCACTCCCTGTGGTTCCTTAGCAAAATCTTCCTTTTCCAGCCTCTCTGATTGTGTTTGCTTTTATTCTTGTACTTACAGTTATAGGAGAGTTGCACAGTTCCTCTGCCACTTCAGAAATTCTTCCTTACTTCCCATGATAAACAGCTTCACCTTGCCATCACCAGTGCTGGAATTGGATGTTCTGTTGAAGCTGCTCTGTATCCAACTCCTTGGCTGTTTTTTAGAAACTCTTTAAGGTGACTTAACTGTAGAAATGCCTCTATGTCTATTGCCATGGTTAAAGTATTAAACTTGTATGACAAGTTTTCATGGTTAAAGTATTAAACTTGTATGACAAAGCAAATGTTTATAGGATTTCAATTTCATCTGCTCCTTCAATGTGTTATAAAAATATTTCTGGGTAACAGTGGGCATGAAACTTTAACACTTTATTAATGGTACTTCATATACACACCACTGTCTTTTCAAACCAATCTATATGACAGCAAGTCAAACTGTTCTTCAGTTGTTGCTCAAGGAAGTTACACTCAGCATAAACATGGATTTATTGTGATTTATTGTAGTGTTGTGCATAGTGGGTCTAGAAGTGTGTTGTCAAACAGTGGGATCCACTCCAGAAAACAAAATAGTCATAGGTAGTCCCTGGGCACAGAGCTTGCAGCTGAGGGCAGGATTTGTGTAGGAGGGGCTCAAGGAAGGAAGAAGCAAGGTGCATGCTGTGATGGCAGCCAGTGTTTCATGCTTTTACGGCTGGGTTTAAGAGATCAGAAATTACATGGCTCAAAGCTTTTGAAAAACAGAAACTGAAGGATGGGCGTGATGAAAGGAGGTGGGTTGCATAGCACAGGGCAGACTCAAATATCTGGATGTTCAAAACACATTTTCTTATTTGGTCCTGTGCTTCCCCTTCTGTGTTACTGTTACTTCTGCTTTGCAGCCCTTCCTTAGGCCAGCCTAAGGTAGTGTGCGAGAACAGCATGGAGTGGCTCGCTCCTTTACATTTCAGTCAGCTGTCTCCTGGTGTTTCTGAATCCAAGAAAAACACCAGAAAAACAGTGGCTTTGGTCATCTCCACTCTTAGGCAAAGTGCTAAACAAAACCTCCAACAAAAAACCCAATACATACGTATAGGGAATATCTCCTATCTGTGCAGTGCCTGCTTTGAACTGCTAAAGCAACTTTTTGATACTGCTGGTTTCTACAGACTAAATATGTAAATTTACACAGAATATTACAGATAGCAGTACTGGCATTCTCTAAGCTGGCAGGTCTGCTTCTTTAGTTGCCTGGTCCAAGATTTTGTCCAAAATATTTGCCAGGTGGCGGTGCAGGACACAGGATTCCACTCGGGATGCCTTTCCCGGGTGAAGTCCAGGCACAGAGGGAATCTTGCCCAGCAGGCTGAGGACGGGCAGGCGCAGGGTTTAGTGGTGATTTTGAAGAAGTTACTCCCATTCCAACTTTTTAGCCTCCCCACCTCGTGTCGCGGCTCCGGAGGTGGATGCGCAGCCTGGATCTCCTTCCAGACGCAGTGCAAGCCGCACAGGCTGCGGCTCGGTGGCGGTCCGGGGCGCTTTGCTCGCAGGACGCTTCTGCTCGTGACCGAAACCCGCGGGATGTCCCCGCCCTGAATGTCGCGTCCCGCCCGGGACACCGGGAGTGCCCCGGGAGCGCCCCGGGAGCGGCAGGGGCGGGGCCTCGCGGGGGGGGGGCGGGGCCCGTCTCGAGCGCACCAATCAGAGAGCGGCAGCGCGGGCCGGGGACGGGCACGAGATCAAGGCGCCAAACAACCCTTCCTCCCTCGGACGCCACCGCCCTGCGCTCCGCAGCAGCCAATCACAGCCACGATCCGGCTGCCCGTCCCGCCCTCCGCCGGAAAGAAACCAATGGGAGACGCAGCTGCTGCAGCCGCTCAGCCAATCAGCGCCCGAGCCCATTGAAAAGGAAGAGCGGAGCCCGTTAGCTCCCGTCCGTGACCTGCGGCCGCGCTGGACGTTCCGGCCGTGTGGGGCGTTCGAGCCGCGCTCCTGGCGATGCTACCGGCGGCGGCCGCTCCCCTCCTCCGCTCGGCCCCCGCCGTGCCGCCCGTGCCATGACCCGACCGCTCGGCGAGGGGCTGCCGTCTCCGGGCCCGCCCTTCGCCATGTCCCGCCGCCATGTTATGCCGGCGGCCGCGGGCAGAGAGGCGGCCCAGGACTGCAGGTACGGGCGGGGCGCGGGAGAGGAGCGGTCGCGGTCGTCGCCGGGCATCGAGCCCGCCTAGGGGGGCCCCCCGGCTGCCGGTGTGCCCCGCGCTTCCCAGGGCGGGTGGCGGGGGTCGGCTCGGCGGGGGTTACCGGGAGCTCCCCGGGAGCATCGCCAGGAGCCTGCCCCGGTGTTGCAGCCGCCGAGGGGCCCGGCCGGGGCCTCCCCATGGGAACCGGCTCGTAGTGCCGCTGATTCGTTGGCCGGGGGGTTCTGGCAGCGTCCAGGAGTGAGAAGGGAGTGTCCAGCGGAGTTCAGGCCGGCATTTCCAGCACATCCTTCAGGATGCCGGGGCCGCCCCCCCGTGCCCTCGCAGCCCTGCCCGGGCGTTACCCAGCCCACCTGCGCAGCCCGGCGGCTCCAGCGGTTCGGTCTAACCGAGAACTTGGGCTGTCGGTTCAGCTCCCGAACCTGCTCCTAACGGTGCTGGGGGACACTGCCCCGGGAAAACACGGGCTGTCAGTGACAGCCTTAAATAGTGTGTTTATAGACTTGACAGACTTGTCTGCTAACTAACAATTAGTTAGTTTCAAATTCTGCCAAAGATTTGAGGTTTTTCAGAGGCTGCTGTGCTGTTTCTTGTAGAATGCGACAAGTCATAATTTTCTTATGCTGTTAGTAGCACCTTACTTTGTTCAGATCCTGTGTTTTGATGGCGCTGTCATTTAAATGAAGGGGACAGGGTAAACGTGTGCAGCCTGCTCTGCGGCCACGGGAGCCGGACGAATGCCGGTGAGCCGCTCCCGGTGTGTGGCCGGAGGGGCCGCAAGATCCGGCACTCCCGGGTTCTCCTCGGAAACCCTCGGGCACTGGGGCCGTCTGCGGCGAGCGTGGCTAGGAAGTCCCGAGATAAAGGAAGGAGAGAGTGGACACTCGTGCGGGTGCCAAGGCGCTCTATTTCCCAGGCAGGACCAGGGACGGGTGTGAGAGGAGGAAGGCTTGGGGAGGCACTGATAAAGGGAGTGGGTGTGAGAGGGGGAGACACGAGGTGAGCAATAAACGAAGCTCACGGGAGGAACGCGGGATGCAGCCGAACCAATGAGGATCACATAGGGGAGGGAAGAGGCTCTGGAGGCAAATCATACATCAGTAAGGGATGATTGACACCGAAAATTCTCGTGAAAAATAAAGGGGGGTGGTAATAAATGATACAGGGGAAGTGGGCAGCGCCAGGAGGGAGGAGATAAACTTATAAGGGCATAAAGGGAAGGATCAAGGGGTCAGTCACCTCGAGGGACAAGCCATTGGTGGGAAAACAAGGGGCAAACAACTTAGAGAGACACCATTGTGAGGGGGAGTACATGGGGGAACTGAGGGCCAAACCATAGTTTTAACTTATAAAAGGGATAACCAACTTTTCAACCGAACTCATATAAACATTTTAAAACACACGACACCACAAACGTTCACTGTTTCAATCTTACTTTTTGCCTAAGAAAGTGAATCGAAACTGCAATTTCGGTTTTGTTGCAGTTGTCTGAAAGACTGAATTTTTCTACGTGAGTTTCTGTTTTGGCTGGTTGTGTTTTTCTCTGGTTTTGCGTATTTGTTTGTTTTTGCTCTTTTTACAGAGCTTTTCAAGATGCTCTATGTTATCA
The DNA here is from genome assembly GCF_027887145.1 of Ammospiza caudacuta. Classification (NCBI taxonomy): domain Eukaryota; kingdom Metazoa; phylum Chordata; class Aves; order Passeriformes; family Passerellidae; genus Ammospiza; species Ammospiza caudacuta. The sequence goes on along the minus strand of NC_080601.1, from coordinate 26,134,549 downwards.
AAGATGTAGTAGCTTTTTGTAGTTTGTTTCTATGTTGTGAGAATGTGCTATCTCGGGGCTATTGCTGGTGTTTCCAATGCAGCTTTTTAAAAGGATTGTTTTTATCTAGCCAGAGATAACCACGACTATGGCTGTAAACAGTAACAGCTTTTACAAATGCTTAGGGAGTTGTTTTTTAAGACAAGTGAAAGTATTTCCTCCTTCCCTCTTCCATTGGTTTTGAAAGGCCTGGAGGTCTGTTAGGTTCATCTCCTGGTTATGCAGCTTTTTTCTGTTGTTGGGTCAGATAATGTATTTATGGATTTTGCATTTTCTTTTGGATTTTTAGTGGTCTCCTTGGTGTCTTAGTCGAGTTGAGATTTCACAAAATATGGTGTGATAATTTTTATTTGGGATAAAAGATCTTGCTGAATTTATATATATCACTGAAGTGTTAACCAGAGCTGCGTAGTGGTTCAGGAAGATACATTAAACAACTGTGATTTTCATGTTAGCAAAAGAGTGAAACACTGTAGCCTTCTACTAAAGGGTGGAGATTCTCCTGTGAAAGGTTTGTGAACAGTTATGGCTCCATTCACATAGACAATCACATTTCTCTCTGTACTTTCACATATATGTGAAAGGCAAGTTGGATGACAACTTTTTTTTTCATGTTCTTCCTTGTACTGTATTGAATTCTTTCTTTTTTTTCTTTTCCCCACCCTTTCTTTTGTCTGCAGTTTCTAGTACACTTCCTTGTCTGAGACACAGTACAGAACTTTGGCTGGACAGTTCCTTGCACTCCAAAAAGCAGAGTTACAAACCCAAAGGAGAAAATATTGGTGGATTAGCACTTCCAAACAAGCTGCCTAAGACAAATCACTTGCCATATCTTCATTCAAATTAAATTTGAGGGAGAAGGGAAGTGCCTTCATTCCCTGTTGTTTTGCATAATTATGGGATAACCAGAAATTCTGTTACCAAGCTCTTGGATTTATAATAAAAGACAGCAAAAAGAACAATATGGGAAGGACATAAGCAGTCATTTGGAATCAGTGGCTGTGGAAACAAGGACAGAGATGGCAGAAGGCCTTGGGTTTTGGTTTTGTTATAAGCTGCCCCTGGAGGCCAGAGTAACTGAGGTTCTTGTTAATCGGTCCCTTGGGGCAGATTAGAGGGAAAGAACACTGAATACTTGGTGTGTGTATATATATATATATGTATGTATGTATATATGCCCACATAGGGTTTATTTTAGGATAATTTGGTTGCAATGGAAATTAGGTGTGTAGCCATTTTGGTTGTTATCTCTAGTAATATGACAATATAAAACAATATAAAAATATTAAGATACCACTTAAGGAAAAATATAAGGAAAAGAAAGAAAAAGCAAGGATAGGAGTGGATTGCAGAAATATCACCACCATGGACCCAGTGATGAGATTTGATTGTTGTAGTTCCAGTGTCTGTGGGCAAAGTGGAACTCGCAGTCTTGATCAGTCAGGGATTTGGGAAGGCCCCAAAACATAGAGTTCAGTGGGCTAATGGATGTCGGGTGGGAATGCCCAGTTACCTCGCTTGGAGAGGGTGAATTTAACACTGTCTGTTGCAAGGCCCAAGAAATAAGTCTGGGGGCACTTTGGGGGTCTTTGATGGTTTATGACCCCATCTTAGACCAATGTTTCTCACTTTGTGTTTTCTCACCTTATGCCTTATCAGAAGGGATAAATACCTTCAACCTAAGTGTGAATATGCCAGTACCTCCCCCTGGGTGGGGAGTGCTCTTTTACACTTGAGCCAGTTGTGTAAGGGAGGACATTGGTGTGATAAAAAGCACTTTCCCACCCCCACAAGGTCTGTGCCTTATCACCCTTGTCTGGCTCAAGCCCCGGCTTGTTTTGCCGTGGTCATGCTCCGGATGTGGGTGTGCACCCTCTTCTGTCTTGGGCACATTCAACACAACACACAAAAATCCTCTCCTTGCCCCCTTCCATTGGGGGTGCAAACCTGGGCCTCAGCAGTATTGCTGGTTTGAGTCAGGGACATTTAACATTTCTGTCCCTCACTGTTTGTCTGCAAGGTTTAGGTGCAGAGAGGAGTGTGGGTGGTAACTGAAGATGAGATGTGGCCTGCCAGCAGTGCTTAATGTGCAGCTGGGGCTTCAGTGAGGGCGAAAGAAGTGTACAGTAGCTCAGTTAGGAAAAGAGGAAGGGTTTGGAAGGATGGGCAGTGTGGAAAGCTCTGGGCACCGGATGATTTCACAGCTTGAGAGCAGCCCAAGCAAGCACCGGGTGTGTCCTGAGGAATGCGAGGTGGAGAGGGCTTTGCTGTGAGCAGCTGAGGCCAGTGTGGAGTGCAGGGATGTCTATGGCAGGAAAATAAGTCAGCAGTAACAGTGAGTAAACCTGCATTTAAGTCTTTGGTTCTTCTGCTGAACTGAAATACAGGAATCCTGTGTGCTGGAATTTTTCTCTTATTTGAAAGTAACTGAGTGATATAAGCAGCAGGAGTTGTTAGGCTGCAAGTTGAACTCTACTTGAACTACAAGGCTCTGCTGAGTAAGTCAGAGAAGGATTATAGCAAAACCTGGGGCTAACAACATGAACATTAACAGTTGTTGGACTAGACAATGTTAGTGGCTTAAATATTACTTTAAAATTAATAGCAGGAGTGGACAGCCCATAAATAGTGGTGCATGACCAGTAACAACCATATTTACAACATGGACCACAGAACCAACTGAAATTCCCCCTGAAACAACCTAGGAGGGTGTGAATATGACCACAGAGCAGCACTGGGTAGCAAAACAGTGAGCCAATGAAGACTGACAAGATCCCAGACTGTGAAATCACTATTGGTCTGGACTGGTGGGTACTTTAGATTGCCCAGGGATTTCTGTTTGTGGTCCTTCTTTTGAGGCACCACCAGGTAACTGATTAGTGCCACTAAATCTGTCTAATGGAGTTGAGAGCCCGGTATCCAAAATTTAACACTGTTGCTGTAGCATGTGGGAAGAACACACATATTTTGTCCTATGTCAAACTGAGCTGAGATAAGCTGGAGGCAGTCAGTCTTTGACAAGTTGTTTCTCTGCTTTCTTTGGTAAGCCAAACCCAGTTCTGTGCACCGACAGATTCTGATTACAGGTTTCTTTTGACTCAGTTACAGTATCTTCAAATATCAGTGCTTGCCAGTGTCCTGATTTAAGAAGTATCACTGCATTATGAGCAACTTTTTGTATTTCTGTAGGTGCTAACAATGCAAAAGCTGTGTCAGAAAATGAAAAATTGATTGTTACAATCTTAAAGAAAGATTCAAAATGAGATCCAAATTAATTTCATTTTTTGAAGTTTGTCATCTTCGTATTCTGCGCACAGTCCTGATTAAAAATAACCACAGTGGGTTCTTCTGGCCTAAACTTCGAATATGGTTACTGAATCTTTGGGGACACAGTCATGTATGGATACTTGTATATGTTAGCTTAGTTTCTGCAGTAAGTAGATTTTGCCTTTGTTATCACTGTTACTCAGGCAACAACAATGTAACTTTGCCTTGGAAGGCACAGAAAGACAATGAAACTTGGAACAAACCTCTGCTGTTCTTGCAACAACGTGAACAGCTGTGTTCTCGTCAATACTTTGTTTGAACTTCCAGGCATTTCCAAAGCAGGCACTCAGTATAGCCTTAAAGTCTTTGCAAGCTGCATGGAGGAAGGTGAAGATACCAAATTCACAGATTCTGATGTGGTTGCTCAAAGTGCACCTTGTTCAGCCAACCTGCCTGTTTTTAGAAGTGATGTTCTTCAGTGGAGAATGCCCTGGTGTTCTCATGCCCCACTTGTTCTTGCCAGAGATAAAACCTCTGATTTCAAGCTAGTAATTACCTTGTAGGTGGCTGTGGGCTGCTCTCTGTTGGAAGCTGAGTGAGATAGATGCCAGCTTGGGCTATCAGCTCAGAGTGATGGTGGACATGTTAAATGACATCATGTCATCACAATGTGTTGGTGAGGTCTCACCTAGGATCTGGCTGCAGGTGAGGTCAGTCCCATGCAGGACAGCTTTAGTTTAAGGTGGAAAGGTGGTTAAGATTTACCAGGATTATAAAGAAAACAGTTGGAGTGAGGAACCTGACAGGTTTGACTTCATTAGCCAAGCAGAGCGAAGGCTGGAAGGTGAAGACAATGATGATGCTTTTTCTGATTTACCAAAAATAAGAGCTGCTGCCACTAAAGAAAATTTGTAGAAGTAATTTATAGTATTTTAATTATGTAACATTCACTGAATGGGCATTTATTTATTGTTCTTTTATAAAGATGAAATTATGTTTTCTCTTCAGAAACCAGTTGATTACAGAGTTCTTCAAGCCAGTTTTAAGTCCAGGTAAATATGGTTTTTTCTTAGTGGAAGATATTTATATGAATTTTAATTATGTAAGCATGCAGAATGATAATCCAATTTCATTCTGTAGTGGAGCAGCAATATAATGAGTATAGCTTACCAAATGTGTCAAAATGAGCACATTTAAATTTTTTTCTAATAATGTAACTGAAAATATCCATTTCCTGTTTTAATTAATTTCTTTAAATAGTGATGTAATTATTATTCAAGTTCTGTCTCATGCTTAAGGCAGATTGTTTATAACAACTGAAGCTGCATCATAGGTCATGTGATTCTTTGCATGGCAGTAGCAAAACTGGATTATTAAGTTAATTAATATTGGATTATATGTGTGTGAGAGAGAAAATATCAAGTAATACAGTATAATAGGGTTTATTGTTTTGTTTTTTTTGTTAGGGTTTTTTTTCCCAATATAGTTTTTGTGAGTAATTGGTCTTTTTTTCTCCTACACCATGTCCATAAAGACAGAGCTGTGCTGTCCTCACCAGACAAAGGAAATGTAAAAGATGAAGGAATGGGACTGTCTGTCTTATGCACTGAAGGTTTTGAAAGGAGTTCATCTTCTCCAAAGAAGGTCAGAAGAAAAAGATGCCAGACCAAACACCAAATGAGTCCTGTGGTAGGTGTCTTTTGGAGAAGAATGGAGGAAAAGGACAGTGCAAACATGGCAGAGTGTGCAGGGCCCTGGGTTTGTTGTAGGCAAAAGTTGTGATTCAGAAGCTCCTTGTTGCTTCAGGGTCTCAGGGGCATTCCTTGACCAAAAAGAAAAGGACTGCCTAGCCAGAACAGGGAAGAAATGAGAAGTGCCTGGGTGAAAGGAGAGCACCATTGTCTTGTGGAAATAGTTGAGAAGAGAAGAATGACTCCATGGATCTCACAGACTCTGACAAATGGGTTTCACCTGCAGAAGCTGATATTTGTAAAGCCTGGGCTGGAAAAATGGCACTGTGAGCACCACATCTCTGTGCTCAAGCCAGACTTCTCCACTGCCCTGCTCTCCCACTGATCCTGCATTTAGGTTGTCACTGGAAGGTCTCTGCAGAGAAAGGGAATGGGAGAAACAGAAATTGAAACAATCTAAGCCATATCCTGTAAAACCATTATAAGGAACAAATGTTTTGTATCAGATGTTTTTAAAGGAGTTATTAAAGGTGGAAATCACTGACCTGTTGTGCATATGAATTTTTAAATTTTTAGATTTTTAAAATTTTACACAGCAAGATCAGATTCTTGGTGCTGCCTTTTTCAAATGTAACACCAGTTTTGTTCTTTTCCTTTTCCTATTCCTTTTTAAGTTTTAGGTCATGCTTGGGTAAGCTGGTTCTTAATAATTTTACAATCAATGAAAAAGCAGGGGAAATATTCTGGGCTAGATGCAAGCATGGAAATGCAACAGAAATTGTAACTTGAAATTGTATTTTGTAGGAACAGATGCCTTAAATACCTGTGTTGTGTGTTCTTTCAATGTAGTTTATGGAGCAGACTGGCAAATTTCTGCTATTTAGAAGTTGCAGTTAAGAGCAGTTCAGATTTATACATTTAAGCCACAGTATTTAGATAGAGATGGGAGGGATCCTGTTACAAATGGGGAGATCTTTGCATCTGTGTTTTAAATTTGTCTTGAAAATAGGTCCATTAACATATGTCTGGGGGTGTGTAGAACTAAGTCTTTGCTAGGTTCAACATTGGTTTTTAAAAGTATACAATTAATTTTTTTTCTCCCTCTATCTTTATTTTTAGGGAATTGGATGTCCTATAAGAAAAATAATGCCTTTTGGTTCAAGGGAGATTGCCTCAGGTATGAGCATTGCTGTTAATATAGAATTAATTAATTGAATTCATCACTTCATGTCTATTTTTAACGGCTTTTTTCTTTGAAATTGTTTTCTATTTTCTTTCACTTAAACAATAATTGCTACTGAATAGTCAATACTATGGCAAGTTTGAAGAGTTTTAAAAGTAATTTAGGATTTTAGTGTAAAACACATTAATTAGAATTTGTGATATTTCATTGCCTTAAAATCTTGATTCCAGATTTTTTATGGTTTCTCTTATGTTTTGGATAATCCACATTTTCTGTGGTGGTTAATAAATTGTGCCTTTTAGCTTAATTCAGAAAGAATATTCTTGTTGAACCAAACACTAAAGTTGAGCTGGTGTTTTGTTTTTGCTTTTTGACCTTTTTAGCCACATAATTTTGTTCTATGTGTGGTAAAGTGGAATCTAAAAAGCTTGAGGTAGGTCAGTAGGAAGATGAACTTTAAAAAGGGGATCTATGGCTGTGGAAACTCATCAGACTCTTTGCTGCTGTAGTCCTAGTTGACTTAAAAACAGAAATCAGTTTCTAAAATGGAAAGCTGTTGCATATTTGTTTTTGAAGACAATTATTGTTACGGTTTTGATTTTTTTAAACATGATAATGATGTTTTATCTTTTTTCTCCAACACATCATAGATGACCCATCTCAAACAAGGCTAACTCAGATTTTAGAACATGAGGCATCTTCTCCACAGGCATTTAGACCATCATCTGAGATGGCCTCTGGGGCACCAAAGAGCCCAGCTGTTCCTTCTCACTTCCTTAAGGCATCCTTTGGGCTATCCAAACCAAGAGACTCTCCTGTGAAGAGAAAACACTCTGCCATGAGTGTGGATGTAGATGGGTCAGATCAATGTGAAGTGAACGACCCTGCTTTTAGTAGATCACCAAAATGCAAGAGTTGGAGGTGTGGTTTTGTAAAAAATATCTTTTTAAAGTCTCCTCATGATGATGTTCTGCAGCTCAAGGAGCCTGCTGCCCTGTCTGGACATGATTTGACTCTTTCAGAGGAATTCCTCAACTCAAACAATGAAAAGGAGAAAAGTAATTACTCCACTGTAGGTTTGTCATCTTCATATTCTGCACACAGTCCTGCTAAAAATAACCACGTTTCTGTTGTGGATACCAAAGAGAATCAATTGCAGCTGGCTAACTCATGCTTTTTCGTGGAAAAGTCACTTCCCTTTTTTCAGGAAAAAAGTACTGTGTTGCCTTCTCCCCACCACTTCACACAAACAAAAAGCATGAAATCCCCTCTCCAGGCTGCTGGCTTACCTCAGGTATTGGATGTTAGGAAAGAGCAAGATAAAAGACCAGAAAGACATGAATGGAATAAAGGACACAGTATTCAACCCAGCAACAGTTTTTCAAATACAGTCCAGGAGATTTCTGAAAATACTCCTGATTGCTGTAGAATGGAAATCTCTGCCCAACTTGGACTGTCCCCAGAGACTGGCAAAAGTGTTCCCCCTTCATTGCCTTTGGAAGAGTCTTTTATGGACAGCAGCCACGAGTCTTCACAACCCTCAGGAGAAGTGAAAGTTAAAAGGAACTTTACACACAAGTCCAAGCTGAGCAGAAAATGGCAAAGCAGCTCTGAGAGTGAAGATGATGTTTTGGAATGCATTCTAGATGATGATGAAGAAGAAAAAGAAGAAGAAGAAGCATTAATGCCACTGCACAAAATGCTTAATTTAAGTCTCAAACCACAGGCAAGAACCCTGGAGGACTCCTTTGACAGTGTTTCTCAGGACACTCTAACTCCATTACTGAAGCTTCATGTAAGTTGGCTAAAAACCAGAAAAACACATTCTTTCAAGTATCCTTTTACAGATGTTACGTGTAAGAAAAGTAATAGAGATTTTAGCACAGTGCAGGGCCCAGTGGGTGCTAAGTTATTACCCCATATTTCAAATTTTAGGAGAATGAAATTTTATATAGTAAGGATATACCACCAAAACACAGACAGATGCCCAGGTGAATGGAGACATCTCATACTCAAAAATAAAATTGCTCCAACCTCACCTGTTCATCTGGCACATACAGACAGCAGCTTGTTTAGGTGTGCCACAGAACTAATTTATACTATTTAGCTCAGTTTTATAAACAATAACGAGCTACTTGAGCAGCTAAGATGTCCAGTAGTCTTCTAGTACCTATTCAGTCAGGATGTGTGTGACTAATTGGTAATAGTTACTTTACATTAATTTTAGTCAAAAATGTACCAACCCTCAGCCACCTCTTGCTGATTCTCATTATGCCATTAAAGCTATAGCAGAGTATAATGAGATAGCAGATAATCAGTTCTATGTTGTGTTTTTATATGATTTTCTCCCTTATTCATAATGTATGATAATTCAGAATTATTTGCCTGCAAAGCTGCTTACTTGGCTTAAAGGTCCTGTGCTGCTGTGCAGTTACAGTGTAGTTGGAGCAGGGATGTTACTGTGCTTGTCCTGGGAATGCCTGAAGGATGGTTTGTGCAGCCAGATTGATTTAACTCTGTCCCTTCTGCTTGTTTTAAGGAGTTCTGTTTTTGCTCTTTCCCCCCCAGAGTTAGGAGGCTACATTTAGAAAATGTGTGCAGTCTAATGTTTTTGTTTTCCTAGTCAGGTATGATTTTGATGAGCTGAAGTTAACTGGATGAAATTGATACAGACATTTAGAGATCTGTGTGCTAGACTCCAGTCATATATCCTTGCCACAGTCTGTGATTGTCAGAGATCTGAGTGTAAGTGTAGTGTTTTCTTTGAGGTTGTATTTCATGGAAATTGGAAGTATTTTAGTATTTCAAAAAGCTGAATGAATTCTGATCACAGGGGATAGATGATGTCTTTAAATCCTTGTGTACAGGATATTATGGTGATGAATTAATTCTCTTGTCTTTGCTTTTCTTGCTTTTTTTTTCACTGCCCTGCACCACTGGCTGGGGAGGTGACCAAGCTGTGTTGTGGTGCTTAGCTGCTGGCTGGGGTCAGCCCATCACGAGTTTCTAGAGTGGAAAACAAACAGCAGAATACCTGTATAAATTCTCTCTTCTGCCTTCCCCTCTCCTCATGCTTTTCAATCTCTGATAGTGTTTATTTGTTGACTGAGTTACTGTCTCCATGGGCAGATGTTGAGCAGCCATAATTATTTAATCTGTCTTTATGAGTCTGTAATCAAGAGTGTTATAGATCAGACTTGTGTGGTTTCATATGTATTTCACAATCTCAGCCAACATGACTACCTGATTAATGGTTAAGCCTGATAAACACATGCAGCAAATGCTTGTGGGACATGTGTGTGACCACAACATTTGGTTGGCCTGTTCCTGATAAAATTAATGGCCAAGTAAGATAGAACAGTTAAGAACAATCCTAACATTGCCATGACCATGATTTTTGCATATATCCACGTTCTTCTCTTGTAAGAAAAGATGTGTACATTGGAATAAAGGTTTGATTCCCTGTTTTTTCAACACTTTACTTGGCAAATATTGACCAAATATAAAGTAAGCTAAGAAGTCTTGCAGATTTCCCACACAAAGATATGCTGCTTGTTACATTTAAGAGATGACTGAATACCAGAGTGGCATCAAAAGAGCTGTGCTTGTCCAAAGAATGGAATCATGGCCATGAAAGTTTTCAAATCTGTTGTCTGCTACAAGTTGAATGAAAGACTGGCTACTGAAAAACAAGCCACTAGCAACATTTGTTAAAACTTTTTGTGTGTTGTTCTGTTTATTAGTGCCTTACTTTGGTTTTATATTGGGATTTTGATTGGAAGTTTTCTTTTGTTTGATTTATTTAGAGATCATTTAGCAAACACTGGAATTTTGCACTCTAGGGACTCTGAAAGTAAAAGAACTCAGTAATTTTTGGAGGTTCTTGTCTCAAGCACAAGAATGGGGGTTCCCAGCATCTCAGTGGATGATAATAATGGTAGAGTTGTGAGGTAAAAGGCTTCTGATGATAATGCTCATGTAAAATTGTCAAGGGACTGAGAAACCTGAACTGATAATCATCCTGTTTTGCAGGTTTATATCTGCATATATCCTTTAGGTTTATATCTGCATATAAAATATCATTAAAATTAGAAGAGGTTTCTGTTTTGATTATTGTCTAATAATGAATTGATGGCTTATGGTATTTTTTAAATGTCTTGCTATTTTATTTACAGCTTTCTAAGGCTCCTGTTACAAGCAAGGTGTCCTACGTGAACAGCTTAGATCATCTCTTTGAGGAGGATGAAGAAGATGGAAGGTTTGTTTCTTAAAGCTGGTTTGAAAAATGTGGGATGGTGTTGTAGAAGCTTGGATTTGCTTTGTCTCCCCAGAACTGATGGAGTTTGATTAGCAGCAGGCTAAGCTTTGCCTGCTGATGCCACCAACATACAACTGAATGACAGGACCTACAAGTGTTGCTCAAATGGTAAAAGCTGAATGACAGGCTCTCTCCAAGCAACAAGGAATGATTTGTGCTACATCTGTTTGTCCCTGCAGAGCCAGGCTAAATTTACTGATGCCTTCGTTTTAGGTCACTGAGCCAGCTAGCAGCTGCTGGTCAGGCATGAAATAGAAATATTTATGTAGACTGACTGTAGTAGTTTTTTCAAAGGCATTTGCAGCTCAGTATTGGTTGCCAAATTTTGCAGGCTATGGGTGTCTTGAGTAGTTACACAGGTCAGTGAACAGAACTAATGAGTATTCTTACAAGAGATCTTTTGGGTAGGAAGTGAAATGTGGTTTATGTGTTAATGGCAAGTGGTGGTTATGAGTATGTGTTTAACTGCTTATGTGATTAACTGTTTTGATTAAAGAATTTGACCCTGGTAACTATGGGCTTCCTGCCAATGGAGTAGCAGATACTCCTATAACTAACAGTGTTTACCAAATAAAATACTTGTTTGGTGCTTAGAAAAAAGTAAACATTCAGCCACAAGATCAAAAGTTTTGTGTAATTACAAAAACTTTATCAGAGGTTCGTTGAATATTTGTGTCTGACAGGCCAGTAATTGATTGATTGGTTGTGCTGTTGGGAATTCATTAGGTTTTGGGAAAAAATACTTTGTCTTGGAATAGCAAGATGCTTGAGTTTTAGACAGATGCAATGCTTCACATGGTTTTGCTGTGTGTAAATGGCTCCTGACTCCAGGGCTCACATTCAGAGCTTGGGTTTTGTTGATTGTGCTGTAAATATTAAATGGTGATGTATGCTCTGCTGCTGTTATTTCAGGTTAGAGGAAATAGTGAAGCGGTTACAGGAAGACATAGAAAGAGAGGAAAATGCTCCAGATGGAGAAAAAGAGGACAATGCCAATGGAGATGATCTCCCAGAAGAACACAGGTCCCTGCAACTCCAAAACCAATGAAATATTGATCTTTGCTTTTCTAGCCATTTTTTCCCTTACCTCTCTCTGTTTCCAACAATTGTTAATATGTTTAATGAGAACCATTTTAAAATCTTTTGGGGTTGGGTGGATTTCCTTGGGTGCAACTGTATTTTAACAATTCAGCTTTCACATAAGACTAATGTGTTCATAATCTACAAATAACTTTCTCAAGCAGGAAATAGCTTCTCAGTGTTTGAATTGATAAAAGCAATTTTGAATTTTACAGGGCCTTTATGAAGAGATTTTCAGTAGCAACTTATGTCATACCTGACAAACACCCTGGAGAAGATTTATTTGATTTATCAGCTGCTGGGAAAATCTTCACTCAACATAACCTTGACTTGAGGAATTTTCACTTTGTCCCTCAAAATCGTATAGAATATCTGCTTGTGAAGTAAGAATATGCTTTTCACTTTGCTGTGTTTACTTGTACAATTTTCTTGTTATTTTTAGCAGTTCTAAGGTAGTGTTTAATCTTTGCATGCAAATGAGCTCTGTCTTACTAAATAGGCAAGACTGGTTCCCTTTCCCTGGAATTTTCCTTTCTGGGTTAGCTTTACAGAAGAGTAAATTGTAATTTGAAGCTTCCTTCTTTCCTCCTCTGGAATTCTTGGAAAACCTCTTAAATGAGACATGAGGAAAACCAGCTGTTCTGGCCACTTCCATATTTCTACCACACTGGGCTGTTGTTGATAACCTTACCACTTTGTGGGAGACAAAAGCAGAAGTGAAATGTTATGATGAACACAAGCTTAACCATGTGCAGACTGAAAGACTTTTGTGGTTACCTGTTTGTGACCTTCTAGTGTTTCATTATGTCTGCTGAAAGACTTTTGGTGCTTCCATGCTGGATGGGCCTGGCACTTGGGGCTCCCTCTGATGAGGATTGCAGAGGGTCAGGATCTCTCACATCTGTTAGATTCAGTCACTGAGCCACTGGTGTGTCTCTGTGTACATAAACAAGTGCTCTGCAACCCACAGGCATTGCTGCTCTATATTTATGGGGCTGTCACACTACAGATAGCTGGACAAATACTTGCCTACTCACAAGTGAAAATCCTGAAAATTTCTGGGTATTTCATTTGGTATTTTATTCCAAACATGCACTGGGGGAACTGAGAGAGTTCAGTTCCTCTTCAAGGATTTTTATGTACATGAGTATGTGTGGTGGTGGCTGTGAAGAGGTGGAGAGTGACTTCTCATCTCTTGAGGAAGTGGTGGTTGTGATACACTCCTTTGGCTTCAGGCCTTTCTATTAATGTTTTGAAGATCACAAGGGTATGAGCTTCAAAAGCATCTTGTAAATCAGTGACTAGAGGAATGAGGATTAAACTGATCATCCCTTGCAGAAGGCAATTATGATTTAATTGCTTATGCATTCAGCCCAGTTGGCAGGGCTGGCACAGACTGGCTGCCCAGCTGGCACAGGGAGGTCTTACCAGTCAGGCAGGTAGAGGGTATATATGGGAGTTAGGACACAGTTACCTGATTTAGTAGACAGAGAGAATAGAGGAGACTAAAGAAGGGTGTGGGGGAAACAGGATGTCTTTAATTCAGCTGCTTATGACATCCCTAACTTTCTAATGAAGAATCATAGAGTATCCTGAGTTGGAAGGGACCCACAAGGATCATCAAGTCCAACTCTTAAGGGAGTGCTCCATTTGGGATTTGAACCCATGAAATTGGTGTTACCAGCCCCCTGCTCTGACCGGCTGAGCTCATCCTGGTGACTAAAGCTCCAATAATTCAGTAGTAGCAATGGCACACCTTCTGTTATCCCAACAGCTGCTGTTTGCACCCCACAAATTTACACAGTGAGATTATGCTGTGGGATTTTAATTGCATTAGTTTGCCCTCCAGTCCCTTTATTTAAAAGGGAATTTAAAAAATTTTGAAAACAATATTTTTTTCTCTTATTCTGTTGGTGGAGGTCATTGGATAGTTTAATAGTTTTTTAGTCATTTAATAGTCTCATTGAGCATAGCAGGCTGTCTGTGTAGTCAGGCATAGTGGTTCATAGTACAATAGTGTAAATCAATGTTTGTTTGAAACTATTATTCCCTAATAATGCAGATGTTTCCAGACTGTATAGTATGGCTTTATAGAAAGAAAGATAGTTGTTCTAAAGGACATTTGTAAAGTTGATTGCTATTAAAAATCAAGGCTTGATTACTATGACATTTTATATAAGTAATAGCATAACACCTGTTTTGCATATTCAGATCTTTCTTTGCTGTTGATGATGATCTGAGGGATGAGGAATTTCTTATGTTTTTGTGAAAGCGATGACGCAACCGCTAATCAATTTTTATCCTCTTCCTTGCTCCTGTTTTTCTCTTACAGTTCTAGTATATCACAGCAGCTTTTTTTAGTTGTTAATGGCATTCTAAGTTCTGCTTACCATGATACACCTTGTCCCATACCAATTCTGAAGTGGCTGTTCCAGGTAAGTCTGTGCTATTCATGCAGTTATCATAACTCTGTGCGTGTGCAATGTTTTTCCTGGAAGCCAGTTGAAGAACTTTGTGAATCTGTTCCATTAACAACTTTTAAATTGGATAATATTTTCTCTCCTGGGTTCTGATTTGTTCTCCCATCTGAAGCACTTTGATTGTCACTAGGGGTGAAACAATTGAGAGCCTTTTCTCCACACTCTGAGTGAATGCAAAACTACATGTCCATGTTCATATATGCTACTGCATTGACAAAGGACACAGTAAATGAGGAAAGGTGCTGTGGGCCACATCATGAGCAAATGCTAATCTTATTTCCTTTCACTCTTAGAAAAACAATACATGCTGCAGTATGCAAAAGTGCAGAAGTGCCATTTTCTACATATATAATCTTCTAAATCATCAGTGATACCAGCATTGTCAGAAAATTTTCATTTGGAAAAGGTACCTTATGGCTCAGGAAGAAGCCTGGAGTCATTCTCAAAGGAAATGTGGCGACTCTCTCCTTTCAAGATATCTGTGTCAGTCTCTGAATCACCAGGAATTTACACAGTGCTGTTACTCACAAAAATGCCTCCCTCCAATCTCCATTCTGTTATTAATTGCCCCATTCTAACTGCACCTGAAACAAAAAAGAAATCTGGACCACCTGGGAAATTGCAGATTCAGTCTGTTGACTGACTTTCTACATTTGCCAAAAGCAAACATTCTGCTTTTCCATGTCCTTCCCTCCAGCCAGTTAAAAAATTGCTTTCTTCCTTTCTGTGAGCTCTGGTGTTCCACTAATAAGGAAGAAGTGTGAGCCAATTGAGATCACTTGCAGAGAAGGAAACTTTCCAGCACCTGGGGGAGAAAAAGAAGTTTTTGTTGGGCCAGTGAAGTCCTCCAGGAAATCTGAACTGTACTTCGTGGTCATGCTTTTGTAGTTAAGAGTTGTGTGAAAAACTGAGAATTCATTGTTTGGGTTTAGTATTGCATATGTCCAACTTGTCTGTGACTGGAAAAGGGTGTAGTTAACTCTGTTGCCTTCACTCCTGCTCAGGGAGCTCAGTTTGATCACAGATACAAATGGGCTCCAAAGGGGAATGTGATACTTTCTATTCTCTTAACCCTCAGAACTTGTTTATAAACCAAACCAATGCTGTGGGGTTACAGCATTCTGATACTGTAAATAATTAATTTTTGATTCTTCCTTTAGAGGAGTTAGGTTTTTTGTTTGTTTGTTTTTTAATCTGTTACTCATTTTACTCTGCTGGGAAGTTTGGTGTTGATTTTGTTCTGGTTTGATGTGGGGTTTTTTTTTGTAATTAAAAGAAAACTGATGCCATCATGCAGCTTGGTTTTTGATGCGTAGCTTCTCTGTTCGCAGATGATGTCTATTCATCCTGACCATTGTGTTTCCACCAAGATCTTGGACAGATTGATGGAGTTATCACTAAAAAACTGTAAGCATTTGAAGGATGGAAAACTGACCACCTGAGTGAAAGCACTTTTCCTCTCATCAGCTTAAAAAAGTGTTAGTGAGGAATTAAAAAGCACTAATTCTGTTGGGTGATTTTGGCTTGAATTTAGGCTCTAGTTTTACTAATGTAATGCAGAAATAGTGGGGGCTGACCTTCACTGAGTGTGTGCAACTTGTATCACAGTGTATGGTCCTGGCACATACCTCCAAAGTAGTGCATCCAGTACAGAGCCTTTTAAACTCACTCCTGGTGTTTCACAAATAGAATTAACCTGAAGAGAAGCTCAGTCTGCTCAAAAGTTTACCTTCCTTTCCATCTTTTACTTTGGATGATGCAGACATTTGTAGCTTAAGGATTACAAGATGTTTTTCACATTGTCATTCCCAGTATGTAGCACTTCATGATTTCTTTTCCAGATAAATGACAAAAATGAAGTGAATCATACACCTGCAGAGAAACACTTTGAAGGATCTGCTTCAGCCCACAGTGCTTCTAATGTCTTCTGTGTTTTGTCTTCTTCCTTTGTCTGTACTCAAATATTTCTCCACTACAAGTTCCTTTGTATGTTCCCCATGTCTTCATTCAGATCCATCAAAAGTGATATTCATTTAAGACTACCAGTTGACATTGTTAAAGTAATGTGGTTCTCTTGAAGTATTTGCTCAGGGCTGTCCCAGTTGTATCCTGTATTTTAATTCTTGTTTGAAATCAGAGCTGGTATCAGAGGCAATGTAGCCTCCTTTATTTTATGCCTTGCTGGCATTAGGCTTGATTCTGAATGAACAATTCAAGATAATGAATGAGCATTCAAATAATTAAGGCTGGGAGTTCCTTGTTTACCAATTCTGTTCCAGAAACCTTGCCTGTTTTCAAATCTTCCTTAGCTTCTCTTCTAGTCCCACTGTGATAACACCCTCACCTTTGCCTACACAGGGAGTAATTTGTGTTCTTAGACAAAAATATTGCTTTGTTGCTCGTTATGCTGTTTGTGATGCTGTTTGTGATGAAAGAGAACTATGACAGAAAATGGGTGGAACTTGAAAGCAATTGACTTGTTATGTAGGCAAGATGTGTCCCTAGCGTAAGATACTGTATTAGACTTTTTTTCCTCCCTCCTTGTTCTGAAAATAAGCTTACTGTTTAATGTACTGACTGCTCTGAGATGAGAGCTGGTAGAATTGATGCAAACTGCTAAGCTTATTTGTTTGCCTTAAAAGGAACTAATGCTAAGAACTAAATTTAACTAATCCATTCCATGTCTTTTATTATTAGCTTCCATCAGTGATGAGCAGCTTAAACCATGGATTCCTTCAATAGCTGATATATCAACTGTTTTTGTCAATATGGGTGTCGGGTTCAGATCTCTCTTTCCATTGCAACATCTTCAACCCCCCTTCAATGAGCATGATATTTTGTAAGTGTTTTCCTTTTGATTTATTTTCCTAGATACTGTGTAAACAAGTTTTTTTTTTTCTCAGAATCTAGAATCAGAAGTTTCTTCTTTATTTCCTTTCCCATACTCTATAAGTTCTTGGCTCAGATCTTAGTGAGAATAAATAACTCTGGAATTCAAGCAATGCCTTCTAGGTAACGATTCAGCAAACCAGAGCATTGTCCTTGTCCTGCATCTTCCTAGTGAGGGTTTGCAGGAATACTGGCTAAATAGCTGGGCCAAGTGATTGGCTACAAGTGGAGTTAGATGTGTGTCTTGGGTGTTCTGGAACTGAGGAGTATTTTGATTTCAAGGCATTTTGACACATGCAGGATTTTTTTTCCTTCATTTTGATGTCAATAAACCTTTGTGGGCTTTTGAATAGTTCATTTTTTGCTCAGATTGTCTTTCTTCTATTAGAAGTCAGGTGCAAAAATCAGCGAGTCAACAACAGCCAAGAGGAGATGAAGCCACTGCCAGTCCAGTGTTCCCCAATCTACTTGAAAACAATTTAATTAATGTGATTAAGGTGAGAAAACTCCAAGGTTTTTGTGGGTTGGGTTTCTTTTTTGTGTGTGTGTTTATTTTTGGGAGGGAGGGATAGGGTTTGCCATCTAGTCCTGAGCATGTGTTTGAGTAGATGCTCTCCTGAGACTTCAGCTTCACATTCAGCAGAATTTATTGTAGGCATTTTGCAAACTTCAGTTTCTTGTCTTCCATTGGCTTCACTCCCAACTGCAGAGTTTTTCTGCTTCCCTTATACAGCTGTGGCACTTCATAGAATATCTTGGCTCCCTCACATAGAAGAAACTATCCACTGATTTCAGTTTTCAGTATTACTGAAGTATTTAGAAAATATTTTGGCCTTTCCTTCAATTAAAGGAGGATTATCTATGTAGCAAAGAAAGATCTTTCCTGCTCCAGTAGTATCTGGGCAATATTGCCATTGCTCAAAAAAATGAGTCTCCAGCAGTTATTAAAATAAAAGGGTGGTGTTACTGGGAGAGAGGGATATGTTAGTAGACAAGTGTTGCCAAAACAGTACATCATTTGAGGTACATTTTACTGTGAGTGTGGAAAACTTAAGTTCTCATCATGCTTCAAAATAAGCTAAAATAATTCCATATTTTAATGCTATGTATTTCTTTTAAAGTTTCTAGTTTTCTGTACATCAGTAATTCACGATGGATATACTGACCAAGAAATATGGCTGCTGCTTATATTGCTATTTAAAATAAGCTTGGAGAAACAGTTAAAACCTTTTCTGACAGATTTTCAGTGCCTTTTTTTCAAGCTTCTGATGAATATAAAAGACTGGGATACAAAGGTAACGTCATAAATTTATTGTACTAGATTTGTGAAACTGCAATTTCTGTTTGAAGTTTTCTTTTTTCTTTTTTGACGTATCAGAAAAGTACTGGCTGAAGACGTAATGCAGAATTTTCAATAATAGTACAAATAATATGAAAAATTCAAAGCTTTGTGTTTGTGTGAGATTTAGGAAGTGGGTGGGTGGGTACACTGAGAGGGTTTTTGTTGCATGACATTGAGTTGCCTGTCCTCTTCTACAAGTTTGTTTATCTTAACATTATGTGTGCTAAAATAGCTGTATGTTTAAAATGACAGTCTGAAAGAATGAAGAAATTATTGCACTATGCTGGTAAGCTGTCATTAAAAACATTCTCATCTCAACTACCCTGCTTTAAGTTGTATTTAACAGACTCACCTGCTGGTGCAGCACAGACATTTTTATGTACGTCATCTCTTGTTAGATCAGTTCCTTGTATCAATTATGCCACCTGTGTTTCTGGGGAGTAGGCGTGTGCTCCTTTGCAACTAAAGCAAACAGCCCTTCTTCAGTTTCAGGATGTTTTGTTGTTCTTTTGAAGATGCCTGAGCTGTGCCTGTCAGTGAGTGAGCTCTCCAGCAATCCCCACAACCTCCTGTGGCTCGTTCAGCTGGTGCCCAGCTGCATCGCGCGCGGACGGTAATGACGCTGTCGTGTCAGAAATGCCTACATCATTCACACTTAAAAAACAAAAGGGATTTGTTTTCTCATATGTTACAGATGTATGTGCAGCCCTTGGTGTGCATGTATAGCTTCCTGATCACCTCTGCTGTGAAAAAGGGTTGTTAAATCCTTTATGTAGTTTCTGGGCTGTGGGTTCTTGGTGCACTGTAGCAAAGGAAGGCTTAGCTTCAGGTTCTGACATCCATCACTCTAATTCTTGTCTGAGTGACCAAGATTTAAATTTTCTTTGGGTGATTCATGTCTGCTTCGAAGTATTATTCTGAGTTGTGTATCTTTGACATTAATAAACTATAATGTGAGTGAGCAGAATTATTAGGTCGTTACCTTCAGGCTTGGAGACAAGTATCTAGCATTGTTTACTTGTGCAGAAGCTGAGCTGCAATGAGATTAAGGATACTTCTGTTTTACTAGATAACTTACTGGTTTATATAGCACCTATATTCAGAAAATCCAGTTTAATATTTGCAAGCAAGTTTATGTCTAAGGAAGACAGGCATTGCCTCACATACTTTGTAGAAACTGTGGGTTTAAAAAATTTTAATGGAAATAATTTTTAATTGTTTTTCAGGGAAGTAAAAAGGCACCTTAGCCTAGTGATAATTGCAAAATTTGTTCATAAGAAGCATGTAGAAATACCTCATGACAGTGACAAGCAGGTACTGCTTACATGTATTGTCTTTGTAGAATTTGAAAGTTCAGAAAACATTAATATTGTATGCTTGTGTTTTATGTTTTAATATTGTACGCCGGTTTTCAAGAACTTTGCCAAATGACCAATTAATAATTTTCTGTTTAGATTAGTGTTAAAAGTGCATTTGCACATGTGTGTAATCTGCATGTTCTGCAGCTTGTGCTTGTTTATATGCCTAGACATTAGTTTTAGTCATTAGAAAGAAGTCTACACTTCTTTGAGTCTTCCTTTTGTAATCATGTGGAGACACTGTTTTCATAGGTTTGATCTTTTATTGAAAAAGTGTACAAACACTGAAGTCTGTGAATAGTCAAAAGTTACTCAAAGCATGAAAACTTCTTTTTTAATTAAAAATCCCTTTTCTGTTCCTGTTCCAATGGATAAGTAATATTGTAGGGGCACTCAGTTTCCAATTTTGTGTTGTTAGTAAGTCAGTCCAATTTGTTAATGCTTGTATCTGTAGATGTTTCTTCTGCGTCAGTTTCTGGTGCGCATGAAACCTTCTTATCTACTGAGGAAGATGAGAGAGATGAGAAAAGGGCAGAAGGAGCTTAAAGATGGTGAAGTTCATGCAGAACTAGAACATGAGGTATATAGTCAAGTGCTTTTTTGCTTTTGTTTTTTATGCATCTTTTTAATATTTTATACATAATATTATATATTACAATACTATTTGGGGAATATTTCTTTTACTTTTTACTGTTCTCTATGTGGAACTGTATATATACACTGTTTAGTTACTGTTCATCTTTAAAATACTACTAATTTTGGTTATAGTCGTGGGGGAAGGAAAGGAGTATGTGTTAGAGGAACCTGTATTGGGTTGTTTTGCAAACAGGGAAATGGTCAGATTTTCTGAAGTCACAGGGAAGTCTTGAGTCTCTACTTCTGTAATCAGAGGACATTCTTCCCTCCCTTCTGATGTAATCAGTGAAAACTGTTCAGTGCTGAGCCAAAACTTTAACTTCAGGTTGAGAAAATATTTGTGAATATTTTATTAATATCTTCTCTCAAACAAGTGTTAAAAAGGTTCAGAAAATATTTGTGAATATTTTATTAATATCTTCTCTCAAACTAGTGTTGAAAAGATTTAGTATTTCCATCCATCCAAAAATTGAATATTGGTTTGGTTATTTAAGTGGTTGTCATGGAATTTCTCAGCAAGTGTTTTGATCTGAGGGTAGATGAAGGGAAAATAAAGCCAACTGCTGAATTTAATTTTCAGTTAGTAAAACCACATTTTTATGGATTACTTAGGTTATTTAAACCAGTATAATAATAATAACTGGTTTAAAATGTTTGTAATATGTGAATATACTGTTTCAAATTAGTTATTTAGGCAGATATGTTGATATACTTGTCCATTGGCCTGGCTGTTGGAGGATTCATTCCAGAAAGCAGAGATGGTTCCGTGTCTAGATGTGAGGAGTTAAAATAATGGTGCTGTCACTGCTAAAGGTCTTTTGATTTCTCTCCAGGTATACTACCTGATCTATGTCCTCCTGCATCTAGTCAGTGAAGCCAGTTTCCTGGATGTTGTAAATTCTAGTCAAAGGGTAAGTACCTTTAGTGGCTAGACCTTTCGATTTTAAAATGTTGTTTATCATGCACATTTAGTGTGTTTTGGTAAGAGCTATCATGTGATGGAAGATCACCAGTGCATAAGAGCACTGGGGGAGGCTTTTGTTCTGGGCAAGGCAAATGCAGAAGAACTTCTGTGTGTTTACTGCTGAGAAAACTCTTCTGTGTTTCTGTGAATGGAGCTACCTCCAGACATAAGGCTGTGAAAGAGCAGGCATTTGTTGTGTTAATCTTTCTCAGAAGGTATCTGGAGGTAAACTTAACACAGAAATTCTAAGTCAAATGATTCTGTCAACTTTGGAAGTCGGTTTGAAATTTTTCAGTCTAGGAGAAAATCACTTCAAAGATATCCAGTAAAATATTTTCAAGCACATTTCAGTTTCCTGTGCTGGAGTGCAAGGAAGTGAAAGCAGGACTGTAGCTCTTCTCTGTAGTGGTAGTTCCTTTTTGCCATGTGATGTGAACATCTAAGTAATTCTGTTTGCTTAGCCTGTCAGTATTTCTATTCAGATTTCTGTGATCATTTGCTGGGAGTTGCTTGCTGCAAGGTGTCTGTGTAAGCCTTCTGCCCTGTAAAATCACTCTTGGCTTTTAAGAAATCTGTCACAGGAACTGTTTGAGAGACATAAACCAGTAATGTTTGGCTACATTTGGAAGCTTAGGTGTCTCAGTGTTACTTAGATTTGTGGAGAACTTGATGTTTTCAATTATTTTTTTAGTGTCTCAATTTCTTAAGGAAGAAAAACTTTATAATTCACTGACCTATTAGCCATCAAGTGGCAAGAGAGGTATGGCTGAATATTGTGCAGGCTGAACTTGTGCAAAATCAATCTTAACTATTTCATTTCTGCCCCTCTTCCAGTTAGAGAGGATAAATTGTGGTGGCCTTGAGACACCAGCAAATGTTTATAAATAGAATTTCAGCATGTCTCACCTGTTCTGCAGAGTGGAGCCTCTTGGCAGCTGTTCAGTGAGAGATTGAAAACAGGAATTTTATGAAGAAATTAACAGAATGTGAAAGACCTTGGGAGTCATTATCAAGAGATCCTGAAGTGCAAAACTGCTTTATTAAAGTAATCAGAAATTTAGAGAAAATAAAAGATCAGCGCATAAAACCTTGGATATAATTTACCTGCTCAGCCAATTCCTACAAAAGAAATTACCTGAGTCATCATTACTGAAAAGGTTATTTTCAGCTATTGTAGCTTCAGAATTTTTTTGCTGATAAAAGATGTGAATGGCACTGCACTATGTTTGCTGTTTTGGGGGCAGAAAAGATTTGCAAATTAGTTAGCAGGAACTTTAGAATTTGTGTTGTATAGCTCTGCTATACTTTGAAGCTGCTTTTAAAAACTCTTAGGCCTGCTTTACCAGGAGCATGCCAGCAACAGATAGAGGATCTTGCAATGTGACCTTGTTTTCTTTCTTTTCCCTTTCTTAACTATGTATTTCTGAGAAAAATTCAAACTGAAGCATGTAATTTTTAAATTGATATAATATTTAAATAAAGCCTGTAGTTTTGACATAGAGGGTTAATAACTGTACACTTTTGTCTTTATTT
Source organism: Ammospiza caudacuta (assembly GCF_027887145.1). Taxonomy (NCBI): domain Eukaryota; kingdom Metazoa; phylum Chordata; class Aves; order Passeriformes; family Passerellidae; genus Ammospiza; species Ammospiza caudacuta. Next base: position 26,111,769 of record NC_080601.1, on the reverse strand, counting down.
AGCAACACTTAGTGAAGCTTTGTCGTGCCTTAGTTAAGCACGTGAAAGGTGATATTAGGGAAGATGCAAGAATGTTTTATCGGTCTAAGGTAAGATGCAGAACTTGATTTTGTGTTTTGTTTTGGTTTTGGGGTGATTTTTGTGTTTGTGATGCATGTTGTTCCCTCATCTCAGCCCTAGATTTTTCTAGGAGTCCCTCATGGGCCTGGGGGTTTTTCCTCTTTTTTTCTATCTGCATCATGTCTTTGCGTGGGAATAAATACATGCCCATTTTAATTCACTGAAAATCCTCCTAATGCTAACAATGGGACTCTTAGCAGCTCTGAAATGTGACTGGTCATCCCTTTAGCCAGGCATCTCCACGTTTAGGCCCACAGAGTTGCTCTGTTTCTCTTTGTGGAGTCACTGGTAGCTGACTCCAGTTGTAAGAGCAGAGCCTACCTGCAGGGCAGGTGCAGAGGACTGAGAAACTTGCCTGTCTTGCATGAGTCTCCATTTTATTTTTCAAATAAATGAATTGATTAAAATTGCTTTGGATTTAAGCCAGCTGTATGTGATGTAGCATCAAGCTCGGACAGCTGCCTTTTGTTTGCTTTGTCTGTGAGCCTTACATCTGATAGTCCTAATTTTGTGACCTTCAGGCTTTGCATGCTACAAACCAAGTCAGCTCAGTGAAAAAGTCACCAGCCCCAGCTTTGAAAATCCTTGGCTTCTTCTGCTTTAAATCAGACATTTGCAGTTGTGTGCTTCCTTACCTCTCAAAAACATTCTTCTTTTCTTACTCAGATTAGTGGAGCATGGATCCTTTTAACAAGTTAATTACTCTTGCCTTGGAGTGTTGTATCACTGGTTGCTTCCACTTCTGTTTCTATTTGTCTTTGCACTGAGAGGGGAAAATCTTACTCTGCTTTCTCCATTGCTTCGTTTGTGTAATACTGCAGTAACTTCTAGAGGATGCCACTGTGCTGGGTTTTAACACAGCAGATGAAGCAAATCTCAGTGTGAATGGCTTGGATTAAACACCTGCTTGTGCTTGGTTATGAAAAAGCACAGTTTATGTGCAAGGAATTTGTTTCAGAAGCAGCCAGTGCTGCATTGTTGGCTTTTGTGGCCGCAGTTGCACCTGTTCTAGGTACAATTAGACTTGTGACAAACATCATTTCCCAGGGATGAGGTGGTGTTTGGAGGGCAGAGGTTTGCATGGTGATTCCAAACATTCAACCTGGGGAATCATGTGCCTCTAATGTTTGTGGAGTGCATGACTTTCAATTCAGAGTAATGAGTTACAGGGACCTGAAGTTGAGATCATGATACTTTCTGACAATAACATTGTTCCTTTCCAGTGTAAACCTTGTATGTTGGGTTATCTGTTTATTTTTGAGTTTGGAGCTGTGAGGGGGAGCACAGGGTATGATTTTATCATTTTTAACAAAAATGGCTAAATGAATCAGTGTGAATTTGCAGGTAAGCTGCTTGGCTGCCAGGATATTTGAGAAATGGCAGGACGTGATACAAACCACTCGGCTTACTCAGGTACTGTAATGAAACTTCTCTTCCCTCATTGCAGGGTGCATTTAACTTCGTTTTTAGCACTTGAAAATGGCAAATCCTTTCAAGAGATTTTCTTTTTCTATATGAATGGCATGGCTGTGGAATACACTTAGGTGTGTTAGAATGGATTTGAATTAAAATTCTTACTTGGTTGGCTTCAATAAAAGCAGGATCTTCTCTCCATTGTTAAAAGCTCTGTTTTTGTAAAGGTGTGTGTAATACACTGAAATCCCAGTCCTGAGTCGAGTCACTGGGCCTGTCTCTGATTACAGCTATTAGCAGATGCTTCCAAAAGGAAATTGGGGCAGGAATGCAGTGAGGCACATCCTGCTGTGGTCTGGCACCATGTGGCTTTGAGACTTCTCGAGTCCAGGGCTTTATTCACATATGTTAAGGGCTCTCAACAACTCTTCCCCCTTCAAATGTGTCAAATTTCATGGCATGATGAGGCAAAGCCTCTCATGTTTGTAAAAGTATGCAGTAGTAAATAATGCCTTGCTAAGTCTCAGAAATATTTGCCTTTGTGGCATCTAGCTGGCCTTGGTAGAATAGATGGATAATTTCTGCTGATACACAAAGTTCAGAGCTCCTTCTTCCAGCCTTGGCTTGTAAGGGTTCAGTTGTAATGTGTTGTTCAGACCACCTGTGTGAGTCCTGTCTTGGAACATAAAGCAATCTCTCTTGGAAAAGCTTAGCTTTCCAGTACTGCAGAGTATCATTTACATAAAATTTAAATTATACATTATGCCTAGTATTGATTCCAGTTAAAAACTGTCAGTAACCATTAGTAAGGACTGTTGATTCCTCCCAACAATGTGCAGAAAAAGAAGTTCTGTGTAGTGTGTGTGATATTTTATGTTCTGAGCACTCCAGAGCAACAAGTGACACATGTAACACATGGCTACAGAATCTGCTTAGAAATTAATGAAAGTTGGTAACGAGGTGGCTCTTTCGGTATTGTTTTTTTGGAGGTATTTGGGGTTGATTCATGTATGGGAAACTGGCAAGTGTTTCAGAATAAAATTCCAGAGACTTTTTCCAGCTCATTGTGGTGCTCCCAAGCTAAGCACTTGCCTACTCTACTAATTTCTTCTGACACTGAATTTCTGACTCGTATACTAATTTGTTTTTATTCTCTAGGGAAAACTGCATGACTTCTGGATGCCAGATTAATGAAATCTTGCCTAGTTAAGGGAAAACAGCAGAAACTGAAATCAAGGGGGATATAGAATGAATGGAGCTTCACCTTGTTTGGAACAGAAGAAATCAGTCACCTCAGTAAGAACTTGAGCTTGATTCAGACAAGCTCTAGACACATGAGACTCTGATTTGACCAACATTGTTTTTTACTACAAGTACTCTACTTCTGAAAAATTGAAGTGGATCAACTGAAAAAAACCCAGCTGTTCCTACAGCCCTATCAGAACTGGCTAGAAATATTTTACTATATTGAAAGCTGAGGGAAGTTTTCTTGTTTCCCTTGTTAATCACAAGACCTATTTGATAACAGTAAGTATTTATTTTCTTGCCAGCACATACCTGCAAGCATTGTTTAGGTTGGCTGAGAAAGAACTACCCTGTGACATGAAATCTGAGTTTTGGAGGAGTGTTAGACCTCCCCTGTTGTGAGCAGGTGAGGAAGTGTGGGCTGAATTCATTCAGATGTGGGCTGAATCATGGTAATCTGCAAAGCAGAATTGGTATCAACATCTAGTGTCTCTTAAAAATACAAAATACAGCAGTTGCACCTTCTTTAAATGGAGAATAAAATATCATCTCAGTGGAGATTAGAGAACAGCATTTGGCTCACCTTTGTAAGACTGTGAAAGCCATATGATGACTGAATTCCTTGGTGTGAAGTCCTGCTGCACAGACAATATGTGCTCAAAGCTCCAGGAGCTGTTTATGAAATAAGCAGAGGAAGATGTGCTCTTCTTTTTGCTCTCTGTACAAATGCTATCACTTAAATCTTACACTATGGTTTGTCTGTGGAATGGATGTAATAGGAAGAAAAAGTTCAGTTATTGGGTAGAAACACCAATGGGGATTCCCACAATAAGAGATTTTTAATAATGTCAACATGTGTATTTTAGAATACTGTTTTAATACTTGTAGGTTACTCTGTCTTGTATGGAATTCTGTATGATAAGAATGTAAAATAAGGCTTAAAAAACCTGCCAACTACAAGACCTTCAAATTTAATTATGTGTATTGCATATAAAAGAACTGGTATAGAATGGACACATCTTAGAGGACATCTATTAGATTTGCAAATTCCTACTAAATGTTATTTTTTTTTCAAGTGTCACACTGCTGTGTCAATGTCATCTTTTGCTCTTTGATAGCTCATCTGCCTTCCCTCTTGTAACAGTTGTTTACTTTGTTGAATATATTGTATGTCATTTTATTAATGTTTTTATTTTTTCACTAATATTGTATAAAGGTAAAAAAATGTGGAATGTTTACTGTATTTAATGTATATATATTTTCTTACGGTGTAAAGTTGACATTGCTGGCCTGTATATTTTGAAGACAAAAAGGGGAGGAGTTTAGATGAACAGCTTTTGTACTGCAGTTCAAAGCATGTTGAAACTGCTGAGGGTTTTTCCACACAAAACAGCCACTTTGATATTTACTTTCATTTAACAGAACAATGAAAAAATAAAACCAGACACACCTTTCTAGTTAAATGTCCCTGGAGAAAATGGGCTCTGTTTCACAAAAAACAAATGGCCACAGGTCCTATTTTGTTCTTATGGCGCATATTACAATTCTTGGTTTCACAGCTGATTAGCTCATTATAGATGGAGACAGTCTTGAAATCATTCTCAGCTCAGCCACTCCTGTGTTTTCATGCTTAAAGCCTGTTCCAGCACTTTCCCTCTTCCCCCGCTGCTGCTTGGTCTGGATTTCTCTTCCATCTGTTCTGTAGCTGAGCAGTAATTCCTCAAGAGCTGAGGTCTAGGTGTGGGTTAAATTGGTGCTCATCAGAATCCTTACAGAGATGATTCCCAGACATCACTACAGGGTCTTTACAAGAGGGTCCTGGCAGTGAAATAGCAAACCTGCTGTCCTTGTGTTTTGCCAACTCATTTGGTGTTCCTCAGCCAGGACTTACATGCATTGGAAAAGGCTGTTTCCTTTTCCTGCAAAAGGTTGTTGCACACTAAAAGTCTTAACTGCTTTGGATGTCTTCAGAGAAGCATTTTGCACTTGAGGTCTATCTTTTGATACTGGCTTGGCTATATTAAGAGCCAAATTATCACATTTCATGTGGAAGTAGGTGCACTTTATTGCAGTAATAACAGGAAAAAAAATTAAAGTCTGGTTGTAAAATATATGTTTGTAGCTCCTTGCCTTTTTTTTTCTTTAATTTTCTGACAAGCCTCTCTATGGCTTAAAATAACCCAAACACTTCTGGTTTTAAAGTTGAAGAAACCTGGCAGTGAAACTATTTGTGCATCTCATATTCCATAACTGTTCCTGTTATGGAACTTGGTAATGGATGGGGATTTCAGAAGTGATTAATGATATGCAGGTAGGTCTGGCTGAAGGTCAGTAGGACATTTCATTGATGCAGCAGCTGCAGGAACTCTCTGAAGTCCCCAAGATAATGATTTAGTTGAGGATGTCTTTGGGAAAAGCACGTGACTGGAATATTTGAAGTGTGTTGTTGTTATTGGTGGAGGATCTGGTTAGATTGCTGCAAAGGCATTTTAGAGGTAGGATTTCAGTGTGGAAAAAGACTTAATACTGAGGGTTCATTCACATATGGGAAACTGGCAAGTGTTTCAGAATAAAATTGCTGTGCTGGTTTTCTGAGCACAGAAAGCCAGGTCTGTCTCCATGAGAGGTGTCTGTGCTCAGCACTGCCCAGGACCAGTCCTGGGGCCAACATTTGGGCACAGGGGCTGCAACAGACTCTGCTGCTGTGGAGATTCAGGCAAGTACTTCCAGGTAGCTGGGTTCCTCTGCCCATCCTGTCCCTAGCAGGAATACTGGAGCTCCAGTACTAATGCTGGTCTTCTAAAGGCAAATCAGAAAGGTTTCTGCTGGAGATGACCCTCCTAATTTTTCTGGGGTCCTGTTCCTTGGGTTTGTGAGCTTTAGGAAAACTGCTCCTTGCCTAAAGTTCCCCAGTGGGAAACACTGCCCTCTGCCCGAGGGGCAGCTGTTTGCACTGGCATATTAGAGCTTCTTTCTGCATCCAGAAAGAGAGAAAAGGCTCTTGGGACCGGCTGACTTTGAGCAGGGAAAAGGTTTGATGAGCTTGTAGGAGCCTAAGCAGCTGCTGAGGAGCTCCAAAGGAGCTGCCCAGAGGGGTCAGACAATCATTAGTGGATTTAGCTTATTCCTTGTTGTTTAACGTATCAAAATTCCTTTAATTGCCCTTTTCCCCATATTCCCCCCAGGCTGTGAAATACCTTCATGTTTTGCCTTGTGGATATTTTGCCAGCTTTACTGGCAGGGCCCCTTCTTATCACGTGTTGAAAAGGGCTTTCAGTGCTGGGGAATGGTGTGGGCTGCTGGTGGGAAGGATCCTAGGAAAAGTGAATTCCTTGAAGGGCTTCTCTTTGCAGAGAGGCTTTTAGTTTTGCCTGCTGATGCTTTTGTCAGCCAGTGCTTCCTCGCCTTTGCAGTCAGGAATTTGAAAGGGAGTATTTTATCTGGTAGCAAAAGCAAGGCTGGGTGATGAGTGAAGAAAAACATTTGCATCTTCCATCTTGATATTTTGATCTGTTTGGAGAAAGTCAGTTCTATGCTTTAAGGCTGCTTTTAAGTGGCATTTGGATATGTAGTACTTTTTTGAATGCCTCCCTTGTCTCTGCATGCTGAGATGCTGCAAATGTTTCACCTCCTTCAGCTTCTCTGCCACCTCCCAGTTCCCTTTAGGGAGGTCACAGGGGAGGGGATGGAAACTCCACTGGAATTGTTCCCTTCATTGTCATCAAAGCTCCTTTGCCATCAGCCTGGGGGGAAACCCAAAACTTTTCAAGGCAGGTTTGGCCCGCATGGTGTGTGGGGGTGGATAAAGGGGCCATTTTCACACACCCTTGTCCCAGTGCTTCCCTTTGGGTTTGCATTTGCGGTTGAAGCTGCCTGAAGCCGGGCGAGTGATGCTCCTTCCCTCTCGCAGAGAGGAGCACAAAGGGTAAATGGATTTGTGCAGCTTTTGTGCTGCGGGGGCTCCTTCACCGGAGCAGTGAGTGCTCTGGGCTGGGGTGGGCACACAGGCTCTGGGGCTTTGCCTCTGGGTTTCAGGCTCTCCCCTCCCGAGGCTTGCTGGAACTCCTGGCTCTCGGAGCAGATGCAGGAGCAGAGGGTCCCCTTCCTCTCCGGACTGCAGCTGAAATAAAAACAATAGCTTCAAGCTGCCAGGGGCAGTGGTGGGGAGAGCGGGGCAAGGCATCCAGTTTCATGCTTTATTCACACTGCAGGCTTTTATAAAGGCAGTGTAAGTCATGCAGAGCAGCCGTGGGCTCTGCAGACAGCATCGCTCAGGCTCTCAGACACATTGATCTGCATGCTGGAAACTGAGCGTGTCCCTTTGCCCTGAGCAGGCTGTGGGGAGAGGCCTGCCAGGTGAGGATGCTGAGCTGCTGCACTGCGTGTCAGCTCTCCTTCACCTTTGTGAAGCACTGCCTGCCTCCCCTGTGTACTAACCCATTTTTCCCCCTCAATATTTTGTGCTCCAGCATTGATATGGCAAGGCTTGCACAATGCAACGTGTTTTTCCCTCCAGTTGATTTTCTCTGATTAGCCCATTTTTCCTCTTGCCCTCATTCTGTTTTTCCCGCAGTATGCGAACGCCGTTCGCTGAGAAACTGTGTCAGCCTTCCTCTAATTAAGAGTCTGGCAGGAGGCAGCGCAACAGTAATTTTGGAGATGACGCTTCCAGTTTGGAGCTGACAGGGAGCTGAGGTGCTGCAGCAGGCGCTGCTGCTGGGGATGCAGGAATGTTCTCCGGCTGAGCAGGACAGGGGGACCCACAAGGAGCCTGCTGCAGGAGCAGTGAGTACCCCGGGTGCTTGGGTGTTTGATCTGTGTCCTCTTGAAAAGCAGCTGCAGGAATGGTTAAATCTGTGGTTATGTCACAGGTTTAGCCCTTTGTGAGGGTGTCTGTGTGTGTGTAAAGGATAGGAATAAATTGCAGTGGCCCTAAGTCGGCTGCATCTCTCTGAAATAGTTGTAATGTTGGAAAGTAAGATGGAGAGCTCAACAATCGGCCTGAAAAAGGGCAAATAAGGAGAAGCCATTCAATGGCGCTCTGTCATATGGCTTCAGACTCCATAGTTCTTTTATTAGCAGGAAAGCTCAAAGCAAACAAAAGGAGACAGGAGCTGGGGATCTGCTTGCCTCAGGATGTGGGTGCTAAAAGCTTAGAGGTTCAAAGAGCATTTTATGGCAGAAAAATGCAGCAGGAGTCTGTGAAATGAAAGCCGTTCTCCCTGGCTGAGAAAGCTCAGGCTGCTGATCCCTGGAGGGTGGAGCATGTGCTGGGGAGATATCCCAGATGTCTGTCCCATTCCTTCACCCCCTGCAAGGTGCTAGGATTTGGTCCAGTGTGCTGTTAATGCCTGAATGCTTTATGTGAACAGCTGAGGGATTTCATGTCATCTCTCAGTTTCCAGGCAGTCCATCGTGTCCACCATTCTGTCTCTCCATCCACTCCTGAGACAGAAGTTGCTGTTGAAGGTTGTGCCAGCCCTTGCTCTGAAGGAGCCTAGTGAGGTGTATGGGGTCAAATGTTTCATTTGGCTGAAGAAAACTCAGTGACATTTTTTGATCTTTCTAATGACCCTGTGAGCCAGACTAGGAAAACGAGTTGTGTGGTTCAGGAACTCCAGCAGAACACAGCCAGCCACATGCCAGAGTTGACCTCCTTCCTCTCCCCTCCCACCCCATCCAAAGATGTAGAGAGAAGTACAAATAAGAGCATATGAGGAGATTTTTAAAAAAAAAAAATCTTTCCTATGTGGTACCACTAGAGCACAATTCAGCATTTTCCTCTCTACTTGCTGTGTCAGATTTGCCTCTTGGGGGCAACCTCACCCCACTCCGGCTGGGACCAAAGGGAGCTCAAGTGCTTGGGGGCGATGACTCACTGCGCATCTCTCTCTGCCTTTGCGTTATCTGATCATTTTTAGTAATCGAGGTCATAATTTGCTGAAAGGATTTTAGGATTTAAGCCGTCGAGGCTGTGACTGTTGGTGGCTTTTCAGAAACGATGTGATTGGCTCTTGAAGGCCCCTTTCCAGGCTTGGAGTCCTTCAAAGTTTTTTCCTGCCTTGGTGTCCTTCAGAGAGAGGAGGGTAGTATGGAAGGACGTGTCTTTTGTGGTTCTGGTTTAATGGGTAGAGCATAAATCTCTGCGAGGAAGATTTACAGTGTTCTCCTGGCTCTTCTGCCTGGGTTGGCTTGGACTCTCACTAAGCCTATCAGATAGTGCTGAGGACACTCTGACTTGTCAGGGGGAGAGCAAAAATTACTGCTCCAGCTCCATTTCAGCCCCGAGTTCCTGAGCAGGCATCTCATACAAACCCTGTCCGCAAAAAACCATTTGCATTTATTTAAAGGGCGTTGAGGTATATGATGGAATAAAGGAAGTATTATTCATGCTTCGTGCTGTGGTTCCTAATGGTACTTTACATGCTGATATGACCTACAAAGCTTGTTGTTTTGTGCCTGCAGTGCTCTGATGTTCTTCCTACCCCGAGGGTCAGAAATGACAAGAATAAATGATTGTGATGAGCGTCTTGCAAATCCCTGCTCCCTCTCCTTGGAAGTGTCCTTGCCAGGGCACAGCTCAGTGACCTTGCCGGCACAGGCAGCAGAGGGACAGCATCCTTGTCTGGCCCATGGGACTGAACAGAATGATCTTCCTGTGAGGGCAAATCCATTTATCCATAGTTGTGTTTCACCTTCTCCCCAAAGCACAGGGATGCAGCTTGGGCTGGGCACGGGGCTTGGCCCAAGCTGAACACACACAGGGCCTGTCCTCTGGAACATACCAGGGAGGAGGCTGGAGCAAGTGAGGTTCACCATGGACCCCAAAGCATAGAGACTACTCCAAAGGGGGGTGCAGGGCCTGCAGCCTGTGTGTGCCCAGTGAGGGACTGAGTCAGCCTTGCTGGGGCAGCAGCTCCTGGCTCCAGCCAGCCTGGGCACTTGGGCAACAGCAACCACGCCGCTCATTAACCCAGCCCTCTAGCACTTGCTCTGCTGGCCTGGACACTGTCCTTCTTAATAGCTCCCCTTTTTCTTTTTTTTTTTTCTTTTAATAAAGGTAAATTAGCTATATGGATATGCAGGAACATGAATCAAAGGAATTCAGCTGACTCTCGAATGAACCATTCGTACAGAGATGTGCTAAAGCACCAGGACGTGATGGATGCAGCCTGCTCAGAAAACACCTAAGGACAAAAACTGCTTGTGAGGCATCTCACTGCAGCCTCCAAAAATCTGATTATGTAGGGGGAGGAAAAAAAAATCAGGTTTTGGAATACATTAACTTAGCTGAACAGCACAGAGAGAAAGTACCAGCAAGAAGCAAATCAATTCCTGAAGGCTGCTGGGAAATCTCACTGAATTGAAGCTTCAGAGTAAGGCTGGCTGCACTTAGAGGAGTTATGTTTCACCTGAAATATTTAACACTGGGCATTGAAGTGCTCTGTGTGTCCAAAGAGCCCACCAAAAATATGCTTACGAGAAGATTTTAGAGGAACCCTGGGCTCATGCCATGCTGTTGATGGGTGAACCAGATTTTCACATTGATCAGTTTTGTTGGGTTTTTGTTGTTTTTTTGGTTGTTTTTTTGTTCTGGTTATTTTTAAGAAAAGCACGGGAAGGATAAGTCCATCGCCTCCATCACAGGGAAGCAGAAATTACCATGTAATGAATGCTGGTCTGCTTTTGGGACATGTGCTGACAGATCTGTTGTTAGGAGGAGATGTTTCCATAGCAAAACCATCATCATAAATGGCACTGTGATGCAGCAGAGATGCTGTGGTGGCCCCGGGGACCATCTTCCCCGACCTTTCTGAGCATCCTTCCAAGGAATATGGGAGAGTGATGGCAGGGGGGATCAGAGCAGCTCATGGTGATGCTCCTCACAGCGCTGCCATAGCACCAGGGCTCTGCTGGCAAGGCTGTCAGCTCAGCGTTTTTCAGTCCTTTCCCACTTCAACAGAAAAACTTCAACAAAAGGCAAGCTTGAAATAGCTCATTTTATCTCCACAAACAACTTGCTTTGAGCATCATTGTCATTCAGCCTAAATTACTTTTAGATGTTTTTAATGACTGGGGAACGTTATTCAGCTGTTAATTCTGCAGCACTCTGCTGAGGGACAGTCCATCTGTAAAGACCAAGGACTCCAATATTGTGGTTGCTCTTACTGACATTCATTTAGCTTTATTATTTGATACGTGATTTCCTGTGGCAGAGATGTTTTCAGCTAAATTTACAGCTACAAGCTCTTTTCTTTGCATGAAGGGGATCTGCTTCCAAAAGGGCTGGAAGGCTGGCTATGCATGTACCAGTGGAAGGTCAGGGATGTAGAGGAGAAACTCCGGGAGATTGAAGGTGACAGTCCAAATCCTGTCTGCACTGAGGGTGACATTACCCTTTGGGCTGCAGGGATTTTAGCCCATCATTTGTTACCTCTACCTTGCACTTTACTTGTAATGCACAGCACGGAGAGCTGTGACTTGCAAAATGATCCCACTGGGGCCGTGGTTTGTGACATCAGCCATGCAGGTCTCTCCAGTCCCTCTTTCCAAGGCAGGCACAGCTTTTGCATTCGTTTCCAAAAGCAACTTCTAAGTCACTTGCCTTCACCATCTCTGGGTTTTGCAGTGCTTCTGGGAGACTGTATTTTTAAATCCTAGCTCATAAATTTTGGAAGCTCCTTTCCTTCCCCACCCCCTCGCCCCTATCAAAGTGTCAGAGCTGAAGAAAAACTGCGAGAGTGATGGATGTGCCCAGCTCTGCTTGCCAGTGCTCTGCTGTGTGGGGGGGTTATTTACTGCACTGCTGGGGTTGTTTCTTCTTTGGTGACAGAGACAGCAGTGTAGGGGTTCGGTGCCTGGGAAGGAGGGGTGGGATGCCCATGGACCATCCAAGCATTTGGCTGGAGGAGGCAGGGCTGGGACAGAGGTTGCTTGGGCACAGTGACACAGAGAGCAAAAAGGTGAAGCCATGGGGACATGGATCCTGTCTGGTGCCTTGGCCCAAGGGGTGGATGCTGGGGCCACAACACCTTCCTGACTCCAGCTCTGGGGGGGTGCAGGTTGGGTCACTCAAAAGGGCAGCTTTTAATAGCCACCAGTCTTATCCCATCCCTCGTGCAGCCCCAGGTTTTTGTGCTACTGCTCTAGGCAGTGTGTGGCAGGGACCTGACCTGCCATGCAGGGGAAACACAGGGTCTGTGCCCCACTGCAGAAACAGAGAGAGACACCCCTGTGCTCCCTGGCCAGGCTGGAGCCTGCCTGCTTTTACTGGGAGCAGCTGGGATCATGGGCAGAGGGGTTGTCAATGTCCAGCCCAGCAAATCACTTCTCCTGGTGCTATGCCTCTGTCTCTTCCCTGTGTGCAGCCACCTTTGTCCTGCTCCTGCCCCAGAGCTGGGACAAGCCCCCACAATGAGCTTCAAAACTCCATTTTCTAATGGAACTCCCAGTGCCTGCTGGTATTTCCCCCTCCATGCTGCAGGAGCATCCCAAAGCAGCTCTGCCTGGTTGAAAGGCAGGTCAGGACCCTGCCCTCCCGCAGTCTCACCAGCCCTTCCCTGAGGGCACACTGCCGACAGATCCGGAGCCAGGGAGATGCTTTCCGCTGGCTTAGAGAGGTTTGCAGACAAGCAAACCAACCCGAGCCTGCCAGCTCGCTGTGGAGCGCCCGTCCCCCGTGAACTCCCGTGCGCCTCTTGCAGCCGGGCTTGTGGGAACGGATCGGAGGCTGCTGTGACTCAGCTGCTTCTCCCTTGAGAAAATCTGCCCTGGCACGGTGCTTGGCTCTGCGGCTGGGGCTGCCGGCACCTGGCAGCCTTCATCAACAAATGGCCTTGGGCAGAACATCCCAATTTCCACTGCCAAGCATTTATGGGAGGAGAAACGCTGCATGTGATCTTGCAGGAAGTGGAGGCAGCAACTCTGCTCTGTACTGAGCTGGGGGAAAATGTCCCATCCCTCCCTGAAGCTGAGCCTTGGGCTGGAGGGGCTGCAGCACAGGCTGGCTCTTCTGGTCTGCCCCTGCCTTTTTCCATCTCCTTATAACTTTCTCAGACAAATTCTTCTGCAATTGTAATTTTCCCCGCTGGCTCTCAGCCTGAAGAAACAGTGGTTTGGAAAGTTTGCTCAATGACTTGAAGGGAAGAGACTCCCGAGCCTTTCATGCTCTGTGCCCATTGGAATATTTTTTTTCCCGGGGCTAATTTGTGGAGCATCACACTTGGCTTGATGAGTCCGTGACGCTCTCAAGAAACAAAGCCAAGCCTGGTCAGTGTGTACTCAGCTGCTGGGAAGCCCCAAGTGCTGCTGTCAGAGTCCAGGCAACACCATGTGGTCTTTTCTGTTCCTCTGCTCCACACAGATCTGTGGGCCTGGAATCTGGGCAGGCTGCTCCTGTGGGGGACAAAGGAGACTGATGAGGTTTCCCCACTCCCCTGTGGCACAGGGCTGGTGTGCCCCCCATGGGGCTTTTTTTCCATGGAGGCAGGTAAAGCAGCAGTGCAGGTCTCACAGCGTAGCTGAAGGATGGAGGGGCCTGGAGAAAGGCTGTTTTGCTTGTTACTTTCTCATGTCAGAAGGGGAAAGTACCCGTTTTTCCGCTGGTGGTTTTGCCTTTATAACAAGCCTGTCGCTGCGGTGTGGGCTGGCACGGCCCTAGCCTTAGTTTCACAACTCCTTTGTGGGTTTCATAAACCCCAGCGGCTGGAGCACTGTGATTTTGTAACTCCCAGCTGGCTTTTAAACCAGTCTGGAGAGGAGCTTGAAATGGTTGGATGCCTGCTGCCTCTTGGACTACAGAGGCAGGCAAACCAAATCCCAGATCTGGAGCTTTATCTCAGTTTCTTACCTGGGGCAAGGGAAAGACAGGCTGCAGGTACTGCTGAGCAGAAGCCAGGCCTGCCTTAGGAAGCAGTGTCCTACCAAATGCTGGGGATCCTGGTCAACCCATGGGTTTGATAAGCACCAATGCCCTGTTAGTGCTACAATCCCAAAAGAGAACCCTTTGTGACTTGCTGCTGCCATGGTCTGCACCCTGCCAGTGTATTTCTAATTTAATCCTGGCTGCTATTTGATCCTGCTAAGTTGTTTGTCTTTACCCCTCTCTGATCCATAATGAAATCCTCTGTCTGACCAAACCTGGTTTCCAGTCGTGGGAGAGGGGACACAGATCAGTGGGGAGTGTAGGGGTCTTCTGACAGCCACCCTGGACACCCCTGTGTGTGGAACATCCATAAGATCTTGGTTGTGCAGGATAAGCCTGAGAGGGGGCAAGAGGGCTGGGGGCTGGCACATTTTGGGACTGCAGGCAGGGTGAGGGTCCCTTGGGGCCCAGGGTGAGTGTTGGTGCTGAGCTACAGCCAAGCCAGACAGTGGCTCATCCCCAGCAGCCTTGAGGTACTTGAGGCACAGCAGTGTCATGCATTAAGCACCCTGAATCGCATCACTGTGTGCTCTGAGGGGTCTGCATGGCCCTGCAGGAAGGCTGAAGGCTGTGCTGGCTGGGGAAGTGTCTCTGGCAGGGAGCAGCTGGCAGTGCTGCTGCCCTGGGAGCTGAGCTGCAACCTGAGTGCGGGCAGGTCGCATCTCCCTGCTCGGGGCGAGCGCAGCCTGCGTGCTGGGAGAGCTGATCCGCGCTAATCCCATCAATATTTCACGGTGTCCTGGCCCTGTTATAATTCCTCGCATCATTTGGGATGCCGACTGGGATGGGGGTGTGGTGCCAAGTGAAACGTGAGAGCTGCCATGGCTTTGCCCTGGCTCCCTGGGCATCTGGGGTGTGAGAGGGGCTGTCTGTGAGCTTTTCTGCTGGCTGCCACAGGTAGAGTGGTGTGGCAGAAACAGATGAACTCAGAAATGCTGGCTCTTGGCATCTGCCTGGTTCTGCTGCGTGCTGGAGTGGTGGGGCTGTGCTGTGCTGGGCAGCTGGCCCCTGCACGGGTGGGGCTGTGAAATGGCAGAGCCTGCTCTACTCGGTCCTCTCTCTGTGGGGCACAGTGTTTAAGTGACAACAATAAGAAAATAAACAGTAACCAGTCTCTGGGCTGGTGATGAGGGCACAAAACATTTCCTTTTCATAAAGGCTGTTTGGAGTAACAGGGAGAGAGCACTACAGACAAAATCTGGCATGGTTTTGGGGAGGGGGGTTTCCCAAGGCACCATGTCGTGACTCAAAGGGTCCCCTGCTTTGGGCTGGGATAGGAGTTGTAGGGCTGTAAATCCTATCAGGAGCAGATGATGGAGCTGGGGTTGTTTAACCTGGAGAAAAGGATGTTCTGGAGAGACCGTGTCACTCCCTACAATTGCCTGAAAGGAGGTTGTAGCAAGGTGAGGGTCAGCATTTTCTCCCAAGTAACAATTGATAGGACAAGAGGAAAAGGCCTCAAGCTGCACCAGCGGAGGTTCAAGTTGGACATCATGAAGAATTTATTCTCTCTAAGTGTTGTTAAGTATTGGAATGGACTGCACAGGGAAGTGGTGGGGTCAACATCCCAGAAGATGTTCAAGAATTGACTGGACATGGCACTTAGTGCTGTGGTTTTGTTGATAAGGTCTTTTTGGGTCAAAGGTTGGACTCAATGATCTTGGAGATCGCTTCCAACCTTCACGATTCTGCGATTCTAGAGCTGCCCTGATAGGAAATTCCCCTTCCAGCACCTTCCTGGCTCTGGGCTAGGGTTGAAGCAGAGCCAGACCTTCCTGCTAAGCAGAACCAATCCATGGATATGAGGGATACAAGCACAGGAGACGGTTGGGTCTGTTTGGGCTCCTGCTGCCTGGAAAAGTGCCTCTCTGACTCTTGGGAAAACCATGCAAAGAAGGGGAAGGTCCTGGCCTTCAACTTCTTGGAGCCCTAAATTCCTTCAGTTAATCTCATGGGGGCAGCAGAGCAAGCAAAGCTCTGAAAATAGATCTGTTTCCAGCTGCCAATGACTCGTGTTAATTAATTAAAGCCTCGCAAGCTCGGGCCTTTAAAATCCCAGTGCAGGTCGCGCCAGGCTCAGCTTGCTCTGCACTCACACACTAATTATCCTGCTGCAAGGCCAGCAGCTAACGAAGCTCCAATTTGTGCTGGCTTCGGCTTCCAGCTATGTGGGAGGCAGGGAGTGCTGCTGCAGGATGGGATGGGTACAGTGCCCTGGGTAAGGGGGAGCTTTGGGCAGTGCTGTCCCAGCCCTGGCACCCCTTCCCCAGCGCTCATGGACCAGCTCTCCCCATAAGTGGCCCCACAGACTCCAGCTGTGCCTCTGCTGAGGTAGGGAATGGGGTTTGGAGAGGATGTGGAGGACCAGCTGCCTTGCAGCACCTGAGCACCCCATACCTAGGTAAGACAGGCTGGCCAAGAACATCCCTGCCTGGCTCCCGTCCCTGCCTGGCTCCCGGTGCCTGGGCCTCCCACTTCCGCAGGGTGGGCAGAGGGGCGAGGCAAGGCGAGGCGCGGAGGAGACGCTGGGGTTTTGCCCGAGGACAGGAGGAAATGGTAATTAGTTTCTGGAGCACAGAGGAGGCAAGGGCGGGGAGGCAGGGAGTGCTCTAGGAGGTGGGCAGTGTCTGCTCTGAGAGTGGGGACAAGGAATGGGCCTTGGGATGTCATGCTGGGAGAGCGGGTGGTGGCTGCTTGGGGAGTGTGTGCAAGGGTGACAGAACCACCTGTCATTAAGAACACCAGGATGAGTCCCTCCTCAGCTGAGACCCATTGGTGGGTGAGGGCTGGGGGATTCAAACCTCTGTTACCCTCCCTCCACCTACAGTGTTTGTAGGAGTCAGGATTCTGGCAGTCAGAGGCCCTGGGAATGGCATGTTAGTCAGGCTCCCCACAGGATCACCCTGGCCCTGCCATCTTCACTGACCCTTGAGGTCCAGAAGGTGGTGGAATCTCAGCTAGGGCTGACCCTCACCCCCAAGCAATGCTCAGCAGCTGTAGCACAACCTGCTCAGCCCTATGCCCTGCTATGGGTCTGGCTCCAGGTCTGCAGGGTGTGGGGTTGGGGTGGTCTTTGTCCCCTTTCTGGAGACCTTACCTCTGGGATGGGATGGTGTGGAGCGGAGGGGATGAACTGGCATCCAGAGGCGATGGTGCTGGGACTGGGCACCACATGGCTTTGTGACCACAGGCTGGCATCACCCGGCCACCCTGCCAGCTCCAAGAGAGCTGCAGTTCAGCATACACAGGTACAGCATTTCCCCACCTCCTGCTCCAGCTGATTTCCAACTGCCCTAGATCCAACCTGCTGATTACACACAATGTTGGCTCAGGGTTTGGTTTTGGGAGGCCTGCTGCTGCTGCGAGGGTTTAGGAGGGAGGGTTGGCCAGGTGCTGGAAGCTTACGAAAGGAAAGCAAACACAGGCCTGGACTTGGCAGCTCCTCCACATGGGGAGGAGCTGCAGAAGCCACCCAGGATAAAAAGGCTCCACACAGGGCCCCAGAGAAACCATTACCTGCCTGTGTTTCCAAACAACCTTCCGCCATGTGTGAATGGCGAGGCGTGCTGAGAGCAGGGAGAAGATGGGGCACAGTGCCTGATCCAGGCATGCAGTGCAGGGTGCTGCGGTGACTTTGAGGGGCAAGACACCTTAGTGAGCACCATGGCACTGGCGGGGGGCTGTGCTGTGCTGACATGGGTGCCTCTGGCTGGGGTTTTGGCATGATGGTACAGGTAGCATGTGTTTGCTGTGCTGACAGAGTAGGATGGCACTTATCCGTGTTCAGTCATGCTTTTTCACAGTACTAAGTCCACAATATCAGTCCTTTGCCTCTCTGACTTTGCAAAGGGAATTCGCACGGGCTTTTGGGGGCCGCATCATGCAAACCACCTGTGCTGAGTGAGCCCCCGGCCCACCCTACGTGTTGGGGGCTGCACGGTAGCATCCCGTCCCTGCCTGCCGCGACTCTGCCGAGGGACGTGCTGCCACCTGCTTCCACGCAACGCAGGCAGGGCCGGCCTTGCTCCCCTCCCCTCCTCGTCCTCCTCTTCCTCCTCCTCCTCGCGGCCCCACGCTGAGGGCCAAACCCCCACGCTCGGCGCTGCCGACAGGGGGCGCTGCGGAGCCCGGCTCGGCTCGGTCCGCACGGCGGGGCCGCGACAGCCGAGCCGGGCTGCGCTGCGAGCCGAGCCGAGCCGAGCCCGGCCGAACCCTGCCCTCGCCCGCCGTACCGCCCGCACCGGCTGCGCCACCGCGCCAGGCAAGCACCGAGGGGCCGCGAGCGGCGGCGTTCGGGGCGGGCGCGGGTCCGCGGGCCAGGGGGGTGCCGCGTTTGGGCGCCGCGTCCGCGGGCAGGATCCGGGAGCTGGGTCGGTCGCGCGCGGGGTGCGGGTACTGCGCGCACACGGCTGGGGCCGGGTGATCAGCCCACGGGCAGGATCTGGAGAGCTGGGTGCGGGTGTTGAATCGCTTGGTAAGTCCTGGGGTGCTGGCTCAGGGTCGGGTATGGCTCTGCAGGTGGGGCTTGGGGTGCTGGATCCCAGCTGCTGAGTCCGCAGGCAGGATTAAGGGTGCTGGGTCCGGCTGCTGAGTCCACGGGAAGGGTTGGGTTGTTGGATTTGGAGTGCCGGGTCTTGGTTGGGGTCCACAAGCGAGGTTTGGAATGCTGGTTCTGTCTGCTCGGGTGCTGGATCCGGGTGCTGAGTCTACAGGCAGGTTCTGGGTGCTGGGTGTGGGTGCTGCTCACAGGAACGGTCCAGAGAAAGAGGAGCAGGGCTCTGACCTGCTGTGGTTGAAATCCAGGGAATAATGCGTTTGGGGAAACAAGAGGGCAGAACCTCGGAAGCGACAGGGAAAGGGATTTAGGGTAGGTCTGATGCAGGTGAGGATTTGGGGGTGAAGAACGGAAGGGGAGGTGGGATATGCTGGATGTGGTGGCAGTGCAGGAACTTTCTCTGGGGACAGGTTTGGGGTGTGGAGTGAGGTGGGTCTGGGGGACCTGGGTAGGAGCAATGGGGGAACATGCTGGGGGTGTGAGGGAACACGATTCTAGGAGTTACGGACAGACAGGGCACCAGCTCTGGGCAGGGAGGGCTGGATCCTGCCCTGTCCTTCCCCAGCAGGCCTGGGGGGATGAGAACTGCTGGGGGTGTTTGGGAAGGCTGAGCATTACCTGGGGTCAGCTGGTGTTTCAGATGGCTGGGATGAGGTACTAAACTGATGCAGGTGGTGCAGTGCAATCCCTGCCCCCTCTCCTTCCCTTTGGAAATCAGGGGGTGGTCATGGAATGTGGCTTGTCTGAGCCTTGACTCGTCGAGATTCATCTCCTGGGGCTGCATTGCTCTGGGGGCTGCAGATGGCCCCCAGGCAGAGCAGACCAGCCTGTGCTAGGGCTTCTCTGCTTCTTCGTGCCAATCCAAAGGTAGAAAGTACCTGCAGCACAGGAATTTGGGGCTCTCTTTGCTCTCTCTAGTAGTGCCCAGGTGAGTCAGTGACTTGTGCGTGGCCTTTAAACCAAGAGCGTGAAGTGGGAGGGGGAACCATGAAAAGCCTCTCCGGGTGCAAAAAAACCCAGTCTCCTCAGACAAAGAGGCTTTCCAAAATGGATGAGGAGTGCAGTTCTGCTCAGATGCAGGGAAATTATTAATAACAACAGCGGCATTTTTGGTGCTGGCTGGGCTGCCACTGCGGGCTCCGGCTGTTTCGCTGCGGCAGGCGCTGGTTGGGCCCCCCTGAACCCCGAAGCTGGGCAGGGTGACCCTGGCAGCTGCAGATGCTGCGTGTGTGCCCTGCAGGACAGGTCTGTGCTTCATCTCCGTTTGGCCAGGCTTGCTGTGCCCAGAGGGATGAGGGGCAGGGAGCTGCCCCCCAGCAGGAGAGATCCCTATCAGGACTTTGTTTTTGTGTTGCAACCTGAGGGGGAAAAAAAAAGGCAACAAATCCAAACCACCCTTTCAGCTGCTGCAGATGAGGCTTTGTTCTCCCCCCCTGCCTTTTCCAACATCTATTTGAACATTTCACCACTTTACCCACCAGGAATGCAGCGGGTTTGCTGGAGCTGGGAGGTTTATTCAGCAAATCTGGCAGGTCATGTGCTGGGATAAAGGTGCAGGTGTGCTTAGCAAGGCTGCTGAGGGGCCTCTGCTGGGCTGTGCAGGGGAGATGTGGTGCCAGCCTCGCCTGGCTGCGTGTGGGGAATTTCCTTGCACTTGCCCGCCGGCTCTGCTTGGCATCCTGATGAGACTTGTTGGGAAGCACCTCATGTGATGGGTGATTTCGTGAGAGGGGGCCCGTCCTGGGGACCTGCTTCCCGTCCGAGAGGAGAGGTGATGCCCCCAGACTTTTATATGTAACTCCCCCGACAGTGGTGCTGGGTGGGTGCCTGTTCCTGTTCAAAGGTGAGAGCTCCTGCCTGGCTGCTGCTTCAGGAGGAAACGCTGCCATCTCCATTCCTCCATTCCTGGCCGGCTCTGCCACCAGCTCCTCGTGATTTACAAGCATGAGGGCTCTGCCACAGCAAGGTCATCACCAAAGCCACCCCCTCCTTCCCCCTGGGGCCTGAGCTCTGCTGCCCAGAGACCAAGGGTGCCCAGGGTTTCAGGCTCTAGGTAACCTGTGTGGGGGCCAGGATGCAGCTTCGTGGTTCAGGGTGTGCTCTGGGTTCTGCTTTTCTTGTTGCTTAAAAGCTCCCTCCAGGTTCAATCCCACCTCCGTTACCTGACAGAGGGAGATGGTTTGCCTGTTGCAAAGCCCAGCCCATGTAAATCATGTGGAGATCTGATTTTGGGGCAACAAAGCTGGCGGTATGCAAACAACTATGGGAAAGGCCAGATGTTACTGCTTTGTGCTGTGCAGTTTTGAATGCAAAGTGAAATATCAAAATTGGGTTTGACCCCGAATTGAAGCTTTGTTGGGGGGAAAGCAAAGGAAACAAGAAGATGTTGAAACTGGAAGCCCCAAAACTGCTCCCGTCATCTGGTTTTACTGGACTTTGGAAAAGAAAACAGTTTATCTTTGGAATAAATAAAAGGGAGAGGAACAGGCTTGCAGCAGAAAGCCCCATGTTCACTGCAGACAAGCTGGGTTGTGCTCCACTTCTTGCCCCTGCTTCCAAGGGGACCCCAGGTCGTGTGGGATTTCTGAGCCTCTGTTTCCCCTTGGGAAAGCCCCGCACCGTCCGGACGGCGGGAACCCCAGGCATTGCCAAGAAACATCTTTGAAACTCAAACCTGGCTTTGGAAAATAACTGGAAGACAAACCGGCTCTAAACAAACACCCAAGTTAATTCCGTGTCTTGCATTGTATGAGCCCAGTGAAATGAAACAGTGCAGCCACAGGGATGGGCAAATGGATTCAGATGCTTTAAAAAGCCCTGAAATCTGCTGGCTTTGAGATGTCCTTTTACATTTAGGGTTGGGATTTTTTTCTTGTTTTCTTTCTAATTGTTCCTGGGAATTTAATTCTACAATTATTTTGCTGCTTCTGCTGAGGAGACAATGTGCTTCAGCCACAAAGCCTTTGAAGGCTGAATTGCAGATCACATCCAGTGCTGAGCCACTTGGATGCAGACGCCCCCTTGCTGGGAGAATTTGCTGTGATGTGGAGGGCTGTCTGTCTGTTCGTTTGTCCAGGCTGCCGAGGGGCTGCCGGCCAGCGGTGCAGCTTGTCATGCTGCAAATGCAAAAAGCATGGAGCCTGTTGGGGTTTGGAGGTGATGTTGCCTAATGATGGGGGAGGTGGGAGCCCCAGGGCTGTGCATCCCGTATCTCAGGGCTCGGTGGCTCTCTCTGCCTCCCCCGTGTCCTGGGCTGGAGGCGTGAGAGTGGAGTCAGAGCGAGCCACAAAGTCTCGGCACCATCCGGTTTCACTTCCCGGCTGTCGCACGACTCCCTGCTGCTCTCTCAGGTGCTCCCAGGCTGTGGGGTCAGCCCAGGGCTGCTGCTGTGGCCTTTCCAAAGGGGACAGATGTGCTGTGAGAGGGAAGAGCCATAGGGACTGTGTCCTCACTGCTGTCCTGCAAGAGCTAATGGCCTCCAGTGTGTGAGGAATTGTTCCTGTGGGGGGAGTTTTGCTGCTCTGTCCAGGACTGGCTGTGGCATCCCTTGGTGCTCTCAGTCCAGCCACTGAGCTGCAAGGGTTTGCCCTTCAGCCTCCCCTCCTTGCACCCTTCTGGACCATCTCCTGGCAAGGCCTCTGGACCCAGGCAAGGAACTGTTTCAGCTAACAGACAGTTTTGGTGGGTTTTCCATTTGGGTGGGCAGTGGAGGAGTGATCTCTTCTGCTGTCATGGGCACTGTGCTCTCGCTGTCTGCTTGTGTCGATTCATGAGCAGCTGGAGCAGAGCTGTCCCTGTGCCGTGGCACAGGGCAGAGCAGCTTTCCTTATTTTCTCAGTCGGACTTTTTTGGGTGGGTTTGGGTGGGAATGGCTGGAGAGCTTTCATGGGGACTTGGCACTGAGCTCTGTTGCTGCCTGGCAGCCCCTTTGAATCTCCTGCTTCACATCAGACCCGACCTGATGGAGGAGAGGAACGAGTTCTTGTGAGATTAGTGAAAACAGGGAGCTTGGGAGAAGCTAACACACCCTGATCCCTGCAGCCCTGCAGGGATGACACCATATATCCCTGCCCCTTGTGTGGTGGGCAACATTCCCCACAGGAATGCAGCAGGGGGATGTCGATAAAGGCATGGGGCTGGTGGGGGCGAGGGAGGGGCAAATGTGTTGGAAACTGGGCTGTTGTTAGTTTTATTGCTGACTATTCAGCTTGTCTTTCCAGGGATGTTTGGCTCCCTCCAGCACTGGGGCCCCTTAAACTGTCCCACATCCCCAACTGTCCCGACTCTGTCTCCCATCCATCACTTTGCTACTTCACATGTCTACTCCCTGCCGTGACATTTCTGGGATCAGAGCTGGGTGCTCTCCTCTGCTGGTGGTTGGTGGGGACTGCTGTGGGAATTCGGAGCCTGTTCCCATGGCCTGCAGGAGCCTCCCACCCGCCTCCCTGGCTCCACGATGGCTGTGCTCTTCGTGGGGGCTTTGCATTGGGAGCAGGGCAGGATACTCTGTGAGAGGAGCTGATGTTGCAGCTCTTCCTCCCCTTCTTTGTGCCCAAATCCCAAATTTGGGTAAAGGAGAAGTACATCTGCTTCCTGAATGGCGGAAGCTCGAGTGTGTGTCTGCTGAAGCACCTCAGGGTCACGCATGGTTTTGTTTAAGGAAAGCAAAAATAAACCCAGGGAGGGGCTCCCAGGAGGTCACTGTGCTCCTTCTCTCCCTGACCCAGCACGGGTCCCCTCTTCCTGGAGGGTATTTGGCAAGTTTGCATTTTTTTCTTGTGTTGTTGACAAAAATCCTGTCTGGTTGAGAAATATCTGTGCAGCAGCGCCAGCCCAGTCCCACGGGTCAAATCCTGCCCCTGCAGATCTGTGCCGGGAACAGCGGCTTGTTTTCGGCTGGCCTTTGGGGGTGCTGCCACGGGGGACCCATGTCCTTGCAGGGCAATCTGGGCACGAGGCCAGGAGCAAACTCCTCGAACAAATGGATGGACACTATGGGCTTGGGGTGGATCTGATGTTTTATCATTTGCTGGTTGGGATCTGCAGCAGAAGCGAAGTGCTGGAAGTTCGTCAAGGGCTGAATTAAAGTTGCCTGGCAACCTCCATCCCGGCTCCTCTTCCCACATCTCGCAGGATTTCCCACCCAAGGCCTGCCGCCTCCAGGGAAGGGGGGCCCGAAATGCACCGCGCTCACATCAGGCTGGGGCCAGCCCTGTCTCCCTTGCCATAACTCACTGGCTGTTCCCACGCCCGGAGCTCTCCCCACCTCACCATCCCCTGGGGCAGGTGCCTTTCCCCCAGCCTGCCCCAGGAACGGGCCAGGCTGTTTCAGCTGAACCTGAGAGCATCCTGAGTGGGTCTCCTCGGGGGTGGGACAGTTCAGTGACAGTGGGAATGCGAGTGGCTGCAGGGGGTTGTGCCAGGCTGGGCATCAGTGAGTAGAGTGGAATCGGCTGCAAGGGAGTGCCCAGGCTCCAAAAAAAGCAAAGTGCAATTGGTGTCTTCTGGTGCAGTGCCAGATGGGGATTTTGTTAAGGCTGTTTTGCAGCTCCATAACCCAGAGAAGACCCACTGTAAATCCCTGTCTCTCACTGGGAAACCGGCAGTGCTTGTTTGTAGTCTGTGATGCCAAGGGGAGCAGCCCATGAGGGAGGGGGAATGTCCAGCAGCCACTCTGGGAGCCTGCTTGGGCTTTACTAGATCTTGGTAGAACAACTATAAGCTGTCTAGGGAGGAGTGGGATGTGAAAGTGTCTTGTCCCACTCCGCAAATCTGTCCTGCCATCCAGAATAGATGCTGAGGGTAAGCTGGAGAAGTGCTGCTCCCATGCACCGCTTCCATTCTTTCTCCTGAGTTCCTTTGAAATTAAAAAGCTGGCATAATTTTTTTTTGAGGAAACGTCTATGGGGGGCCTGTGAGACCCTGTCTGTGGTCTCTCCATGTTTGGCAGCCCCACAGACACCACAGCTTTCCTGGAGTGCAGCTTGCAAACACCTTGTGCTCCCAGGTTTTGCTGCCTTGTGACTTTGAGGACCATGGGGCTCTGGGAAGGAGCTCCTATGCCCACAAAATGTCCTGCTGCAGTTGAGGTGTATGGCAGCTTTGGCTTGTTTCTTTGGCGAGTTTCTTTAGCCATATTCAGGTTGGTGAGAGTGTGAAATTCACTCATCAAAAGCTTTTTGCTCCTCCAGAGACGCTGGTCATGGGGATTTTAAGGAGGTGCCGACTGGGCCAGCCCGTTTGGGTGTGCTGTGCCTGGCTGCCGATGGGAGGCTGAGGCCAGCACAGTCATGCTCAACAGCTGCCGTGGTGACCCAGTAAACCCAGTCAGACCTGACCGGGGCTCGCTCGCTCCCCTGTGCTCTCACCCACGCCTGCACGCCTCTGCTGCCCCGCTGCTTTCCTGCATTCCCCAGGGACCAGCAAACATCCCACCGGTGAGAGGCGGAACCTGGCTCCGTGCTGGGAGCTATGGCTGAAGCCCGTAGGAGCACTGATAGCCAGTGGTAGGAGGGTGGGTTTTTGCCTCTGTGGATGTTGCACGTTGTGAGCAGAGCAGCTGGTTCCTGGCTTCACCCCTTTTGGGGTGTCCGTCAGTCCTGTGCCTGGGTCCTGCATCTGCCATCCTGCTTCTTCAGCGTCGCCAGCCAGCGACGGGAGCCTCAGTGGGAGCTGAGGCTGGACCATCAGGTCCTATGTTGGCCCCCGGTGCTGGGAAGTAGGTGAGGTGCCACGGGACTCGGGAGCTCATTCCTGGGGAATGGGGTGGGCTTTTCTGGGACGTTTTTCTCTTAAACTCCTAGCTTTCTTGGAGCTGCTGCTGCTTTCTAGCCTCTCCATCTCCCCTTTTTGTTTCCCTTCCCTAGAGAAAACTGTTCGTTTCCATTCCCAGCTTTTTTCTATTTCTCATTGAAGTGCTGGACTTGTGTAATCCGTCTGCCCCCAGTCCTAGTGGTGTGTCCCACAGATCAAGACCTCCTCTACTTCCTGCCTGAGCCCTCAGCTTCACCCTGAGCTTAGAACTTGCATCCTGACAAGGGGGAAGTGCTGGGTTTGGGGGTGTTTGGTGTGGCTGCACACCAGGGTATTGACCTGAGGGGAGCAAAGGATTGTTTCAGTTCCTTCCTGCTTTTTCTCCCCCACTCTAGGTATGAAAAATAAGAAAATTAAAAAAAAAAATAGAAAATTAAAAAAAAAAAAATAGGGAATCTTGGAACAGCCCTTCTCTTTGAGTAAATATTAACTGGCTCTTACAACGTAACTGATTAAATGTTCTTTAGGACAAAGTTACATCTGATCTCAGTCAAAGGAACCTTTGGAAATGGGTGTAGCTGCTTCACGGGAAAAAGCAGAAGAGCCCAGCCCTGACAGCATGGGAAGCTGCTCCCCCTTGCCCAGCCAGGAACCCTGCGCAACCTGCCAGTTTAATATATTTTTGTTTTCCCCCTGTACTGGTTCAGTGTGTATGATGGTTAATGTTAGCTGGGGCTGGCTCGCAGCACCACGCTGGGCCTGTGATAAACACCATCCCTGCCACCCTGGCCGGCCGCACTCCCAGCTCCGCTCCCTGGCACATCGGGAGCCAAGCAGCAGGCAAAGTTCAGGGTTTGTTTGTGCAGGGGAGATAAGCTGAGGACGCCCAGCAGCATGCAGGGCTGTTACTCATTTATGAGAATCATTGTTTGCCTTGTCGTAAGGAGGTTTTTCCTCTACTCTGCTTCCCCATCCCAGGTGCAGCAGCCCTTGTGGTTTGTGCATGATTCCAGACTTGAGTCCCCATGTGGACTCTTGGGGAAGGGTCCCTGTAACTTCCAGAGTGGTCCTGCTCCCACTGGTGGGATGGAGATGTGTCAGCATGGGGCTGGCCAGGGTGCTTTGGTGCTCCAGGTGTGACCCCACCACTGGCTTTGCCCAAAGCTTGGTGGGTTTGGCTCGTGCTAGACATGGTGCCACCAAAGCAAATTGTTTCTTCTTGATGTCCATCTGCACTCACCTGCCTTGCATTGCTGTGCTGTCATTCATGGGCAGACCCTCTGTTTGTACAGGGCTTGTCCTGGAAACAGGAGTAACCTGGAATGAGCCTGCTCTGGGATCTGCTCCCCAGGGAGCTCAGCCCTGCATGCAGCACCCTGCCTAAACCCAGGGTTGGATGCTCTTGGGTGCTCTGTTCTGGTCTGGGGGGACAATGGGGCAGCAGGGAGAAATATTTCCCATCTGCCTCATTCCCTCTCAGGATTCGCTGTTTGGTCTCTGCCCTGAGATGCGTGGGATGGTTCTGAGGCAGCCCGCGCTCCAAAGAATGAGTCTGGACTCTTCACTTTTTGGTCTTCAGGTTGTTTATTATTTCTTATCTACAAAATTTTTCTCTCTGCCCAGCCGAGATCTGTTCAGCAAGGCAGCTACAGGCACTGTGACCGCCCCCGAGGCAGTGTCATCTTTTATACTACAAACTACGTATATCATATTTACTTTTAATTCCCAATACCTATCACCTGTGTTACACAGTGCACTTCTACTCTAAACCAATCCCCAAGTGCCAACATCACAGCAGAAAATGGAGAACAAGAAGAAGAAAGAAGGAGGACTGGACACGCCCTGATTCCTCCATCTTGTCCCCATAACCCCTATACTAAAAATTCTAAAATCTATATTTTCACCCTGTGAACACATCATTCTTGCACCATTCAAACTTGTGTGGCTCTCATGTCCTCATACACAGGTGGCACTTCGTTAGAAGGACCAAAATCAAACCACCAGGTGTTCTGGGCAACATGCCAGGGTCTCTGAGCCCCCCGAGAGGGTTCTCGGCAGCTCTGAACATCCGGAGGGATGTGCTGAGTTCCCACACTTCCCAGAATGCTCTCGGGCAGCCGCCAGTGCAGGTGTGAGGTTTGTGTCTGAAAGCCCTTGAAGGAACCAGAACTTTGATGCAAGCTCCAGAACTAGGGCTGAATCCACATCCGGCCTCTCACTTCTTCTCAGTCCCAAAGCCCTCTTCACCTTGGTTTTACCTCCCTTCTTCTTGGGACTCAGCAAAGTATTTGCTTCAGGGAAATTGTTTGCAGTGAGCGTGTTTGAGCAGCTTCTCTACAGGGTCAGGTATTTTGGTTTTTCATATATATATATCTATATGTGGGTGTATATATATATTTATAAACCTCTAAGCAAATACTTAGGTGCTGGTTGCTTACTGGGAGCTCTCCAGCTCAGAGATACCCAGTCATCTTTTTCCTCCTTAGTGCCTGCAAGATGAGCTAGTGGCTTTGCTCAGTGCAGCTGGGAGAGGTGGGGGATATTTGTGGGGTTTGAATGCATGAAAGTGAGAGCTGAAGTAGATGTGGAGCTTCAAGGCAGCTTGGGATGAAAGAGAACCTGAAATCTTGTGGAAAAACACAGTAGGGAAAAATTGTTTCATCTTGAAAAGATTTGCCGAAGATTCCAAGCAGTTCCTGTATGGATTTTCCTTCACCTTACATCCCTGTGTGCCTGAAGCATCCTTTCCAATGCCTCGGTCCTCTGGAGTGTCATCACTTCAGAGGGGCCAAAGCTGGGACCAAGGACCATGTCCTTGAACAGCAGGACATGGTCAGCTGGGCTTTTGGGAAGGAGAGGAGACCTTGGGCTCCCCAGGACCCTCACTGTTGCCATTCCTGCTGCAGCCACTCTGGGGGTGCAGTGGGACTTGGGGTACCCCTGTGTGCCAAGAGACCCACAGAGGGGCTCTCTTTCTCTGCTTTTGAGGGAAAAATGTTTCTGCTTTTTGGTGTGATATGCAATGGGGGACCAGCTGCCTCTGCTGAAACATATCCTTCAGTCAGGGGGATCTGCAGGAGCAAAAGGCTGGGGGTGAATGAGGGATGAACCCAGAGAAGACCTGGGGGAAAATGTACCTCCAGGCAGCTGACCCAAGTGCTCAGCAAGCAGCTCCCTGCTGTGACAGAATGGTTGCTGACCCAGGGGGATGCTGCAGAAGGTCACTGTGCTTAAACTCCCCTCCGTGCTCCATGATGGCTGCAGGCTCCGTGCCTTGTGCTATGCCTTGCTTTCCCCTTGAGCAAATGAGGGTTTGTTTTTCCCTGAAGCCATTCCTGGTCTGAGGCCGTGCTGGGTCAAGCATCCATGCGTGTGTGCAGCTGGCTCCTTCCCAAGCCTGCCTGCTCGTGAGACGTTGGGACAGCAGGAGTGTCTGAGCCAGCGCTCTGTGTTTCAGGAGGGTTTGGTGGCCAGCCCTGTCCCAGAGAGCTGGAGAGGCCGTGCTGAGGAGTGGCTGTGCCGGCCCGGCGGCTGAGAGAGCGGGAAGATGAGCGCAGGGTCGGCACATCTCCTGACAACTCTCTTCATGGCAGCGGCAGCCATGGGCTACCCGTCACGGCGCTCTGCCTCCGACCTGGACGCCACCCCCAGGACAACAGTCACCTTTGATGGTAAGGGGGTGTGGGTCCTGGTGGTGGCAGTGAGGTTTGGGATTTTGCTGGCACTGGCATTGGTGCATTTGTGACTGCATCTAAGCTTTGCCACCCACCTGGAGCAGGGGGCTCAGCATGGGAGGAGGGTGGCTACATGGAGGCCTCTAATCCCCTGGGCTCCAGAAATCAGGGCCCACATGGCTGTCTGGTACTGAGTGCCCCAAAGAAATGAGCATGGCAAAATCATCTCCCCTAAAGCCGGAGGGGGACGAAGATGTACAGGGAGTCAGCCCTGACCAACCCCTGGCCCTGCCCAGCAGCTCTTGGAGGGTGTTCTGAGCTGGGCATCACACCTGAGCTGGCATCTCATGGCCCAGATTGTTAGCACGAAACTTTCTTCCATTATTTTCTCTAATTGCCCCTGAGCTCTTTACCTCCAGCCTCTGTGGTGTCAGTGAGCCCAGCAATGTCATTGTCCCTTGGGGGACATCATTGACCTCATTAGTGAGGCTCAACTCAGCAATCGATGGTGGGAGAGTTTCATTAGTAGGTGGGGTGCCCTTTTCTGGGAAAGATGGGGAGTCATTCCTTTTCCAGCTGTCTACAGGATCCCAAGCCTCATAGACTTTTCACTTCCTACTGGTCCCTCTGGCCAGGGCTGAGTCCTACCTCACACTTCTCAGCACCTCAAATTGGATGGTTTCATTGGCTTGGTGAACAGGAGCACTCAGCCTCACGTCAAATTCACTCCCCTTGTGTGACAGTTTTGGTTCAGGTTTTTTTATCCTTCCCTGGGCTGGCTGGGCTCAGTTCACAGACAGAGTCACTGCCAGCATGTTTCTGCTTTCTTCAGCAGTTTCCCAAACAACATGGCAGGTTCATGCCCAGCACAGACATTGCAGCTCCCACCCCTGAGCTGTGCTTTAATTAGCGGAGAGAAGTTTCCTCTGTGAGCCCGAGCCCAATTAGTGCCTTTTACCTTTTACCAAACCTTCTCCCTTCCTTTCCTCCTGCTGTAACTGCTGTCACCCAGCACTGCCTGCCTGATAACCTCAGCAAGTGCCATCTCACCCACTTCCAGCTCCATTCTCTTGTCTTTTCCCAGTGGCTCGCGCTGTGCCTGCCCCGGTGTCCCCCTCAGCCCCCTGTTCCCTTTGCAGAGCTGTCGGGAGTCCGGCGCTTCACGGCGCACACCCTCAACTACAGCACGCTGCTGCTGGAGGACGAGCGGGGCATCCTCTACGTGGGCGCCAGGGGAGCCATCTTCGCCCTCAACTCCAGCGACGTGGCCGACGGCTCCCACCACACGGTGAGCCTGTCCTCTGCCACGCTGCCCAATCCCCGTCCACATCGTGGCCACTCTATCCCTGCTCAACCTCCCCCTCACCATCTCAGGTCCTGCCTGGAGGTGATGTCCCCAAATCAGTCCCCAGGTCCCCTGTGGACACCTGGTCCTTCTCCCCAGCATGGGGACAGCAGTGGGAGATATACCCAAGCTCAGGCCTGCTGTTTCAGGGTCACCCCAGCAGAATGAAGGGCAGGGAGGGACCCACACTCTCCCCCAGGGAAGGATATCCCCAAATCCTCCAGGCTCCTGCAGTGCTCTGGGATGTCTGTCCACTAATTGGGGTGTGGGACCACTCTTGCCCCAGGCTGGTGGGATGTGTGCAGGGTGCCATCTTGTGTTCTGAGCAACCATCCCTCCCAAACAAATAAATAAGGACTTTATCATCTCTGATGGCTCTGATGAAAGCTGGAGGTTGCAGCGACGGGGGGACCATGCAGTGATGGGGGGTCATGCAGTAGCAGTCTCTCTTCCCCTTGCAGATCCACTGGGAAGCCTCCCCAGAGAAGAGGATGGACTGCCTACAGAAGGGCAAAAACAACAAGGTAGAGCCGCTGGGTGGGTGCCAGGGAGGGGCTGCCCCCACTTTTCCTGGCTTGTAACACCTGCCCTCCCCCTCTGCAGACCGAGTGCTTCAACCACGTGCGGTTCCTGCAGCGGCTGAACAGCACCCACCTCTATGCCTGCGGGACCTACGCCTTCCACCCGCTCTGCGCCGCCATCGTGAGTACGGCTCACCCACAGCTGCCCCTGTCCCCTGCCACTGTGTCACCCCGGAGAGGTGCAAGCCCTGTCCTTTCCCACCATCTCCACCCAGCCCCACTCCCTTTCTACTGCTGTCCCTGCCTGGCTCACTCCCAGGTGAGTGACTCTCAGGCTGTGAGTAGGTTTGAGGATGTGGCCACCGTGATGCAGATGCCATGAGTCACCACCCTGGCACTCTGACCCCAAACAAGAGGGCTGGGGATGGATCAGTGCCATGGGGGACACATGTGAGCTCAGCAGGATAGGATGCACCAGCCCTGGACCTGGTCTCCACTGCCTGCTGTTGCAGAATGCCCTCCCAGAAGAGGGGCTGCAGAGTGGCTGATGGCAGGTGGTATGCATGCCCAGGGAAAGGTGACAGGGGCAGAACTGACTCAGCAGCCCCTCCCCAGGAATTTCCTGTGCTAGTCCGAGAGTCCACACATGGCTGTGACTCATGTGTCCAAGAGCAGCCGTGTTTTATTGGCAGTGTAGCTCCTTGAGTCAGTGGAGACTCAGTTGCCATTTGCCCACCTCCCTTCCTGAGCTGGGGGGCAAAGGGGCCCCGTGACCATGCCTGCAGTGTGGCTGGGGAGCCCTGGAGAGCCTGTGCCTCTTCCCATGGCTGTGCTGCTGGTCCGGTTTGGCCCTCGCACACACTGGAAATTGGGTGGAGGAGCTGCCAAGCTGGAAGGGCCCTGTCATTATTTAACATGCTTTGAACTGCAAACCCCAAAGAAAGTAACTCCTGCTATGACATGGACAACACCTGGGGGGACTCCAGGCTGGCTGAGCAACATCTGCCAACCAGGCACTGTCTGGGAATATTGGCTGCACTGGCTGGCTCCTGCCCTGTGCCCGTGCAAAGCCCAGCTGGGGCTCCTCTTCCTCCCAGAGCCCTCTACCCACTCTTGGCTGGAGGCTGTGGCTGGCTGTGTGGTTTCTGATCAGCTAGAGGGTGCCAGGGGGGTTCTTCTTACTTGGACAAGGGCATGGCTATGGGCATCACTTTGTCCCTGCTAGCAGCCTCAGCAGAGAGCCTGAGGCTGGCAGGTGAGGTGGATCTGTCCCCTCTTGTCTAACCTGATTCCCTATCCCCTTCAAGGATGCCAACAGGTTCATGTTGCCATCTCACTTTGAAGAAGGCAAGGAGAAATGTCCATATGACCCTGCCCGTGGCTACACTGGGCTCATTGTGGGTAAGCAGCACCTTTCTGGGGCTGGTGGGGACACGCAGGATGCCACTGACCATGGCCCCATCCCAACACCTCTCCAGGGGGTGCCAGTGGTCCTCCCCCCCCTCCTCTGCCTGGGGCAGTGGGGTGCTGGTGGCCTGTGGGGCTGTCCTCAGGCTGCAGGGCCATGCTGATGGGCACCTGCCCTCCACAGATGGAGGCTTGTACACAGCAACACGCTACGAGTTTCGGAGCCTCCCCGACATTCGGAGGAACCTGCACCAGCGGCCACTGAAAACGGAGGAGTCCCCACTGCACTGGCTGAATGGTGAGATGTCCCTGTCCCTCCCATCTCGTGGGCTGTGGCACACTGTGCATTGCTCTGGAGAGTGGAGCAGGTGTGGGGGATGGCTCTGGAGTCCTGTGTGGTTTGCTCTGAGAAGGAACTGAGGCAGGGAGGGATTCCCCATTCTGTGTTGGTCTCCAATCACCACCTCTTGCTCCATGTCCCCAGATGCTGAGTTTGTGACCTCTGTGCTGGTCCGGGAGAGCAGGGACAGCCCTGTGGGTGACGATGACAAAATCTACTACTTCTTCATGGAGAGGGCAGGAGAGGAGACCACATCCTTCTTTGACAAGAGTCAGGTGGCCCGAGTGGCCCGGGTGGCCCGTGTTTGCAAGGTAGGCATGCTCCCAGCCACAGGGAGCCAAGCATTGCTCCTGTTGGTGCAGGGGCAGCACGCCTCCGCCTGTGGGAAGACTGAGGTACAGGCAGAGGGGAATGAGCAACTGTCCAGCCTGTGCAGAAATGCTCTCTGCACCCTCCCAGAGCGATGTGGGGGGGAAGAAGATTCTGCAGCGCAAGTGGACGTCCTTCGTGAAGGCACGCCTGGTCTGCTACATCCCCTACTACGAGGTGCTGCGCAGTGTCTGCAGCCTGGACGGGGGCGGCTGGGCCAGCACTGTCTTCTATGCTGCCTTCACACTCTCAGCACAGTGGTGAGTGGGGCAGCAGCCAGAAGGATCAGGGCTAAAAGTCTGCAGCACCAGGGGAGCCAGAGATGTGCAAGGGGATGTGCAGGCGGGTGCTGAGCACCTGGGGGTGCACTGGTTGGGAGCACCCATGTATCTGCCCAGGCTTAGGTGAGGTTCTGCTCCTCAGGAGGACCATGGAGGCCTCGGCCGTGTGCCGCTATGACATCTCGGCGGTGCAGCGTGCATTCGAGGGCCCCTACATGGAGTACCAGGACTGGGCTCGCAAATGGTCCCGCTACGATGGTGCAGTGCCCGAGCCCCGGCCCGGCTCCGTGAGTGCCTAGGAGTGCAGAGCAGGGGTGGCATGGGGCAGCTGCCTTCCTCTCTGACCCCTGTTTCCCCTGGGCAGTGCATCACGGACCACTCCCGCAGGAAGGGCTACAACTCCTCGCAGGACCTGCCCAACAATGTCCTGGACTTTGTCAAGCTGCACCCACTCATGTTTGAGGAGGTGAAGCCAGCTGGCGGGGAGCCGCTCCTGGTGAAGAAGAACGTGGTGTACAGCCAGCTGGCTGTAGACAGGGTGCAGGCCCTGGATGGCCGCTCCTACGATGTGCTCTTCATGGGGACAGGTGAGTGTGAGATGAGTTCGATGGGCCTCTGCTGGGCAAAGGCCACATCTCACATTCCCTCCTGAATCCCCTGCTCTGCTCTCCAGGGGATGGCTGGATCCACAAGGCTGTGGTGGTGAACTCTGGCATCCACATTGTGGAGGAGGTGCAGGTGTTCAGGGACCTGCAGCCTGTGGAGAGCCTGGTGATCTCCCACATCCAGGTGAGGGGTGGAACAAGTAGGGGGAGACTACACATGGGGCATGCTTGTGCTGTGAAGCTGCCATTGTGCTGTTTGGGGTTTTGGGGGGACATGACTCCTGGGTCACACCAGCTCAGGATATGTGCTGGAGCCCAGGAGGGTAGCTTGGGGAAATGAACCAGCCTGGCCATCAGCACTGACTGGGAGCTGGGGGCCCTTCTCGTGCACACCCATGAAGGGAGAGCTGTGCTGTGGGGCTGGGAAGGATCTCTGGGCACCATAGGGCACTCCACAGCCCAGCAGCACCATGCCAGATCCATACTGAGCCAGCCCTTTCCCCCTCAGAGGAGCCTGTACGTGGGGGCAGCCAGCGGGATCGTGCAGGTGCCCCTGGCCTCCTGTGCCAAGTACTCCTCTTGCTATGACTGCATCCTTGCCCGGGACCCCTACTGTGCCTGGGATGGCAGGGCATGCCGCACCATCGCCACCACAGACAGGTAGGGATGGGCTGCCCATCTGCAGATGGGTCCCCATGAACCTTCCACTTGCCCAATCCCACGCTGTTTCACGTCACCCCAGAGCCAACCCCAAAGGTCTGGCATCTGACAGTGGGTCTCCTGGTGGCCGTGACCCCCATAAGGGGAGGCTCAGCTGAGGCTGTATGGCTGAGCCCCCCATGCCTTGCAGCACAGGGCTGGTGCAGGACATTCAAAGTGGCAACAAGGGATGCCGGAGCAGCTCTGGACGGGGTGAGTGTCTCCTGCCCTTCGGGACCACGGGGACGCTGGTGTCCAGCATCCCTTAGAATAGCTGGGAGAGGTGCAAGGCAGTGCGTGTCCCCACAGGCTCCGTGCTGTGGAAGAACCGGACGGTGCTGCAGGGGGACGATGTGCTGCTGCCCTGTGACCAGCGCTCCAACCTGGCCCGAGCCGTGTGGATGATGAACGGCAGCGAAGTGCTGGGCACGGGGCAGGACCGGCTGCGCGTGGGGGTGGACGGGCTGCTGGTGACGGACACGCTGCCCCAGCACAGCGGCGAGTACCGCTGCTACGGCGAGGAGCAGGGTCTCCGGACACTGTTGGCTACCTACAGTCTCTCCGTGCTGCCCGAGCTGCCCCGCAGCCCTACGGCTGCCCCATCACCCCATGCCGCCAGCCAGACAACCAACGACATGAAGGTGGCTTACATTTCTGCCATCGTCACCTTGGTGGTGCTCTGCACCGTGCTCAGCATCATCCTCCTGTACATGTCCTGCCTGGAGAAGCGCAAGGGCAAGTATGTGCTAGGGGAGCCGCGGCCAGCCAGCGTGGAGCTGCAGACCGTCTCGGCCAACTGCCTGCGCAAGGGCCACCGGGAGGAGGAGGAGGAAGAGCTCACCTACCCCGACGGCTGCCTGCGGATCATACCCGGCGAGGCGCCCACGGCAGCCACCTCCCCAGCCAAGGAGCTGCCGGCTGCCACGCCCCCAGTGCCACCCCCGCTGCCAGCTGAGCTCACCAACGGCGTGGGGGCTCTGCCCAACGTCCTGCGCAAGATGAACGGCAACAGCTACATGTTGCTGCAGCAGCAGGAGGAGCCACTGGCCTCCCCGCTCTACAGCGCGTCCTTCACCGAGGAGCTCAGCAAAATCCTGGAGAAGCGAAAACACACGCAACTGGTGGAAAAGCTGGACGAGAGCTCTGTGTAGGGGCTGGGGAGGAGGGTCCTGCCAGTGGGGCCCTCCTCCCCTCCATCCCCTTCTCCCACCCTTTGCCAGCAGTATTACAAGTCTCAGGCAAAACTACCTCCTTGATGGCAGAGCTGGGCCGGGCCCAGGCTCAGCCATTCCTTTGGCATTCATTCACTTCTGAGACTTGCTGTACAGAAAAAAAGGAACGAGTACCTATTTAAATTTTGAGCTCTATTTATGTATAAAAACTCACTGACAGTGGCCATGAGCTGGAGACAGGAGCTCCAGGAAGGTGGACACCATGGGGAGGGAGAGTTTTTGTCTGTTCACCCAGGCAAGAGAGAGACGCTGTTGTGGATGTGTGGACTTGGCCAGCCTTGGCTGGGTGTCCCTTGGCACACAGGAGCTGGATAGCTGCTGAGAGGTGGGTGAGGAGCATGGAGGGGGGCTGAGGGCTGACAGGGCACAGGATCCCTTGCTGGCGGAGGGCTGGTGGGTTTTTCCCAGCTGCCAGCCCTCAGGCAGGAGAGGGGCCCTAGACACATCTCACATTGTGAGGGGTGGTCTCAGTGGCTTCCAGCCCCTACCTGCTGTTCTACATCTGCCCCCTCAGGGTTTCCTCTCTGGGAGAGGATGGTTTGGCGAGGCACAAGAGACAGGGCAAGGAGCTGATGTCCTGAATACTGTGGAGCAGCTGGTGAAGGGGCATGTGCCCACTGCAGAGGCCAGAAGAGGCCACAGGTGAAATACGGGGCTGGGTGCACTGGGGAGGTGGCACCCCCAGGGCCTCCAACCCTGACAGGGCTCTGCTCCCTTTTCCCAGGGCACTGGATGCAGCAGCAGGCAGCAAGATGCACTAGCAGCAGGACTGGCAGCCACCACCGTGCCCTACAGCATGAGAAGGGACCGGCACATCATCCACATGCCCTGATGTCTGCAGTGCCCCTGTGGCTCCAAGCACAACATGTTTCTGCCCTCCTGTGCAGAGCTGTTGGTGAACTGGAGTTCAGGCACAGCCCTGCAACCCATGGCAAAATGTGTGGGCAGGGAAATGTCCTCACATAGTGAGGAAGAAGAATCTTGGACAAGGGCCTGCCTCCCTGTGGAGCCTTCTCTTCATGGCACTTTCCAGGAGCAGCCACAGTTCCTAAATCTTCCCAACTGTTTCTGCAACTGCCACCTCCTGGGGACTCAGAGATGGGGGTGACAAAAGCATCTCATGCTCCAGGGACAGTGTGGTGACACTGGAGAAGCTGGGGAGGGACACACCTGTGGGGGTCCATTTCCTCCCCCATGTTCCTTGCTCATAGCTCCATGATCAGGACATGGCCAAGGGCTCAGCCCTGCAGGGGAAACAGGAGATGGGTGACAACCCCCAGGGTCTCTCACAAGCTGCAGCTCAGGCCTCCTATTCCAGGACAGTGAGGCTTAGCAGGAAAAGGCAAGAGTTGCACACTCTGTCACCCTGCCCCAGCCCTTGTTTTTGCTGCAAGAAGGGGGCGTGAGCCACCCCCAAGGACTACCCCAAGGACCACCCACAACCCTCCAAGGAGGGGCATCACTCTGTGTCTGGCACTCCTCAAGCACAGCTCCACATTCCCCCAGCAATAAAAATGGCTCTGTCTGGACGTGGTGTAGCAGTGTTCTTCTAAAGGCAGGAGAAATGGATGCAGAGACGTGGGGGTGGAGGAGGCTTTATTGGGGCTGCAGGCGTGGGCCCTGGACGGTGAGGATGGAGGGTTTGTTGGTGAGGGGGTGCCACTGGCCCTGGACGCTGGGGTTGTCAGTGTGGAAGGGCTTGCGGATGCGGATGATGTCCAGGCCGGACTGGTTGGCCAGCTTGGTGGCCAGCTGCACGATCTCCTCACTCGTCTTGCTGGCAATGAGCTCGTCCCGCACCGTCCCGTTCACTGCAGCAGAGTGAGGGGGTCAGGCTGCGATCCCCCCACTCCACAGCCTCCGGGGGCAGCTGCTGCTCCCCCATCCCACAGCAGCTGCCCTGGCACCATCTGCGCCGGGCAGAGATGGTACAGAGCCGGGGCAGGGCAGGGAGACCCCCCCCCCGTCCCCTCCCCAAGCCCACCAGCACTCACAGTACTCGGCCCGCAGCACAGGGGCCGGGCCCGGGCCCGAGTGGGGGCTCACGTAGAGGACGACATCGGGGTGCTGCCGGGCGAAGTCCTGTGCCGCCTCCTCCACGAACTGCCTGGGGGCCAGAGGGGACCCTCAGCCCCAGCCGGGCCACAGAAGGGACGAGTCGCCACAGCCGCCAGACATGGGTCACCGTCCGCCCGTGCCGGGCCCACGGGAGGGGTCACAGCGCAGAATTTGGGGTGATGCCCCCGGTGCCGCCTTCCGGCTCCTGTCCCGTCTCGCAGGAGGCTGGAGGTCCCACCCCGCCGCTGCCCCCCGTGTGATCAGCGACAGCAGCACTGTCCCTTCCCCACGCTGACAGGCCCGGGGAAGACTCGTCCTGCCGCTTAAGGGGTCAGCAGGCTCCCCCCGCCCCATCCCCGGCAGTCGGGTGGTGCCTCCGGCGGTACCTGGCGCCGCGGGCGTCGGCCGCGGTGGGACTGAAGAGGAGCTGCAGGCGCTGGAGCTGCCGCACGTACCGGCCCACGCCGTTGTGCAGCACGGCGGTCAGGAACCGGCTGGGAGACCCGCGGCCCGTCATGGCTCCGCGCTCACCCGGAGCCGGAACCGGCGGCAGGGGCGGGACGGGGCAGCCCCGACCGCGCCGGGAAGTGACGCGCCGGGAGCGGGAGCGGCAATGGCGGTGTCCGTGCGGACCCACGTGGGGGCTGCGGCCTGAGCGGCTCGGCGGGGCCGGGGGCCGCGGGGCAGCCGCCCATGCAGAGCGGCGGCGGCGCGGGCGGGTGCCGGGGCGGTCAGGATGGCGCTGGTGCCCCTGCGGCCCGGGAGAGCCGCCAGCCGCCTGCTGCCGCTGCTGTGCGGGGGGGCCAGGAGCAAGGGAGCCTCGCTGTGCCCCGGCGCGCCGGGCCGCCTCGGCCAGCGGCGCTACAAGAAGGGCGTGCTGCCCTCCCCCGACGGGCCCGCGCCCTCCGTCTCCATCACCGAGATCCGCCAGTACCTGCGGGCGCAGGACATCCCCTTCCACGATGGGTACAGCTGCCTGCACACCCCCAGCCTCTTCACCGGCGACCGCGGGGACCAGCCGCTGTCCGCCAATGCCCCGTTCACGCTTTTCATTGACAAGACCACGGGCAGCTTCCTGTGCACTGCCACCCTGGCCGAGGGCACCTGGCAGGACTTCCAGGCTAATGTGGAAATGCGGCACCATGGCGTTACCCCCATTCCCCCCGCCAACTCGGAGGAGAAGGAGGAGGAAATGCGACAGGCTCGCGAGGATGCCCGCTGCATCTGGGAACGGGCTCTGCCGCTCTGGGAGCTGCTGGATGAGAAGGAGACCAAGGAGACCAAGGCTTTGTTTGGTATCTCCCAGGTGACAGATGCCACCTTGAAACGTTTCGGTGTGCGTTATCTGAGGGCTGCCAGGTCTCTCGTCTTCCCCTGGTTCAGTCCTCAAGATGCGACCCTGAAGGGCCTGAAGCTCCTGAGGGTGGAGAAAAAGGGGGGCACAAAAACTTACGTGGAAGAGACATTACCCCGCTTCGATTCCTATCGCAATCTTTTTGGGCTGCCCCTGATAGGCCGCCGAGACACAGAGCTAGTGTTAACCGGCTGGGAGCTGGATGCCCTGGCCCTGCACCAAGCTGCAGGAGTGGCCAGCCTGGCCCTGCCGCGGGGTGCCAGCTCCCTGCCTCCCACCCTTCTTCCCTACCTGGAGCAGTTCAAGCGCATCACGCTGTGGCTCGGCGAGGACTTGCGCTCCTGGGAAGCTGCCAAGCTCTTTGCTCGCAAGCTGAGCCTCAAGCGCTGCTCTCTGGTGCGCCCTGGCAACCTGCAGCCCCGGCCCTTGGAGGCTCTGAACCAGGGCCTGAACGTCACCAAAATCCTGCGTTCTGCCCTGCTTGCCAGCCACAAATCCATCATCTCCTTCCGGCAGCTGCGCGAGGAGGTGTTCGGGGAGCTGGTGAACACTGAACAGGTGTCAGGTGTCAAGTGGGCACGTTTCCCTGAGCTCAACAAGCTCCTCAAAGGGCACCGCAGAGGGGAGCTCACCATCTTCACAGGTAACGGGCACAACGACTGGTGGACAGGGCGAGCAGAGGGGTGTTTGCTGGCTTCACCCTCCTGCGGGTGGTGCCTTAGGAGTCTTCCAGGTCTCTTTCTGCTCAAGGCTTTTGCTGAGCCTGTCTTGCGGGTGTGTGAGAGGCTGGGGTGCATTCCTCAGTTCTGTGGGACCGTGCATGCCAATGTGGTGAAGCGCTCCCTGCTTGGGGCAGTATAGGAAGTTCTGGGCTGTCCCTTACCCCTGCTCCCCTCCCTGTGCTCACCATACTGGCTGCCCAGCCCTTCACAGGGACCTGTGGAGATCCATAAGCTGTGGGAGGTTGTCCCCAAGCACCCAGGTGTGTCATGTGGCATGAGAAGTTTGTTTATGGTCTGAGTGCTTCAGATGGTCTTCTCTTGCCCCAGTCCCTGGTGCTTCCACCTCTAAACAACCCCCCAACACGGTCAGGATGGGTCATATCATCTCCCCCAGCTAATTCTCCTGTTGTTGTCCTTGTACCAGGCCCAACGGGCAGTGGGAAGACCACGTTTATCAGCGAGTATGCACTGGACCTGTGCATGCAGGGAGTGTGCACACTGTGGGGCAGCTTTGAGATCAACAACGTCCGTCTGGCCAAAATCATGCTGACACAGTTTGCTGGCCGGCGCCTGGAGGACCAGCTAGAGCTGTATGATGAGTGGGCTGATCGCTTCGAGGAGCTCCCACTCTACTTCATGACCTTCCATGGCCAACAGAACATCAAGTATGGTCCTGCACCTCCATTCCCAGTGGCATTTACCCCTCATGGCATGTGCTGCAGGGCCCTGGGGAGCTGGGGCTCTTCCCCAGCAGTGAGTCACAGATTTGGGGCTGGCAGGAGTCACATTGGGACTGTTCAAGTCCCAGGGTTGGTGTGTGGAGACTGTGTGGCCAACCACCTTTGTTCCTCCTGTCACGGGGACTCTCACAGATTCTCTCTGGGGTGGGGGTGAAGGAGGGGACTTGATCCCGTGCTGCTCTGAAGCCAGCCTGTGCCCATGGCAGGACATGTCCCCTCACACCCTGCTTACCTGCACTGCTGTTGTTTGCTGAAGAGGGAGAATAGGCACCTCTAACCCCTTTTATTCATCAGGCACTGTTCACCTGCATGCATCCCTGTGTGCCCTGAGGATCCCTGTGGGCTGGGGGCATTGCAGGGCAGTAGACAGGGACTGTGTGGGCAGTGCTGGGTCCTTCTGATCCCAGCTACCTTTCCCTGGGGGATGGGGCTGCACCTGCTATACAGTGGGGGAGGTGCAGAGGTGGGATGCACTCACATCCCATCAGGACCTGGTACCTTCCAGCTTTTTCTCTGCATCCCTTTGCCTGGCTCAGCATTCCCATCCCTACCTCCACTAATCCCTGATCCTGATCTCCTCTGCTCAGGACAGTGATTGACACCATGCAGCACGCAGTCTACATGTACGACATCACCCACGTGGTTGTTGACAATCTCCAGTTCATGATGGGACACGAGCACCTCTCTGTGGACAGGTAGTCCTCCTTCAATCTGACCCTTCCTTTCTCTGTCACCCTCACTGCTGAAGCTGTATCTGTCAGTTGTCACTGCAGAGCCTGCACAGGGTTTCTGCACAGGGTGTCACCTTTACTTCTCTCTGGCCACTCTGTTTCATTAAAGGGCAACCAGTGCCCTAAGGAGGAAGAAGTGGGAAGGGGTGAGCAGGTCACCAGGCATCCCTACCATACCACATCCCTCTTCCCGTGTGGGCTTGTTTGCCTCACATTCCTGGGTGGTTTCTGCTGTGGGGATCACCACCTCACTGCCTCCTGCCACTGAGCAGTGCCAGCCCCTGACCCCATTCTTGCTGCTGTGGCAGGCTCGCTGCCCAGGACTTCATCGTTGGTGCCTTCCGCAAGTTTGCCACGGACAACACGTGCCACATCACCCTGATCATCCATCCTCGCAAGGAGGATGACGAGAAGGAGCTGCAGACAGCCTCCATTTTCGGCTCTGCCAAGGTGAGCTGGCCCTTCCTGTACCTTGGGCACAGTGTATTCCCAGAAAGGGGCTAGGATGTGTTGGGCGGTTGTCCTCAGCTGCCATCAATGCCCTGGATTATCACTGGGGACTTAAAAGGCGTGGAATGTCTCCCAGAGTCCTGATGCAGGCAGAGAGCAAACCCATTGTCAGCTAAAGCTCTGTTGGGGCTTTAGGTGCATTTAATTAATAATGACTGTGGGTGGAATGTAGTAGGAGATAATTAAAGAGGGAGGCAGGGAGGGTGTGGGGACGGGCTCTGAGTCTCTTCCGTGATGCTGACCAGCCCTGCAGTTGTGGGCAGGAGGTGCTCTCTGTGCACAGCCCTCCAGTGATTCCATTTCCCCAGGGTGGGCTGTGGCACAGGATGTACTTGGTGGGTCACTGGACATTCCAGGGGAACACAAGAGGTTGGTGCTGGGGAAATGCTGGAGTTGCTGTGGCATGGGGTGCCCTGTAAAAGGGTTTAAAGCAGCTAGGAAAGTGTTTGTGACTCTGGCAGCATTCCTGGTACCCTCCTGGAGATGTTTTCCTCTCCCCAGGCCAGCCAGGAGGCTGACAACGTCCTGATCCTGCAGGACCGTAAGCTGGTGACCGGGCCAGGGAAGCGCTACCTGCAGGTGTCCAAGAATCGCTTTGACGGGGACGTGGGTATCTTCCCTCTGGAGTTCAGCAAGGCCTCGCTCTCCTTCTCATCTTCCAAAAGCAAGGTCAGGCTGAAGAAGATGAAGGAGGAGAAGGAGATTTTAGCCAACAAAATCGTGGAGGGAGGCTCAGGAGCCTCCAAGAAGCCATGAGCCCAGCAGGTCTCTTCCTCAGCTTGTCTGGGGGAACAGATCCTAGTTCTGGCAGCCCAAGGCTGGAATATGCCAGCTTCTCTTCCCTGGGAGCCTCTGCCATGGGGCTCTGTGGCCATTTCTCCTGCATGAACAAACCTCTTGACCACCAGCAGTGTCAGATGGGAGACCACCATGAGAGGAAGAGTGGTCCCATCCTGGTGAAGAGTGGATGGGGAAGGTGCTTTGACAAGCACTGGCTGCTCCACGTTGGTGCTGAGTGCTGGGAGCATGGTGGGAGTGGAGGCAGAGTGAGCTGGATGATGATGGAGATGATCTGCAGGTCAGAGACTTGGGTGTCTCTGGACCTGGAGCAGGTCGTTAAATTGTGTCTGAAATGAAGCTGAAATCCTGAGTTGTCACTAAAGTGGGAGGGGATTGTGGGAGGCAACTATGCAGAGGGCCACGTAGTAGAAATCTCCCTGTCACAGAGGGGGTCTGTGGGCTCAATCCTGCATGGGATGGAGCCAGCAAGGGAAGGATGGTGAGGGAAAGTGTGGGAGATTGTGGGTGGCTCATGCTCCAGGGTGGGAGCAGGTGTTACATGGAACTTGCTGTTTCTACTTGCTGGGCTGGTGCCTGACCTGGCCCTCTTTGCTCAGGGTCTCCCAAGCCCCTTTCTCTGGGGTGACATCACCAGCAATAAAACCATGTGGGGAACAGTCCTGCCTTGCTCAAACCTTGCTGGGTTTGGGGGAGCTGCCATCCCCCCTGTCCTCAGGGCTGCGGGCAGCAAATACTGTGACCTGACTAGTCCTTGCCATGGTAGGGAGTGTCCGTGGCTGGATCTTGGTCTAATCCCTTTGATTTTTTCCCTCTTTCTAGTTTTATTAAAGCATAAATATGAGTGTCTTTTTGTCTCTGTTACTGGAGTACCCTTGGTCTGGGGAGGGTACCCTGGCCAGGGAGGAGGTGCCCCCCTGATGATGTCCCTGCTGCACTGAGCATCCTGCCCCA
This sequence comes from Ammospiza caudacuta, assembly GCF_027887145.1. Classification (NCBI taxonomy): domain Eukaryota; kingdom Metazoa; phylum Chordata; class Aves; order Passeriformes; family Passerellidae; genus Ammospiza; species Ammospiza caudacuta. Next base: position 26,068,419 of record NC_080601.1, on the reverse strand, counting down.
GCCCTGGCACACAGGATTATTACCAGCTTCCATGCTGGGAATAGTTTTAACCTGAGCCATAATGAGGGCCCAGAGCAGGCAGGTGGTACACACCCAGCCCTGGGTTTCCGGGGTGCACCAGCTCACCTGGAGAGCACCCTTGGGTGCTGTCAGTGCAGGTGTGAGCACCCAGAGGCAGGACAGGGGTGGTGGCAGAGGAGGGTCCTGGGGAAGCAGAGGTAAGGCAGGGGGGAGTGGAGCTGGGTCAGGGTTCACATGGCAGTGTGGGTGGGGGCTGTGGGTTTCCCCTCTCCGCCCAAGGGTTCCCTCCCTCTCGCTGGCTTCCATTTGACCCAGTCTGGTTCAGGTGAGGTGCTGTCATGGGGGACTAGAGTGGAAGTAAGGCAGTGGGATAGCCCAGGGCCCCATCTCCTACCTGTCCCTCCATGGGCCCTAGAGGGGGTGAATAAGCTGAGCCTGTGGGGAGATGCTGGCTGCTCCCAGACCCTGGGGAGCAGGTGGTTTCTTGAGGGTTTATTTTATTCTCCTTTTGCCCCGGTTTGGGTCTCCACGAAAGGCTAGAGGATGGCAATAGCTGTAACAACTCTTGGGGAGGCACAGTGTGATGTCAAGCGCGGCAACGGCCCTCCGGCCCCTTAGCAGAGTGCTGGGCTCACCAAATAATTGCGGAGGGGGCGCAGTCTAGAGAGGGAACATAATCAACCCAGAGACCCGGGGATACTTTGGGGGTACAGAATCCTGAGAGGGGGGGCTTGGCTGAGGGAGAGAGGGGATGAGCTCCGGGAATCCCCCGGGACGGAGGTGACCGGGAATGTCCCGGGCGGGGTCCCCGCGCCCCCCCACGGTGCCCCCGTGCCCCGGCCTCTGCCCGGGGGGCGTGGCCTCGTGAGGGGGCGGAGCATCGGGGCGTGGTCGGGGGCGGGGCCTGTTCGGGGCGGGGCCGGGGCGCGGCGCGGAGCGGGAGGCGGCGGCGGGGCCGCGGTGAGTGCGGGGGCCGGGCCGGGGGCTCCCGGGGGTCCCGTGGGGCCGGCGGGGCGCGGGGGCGCTCCGAGGAGTTGGCTGGCGGGGTGCTTCGGGGGGAGCTGCCGGCCCCTGGGGTGTTGTGGGGCCGGGCCCCCCGGGGCCGGTTTGGGGGGGTCCGGGGGCTGGGGGAGCAGCGGCGGCCCTGGAGCTCCGTGCGGTGCTTTGGGGACGTTTCGGGGCACTTCGGGACGGTCCTGCGAATGCAGAGACCCAGGGGCTCGGTAAGGTAGTTGAGGGGGTCGCGGGGCACTTATGGGGTGCTTGAGGGGCGAACTATGGGGCAGTGCAGGCCTAGGCGCGCCGTGGGGCACTTTGGGAGTGTTTTGGAGCACTTTGGGGTGGTTTAGGAGCACTTTAGGGGCGGGGTGGTGCAGCAAAGGCCCAGGAACGCCGTGAAGCATTTTAGGGGTGTCATGGGGAACTTTGGGGATGGTTTAGGGCAGAGTGGGTGAGCTGTAGTGCAGTGGGGCCCACGGGCACCGTGGGGCATTTCAGGGTGCTGTGGGGTTGGGATGGGTGGGAGCACCGCGGGTCAGGCTCGGCGCTCTGGGGCTCAATGGGGCAGCGGAAGGTGGGTGGGAGGGTGGGGGGGGCGTTGGGCGGGCAAGGGGGGCAGCATCACTGAGGGAACCTCAGGATGCCGGAAGCCTGGAGAGGGGCACAGCCGGGCACAGATGGTGTCCGTCCCACATATGGGGTGTGTGGGGAGGGACGGGGGCTGACCCTCATTCCCTCTGCTTGGGGGTGGCCCTGAGATGCCATCGAGGCACGGGGGTCCCGGGGGCCCCGAATCCCCGCAGCTGCTCAGGGTGGGGGTCTGGCAGAGCAGGGACCGACAGTTCCCTTGCCATTTAGGGGTCGGAACGGTGGGATCCGGCAGCGCTGTGCTCCGGCCGGAGTGGCTGGAGGTGACGCCACCCCAGTTGGTGACTGGTTTTACTGGGTGGCTGGAGGCCGGGCTGGGCACTCCCTCCCCCCGCGGGCGGCCCTGGGACCCTCTCGGCAGGCCGGGGGGCTGGGGGGAGGCAGAAGGTAAAGTCTGTTCCTACCGCCTGCCTGGTGGGGCCCCAGAAGTGACCGTGTCCCCTGCAGGCTGTGCAGGGACCCACTGTCCTGTCCCCAGGGCTGTCTGTCCCCTTGACCTGCACATCCTGGGGATTTTCGCTGGGGTATGGGGTACTGTGCCTTGTCTGGCTGGGCTGCGGGGGCCATTAGATGTTCCTTTGGTGTTCCTGGTCCCCGATTCCCTTTCCTCTGGCAGCAGCAGGTCCCCAGTGGCGGGCTCTTGTCCTCACCACACTTCCAGGGTTGACCGCAGCCCACCCTGGGTGCCAGGAGCAGCGCACCCGCCGCCGGGCTCCCGTGCCACCCTCAGTGCCACGCTGGCACCACCTGCCTTGGCCCTGCCGGCCGGGGCATTTGGGGGGGAGGGGGCAGCGGGCAGCGCGAGGGACCCTGCTGCCGATCAGCCCCCTGACCCCCTCCTCTTCCTCCTCCCCGCTTCAGGGGCCGGCGGAGCCGTGTTCACGGTGCGGGGGGCCGAGAGGACCGGACGGATGGGCAGCGGCTGGCGAGGTGAGCGGAGCTGTGGGGGGGGTCCCCACCTGACCCCCAAGGGGTATCACGAGCACGGAGTGAGGTCACGGTGCCTGCGGATGGCACGTGCCGGTGGGGGTGACGGTGGCGGGGGGGTTGGCTCGCCGGCATCTCTGCCCTGCTCGCCCCTCCCCGGGCGCTGGCAGGCGGATTGATTTCAGGTGACAGCTCGGCGGGCGAGACCGTGCGGGCAGCGCCCCCCCCCCCCGCCCGCGCCCTGTGCCAGCCGCAGCCATGTGCGAGATGCGATGAGGCAGCAGGGGATGGATCCGGCCCGTCGGCCGGCTCCCGTCACGCGGGCGTATGGCGTGGGTTGGGGCAGGGGGAGTCACAGCAGAGACCGGCAGAGCCCCCCCAGCTGGAGGGGTGGGAACAGGCCTCCGTGTGTTGGGGCTGGGAAAGAGCCTGGTGCCCACCTGGCAGCTTCCCCCTTGGTGGCCTTCTCCAGGGAACCCTGTGCCCCACTGTGGATGGTTGGAGGTGGAAAGCAGGCTCTGTGGGGTCACTGCTGAGAGATGGGGGCTGTGGGGCAGAGGAAGTGGATGACCCTGCTGTGTGGGGCTGTCCCTGCCCTCTGTGATGCCCATGAGGCAGACAGGCGGGCAGGCTGCCTGTGAGCCAGCTCTCTGCAGGCCTCTCGGGATTCGCCTCCAATCCTGGCACACTTCCCGTGGCAGGGTCACGCCAGGGCACGGCACGAGGCAGGACTGCATCGCCACTGCCCTACTGTGCCACCAGCACCCTAGAGCCCCTGGCAGCCCCAGGCTGCTCCATTGGAGTGCTGAGGCTGGCATGGGGATTCCTACTACCACTTTTCCCCAGCTAATCCTGATTTTGTTCTGATTCATTTGGCATCTCCTGTCCTTGGGCCAACCTTCACTTAAAAGCTTGGGGATGGTGACTGGGGATGCCCCCATGCCCACCTGGGTGGGTGGTGGGACACTGTTGTCAGTGCCCATGGCTCTGATGCTCTGTCTCCCTTGCCTGCAGGCTGCCCATGTGCCCCTGCCCGCCGGGGGCCCCCCCGCCATGGCCATCGTGCAGACGCTGCCAGTGCCCCTTGAGGCCGTGTCTGAGGGGGCCACACAGCTCCGCGCCACCGCCCGCTCACCCCCTGACGCCATGGGCAGCGTGGGCAGCCTCCTGCCCGTCCGGCCTCGCCATGACTGCGCAAGTGACGGGGACCCCTCCGCCACCTCCTTCTGCAAGCAGGAGGGGCTACTCCGAGCCGCTCCTGAGGAGCCCCGCGTGTCTGTGCCTGGTGTCACCCACTCCTACGCCAATGGGGGCTTCTGTGGCGACTGGCTTGATGCCTCCTCTCCTGCCAGCCCCTGCAGCGACTCAGATGATCTCCGTGATGACCAAGCACCAAGTGATCACCTTCGGGGGCCACCCCCCAAGCTTGTACCTGTCTCTGGCAAGCTGGAAGAGGTAGGGGGGCAGCAGCAGGGTGGGTGGGCGTGTGCTGCAGTCTTGACTTTCCACCCTGTGCCACACTGGGACTGTTGGCTCAGATGTGTGAAATGAGGTCATATGGCCACACTTCTGGTGTCCCTGGAAAAGTGGCAATCTCTATGCTCTTTATGTCCCCTCCATCATGCCAAGGGTGTCTGGGGAATTCACCTGAACACGCATGGAAAGGCAATGAAGTGGGTGGTGACTGGCCTCTGCGTCCTTTGGAGTGTGAAGGCATCAGGGCTGAGCACACCCACTGTAACGTTCCTAGGCAGCTCTTTTTGGGGCTAATGGATCCTCCCCATCCCCTCACTTTTCCCTCTTTTCCTGGCAGAGTGTGGAGAAGACCCTGATCCGCCCCATGGCCTTCAAGCCAGTGGTATCCAAGCTTCGGAATGCCCAGCCAGGCACACGCCTAGGGCTCTCAGAGAGCCAGGTGAGCCTCACCCATTTGCTGGCTGCTGAGAAGCCTGGCTCTCTGAGCTGCCGTGCCAGCACCCTCTCGGACTCGGGGCGCAACTCCCTCTCCAGCCTGCCCACTTACAGCACGGGCTGCAGCCAGCACCCAGAGGTGGGTGTCCTGCCGACCACCCCCCATGGCCCCCTTGACCCTCCAGGGGGCTGCCGCCCCTCCAACTCGGACAGCGGGCGCTCATCCTCCAGCAAGAGCACGGGCTCTCTGAGCGGCCGGGGCCGGCCCTCCTCAGAGAGTGGCTCCTGCGGGCGCTCCCCCCTGCCTGGCGAGGAGGCCATGCTGGTGCGGGAGCTGGAGGACAAGCTGCGGGAGAGGGAGGCTGAGCTGCGGCTCCTGCGGGACAGCCTGGATGAGAATGAGGTGGCCATCTGCCAGGTATGTCCCTGGTGTCCTCATGTCCCGTACTTGTCCCTCTCGCTGGCCACAGGTGTTGACATAACCCCTGGTTGGGAGTAGGGACCTTCTTTAAGGACCCATTACAGATCCTTGCAGAGGGATACATTTTCCTGTGGGTCTGGGTATGTGGATTTTTCCCACCAGCTGGGTGGTCTGATGTAGTCCATGGGGGAGCCTTGTATGACCCATGGGACCAGTTGTAGAGACTGGGGTGCCTTATCTTGGGATGCCCTTTTTTGAATGAACCTGGGACCTGTGGCTTCTCCCTGCTTGTGATGGAGCTGAAGGAGCCCTATAAGCTCTGGGGGTGCTAACATGGGGGGCCTATGCAGAAGGATAGGGGAGCACAAGGAGGTGTGTACCACCACACTGCACTCTTCCTGGACCCTTCCTCCGTTTGGGGTAGATGTACTGCCCCTTCCCTGTGATGCCAGTCTTGGAGATGGCAGGTGAAGTGGGAGGGTGCTGTGCTGCCCTCCCAGCATCTGTGCATCCCCTGGCCCAGGTGTTTGAGGAGAAGCAGCGTCGGTGTGAGCAGGAGCTGGAGGGGCTGCGGCAGCGCTGTGCGGCCCAGGCGCGGCAGGCGGCCCACGCAGCACATCGGGGGCAGCAGGTCCTGCAGCTCCAGGTGCTGCAGTTGCAGCAGGAGAAGAAGCAGCTGCAGGAGGACTTGACCCAGCTGCTGCAGGAGCATGAACTGCTGGAGCGTCGCTGTGCCTCCTTCCAGCGAGAGCGCACTGAGCTGGCACCCCGGCTGGAGGAGACCAAATGGGAGGTGAGTCACCCAGCAGTACCAGGCACGTCAGGGGGTGCAGGCTGTGGCTGGAGGGTCCTGGTGGGTGCCTGAACCCCATCATCCCCATAGGTGTGCCAGAAGTCGGGGGAGATCTCTCTGCTGAAGCAGCAGCTGAAAGAAGCGCAGGCAGAGCTGGCGCAGCGGGGTGCCGAGCTGCTGGGGCTGCGGGCTCAGCTGCGGGAGGCGCGGGCGCAGCTGCAGGCGGGCGAGCGGCGGGCGCAGGGGCTGCAGGAGGCCGCCCGCCTCAAGGCGCTGGAGCTGGAGGTCTGTGCCAATGAACTGCAGCGCCGCAAGAGCGAGGCCGACCTCTTCCGCGCCAAAGCCGGCCGGCTCGAGCAGGAGGTGGTGGGGCTGCGGGAAGCTGCCCGCGGGCGATGCCCACCAGGCACAGGTGAAGGGTGCCCCCCACCTGGGGAAGGATGCCCCCCTGCCAGCGAGGAGCCCCGGGGCAGCGCGGGGCTGCGGCGCCAGCTGGAGCGGCTGCGGGCCGAGGTGGCGCTGGAGCGGCGGCGTGGGCAGGAGCAGCGGGATGCCTTCGAGCAGGAGCGCGGCACGTGGCAGGGCGAGAAGGAGCGCGTCATCCGCTACCAGAAGCAGCTGCAGTACAGCTACATCCAGATGTACCGGCGCAACCGGCGGCTCGAGCAGCGGCTCCAGCATCTCCGGCTTCAGGGCGAGGACCCCCTGCCCGAGCCCTGTGACCCACCGGACCTGCCCTTTGAGGAGATAACAGCCACCGAGATCTGAGATGCTGCCTGCCCTCGCCCTATGCCTGGAGGGCTGAAGGGGCCTCCAGCCTCTGTGATTTTGGGAGCTGTGGGAGGGTCCCTGCTCTCCCCCAGCTCTGCAAACTGCAGCCACTGTGAACGGGCAGGGGAGACCACACGTGCTGCCCCTCCCCAGCATTGAGGTCTTGGGGCGAGGATGTATCAGTGCCCCCAGGGAGGGCTGCCCGTGAGATGTGGGGTCAGGTGGACGCTGAGTCCTGGCCTTGGGGCCGCCCGGAACTGGTTTCTGCTGATCCTCTTAGCTCCTGGGGATTAGCAGCACTGGCTTCAGCCAGGGTCACCTTGGGCAGAGGGAGGGCTGACTTGTCCCCTCCCTCTCATCCCTGCTGGCACTGTCACCCAGTCACTTGGCGTGTGCCCCGTCTCTGCCCATGTCAGCCTCCCTCATGCTCCTTTGTGTGTTTGTCAGGGAATTCGTTTCTGTGCCATTTTAAATAACTCTATTTTTATAGGACCTACCAAAACATATCACCCTCTTCCAGCTCACACTTCACCAGTCCATGCCCCCTCACCCCTGCCACAGGGCAGCTTGCCCTCAGTGCCTTTCCCATGCTCTTGCCCCCCAGCATCCGTCTGTTTCCCCCCCAGAAAAGCCCATGCCTCTGTGATGCCCAGCCTGCCAGGGGAGAGGGGCATGGTGCTCCATGTGCCAGCTGGGGACACCCTGGGGACACCCCCAGGGATGGGCAGAGGTGAGGGGCCCCGCTGGGCACCCGGGGGGGGGGTCAAACCAAAGGAAAAGTCTGGATGTGCCCAGCTGTGGCTTGGTCACCCCTGGCTCCAGGGGGGGATTTTTGTACTTTATTTCAGTCATGTCTCGTTCCCAGAGCCTGGCTCATCAGTGTACCATCCAGAAACAGCAATTAAAAACAAGCCCCTGGCTGAGTTTTTTTCAGGACTCTGTCTGCATGTCCAGAGCAGGGTCAGGGACCACCTGTCCTTCCCCTGTGTCGCCAGTGCTGCCCTCCCTTGGGTCCTGCAGTGGGCAGCTGCTCCATGCCCTTGGGGCAGGTCTGGCTCTCACCCTCTGGCTGCACTGAGGCCAGCCACAGCTCAGTGCAGGAATGAGCCATCTGGCTCCTCTGGAACACAGCATGGCTCCTCGAAAAAGGGCTGCAGCATCACTCCGGCGGTGGTCCAGGCACCCGCACCACCAGCTCCATGGGCTCCTTGGCTTTGTTGCGGTAGGCCTGGCGGATGATGTCCACAGCCCTCTGGTGCGTGACGTTCTGCAGGCTCTCCCCGTCCACTGACACCAGCTCCTGCCCAGCCTGGGTCCCAGAAGGGAAGGCCACAGGGTGAAGTGCAGCTGCTTTTGGACTGCCAGAGTACTGCCAGCAAGCCAGTGGCACCAGGGGATGGGAGTGTCTGGATATCTGCCCACCCCCTGGCATGTGCTGGGACCCCCATACCTTGAGGATGCCACTGAGGAAGGCGGCTCCACCAGGGAAGATCTTCTCAATCTTCACCACTGGCTGTGCCCGTGACTCAATACCACCAGAGATGCTGATCCCTGCAAGGGAGCCATGAGACCCTCACACCTCAGTAGGCTGGGACCCCCACCCACTCACTCCCAAGCATGGCACCACATTTCCCTGGTGAGCTGCACCTCTGTCTTGCCCTATTTTGGTAGGTCCTACAGAGATGAGGGACTGGGGCAGGGACAGCTCTTCCCTCCCGTTCTCATTTTGGAGGAATGCTCTGGGGTTTGCCCCTTGCCAAGAGGGTGCCACCCATCCCACTGATGCTGGTTCCAGAAGGGTCCTCACCCCACCCTTGGAGTCCCACCCATGTGCCACCCACACATGTGCCACCCACCCAGCGAGTGCTTCAGCTTGGAGAGGGTGACGGTGAGCAGATGATACTCTTCCTCCTCCTCTTCCTCCCTGCCAGCATCTTCAGGGCCATTGGCTGCCCCAACCCTTGCCTCACCCCCTGGCCCCCCAAAGAGAGGGGCCAGAGGAGGCCGTGCCCACTGGGGCTTCCCCAGCACTTCGGCTTGTCTGCTGGGCGCTGTCCTGGGGGCTTCCTTGCGCCAGGTGGCCCGGGGGCTGCGAGAGTGCCCGTGGCCCTTGCCAGGGGAGGGCTCAGCCAGCAGCCAGTTTGGGGGCTGAGGGCTGAGGGTGGGCAGGGGCCGGCTGGTGGAGGCATAGGCATCCACTGGCACGTCAGGGAGTGGGGTGTAGGTGCGGGGGTGAGGCCGCCGGGGGCTGGGGGAGGCTCTTGGACGGGCTGGGCTCGCCTGCTGCTCCCCCGCTTCCTCCAGCTCTGGGCTCCCTGCTGGCTTCAGCAGGAATCCGCCCCGATAGTCTGCAATGAGAGGGGTTCAGGGATCTCCCCAGGGACCCACATCCCTGCTCCCTGGAACCCCTGCCATGCAGGCCTCCCATGAGTACCCCAAAGCCCTGGGTCCTTTGCCACCTTGTGCCCCCCTCATCTAGAGACCCCTGGACACCCCAGTTGTTTGCAAGCACTCCATGTTCTCCTCCCCAAGAACCCCAGCACCCAAGATCCACAGATTTTGCTGCTCCCAGTCTTCCCAACACCCAGAGATGCCAGATGCCTTCTTCCCTGGGAGCCCCTGCACTTCCCAGCCCCCCTTCTCTTCCCCCAGACTCCCTCCACCCTGTCCCCACCCTGCAGCCCGGTGTCCAGGCAGACCCTACAGGTGGCACTTACCAGGCACTGGTGTGATGAGGTGTCTCTTGGGGGGGGCGTCATGGTGGGCCGGGCGGAGGGCAGGTGAGCGCACTGCAGTCAGGGAGAACCCCCAGTCACCTGAGCTGCACCCACCCTTGACCACTACCAGCCCCTAGTCAAGGTCCCTGGGGGGCTGAAATCTACCTGAGCGGCTCTTTAGGGCATCGAAGGCTTCCAGCTCCAGCGGCATCACCATGCTATCAAACCTGCCCAGGTCTGTGGGGGCCACCACGCTCCTGCCAAGGCAAAAAGGTGAGGACAGATTGTAGCAGCCTCTGGGGTGGAGTGTGATCAGGGCTGAGGAGTATGTGTGAGGCTCCACTTCAATCACACCAGGATGGGCAACACTGGGGTTCCCAGATATTTCCTAGCAGCGCTTGCCTCACGTCCCGTAGCAGCAGGACCTTCTCGGGCCGGTCCAGGATGGCCAGCAGTGGCCGCACCAAATCCTCCACGCTCCCCTCGTGCAGGTACTGCGGGCACAGGAGGGGGATCAGTGGATCACCTGTTCCTTGGTTTACCTCCCAGAGTTAAGCATGGGCACAGAGTGAGCACCATGCCCCTAGGATGCAGGAGCTTCCCAGGGACAAGCCCAGGGTGGCAGTGCTGCCTGCCTGTGCCCTGCCTGTCCCCTGCCTTCGGTGCATACCCGGGAGCAGTGGCGGAGCACGGCTGTCACCTCGTCGGGGCTGAGGAGACGTTTAGCAGTGTCCTGGATGTGTGGGAGCCGGGCCTCAGGGTCGCTGCCGTTGGGCTGCAGGGTGGCCATGCCCATGGGGCCCAGGATGCTGGCACGCCGGCTTTTCTCTGGGGAGGCACAACAAGGAGGGGTAGCCAGCGGGTTCCCCATCCCCACTACCCCAGCAGCTCACTCCACACCAGAGCGGGACAGACACAAGCAGCGCAGGGCCAGGCGCATGCAGAGCCTGCCCCACAGCCCCCCAGGCACACGGCACCCCCGTTACCCCGCCTCAGGCTCCGGATGACAAACTTCTGCACAGCGCCTACTGCAAGGGAGATGGAGAGCGGTGAGTGCCCAGGGCAGACAGCAGCATCACCGCCCACTGTCAAAACTGCGTGCTTGGGGAACCCCTCCCTGTGCTCCCTTCATGCCAGGGATGCCACAAGGCCCATAGAAGGGGGAACAGTCCCAGCTCGAGTCCCTCTCTGTCCTGTCACCCAGGCTGATACCTCTGTCCCCGTCAGAGCGCCCTGGGGACTTGGAGCGTGCCCGGCGTTCAGAGCCAGGGGCCTCCTGGCTGGGGGGGGCCCAGCTCTGGCTGGTGGCACGGCCCCCCTTGAAAAAGAGGTTGACAAGGGTCTTGGAGCGGTGCAATCCTGGGGTAGTCCCCCGTGCCCCTTGTCCCTCTGGCTTCTCCTTCTTCCGCTTCTCCTCTGTGGACAGAGAGAAGGGGCTGTTGGAGTGGAGAGGTGAGGGGATGCCATCCCAAATCTTGCCTGGGGACACAGAACTTTGGGGGATTGGAGGGGCTACTGGGAGACGCTGACTGGAAAAGAGGCCATCTGTGGGGTGCAGTTAATCACCAGGGGCCATGGGGCTGGGCTTTGGGGTGCCTGGGAATGGCCAGGGACAGAGCTGGGGCAATGTGGGATTATAGGATACCCACGACTGGTGGCCAGGGGGCCATATGGGCTATAGGGTGCTAGGGTAGGGACCTAGACATTCGCTATAGGAAGCCCAGGAGTGGGGGATAGGTATCCATGTGTGTCAGGGACTATAGGATGCTTGAGTGGGGGACCTTGAGGGTCTCCACATGGGGCAGGGCCTGAGCTGTGGGATTCCCAGGGCTGGGTGTGCAGGGTTGGAAGGGGACTTCAGCCAGGGCTCAGTCCCATGTGTGGGGTGGTGCCCCAGTGCGTACCAGCGACAGTGAGGTCACTCTGGGAGCGTGTGATGGGCTGCCGTGGCCGGCTCAGCGCCAGCAGAAGCGCCGTCTTGGGTGAGTGGGTGAAGGTGCGGCGAGGGTGGGTGCCGGGGGCCTCGCGGGTGCCCTGGCCCCGGATGGCCGTGTCCCGCAGCAGCTCGGGGGGCCGCACTGTGCGCCGTGTCTCCGGCAGCCCCTCTGTGGCTGGCTCCGTCTGCATGGCCCGCTCGGCACGTTCCCGCACCCAGCCCCGCCGTGGCCCGTCCTCCGTGGAGATGGCCACATCCACGGTGCGGGCTGGGGGCACTGGGGAAGCTGCCCCCAGCCCATTCACGGTCCCTGGGGCTGGTCCTGAGGAGTAGGAGGAGATGGAGGAGCTGGTTTCCGAGGTCTGAGCCAGCTGTTGCAGCTGCCCGTTGGTCACTGCAAAGGCACAGCAGGGACACGTTGTGACACACTGTGGGCCACCCAGAGCTCCACGTCCCTCCCAAAGACAGCAGACATGTCGGGAACCCACAGGGCCATGGGGACCTGTGGACTACTGGCCATTGCATCATGTCCTCTCCAAGAATGTAGACATGTAGGATGCTGTGGGATCATGGGGACCACAAGGCTGCTGGCCATGGCAGGGGGCTCTTCACGCCTCCTCCAAGGACGGGGGACATCTGGGACCTTGCAAGTCCATCAGGCCAGTGGGTAAGCTAACAGTGTCACAGGGAGCTCCCTGCCCCCTCCAAGGCATGCAGACCTTCTCCCTCCCTACAGTGGTCAGACATCACAAGCACGGGAGTCCCAGCCTCACCGTGCCCCAGCCCAGCGCCCCTGCCAGCACCCAGCACCCACGCAGCACTGCCCTTACAGCGACTGAGCCAGCAGTACTCGGCCACCAACTCCTTGTAGGCAGGGAACCGGCCTGTCTCCTAGGCACAGGGGGAGAGGACAAGGGGGTCAGTGAGTGCTGGCTGCCCCGGCGAACTCGATCTGGTGCCAGCCATGAATAATGCATCCCCCCCTCCCACCCGCCTGAAACCCAACCAGCCAGCAGCTGCATCAGCCCCCGGCACTGGGCTGAGCAGGGGCAGTGCCAGTGAAGGGATGTGCCAACCCTGCCTCACCCGAGGGTCCATGGGGCAGGGCGTGGGTACCTTGATCGTGAGCATGATGTGGGTCTGCCCCTTGAGCACCTCCACTGCCTTGCTATGGCTTATGTCTTCAAACTTGACTCCATTGGCTGCAAGGACTTGGTCTCCTACCCGAATGCCGTTTTGCTCTGCCAGCCCTCCGGGGTCCACCCTAGGGAAGCAGGGGAGCAGGATGGGGCTGAGCCCTTGCTGGAATCCTGCTCCTGCCCCACGCCTCCACTTGGTGGCCCCGTGGCTCAGCACCCACAGTGGTAATGCCCAAAGTGTTGTGATAGTGGGATGGCTCAGCCAGAGAGGAGGGGCTGAGCCCCAGCATGGCCACAGCAGAGATTGGGGTGTCACAATCCCTTCATGCCCCAGGGCAGCCGTACTTGGAGACGTAGATGCCGAGGCCGAACTCTCTGCCCCCGCGGATGTTGAAGCCCAGGCAGTAGTCATCAGAGGTGGTGTAGAGGTGGACGATGCGCCGCAGCCCGTCCTCGGAGCCACTCTCCGATGGTGTCGAACCGCTTTTCTCTACTACCAGGCGCCTGTTCACCACATCCACCCTGGAGCATGGGTACAGTGTAGGTAGTCTCAGGGATTTGGCTCTTGTCCTCCAGCAGGATGGGACCATTGGTGGCACCCAGCGGAGGAAAGTGATGGGGATGGGAGATGTTTAGGATGGGGCTTGCACCCACCCTACCTGCTCCAGACCTTCCTATCCCATCCTGTATCCCAACCTCATCTCTCCCCATCTTTACCAGAGATTTCTGATGCCACTCCACCCTGGGGGTCCCCCATGGATCCTCCCTGTTGCCTAGAATCCCTCACCAACCTCCCCCAGCATGCCTTCCATGGGGTTGGGTTTTGGGGCACTGGCATGGGAGATGCCCTGCTCACCACGCCGTCTTCTCCTTGGAGAACTTGATTCCTGGCACACGGCCCATCCGCCGGACCACCATGCGGAGGCGATTGTTGCCAGTGAGGACCTTGACAGCGCTGCTCATCGTGATGTTCTCCAGACTCACACTGTTCACCTCTGTGATCTTGTCACCAACACACAGCCCGGCCTGCTCTACAGGGGACACACGGATCGTCTGGGCACCTGGCCTGGTACTGATGCCCTTGTTTGACATCCCCTCCCTCAATGTCTCCTCAACCTGCTCTGAACCCCTTGGGAACAGAGGCAGGGGTGCCTGACAACTGCACTGAGTGTCTTGGGGATGGAGCTCAGAGTCATTGGCACAAGGCTGTCTACTCCTATGTCCTGCCCTTCACTTTGGGCAGCCTGCAAATCTCATGGCCAAAGGCAGCAGGGAGCAAATGGTGGCTTTCCACCATGAAGGGAGGCATTGTTGCTGTGATCCCATGTCACTGGGAACTCCTTGAGAGGGTCTTGCTGGCATGTGCCTGGTGTCCCTCACCCTGACCCTCTTACCGGCAGTGCTCCCCTCCTCCACTTTGCTGACAAAGATGCCCAACCCATGCTCGGAGCCGCCACGGACGCTGAAGCCCAGTTTGCCGTCCACGCTCTTCTCCACTGTGATGGCATTGATGACATCACTCTCATTGCTGCTGGCTGTGGGGACAGGGGAGTAGACAAGTCACACACGCTGTGTGTGCAATGGCAAGGGGTGTCTCTCTCCCTGGGAACATCCCCAGGCCCAGGACAGCCCTCCCTGCCCCTATACCCAGGGAATTCAGCCATTGGGGCCCTCCTGGCCACGGGGGCGGGCAGGGGGCCGGGACACCCCACACACCTTCGATGGGGGCATTGATGAGGATGACACGGCCCATGGGGGAGGCGGCACGGCTGCTCCGGGTGGTCCCATTGAGCAGGCGGCTCTGCTTGCTGAGGAGGTAGCCGGGAGCCAGGCTGGCCTCGCTGCTGGAGCTCCGCGAGCGGCTGCCTGTCGTCATCCCCGACAGCACCGCGTCCCAGTCCTGGGCCATGGTGGTGCTGGGCACGCCGGCGTCCTGGCGTCTGCCTCAGGGCTGGCTGCGTCCTCACAGGGCCAGGGCTGCCCGTCAGCCAGCAGGGGACATGGCATAGTCCAGAAGCACATGCCCGGGCTTGGGCACCGCTCTTTTTTAGCAGTGCAATGCTGGGGGCAGCTGGCCTGGCCACTCGCCGCTGGCAAGAGAGGTCCCAGGCGCAGCAGCACAGCCTGGAGGGACAAGGAGCTTTGTGATCCCCCCTCTCCAGCCTGATCCCGTCCTGTCCTATGCTGTCCCAAGGATCAAACTGTCACATAGCTCCTGGGTACTACCATGGGGGTGTGGGCACAGGCTGCCCTGCCCTGGGGTAAGGATGCTGGGGTGAAAAGGAGCTCTCCCTTGCAGCGTAAATCTGGAACAGGGGATGCAAAGGGGCTTTACTTGACAGTGCAAATCCGGAAAGGCTCCAGAGAGGGAACACGGGGACATCAGCTTTATGCTACACAGCAGGACCTGATCCCTCTGGCCATTTCCCGTCCTCCCCGGAGCCCCTCTGAATTCCCAACGCGAAGCGGCTGGAGATGGGTGCACCAGTCCCCAAGGCAGTTCCCGCGGGGATTTTCCAGGCGTGGGTGAAACGCCAACACGGTGCCCCCCCCACTTCATTCCCCGCTCGCCCCAGCCTGACCTCAATAAATAAGTGATGGCCCCGGCCGCGGGGACACGCCGGTATCCCCGCCGCTGCCAGCCCCCCACAGCGCCCACCCATTACCCCCCGCCAGCATCAGACGCGGGTGCCCCCTCCCCGAAGGGGTGCAGAGGACCCCCTACCGCCGTCCCTCCCTCGCCCCCGCCCCGTGCCCTCCTCACCTGTCCCCATGGTGCCACCTGCGAAAGAGACACCTGGCAGCAGCGCGGGGGGGAAGGCGAGGCCGGGGGGCAGCACCGCCTCCTGCCCCCCCGGCCGCGGGGATTGGCTTTCCCTGTGGGACCGGAGAGGCCATCGGGCGCGGGAGCTGTCAATCGAGAGCGGCCGGGGCTGGCCTTGCAGCTGGCGGGGGGGGGACAGTCCCGTGGGTGTCCCTCGCGAGGGGGTCCGGGGGCGCGACCCCCGGCGAGGCTGAGTGTGGCAAGGGATGTGGCGTCCCCCCTGACCTCCTCCCTTAGCGCGGAGCATCCCGGGGGCACACGGGGGAAACTGAGGCACGGTCAGGGGAGGAGGGGTGTCGCGTCCCTCCGCTTCGCTCACTCCGGGGATGCGAGCCGGTATCCCCCCGTGTCCCCCTTCCCGGGGGGCATCGCCTCCGGCGCGGGCCGGCCGTGACCCCCCGGCGGGGCCCGGCGCCGCCAGCGCGAACCCGACACCGCGGCGGTTTCAGGTGATGCGCGGCGGCCGCGGGGACTGCGGGGGGGCTGCGGACGGGCGGCGGGGGCGGGGGCCGGCGCGGGGGGGGCCGCCCCGACAACGCCGGGGTGAGGGGCTGGGGGGGCACGGCCGGCGTGGGGACACGCACCCACATGCACACACACCCCATGCACCCGCACGTCCACGGCATGCGTGTCCGTGCCCTTGCGCGCACTCACGGACGCCCGCGGAGCGCCGCACACGCGCGGATGCGGCCCCGCTCACACGCGCGTGTTCCGCACGCGCCGCCCCACGCTCGAGCCGACGCCCGCTCCCGCGGAGGCGCGGGCCCCGCGCGCTCCGGCGCAACAACCGCGACGCGCGTGGACGCCAACGCGGCGCGCGCGACCGCGGCGCTACGGACACGCGCGCGCTCGTGTCGCGGGCATCGAGACCCCGGGGACACGCGCGCGGCTGACACGGGGACGCGCGGAAACGCGCACGTGAACACCCACGTGCGAACACACGCGCGCGCGAGCACCCGAGCGAGCGGAGGCCGAGCCGACGCGCGAGCACACGCGCGCGGTCACGGGCAGGCACGTGCACTCCCACGGGCACGCCCACAGAAGCGCGGGAGGGCCACGGGCACCGCGTGTGGCTCGGCACGTACCGCTCCCCCCGCCGCCGACCCCGGTCACGCGTGGTCCCCGCCGCCCCCCGCGCGCCGCCCTCCCCGTCCCGCCCCGCCCGCCCGGCGCGGGGCCGCCCACCCGTGACGAGGCCGCACGTCAGCGCGCGCAGGGGCGGGAGTGGGGCGGTGGCGGCGGCGGCGGCGGCGGCGGCGGCGGCGCGGGCACGGCGGCGGCGCGGGCACGGCGGGCGCTGTCGCGGGAGCCGTGAGTGCGGGGGCTGCCCCGGGTCCCTGTGCAGGGGGGTCACGCGTGGCGGGAGGGATGCTCGGCGCGGGAAGGAAGGGAGCCGAGCCCCGCTTCCCTCGGGGCAGGGCGGGTGTGGAATAAAGCCGCGCCGGGTGTGTCGGTGCCTTGCCGGGAGGGACGTTCCTCCTTCCAGTGCCCTTCCTCACTCCGCTCTCCCGGTGCTGGCAGCAGCTGTAGCCCCTACGTGGTGGGTCCCTGTCCCCTCCTGTGTGACCGGGTTGCTCTGCTGGGGTGGGGGCTCCCTGATTTCTGGTGGCTGGTGTGGGCAAGGTCGGGGGTTTCTCTTTGGCACATTGCAAGGTGCAGTCCCATTTACAGGTCGCACCCCCCACAAAATGCTTCATGTGCTGGGAGGGCTCAAGAGTCGCTGCTGAGCTCCTGTACAAAGGGGCTTCCTGTTCACCCCTTGTCCCCTCAGGCTGGGGGAGCACAGAGCTGCTGCAGCAGGGATGTGGGGGGGACACACAGGCACCACATCCCATATAACCCTTTCATCCCCTGCCCTGCCAGAAGATGCCACCGTCCTTGCCTGCCACCATCAACATCCGGGAGCCCCGCTGGGACCAGAGCACCTTTCAGGGCCGGGCCAAGCACTTCTTCATGGTGACCGACCCCCGAAACCTGCTGCTCTCAGGGGCCACGCTGGAGGAAGCCCGACGGGTGGTGGAGGACTACAGGTACCCACTGGGAGGGTGGATGTGCCCTCAGCACTGCTCCCAGGCAGGAGCCATTCCTAGGAGTGGGAATAGAAGCGATGCTGGCCCCCCCGGCCAAAGCCCCCAAAACTGCCTGGCTGGTCCCTAAGGCATCTCCCAGCTGCCCCAAAGGGTGTGGGGGACCAGTTTGGCCATGTGTGCTGGCAGGGGGTCTTTCAACAGGTGTTACCCTTACCTGGCAGGGCAGGCACCGTACACCCTGGGCTGACAGAGGACCAGCTTTGGCGGGCGAAGTACATCTATGACTCGGCTTTCCACCCTGACACGGGCGAGAAGATGATCCTTGTGGGACGCATGTCTGCTCAGGTCCCCATGAACATGACCATCACTGGTTGCATGTTGACCTTCTACAGGTACCTGTCCTCTCCTCACCTCAGGACCAAGAGGATGCCTGGAGGATCCTCCTGGCTCTGGGGTGAGAAGGGGACACGTGTCCCGTACCCCACTCGTGCTGTAGGAGCATGGGTGACATCCCCCAGTGTCTCCAGCACCCTCCTCTCTCTGGCAGGACCACGCCAGCTGTGCTGTTCTGGCAGTGGGTGAACCAGTCCTTCAATGCCGTTGTCAACTACACCAACCGCAGCGGAGATGCACCCATCACCCCCAGGTGAGCATCTCTCTGACCAGGTCCTTGAGGCACCCCAAAACACCAGGGGGTGCCTTCCATAGCAGGGTACTGTGAGATGGGACAATGGAGACCTGGTGAAGGCAGAGATGGATGCCATTGGGGCTGTCAGGGTTAGTGGTAGAGCTGAGAGAGGAACCCAGATGTCCTGATGCTCTTGAAGGGCTTGCTGTTCCTTCCTTTGGATGGGCAACTGGAATGGGAAGAACCTGGATTAAGGGTGTCACTTCCTGCTCTTTCAGCCAGCTGGGGACAGCCTATGTGAGTGCAACCACGGGGGCAGTTGTCACAGCACTGGGACTCAAATCCCTCACCAAGGTAAGCTGATCCTTGGCCATCGCAGCTGGGGGATGTGGACCCTCCCCATGGGATCTCCCTGAGCTCTGAGCTGAGCAAGGGATTCACCTGGGGTGGGGGAGAAAATGAAGAAAAGGGGTTTGCTGAGGTTGCCCACACAAGGCAACTGCTCTCCCCAGTGATGGCTGTGGAGATGGCCTGTCCCTCCAGGCTTTGGATGTATTTCCAGGCTTCTTCCATCCCTCAGCCTTTGTCCAGGCCTGGCAGGGGACCTGGGTTCCCCCAGACCCTTTGGTCTGTGCAGCTTTTACCAGCTGAGGGTTGCAGGCGAGGAGGAAACGCTTTTTCCCCAGTGGGGCTGGGACACCCCAAGGTCTTGCAGGAAGACAGAGACTGACCCAAGGACAGCCAGCTCTGCCCCCAGAGCCTCTATGTGACATTCTCCTGCTTTTCCCCCCAGCACCTGCCAGCCATCATCGGCCGGTACGTGCCTTTTGCAGCTGTGGCAGCTGCCAACTGCATCAACATCCCGCTGATGAGGCAGAGGTGAGCCCCGAGGTGGGACAGGCTGCCCTCAGGGTTTGTAGGCACTGGTGGGGAATGCAGGGACTTCCTTGCTGATCCTTAGCATGGGGGGTTGGCTTGAGGGTACAAGTGCCTGGTTGCAACCCAGGGGGTTATTGGTCCCTGTACAGCCCTGTTGGAACTGCTGCCAAATGTGAATGTGGCTCCAGCTGAGACCCCTCTGATTTATTGTGTGGATGGGGTACTGGAGGATGCCAGCCTCCCTTGGAGACATGTCCCTGTCCTGTGTCCTGATCCCCTCACCATTGTGCCCTGTGGCCCCCTGTGTCCCTGCAGAGAGCTCAAGCTGGGGATCCCTGTCACGGATGAGAATGGGAACCGCCTGGGTGAATCCACAGCAGCAGCCCAGAAGGCCATTTTCCAGGTGGTGGTGTCCCGCATTGGCATGGCAGCGCCCGCCATGGGTGAGTTCCCTTCCTCCACCTGTGCTGGGAGATTGCAGCTGTTCCCTGGCAGCGTGGGATGGGGTCCCACTGCTGGCAGGGGGCTGTGAGCACTGGGAGCTCATCTCCTTCCTCCCTGCCTCAGCCATTCCGCCGGTGATCATGAACATGCTGGAGAAGAGAGCTTTCCTGAAGGTACCAGTGAACCTGGGCTGGGCAGGTGGGCGTAGGGATGCTCACCAAGCTTGGCACATTGTTGGCACCCCTCAGGGCTGGCACCCTGTTGGGGAATAGACACCTTCCTGCCCTGTCCACTGCACTGACACACATCCTCTCCCTGTCCCTGGCAGCGGTACCCGTACCTGAATGCTCCCCTGCAGGTCAGCCTGGTGGGACTCTGGTAAGTCCTCCTCCACCGATGGGCATCACTGCCCTGGGCAGATACCAAGCCCAGATGTATGGTACAGTGCTGCTGGGAACCCTGCTTGGCAGTGGGGGGAGAGAACTGCCCCAAAGTTTCCTGGGGCGATGCAAGAGCTTGGCCAGGCTAGTTGTACCCCGGACAGATGGGATGGGATATGAGGTTCTGGGGCCAGGAGTTGTTTTGCTTCATCATCATGGGCTCCTACTCAGCATTGCTGTTCCCCCACATCATCGGGGGACAGACTTTGCCCCTCCTCAGGAGCCAAATGCAGACTCTGGAGCTTGGAGAGGGCATCTCTGTAGCCCTTTCCTGGCTGGACACCCGGCACAGCTCTGGCCTGTCTCATTGCTACTCTGGGATCAGGCCATGGGTGGGTGTGGGTGATTCATGCAGCCCAGCTTCACCTTTCCCTGTCTTTCCTTTGCAGTTTGGTGTTTGCCACCCCATTGTGCTGCGCACTCTTCCCACAGAAAAGGTACAGACGGGCCCTTTGTCTGCACGTGTGGCTCCTGTGTGGGGTAGGGGTGCTCTCTGACTCCCAAGAGATTCTTCTGCTTCTTTGAGCAGTTGGGGGCTTAAGCCAGTGCACACACATCTCTGTGCACAGGCAAGGGTCTGTGCTGGGCCATGGGGACAGCCTCCCCGTGGGTGCAGCAGGTAGTTTCCAACCTGAGGCCACTGGTGGCTATACCCCTCCGTCCTCTGTGTCCGTGTTTCCTCTACAGCTCAATGCCTGTGAGCAGCCTGGAGCCTGAAGTCCAAGATCAGATCCAGAAGAAAGATCCATGGCTGGAGACTGTGTACTTCAACAAAGGGCTCTGAGCAGCTGCTGGGGTGGCTGATGTGCCCCACAGAGCTGCTAGGCCAGAGCATTGCTGAGCTTTGCCCTTGGGTCCCCTCGGGGCTGCTGCCGCTTTCCCTTGGCCGTTGTGTGTCCATAGGTCCCAGGTGCTCAGCCCTGCTTCCCGGGGTGCCTGCAGCCACGCAGCACCACACCAACCCCTGTCCCTGTGCCTGGCTCAGCCCTGCTCTGGTGGCACCCTGGTGCACTCCTCCTCTCTGGGTGCCTGTGGCTCTGTGCAGTGCGCAGGGAAGTGCGGGCAGCAACACCAGGGACCTTGTGAGCAGTGGTGTAGGGAGAAATAAAAGTGAGATGAGGAAGACAATGGTGCTCCCCAGCTTTAGGAGGCAGCAGAGAATCAGCAATTGAAGGTAGAGAACCTCTGCAGGCACCCTACAGTGCCCAGCGGTTCAGCAGCTGGTGCCTGGGGATGGCAGAGCAGCTTTTGGAGAGGAAAACTCCCCATGCCCAAAATAGCTGGGGGTGTGATCGATTGCACGTAGTGGCTGGAACTCAGAGTGGGGGGCTTTCCCAGCCCAGGCACATGCTCCCAGCTCACCTTCTGCTCTCCTCCAGGCTGCTCTGGGGATTTAATCTGGCTTTCTGCTGCTTCCATCCCCAGAGCAAATGGCACATTTTAATCCCAGTAGAGTCTTGGTTTTTATTCTCATTTTAATGCCATCTGCGTTCAGGGCTGGGCTTCCCCTGAGGGGTTACTCTACCCCCTCCTGGAGTGCTTGCTTTCAGGTGGACCTTCTCAAATAGCTTTAAGTGCACTGTGGTTTCCTCTAGATATTTTTGATATACATATAAATGTACCTATATATACCAAACAATAAAGGCAGATTGTTTATACAAAACCAACAGCAAAGTGTGCTGCTCCCTAATTTGTATTCGGTGGAAAGGGACTGCTATTGGGGTGAGGATGGGAGCAGGAGAGAGGGGCAGGCTGGCTTTTGGGGTGCCTCTGCACCTCCTGGGGCTGGGTTCTGCTTTCCAGCCCGCTGCCTTTGCAGCAGCTCTGGCTGGCCTGGCATGTGTTTAAGCTTATCCAGCTGTCAGGAGGGTTTTTTTTAGTACAGTCGGCTTTGGACCTCGCTGCTGCGCAGAGCTTTGCTAAGCTGCTGCCCTGGATGCTGCTGGTTTGGAGAGGCCAGAATGTCACCCAGGCTCTGCCCACACTCACACCCCCTCTTGCAGCCTGCTCACAGGACAGCTTTGGCCCTGCTCCTGTGCCTTCCCTGCAGGACTATTTTTATCCCACTTTCTATGCACAGCTATCAGAGAGCACATTGCAGAGCACATCGCTGCTGTCGCAGGACCCTGGCAGTGCTCCCCCTCAGCCTTCTGTCTGACAGGGCAGCCAGAAGGAGCAGTGAATGTCCAGCCAGGGAGAGGAGGGATGGAGGCAGCTGCGCTCTGCAGTACCCCATGCTGAATGACAGAGTGAAACCCCTGCAAAGGCCAAGATGGGCAGATACAGTGATGAGACAAGGGCCAGGCAGCCCAAAGGCACCCTGTGCCACAGCTTCCACAGCTGGCAGGGGCTGGCAGAGGCCAGGCTGGAGCTGCTCCCCTCAAGAGACAGCCAGAAAAACACCTGCACCCAGCACCTGCCCAGGGTGGGCAAGGGAGTGGATTGGGACAGGCACATCAGGGATCTGTCCCCCTCCTTCTCTCAGCCCCAGAATATTGCAAATATCTCCCCTGAGCCAGCCATTGGCAGCTTATAAATAATGCAGCCCCTTGCCGTGCAATAAGGGCTTGTCAGTAGCTATTCTGCTCTCATAAATTAAAGATGAAAAGGTACAAGGCTCTTGCCAGAAAAATGAAGACAAATTTTTAATAGCTTGCCAAGGCACAGGGAGATGGAGCGCTCAGGAAAAATGAATTACGTTTTTATTATGTGTTTTATTGTGGTATAATTGAACGGGATTATCTGAGAATGCAATATATTTCCAGAGCAGTGTAAAGAAAACAAAAATAATGATGACACCTGCCTCCTCCCACACACACCACCCGGCTTTGCAGGGCCACCCTCCTTGTGTGTGCTAGTTGGGAGCTGGCCCTGAGCTGCTGGTGGCCACGAGAGACAGAGATGGAAATGGGAGGGCCATGGGACCAGAGACACAGATGCTTGGGGTGGCTGGGTGTGGCTGCATGGGTCTGGCCAGGCTGAGTCTGGGCTAACCCCAAGAGCCGTGAGGCTGGATTACAGGGCAGTGTGGTGTGGCACACAGAGCCACTGAGGGTCCTTCATCTGTCACCTGCTTTCATTCCATCCCTGAGACCCTCTTTGGTCTGTCCCACAACGGCACAAGCTGGCACCAATAGGCAGAGACATGAAAAACTCAGTAGTGGAGCACTGCAGCTCTGGGCTGCTCAGCCACGGGGTCTGTTCTCTCCTGGAGCCAGCAGCCGTGCAGATTCAGCTACTTCACTGCACTAGGGGGTACCGTGGATTCCCCTGACTGGGGAAGAGAAATCTCACTTAGCCGGTGAGTTTTGGGGTGTTGACAAGCCCCAAAGGGACACTGCTGCCTCTGCAGGGGAGCCCAGGATGCAGCAGGGGAGCAAGGATGCTCAGTCCCTCCCGAGCTGGCTCATCACAGAGGTCAAGGGCCAGTCCCAGAAAGAGAGCAGCTGGATGTCCCCGGGGGTGCTGGGGGTGCTGGGCGGCGCTGGGCTGGGGACATCGATTGGTCCCTGGCATTTTTAGTGAGCTGCCCGACCACATGCTTTAACCTTGCCCATAATGAGGGCGAGCAGCAGCAATTCCTACCGCCTCAGCCGGCTCCCCCAGCCTTAATGAGCTAATCAATACTTGTTCTCAGCTTAATTTCCAGCTAATTGCTCTTTAATGACGCCTGGAAATGGGCAGCCTCTTGCAGGGGGGAGCGGGCAGGCTCCCCCTCCCCAGCGCCCGTCCCCAGTGGCAGCGGGTGCCGGGGTGTTGGCAGCGGGTCACCTTCCCTGGCTGTGTCCCAGCCCTGCCGGGCTCCTGGAGCCTGGGGAAGGGGAGGGTGGCAAAGGCGGCAGCGGGGCGCGGTGATACTGATCTGGCAGCACCCTCTGGAGCACCCACCCCGTCTGGGGGGGCCGTGCAGCCCTGAGCACGAGGGCGGGCTGAACAGAGGATCCCAGTGTCACAGGAGGATGTGCCCAAGACCCTCAGGACATACTATATCGCTCCCAGGCTCGGCTCACAGTGGGGCTTTTAGCGCGCAGGAAGATAAGGGTGGTGGGGCTGAGGCGTGCATGCATTACTGCAGGTTCTGCAGCCCCCAGGTACGGGGTCAGTGTCACCGCGAGGGGCCGGGACGAGGCCAGCGGTGCCCTGGAGGTGGCAGCAGAGACCCCGCAGCCGCCACCGCTCCCCGGGCCGTGCAGCCCTGCGGGCCGGGCGGGACCGCCGGGCCCCGATTGCCGCGGGCTGCGGGAGGAGCCGGGCGGGTCTCGGGTCCCGGAACCCGTGCTCACCCGGCACCGCGGTGTCAAAATTGGCACGGTGGTGCCAGTGCGGGGCCATCCCGGGAATGCAGCCCCCGCCGTCTTTTCGGTTCCTGCCCCGGGTTATTGGACTTGCGCTTGGATGGGGCTGGTGGGAAAGCCTCAGGATTCCTGCCGGGATGGAGCTGAGCCGCGGCTCGTGCCGGGGACCCCGGGCAGTCCGGACACCGGGGCGTCCCTCACCGTTCGGGACGCGCCTCGGGGCCGGGTGACCCTGCGCACAGCTGCAACCGCTTCCCCAAGAATTTGCTGACGGGTTGGTTCTTCAGAGGAATTTGGTCTGGAAAAGCCTGGAGAAACCTGAGCCTGTCTGCTTCCTAGAGCAGGTCCGGCCTGGCACGCAGGCGGGGTGACCTGCCTGTTCCCCTGCCTTGTCCCCACAGTGGGACCCTGGAATGTGGCTGGGCCCCTCGAGAACCACAGCCTTGGGCTGGCCAGAACCGGGCTGTTCCAGGCTGTCGGACAGCAGCAAGCAGAGAGTGTATTTGATGTGAAACGAGAGAGATTTGGTTTACTACTAGAAGGAGACCCCCATGGCCCAGGAGGTGTGCTGGCAGCATTGTCCCAGGACCCTGGTGACATGTGCTTCTGCTGTGACATAACCCACATTCCCAGCCCCGCCAGCCCAGCCCCAGTGCTGCTCGCCAGCCCTGCCTGACATGACCTATGTTGAGTCACTTGGCTTGGGGCTTTTTTTTCCAGAGTGGATTCTTCTCTTGGCTTTGTCTGCCATAAACCCCAGATTGCTATGGGGTGTCTGGGGGATCAGCCCAAAGCTGCAGGAGGGTCAGTGGGGCCAGGAGCAGTGGGGTACCCCTGACTGGATGAGATGAGTTTCATTCTGATGGCAGAGCTCTGGAGGGATGACAAGGATGGGGGCCTGCCAGGAGCACCCATGGACTCCTGGCTTCTATGGGACCATCACAACATGAGGAAACAGTGATGGGGAGCAGCCCACCAGGAAGGGAGGAGGGGACTTCGGTGCTTTAGGCTCAGCTTTCAAAGCCCAGTTCCAGGAGCTTCACTGGGCTCATGAAAAGTGAGGAAAGAGAGATAACCAGCCAGCACTGGTAGGGAGCCAGGAATGCAATTTACCCAAGTGCCAGGCCATGCAGGACTGCGATCACCCTTTTCCCCACAAAGCTGTCAAGCAACCTAAGCCACAAACCCCATTTGCAGCCACAAACACCATTTGCAGCCATGGCTGTGTTGATTGACTTCAGGTGTGATTGAGCAGAAGTCCTTGTCAAGCACAGGTTAGATCTTCCACCTCTCATTCATAGCTGCTACTGTCTATTAACACATTCAATAGTCTCATTAAGCGGGAGGTTTAATTAACTGCCACGTTTGAGCTCCATCTTGTTGATCTGAGCTAAGCTGCCCTTGGCTTTCTGAGGCTGGGTTGTATTCCTCCACAACCGGAGCTGCTCCTGCTCAGACCTGTGTTTGGATTTCACCTTTGGCCAGGGGTTCTCCCCAGTTAGTGGCTGATGCTGCCGTGATGCTCAGGTGAATTCAGCCCCCCAGAGGCCATGATAATCCCATGGAGATAAGACACACCAAGTGTTTGGGCCATGGCATATGGGAGGAGGAACCACGTGTGGGAAAGGACAGCAGCAATGGGGCCTGTTCCCCCTTGCCAAAGGCAAGACACAGAAATAACCCAAAACATTGATGGACTGTTTTCAGCAGTGCCTGGGATTTAAGTGCTGGCTCTGTTTCTGTGCTGGCCAAGGAGCTTTGAGAGCAGGAGATGGCATACAGGGCCAGGCTTGCTTCACTGCCTTGCCCCCTGTGTGGATCAGGGACAAGGGAGGGTGTGCAGGAATGCCTGAACATGCAGGCAGTCCTTCATCCCAAAGCAGAGAGGGTGGTGTGGCAGGGATAGCCCAGGAGGCTCAGCACTACAGTCTGTCTCCTCTCTGCTCAGGCTCTGACCCAGCATGTAGGAAAACCTCAGCCCTTCCTGACTTTTTCCCTGTTCCCAAAACAGCTGCAGCCCCAGCTGCTCAGCAATTCATGGATGCTGGACCTGAAAACTTGTGGCATGTGGGGACTGAACTCAATAGGTTGGACAAGGGGAGCCAGGGGAGGAGGCAGCCCTGAGCCAAGGGGCTGGGGGCCACAGAGGGGGAGTGGGACGTGAGGCTGAAGGCAGAGCTGGCAGGAAACCCCACTCTGCAGCAGGGGGCTGGGGAGGGGAGCTTGGCCAGCAGAGGCAGATTTAAGGGGGCTGAAGTTTGCTGCATTTTCCGTTCGTTAGACATGGCTGGACTCACAATGTCACCGAGCAAAAACCTGGAACCTAGAACAAATTAGCAGGAGGGTGTTGGAAAGCAAAAGCAGATTTTTGCAGCATGGTGAAGGAAACCAGATCCTTAGAGGGGTCCTGCTTTGCTTGAGCTTCATGGGGGAACTAAATCCCACAAATTCCTTGCCTGGAGAGGAGCAGGCTGTGTGATCCCTCCTGGCATGGCATCCAGAGCAAGATGCAAAGGCACTGTGTATGTTTGTGCTGCAAAGGCAGGCTGGCTCCCCCACTCCTCAGTCCCAATTCCAGAGGGAAACTGAGGCAGGGAGCAGCGAGGCAGCTTGCTGGGAAGGTGTGGATCCCCAGCCCTGTGCACATAGGTTTTGCACTGCTGTAGCAGGGAGCAGCCCCACCATTGCTCCCAATGGCTCCACTCCAGCCAAGGGGGCACCGTGGTTCACATCCCAATGCCCCCTTCACACTCGGCTCCCGGTGTGAGGCGAGTGCAGACATTCCCAGGAGTTATCCCCCCATTTGCTTACAGCAGCTGCTCAACTTTTCAGTCTGTGTTTCCTCACCAAATTACAGCCTAAGAGATGCTTCTGACCGCTTCCTTAGCCATGCCCTCCTCTCCCATTCACTTGTCCCCACGGACTGCTGCCAAGTTGGACTGCAAAGGAGGGGACCCCAGTCCCTTCCTGCCCCACGACGGGGCGGAGCATCAGCCCAGGTGCCGCACACCACGGGGTGATTCCAGCGGGGAGGTGCCGGTGCCGGGGAGCGGAGCGGCAGATTCCCGGGGCCAGGCTGGGTGCGTGGCGGGCCCGCGGCAGGGAAGGGGTGCCAGGCAGCCAGCCCGTGTCCCGGTCCAGGGCCGGGCCGCCGGAGAGGGGCGGGGGGATTCACGTTTCGCTGACATCACGGCGGTGCAGGAGCGGCCGGGGGCCAGCAGCCCCGGGGGCCGGCAGCCCCGCAGCCACGGCCGCCGCGCACCCCCGGCACCGGCGCCTCCGGTAAGTGGCGGCTGACGGCGGGGGGCTCCGGGGGGACCCCAAGGGACGTCGTGCCCCTTCCCAGCGCTCTTCCAGCACCCCCAGCGCCTGCACCCCAGGCTTGCGGAGCCAGAGACCAACTTTGCAGTTCCCCCGTACCCTTTCTCCGGCCCCCCACATCCATCGGGGCATGGAGCCCTACTCCGTACGGACTGCGGTGGGGTGAGCGACGGGAGGGCTCCGGCACTGGGACCCTCTGCCCCTTTCCACCCCTGGGGCGCCTGCTGGTCTCTGGTAAAGGGGTCAAATCTTCACGGTTTTTTATCCGGGGGATGCAAATGTGTAACCCAATATCCGGGCCATCCCCACCCCATCTCTGGGCTGTGTTAGCCCCGAGAGTGGCCGTGTAACTGGGGGACTGCAGCTTGCCCTTCGCTGCTGCTCCCAGCGGGAGGGGAGGGGAAGGGACAGCCTGTCTCCCCAGGTCCCTTCCCCAGCCCCGCTTGCCCATGCTGAGTCGCTCTGGGGCGGAGGACCACAATTTCACCCATCTCAGGGTAGGCAGCCAGGGTGTAACAGGGGCAGGGAGGGATGTTGGCAAAGGGATTTGGTTCACTGTCACCCTCTCTGGGGACAGGCTCTGAGATGCCACGTTTTCCCCCCCAGGGAGAGATGGGAACCCCGGAGTAGATCGGCTTCTTCCTCCCCTGAGTAGGTAATGCAGGCTCGGGGTTTGAGGGCAGGGTCCCTGCCGTGCTGGTACACACTGACCACACTGGGTCTGCTGTCAGCCCAGTGGTTGCTCACCTGTGCACTGAGCTCCTCCATGCTCAGCTTCAGTTGCCTGTGTGATAACTGAGGGGGTCACAAAACCTTCTGGGCAGTGGACATTTTTTCCACTGCTCAAATAGGTGGTGCCTAAAAAAGAGGGGTTACAGCAGAGGGAGAGAAGTAGAACAAAAGCCAGGCATGAGTGGGAGCATCCTCCTGGCTTGGCTGCCTCCAGCACAGAAAGAGCACCTTGTCTGCAGGATCAGCCACTCCATTGTGCTCGTATGGATGGTGAGGGAGGAAAAAACTGTTCATGACTCTTGCAAAGCAGTGGGGAAAGGAAAAGGGCTTGAGAGCAACTTTCTGACAGGAGACCAGGAGCAGCATATGAAGGGACTGAACCACAATGTTGTAGAACAGCCTGTCCAGTGCCCTGCCACCCTGTGGCTTCCCAGGCTATGCTGGGGTCAGAGGAGGCTGGACTTTGTGTGCTGGGCTGCCAAGGGATCAAGATGAAACCTCCTGGGCTGGGGTCATCAGCACTATCTCTCCAGAAGATGCTCAGTGTCAGAGCAGGAGCTGGCTGGGGAGCTGCAGGGTGCAAAGGCCGTGACTGCAGGGCTGGAGGTGAGAGGGGCTGGCACCAACCCTGCCCTGCACATCATGCAGTGCTGCTGCTCAGAGCAAGCCAGCCAGGAGGCAGAGTGGGAGACACTTCCTGCACCAGTAACACACTTTCTCCCTCTTCACAGGCCAGGATGGCTCCTCAGATCTAGACAGGGAGACCAGAGCAGTGCCAGAAATCCCCATCCAAGTGACAGTGGGGCTGGGATAGAGGAGCTGCCGTGAGAATGTCCGAAGCCAAGCCCCTCAGCATCTCTTGCCTCGTGCTCTCCTTGCTCTCCCTGCCCTGGGCTTTGGTCCAGCTGGGCCAGGCTTTTCCCAGCACCTCTGACTACCTGCAGCGGGGCTGGCAGCGGCTGCTGGAGGAAGGGGAGGGCTGCGCCGAGTGCCAGCCAGAGGAGTGCCCGACGCCGCGCGGGTGCCTGGCGGGCACGGTGCGGGACGCCTGCGACTGCTGCTGGGAATGTGCCAACCTGGAGGGACAGATCTGTGACCTGGACAACACCAACCACTTCTACGGCAAGTGTGGGGAGCACCTGGAGTGCCGGCTGGATGCTGGGGACCTGCGGCACGGGGAGGTGCCCGAGCCCCAGTGCGCCTGCCTGTCCCACCTGGCCCTCTGCGGCTCTGACGGCAAAACCTACGCCCAGATCTGCCGGTTCCTGGAGGCTGCCCGTGCCCACCCCGATGCCAACCTCACCGTGGCCCATGAAGGTCCCTGCGAGTCAGGTAGTGGGCTTGGAGCTGTGGGAAGACCCAAGCAAGGGGGTCTGGCTTAACTGTTTCCCTGGCAGCAAAACCAGGGACAGGACTGCGCTGGGGGCTGCTCCCTGCAGTGCCAGGTTCCCACCAGTGCCCCCATCCTGCTGCTCTGGGGGAGCCCCTTGCAGATCCAGTGCTTGGAGAAATCTGGAAGCAGCTTTGCCAAGAGGGAGTGGAGTTTATGGAAACAACAAATCCTGCTGGAGCAGATGGGGAAGTTCCAGGGAATTGTTAGCGAATTCTTGGCAGCAGGGCTGGGTTCACACTGGCCTGTTGCTCCCGAGAAATGTGCCTGCCTCCTGCAAATAGAAACCAGGGTTGGTTTGGCTTGGCTGTGTGATTTCCACCTCCCAGTCAAAACTCAGGAGGGGGTTGAGAGGGGACATTCTAGCAGGAAGGCCATGCCCCATCCTGCCCAGCCCAGCACAGGTCACCCAGTGATGTCACTGCAGCCTGAGGGGTGCCAAGGCTGACCTTATCTTCTGTAGATCATCATCTATTTTCCCAGGTATATTTGGAGGTGGAAACCTTCCCTTGAGCTCTGGCTCATGCTATGTGCCAGGTCATGGAGCAGTGTGTGAGCAGGACAATCCTCACTCTGTCCCTCCGGGGAAGGGATGTGGAACATGGAGCTCTTGGCTCCATCCAGGACATGGGGACCTGCTGCCTCCCTTCATTGCTGGCACCAGCCCTGTGTCAGAGCAGAGGCCTCACTTGGCTGGAAGCTCAACTACCTCATCCATGCTCACCAGCTCAGGCTGGATGAGCACCCCTTGGCCTTTCCCCCACAGGAGAGCGTGCTCCAATGGCTCAGGAGAGCTTTGTTTGTAACATTGCTGTCATTGCAACGTTACAGAACTCATTGCATCTTCCTGCTGCGTGTGTTGCTTGAGCACCACTGCACAGGCAGGGAAACTGAGGCCAGCAGGGATGGCAACCCTCCATGGACTGGGGGGCTCGGGGAGGGAGCTCCCAGTCCCAGCTGTGAGGAGGGACCATGTCCTTGGGAAATGTGGGGGTCTGCCATGGGAGGGAGAGGAGAGAGACATGGGAAGGGTCCCAGGATCTCTGTGTGAACCAAAGGCTTCAGAGAGCAGCTCAAGAGAGTCTGTGGGACATGGCAAGGCTGGGACCTCTTCTGAGCCCACCCTGCTCTCCTCTCCCCCCTCCCAGAGCCTCAGATCACCTCTCCTCCCTATGACACATGGAACATCACTGGGCAGGATGTCATCTTCGGCTGCGAGGTCTTCGCCTACCCCATGGCATCCATTGAGTGGAGGAAGGATGGAACGGAGATGCTGCTGCCTGGAGATGACCCCCACATCTCTGTCCAGGTGAGGGGTGTGCCCAGGGCATTGAAGACAACCCCAGAGTGATCCAGTGCTTCTCAGAGCTCATGGACAACCAGACCTGAGAGTGGCCATACTCTGGGAATGGCCAAGTCTGGCTGCCTGGGGATGGGAAGGGGTCACTGGAGGCTCAGTAACACGAGGACTGACTGAGCCAGGGCTGGTGTTTCAGTGGTAGGAGCCATCAGCATAGCTCTCTCCTGTGATTTCCTCTAGTAATTTTTGAACTTATTCATAGAGTCCTGCAGCAGGGAGTTTGCCACTTGCCTGCCTTTAGTTTGCTGTGTGTGCTTCACTTGCAGTCTTGCTGGCAGGGCTGGAAAGAGAGAGGCAAAGAGGAAAGAGGACTTCCCTAGTGCCTTACAGCCTGGGTTGTCCTCTGGTCCTACCAGCACACTCAGGCAGTTCCTGCCCTTTTTTCCCATCAGCAGGGTTTCTCTCCAGAGCTGGCAGGCCCAGGGGACAGCATCCTGCCTGTGGCCAGCCCCAAATATAGCACCCAGCTGAGTGTACCTAGCTATTAGAGGGTGTGGGCAGAGCCAAAGGGGCCATGCACCTCAGCCAGGCACCAATGAGGAAGGAACTGTGGTGGGATGGACTGAGGGAGCCAGAGGAGCAGGTGGAACCTGCACCATGGCCCCCTTCCATCTTTCTGTCCTTCAAGCCTCCCCACAGCTTGTTGCAGGGTCTGGCTGAGGATCTTCACCCCAAGCAGGGCTACCCTGCCTGGTTGGAGAAAGCTCTACTGTCCTCCACCCCTGGCCGCCAGACCGTAATAGCAGCTTGCAAACACAGTTGCAGTCCAGCTGGGTCAGGACAAGCTTATTTATTCCTGGGGATAAACAGAAAATAGCATGGCTGCTGCCAGAGCAATCCTGGGACCTCAGTGCTGGCGGGAAGGGGACCCGGGGCTCTGTGACACAGACTCCCCCTTGCTCTGCCACCAGTGCTGACAGAAACCCTCCCTTCTCACAGTTCAGAGGCGGCCCCCAGAAATACGAGGTGACAGGCTGGCTCCAGATCCAGGGCGTGCGGGTGACGGACGAGGGCACGTACCGCTGCTTCGCCAGGAACAGGCTCGGGGAGGTGGTGGCACTGGCCAGCCTGACTGTCTTCACTCCGGGTGAGCAGCACGTCCTTGTCCCCCGATCTCCTGGGGGCGTGGGAAGGGGTGTCTGGGCACGGTGCACCAGTGTGGCAGGAGCTGCTGGAGCGTGGGGCTGTGCTGGGGGTGCCTCAGAGAGCTGCTGTGCATGGTTTGGCTTTGGTCCTGGTGGGGAAGGGGACAGGCACAGCAGGGTGGCAATGTCACACTGTCCCCATGCTGCCATTCCAGACCAACTCAACCTGACAGACTTCTCCCTGCTGAAGCCCCACACGACACCTGAGGACTACAGGGAGAGTGAGGAGGACTACTACTAGCCCAGGGATGGCATGTTCAGCTGCAGAGACCACCTTGCCCACAGCGACCCTTCCCTGGGCTTGGGGACATCTCTGGAGCAAACATCCTCTGGCCCAAAACTCCTTTTCTGAACAATCCTGGCACAACAGCCTGGTTTTTGGGGTGGGGGACAGGGTGACACGACCTTTTGGGGTGCTGGGGGATGGGATACTGGCTGCTGGCAAGGGCTGGGACCAGGGACACCTCAGGGTGGATTTGTCCTCTGGCACTGAGTGGAGACACAATGGCAGGTAGGACACTGTGGGGACAGCTGTCCTGTGTGTGATGAGGACTTGGTGCTGGAGATGGAGACAGCCTCCTCTGGGAGAGTGATGCCAGGGCAGGAGCATTGTGTCCTGTGTGAATAATTTTTGGGGAAGCTGGAGCAGAGAGCTGGGACCTGACTGTGATAACCAGCATGTCACAGTCCCCTGCCCTCCTCCATCTGCTCTGTATCCCCCAAGCACAGAGACATCCCAGCTTCTCCCAGAACCTGAGGAACCTGCTGCCAAAACACCCTTCTCTTCTGTTTTGTTTTTAACCAGAAAAGTAGTGATTTGAG
Source organism: Ammospiza caudacuta (assembly GCF_027887145.1). Lineage (NCBI taxonomy): Eukaryota > Metazoa > Chordata > Aves > Passeriformes > Passerellidae > Ammospiza > Ammospiza caudacuta. Next base: position 26,035,826 of record NC_080601.1, on the reverse strand, counting down.
GAAACCAGGCACTTGTGGCTTTCAGAGCTGTCTTTTCTCCAGCTGAACCACCCTTGTGGTCAGAAACACTTTGGCCTTTTTTTGACTGACTTAATTTTTCCCTTCCATGCCTTTGACTGACCTCATGCTTTCCTTTGTCATTTCAGTTGATGTTATTTAAAATATACGTGTAGGTCAAAGCCAAGGCTGGCTGTCTGCATCCACAAAGATGATTATGGGGGTGAGGAAGGGTGCAAAAACTGTGGATGCTGCCTTGTCCATTGTGGGGTGCTTGAGTTGAGGAGCCCTCCTGCACATCCCAGTGCTCACAGCTGGTCCTGCTGTGGGTCCTGCCCTTCCCACCCCACCTGGGGATGGGGGTGCCCAGCAGACAATCTCCTGTGCAGTGGTGATGCATCAGCTCCAACCACTGCACTCCCATGTGTTTGGATCCCATCCCACTGCTGCCCATTTTCATCTTGGGGTCCTGAGTTCTGTGACACTGGGGTCTCCACCCAGGTGACCACAGCTCTGTCAAGTGTGGAGCAGCTCTGTGACTAGTTGGTGAAGTAAAGGGGTGCTCCAGTTTCTACTGGGAACATTATATTAAAAAAAACCCCAAAACACCTACCTCCCAGAGCTGGTGATTTGGAGCAAACTTTCATTTGGGGGCACAGGAAGGAAGCTCAGAACTGCACTGTGCTGCTCACTGCCCAGAGAGGGCTGTCAGGACCCTTCCTCTGAGCATTCTGGGGCTGAGCTCCATTCAAGGGGTGCTTTATCCCCCAAAGCAGCAGCATTTACAGGACTTCTGGTGCTCAAAAGCTCCATAAGGACCAAACCCCGCCCAGTTACTCAGTCCCAGCTCTGGGGAGGTGCAGATCTGTGGCAGAGAGCCAGACCCTGTGAGAGAGGAATTGGGAGACCCCGGGCAGGAGCAGGCAGGATGCAATAAGGATGGTGGCTCGGATCCCGTGCTACTCTCCTTCACATGTTTTTTCTTTTCTTTTCTTTTCTTCCTTTTTCTCTTGAGAGCTGGCTCAGATGACACAATTACGGCACTGAAACCTGAACAAGCAAATAAAAGGGATTTGTCTGGAACTGGCAGCAGAGCAAAATTCCTGTGGACGGTGAGGCTGGGCCAGTTCTGGCCCCCTGCACCACAGCTTGACGGGGCACTGCTGCCCTGCCTGCTGGGGTGCCTACCCTTTCTGGCAGAAAACTCCTTCTCAGGCAGAGAAATGCAAAAGCTATTGATGCCTCAGCTTCTCCTTCCATCTAAGAGCACAACAGAATCCTCCTGAGCTGCTCAATCGGAGTTGGAGAGTGTTGAGGAGGGATCTGGGACAGAAGTGTGCTTTTATTTTGAATTTTTTGGGTGTAAAACATTCTTTCAGAGAAGCTGGGCCTTTTTTATCCATCCTGATCCCCTTCCTGTTTTGCACACAAATGAGCTGGTGGAACTGGGCCACACTCAGGCTGAGGCTGCCACGGGGAAATCCGAGAGCCTCCTGGAGCCTGGGCAGTCAGGAGCTGCTTGCTGGGCTCCCTGCCGGTGCCCGGGGCTGGCCCCCAGCCAGGGCTGCCATGCCAACCCTCCTCAGGGCCAGGCCTGCCCTGCCTGTGCTGGCACACACCCAGGTCGTGCTGATGTGGGTGCAGCTTTGGTCTGGCTGGAGAGAGTCGGATGTGTCACAGCTCCATCCCTGGCTCTCCGTGTGCTCTGCAGGACAATGCCCTGCCTGGGCATCTGCATTTGGGGCAGCCCTTGCCCCCCTCTGCCTCACACCCAGTGCCTTCACACCCTGTAGGGAGCTGGCAGGGAATGCTGGTGGCTCCTGCCTGGCAGGAAAAGCAGTGGGGTGTGGTGACCGAGAGAGAGGGGGAATTTGAGCAAAAGCTCTTGGCCAAAATTAACCAAACCAAGGGCTGTGGGTCCCAGACTCCTCAGATCCCACTGTCTGACTGGCAGGATGGAGCTCAGCCAGTAGCTGAGCTCCACTCCAAGGTGAAGGGCAGCAAAGGGCTCCAGGGGCACAGAGAGGGCTGGTGTCTCCTCATCCCAGCTCCCAGCCTTGCCATTTCCAGTCACTTAAAAATTAAAGAAGCCAATATTGCTGCACAGCTGGAATCGGTCACTGCCACAGAACTTAATTGAGGTTATTTGTTGGCTCTCACAACATTTGGTCACCTCTGCTGCTGCCTGCTCACATGTTTCCTGCAGCCCCAAGGAGGGGCACCCCAGGCTCTGCAGATCCTGTTCTCAGCTCCAGGCATGCAGAGGGTCCCGGGGACCTGACCAAACCTGGTGTCCCGGTGGGTTCAGAGGCTGTGCCCCAATGCATGCAGCACCAAACTCCTTTCCTGGCTGAAATTTGGTGCAGTTGCTTTCTGGGGACAGGGGGAGCTGAGCAGCTCCCGCCAGCCCAGCTGACTGCACTCAGAGCACCTGCTCAAGGGAGCCCAGAGGTCAGGCTGGGACCAGGAGAGCTGGACTGGGGAGTGTTGACATGGCCACTGGCCCAGGCACAGCACCCACACCTCCTGGCCACCTGGGAGGAGCAGGGTGTGGGTACTTCCCAGGGCACCAGAGGTCACTGAGAGCCTGGGTACAAAGAAGAGGTGGCTTGTCCTGCCAGGACCTGAAAGACCCAGGAGATGCACCCTCTGAGCAGCTGCCAATCACAGGGTTTCATGGTCTGCAGGGAAAACCCACCAAGTCTGGCAAGTAAATACACCCCTGTAATAAAGACATGCTGCCCCCGTGCTTCCCTGTCTGGGCCTGGGCAGGAGGCACATGGAATCATGGAATAGTTTGGATTGGAAGGGACCTCAGAGGTAATTTAGTTTCAATGCCTCTGCCATGGGCAGGGACACCTTCCACTAGGCCAGGTTGCTCAGGGCCCCACCCAGCCTGGTCTTGAACACTTCTGGGGCTGGGGAGCCCACAACTTCTCGGGGCACCCTCTGCCGGTTCCTCACCATCCTCACAAAAAAGAATTTCTTTCTAATATCTGACATAAACTTACTCTCTTTCAGTTTAAAGCTATTCACCCTTTTTCTATCACTACATGCCCTTGTCCAAAGTCCTTCTGCAGGTCTCTTTAGACCCTTTAGGTTCTGGTACGTGCTTTAAGGTGCTTCTGGAGCCTTCTCTTCTCCAGCCTACTCTTCTCTCAGCCTGTCTCCAGCTCTCTGGGCATCTTCACAGCCCTCCTCAGGACTCGCTCCAACATATCCACATCCTTCTAATGCTGGGAGCCCCCGAGCTGGACACGGCACTCAGGTAGGGTGCCACAAAGCAGAGCAGAGGGACAGAATCACCTATCCCAACCTGCCGGCCGTGCTTCCTGCGGCGCACCCGCGCCTCCCGCCGGTCCGTGCCGGGCCAGGGCGGCGATTATCCGCTAAACGGTGCTGCCACCTCCCGGCACAGCCACCCGGGCCGGGCCAGGCCGGGCTGGGCACCCCCGGAGCACCCCACACTCGGATGCATCCGTGCCTGCCCCTGGTAGAGCCTCTGCCCTGCTGGGGAGGGGTGATACAAGGGACACGAGTATGAGCTGTCCCTCGGGATGGTCCCAGAGCCAGAGCATCCTCTTGTCACCGGCTTTGGGTGGCTGCTTCAGGCAGAGCTGGGGTGAGGCAGAGCTGGAGATGTTCAGCTGCAGTCCTTGGGTGTCTGCGCTGAGCTAGGGCTGCAAAAGGGTGAACACCCCTCGTGGCCACCCTGACAACCCCTCCACGCCATGGGCACCTCCCATGGGACATCAGTGACTTTGGCAGAGGCTCATTGAGCCTGAGCTGATCACTGGTCATGCCTGGATGGAAGCAGTGCTGTAACCTCGCTCTGCAAACAGGTAAACTGAGGCACAAAGCAACTGTGCATGGAAAACTCAACCAGAGCCAGAGACCTTCACAGCAGAGTGACCAGCTACCCCCAGGGCTTCTGTCCCCAGCCTGTCCCCACCTCTGTTGGGAGTGACATTTTCCCCCCGTCTTTTGCACGGCACCTCTTCCCCCTGCTGTAGTGTCTCAGAGAGAAAATAAAGCAGCAAGGCGGCTTCCCTGCCTCCACCCAGCACTTATACTGCCTGATAAACAAAATGGAAATAAATCCTCCTGCGTTTGCAGCAAATAGGTCTCCATGGGGGGTTGCTTTCAATAATTCAAATGCTGTTGCAGAGCAGAGCCCACGCCAATTGGTTTTAATAAACACAGCCATAATGTGACATGCAATTTATTATTAAGCTTAAAACAGGAAGCAAAGAGTTTAATAAAAGCACCAGGTTCCCTGTATCAGTCACAGCAAGTGGCGGGGTGCTGGCTGTGGGGGGAGGCTGGGCAAGCTGGCTGCAGGGACACAGAGCTGGGTTTGCTTTGCTGAGTGCCCCTCAGTCTGGCACCACAGGAATCCTGGGCAGGGCATGGGGATGTGAGCCAGAGTGAGGGAAATGGGGATTATTGCAGGACAAGGGTAAGGTGTGAAATGCTGCACCCTGTACATCTGCCTGGCCATCCAGGGAAGAGCTCTGCCCTGGCATCACAGCTTGCCTGCAAGGTCAGGTTAAAGCCTTGGGTTCAACCCCTCTCTGCAAAACTTTCTCACCCTCATCCCTTCCTAAGTCAGCTGCACCCTTTTCTGCTCCGCCCTTACCAGCCCTGGGCTGCCTTTAGGAGGAGGCAGAGAGGCTGTGCAAGGTGAGATGGTGCAAGGCACGGGGAACAGCTGGTGCCTGGTGCTGCAGCAAGCCTGTGTGCTGTCTGCTGGGCTGCATGGGTGGCCCCTCCAGACATGGATTTGTTCAAGGGCTGGTGAAAAGTGACAGCTTGTCAGCGAGGTGGCTCAGCTGAGGTGGCTCGACAGGTCCAGCTATGTCTGGAGGCACCTCTGTGTGGAGGTGAGGGCTGAAGGATATTGCACCATGCCATATCCATCACTTAGCAGGATCCAGGTGCTGCTTTCTCCCTGTCTTTGGTGTAGGCCTACCTGGACACTTGAATGCTGGCACTTCCCCCCTGTGGCTTTTTTGGCTCCTTTCCTTGGTCTTACATGCTAGCTGTGCCCTTTCTGTTTGGGAATAATCCTGCCAACCCCAGCACCCACTCCTGCAGAGAACAGCACAGCCGGTGGACGAGATGTGAGATACTGTTTCCCTGTGAAAATGGGTATCTATGACTGCCCTGTGCTTTGGTTTGGGGAGTGGTCTCAAGGAGAAGCAGTTCCCCTGACACAAGCTTTGCTTGTGTTATATCAGACAGCAGACAGTCCCTTCTCTAGCAAGGCTGTGGGAGATGGGGAGCTTTGTCCCAGGGCAGCCAGATGACAGTCTGGGGCTGAACCAGCTCCAGGCACCTGCAGCTCCTTCCAGCAGGGCAAGCAGCCTCCTCCTCCTATCTTAAGGAGGACTTTCCAGGCAGATAAAGCCATGGCAGCAGCCTCTGTCCTCCAGCCTGGCTGAAGTGCTGGCAGGGCTGTGCATGGGGCAGCTTTTGTGGACTCTTTAGCTGGTGTTGACAGCAGAGCTTTTATGCTGGGATTGATGCAGGGTAACACCCTCTGCCAGCACTGGTGCCTGCTGGAGCCTGTAAAAGGTTTTAACTTGAGACTGCTTTTTTTTTTCTCTGCTCTGTTGAAAGCTCCACTTCCTCTGGCTTGAAAAGCCCAAGAGCTGCTGATGTGACTGTACCCATGACCATTAGTGAGGCTGTGAGTGGGATGTTGAATCTGGAACCAGTGAAGGGACAGAGTATCTTGCCTGTCCCTTTGAGGTGATGATCCCTGTGCAGATTCCTCAGGAGCAGCACCAGCCCAGGGAGGGCTGGAGGATCCCCACACTCTCCTTGCATTACAGGTGACTCTTTGACCTTCATGTATGGTCAGGTGGGGGAAAGACCTATCCTTAGTAGTGTGGGGATGGCCCCGGTTGGATCTCCTCTTGTGTGCTCATCTGATGTCCTAGGTTTGCTCCCTGTGCTCTGGGCTTTCCCCTCTTCATGGGCATGGAATTTGGGACTGGGGTCTGACTCCACGGAGAGAGGGGGCTGAGCTAGAGCAGGCAATAACCCATGTGAGGGCACAGGCTGTAGGGAGCACAGGTATCCCTCAGGGAGCACAGGTACCCCGCAGGGAGCACAGGTACCCCTCAGGGAGCACAGGTACCCCGCAGGGAGCACAGGTACCCTTCAGGGAGCACAGGTATCCCTCAGGGAGCACAGGTATCCCTCAGGGAGCACCCGGGGTGCGTTATCTCACAAGCAGGCGGTGCTCAGCAGGGACCCGCCTTATCGCAGCGCTGCTTGCTGTCTCTCCTCGCAGCCCTTTCTGCCCGGGGCTGCTCTCTGTCACTTCTCTGCTCCCTAACAGCTGGAGGCAGGCGGAAATGGGAGCCCCCGTGCCTGGTCCCTGCCAGAGCACACTGCTCGGAAGTGGGGGGGGGATCTGTCGTGCAATTACTGTGCCTTTGGCTTGGCAGGCCTGAAAGTGTGAGTGATGGGGTCTGTGCAGAGCAGCCCCGAGCCCCGGCGGCTTGGGAAGGGTTCATACCCATCAGCAGCTTCCCCCAGCTGCTCTGCCGGTTCGAGAATGTGGGAGGGGAGCAGGGGACAGCAACTTCGGGCTACTTGTGAAAACCCCAAATATTCACCTGGCTGGATGTCCGCATTCAAAGCACAGTCTGAGCCCTCCCCTTTAATACCCTCCCTCTCCCAGCTATGGCTGTGAGGAGAGGCAGAAGCTGCAACCTGTATATCCCATTCCACCCATTCACCTTTCCCACTTTGCAGCCATGTGTGGGTGTATATGGTGAAGGGCTGGGGTGGCTGTTCAGCATTTCTCCAGGACACCTACTGGAGCCAGTTCTTCCCTCACAGAAGAGTTCAGATGGGGAGAATAAAATAGAAAAATTCTGGGTTTGCCTCTCAGCTGGAGTCAGGGGACCAAGAAGGTCCAGGGAAGCCTGGTCTGGCATGTCCTGCAAGCACAGCTGCAGACAGTGGAGTGAAGGCCTCCATGCCTGTAGATAGCAAACCCTCAGCCACCAGGCTGCTGTGTTGCAGGATGGGAGTGGGAGTTCCCCTGTGAGCATTTTGGGAGGGAGGATGCTGCCTTCTCTGCCCAGGGATGGAGGAACCAGAAATGAGTGATGCCAGCTCAGCAGGGAGCTTTAAACATGGAGAAGATCCAACAGCACTGAGCCCACGAGGATGGTATTATCAGGAGTTGACCAAAGCTCCAGGTCTCTCCCACTGCCAGCTTGCCCTGGCCTTGGGGAAGGAAGGGTTAAGCCACAGGGCTCAGCAAAACAAGTGCTCTCTGAAAAGTCAGCCAAGCTACCCAAATGCTGGCCTCCCCTCTGCCCCCACCCTTATCCATCTCTCTTATCTGCCCTGGGCAAGAGCAGGGCATTTCCCCTGCTCGGCTGACGAGGAGCAGAGCTGGGACAGGCGGAAGCTGGCTGAGAGCACGGGGCTCGGGGAGGCCGTGGTGTCCCAGCTGTGTGGCTGCAGGGCAGAGATGGGGAGGGGTGCTATGGGTCACCGTGGGGCTGCATCCACTGGCAGATTCCACATCCCTGGCTGTCTCACACTCTGGGTACTGCAGCAGCTCCTCATTTCTTCAGCACACATACTGAGTGAGCCGCTGGGGCTCAGCCCCCTGGAGAGCCTGGCTCACACCAAGGGGGTTATCAGCTCTGTAAGGGTTAAATACCCTGGGGGCACTGCTGTCTGGGGGCACAGCGGTTTGGGGTGGCTCAGGCAGCCCAGGCAAGCTGGCACACAGCTCTGTCCGTGCTGGGGGTGAGGATGGAAGGAGGCAGGGGTGCTTCACCCAGTGGGAGCAAGGCGCCAGGGCATCTCTGGCAGCTCTGCCGACACGAGGCAGGCTTGGACCTGTTTAATTAAATGTGAAGAGCTCTCACACTTCACAAGCTGCAGCCCTCCCTGCAGCCTGAGCGATCCTGGGGAAGAGCCCTTTTATTAAAAGAGAGAGAGGCTGTGACTCTGCCAGGCAGCCATCAAACAGCACATTTAATTGTCTCGGCTCGTTTAGCTGTCGCGCAGGGAGGGATGAGCTCCGAGCCCTTCAGCCCTCGCTACACACCCTCCACACGTGCTGCCTGCATCCTGGCAGCTCCTGCTGCCCTCCAGGAGGGCTGGTGAGGAGTACATGGGGATGAGCCTTCATCCAAGGTCAGCACTGGGGGCTTGCTTGGTGGTCTGACAGCCCAGCCCGCTCAGGGCTGAGCACTGGGGTTCAAAAGGGCTCGGGAAAGCACCTGGATAGATGGGAGCCTCCTGGGGCTGTGGAAGCTGCCTGGAAGACACAGGGTAACTAAATAACAGCTTAAAAGTATCTCCTTGCTTATTCCCATGGCAGAACATTTGTGGCTCTGGAGAGGGCATCCTACCCTGGTTTCAATGTGACAACCTTACTGTATAAATCATAATACAGTATGACTTATAGAGTAAGGCTGGCAATGGGATAGTTGTGCAGCACCTTTCCTCTAGGAACTGATATCCTTGCAAATATCTTCTGGGCTCTGCACAGTTATTCTGTTCAGGGTGCACATGGAGGGACAACAGAGCTCTGGGTGCTTTAAATCTGGTTTTGCTTTAAATTTGCTGGGTGATTCGGAGAGGCTGAACTTGGGTTCAGCTGCTGGTAGAGGAGAGGCTGTTTGGCTGAGTGATGGAAGATGCCCCTGGAGGGGGAGTCACAGCCTTTCCCGTGGCTGTGCAGGAGCAGCCTTGCCAAAACTCACCATTTGGAGAGGAGAGGGGGAAGAAGGAAAGATCAAGAGGGGGAGGAAATACATTCTTTTATCAAAGCCTCCTACTTCAAAGCTGTCCAGCCGAAGTGCTCCCCTTTGGTTTAATTTGAAGTGATGTTTCCTTCAGCATCTGCAGTTAAATGGTATCAAGCCAGGCTGAAATGGCTGGAAAGCCTGGAAAGGGAAGGCACTGTTTGGGAATGGCTCAAGGCAGATCTTCCCATTAGGGTCAGCCTTGAAGGCCTTCCCATAGGGATAAAAACTGCCAGTGCTGTCATTTCCCATCCCTCAGCTCCTAGCATGGGATAAAATCCAAACCCTTTTGGGAACAGGAAAATTTCTCATCCTGGGTGCCTGTGGTGGCTCCATCCCTCTCAAGTGGCTAAAGCCACATCCCTCTCTGTGCCCTTGAGCAAGGGGAAGGCAAAACATGGAGATGTGGGTGCTGCTCTGCCCTGAGGAACCAGTGCATCTCCCCAGCTTGTTGTTTCCAGCCTGCAGCCTCGCTGAAGGTGCTTTGGCAGCCCCTGAACACAGGTGAGAGCTAAACCAGATTGCAGGGGGTACCAGGGGAGGGGGCATGAATCCATCTTCCTGATGAATACCTTTAAACCCTCTTGGAGTGGAAGAGGAAGGCCTCTCCTCCCAGTGCCTGGGGAATTTCTGTGTGGGGGCAGAGGGGAAAAACAGCAACAGTGGGGCACATGCTACACTGTCACAGCATCCCTTAACTACAAAAACCCCAAAGAAACAACAACAACAACAACAACAACAACAAACCCCAAAAAACTGCCTGGGAGGCAAAGCAGCTGGCTGTTCCTGGGAAAGACCAATGTTCTCCTGTCTGCTGCATAGGAACTGATTTTCCCCAGCTGGCTGGAAAGAAGCTACTTTGAAAGCAGCTGTGCCCTGTCCCTGCTGGGGGCAGCAGGGCTGGCACCCCCTGGGCAGCATGTCTGGTCACTGGGAGGACAGAGGGGGTCAAAACAGGCCAGCTGCTCTGTAGAGAAGAAGAGGGACATGTCCTGGGAAACAGAAAGTTCATGGTCATCTCTTTGACCTTCAGAGGCCAAAACAAGGCTTTAATGGCCAATGACTGTGCTGGCACTGCAGCCACTGACCAGGAAGGAAAGTGAAGGATGAGTCACCTCTTTTTGCACATGGAGAAGGGATGCTCAGAGATATCTGTCTGCTGGGGACTGCTTGTAACAGCATCTGCAATGCTTCTTCCACCCAAAAGACTTGAGTGTTGCTCCAGCCAGAGGCTGCTTTAGGGAGCAGGACTTCAGAGACTCATGATTGTGGCAGAGCTGGGACCCTCATCCAGATTTTCTTAAATTAAGTCTCAAAGGGGAGATGCTCAAATACATGTGTGTACTGTCAGTGACAGGAGCTCTGTGGAGCAGGAGGCAGCTGACCATGAGCTCAATTCTCATACTTTCCTTGATATTTGGGAAAAGATCTCTGCCAAACTGGAGCAAAGTTTTGAAGCTGTATGAAGAGCAGAGGAGGAAAATAAATTCCTTCCACAAGAGTGGGGTAGAAGGAGCTGTAATTTCTCTTCTCCCAGTCCAGCCATCCCACGTCCCTCACTGCAAATCCATTCCAGCACTGGTATGGCTGCTGCTTTCTCCACTCTCCCCCCTCCTCTCCCTCCCCAGCTCCACCCCGCGCGCTCCCGGCTGCTCTAGGAGGACACGGCAGGCGCAGAGTTCACGGAGCCGTACCTGTGCTTTGTCTTCATCTGTCACCCCTCCTGACAGTCAGATCCATCTTAAACTGGGAGCGAGAGGGGAAGAGAGGGAAGCAATAATTAACCTCTGTGCAGGCCGTTCCCAAAATGCTGCAGCCTGGTGATGCACGAGGAGACATCCCTGACACTTTTATTGCTGCTCCAGCGCCGTTCTGCGTCTGTAGGAGGTGATTTGGCCGGGCTGGGATACCTGAGACTTTCATTATGGTTGAAGAGCTGCTGGCACCCGCAGCCTTTCTTTATGGGTGCATTAGTGAGGGCTCCCCACCACCCTTCCTGGCAAAGCTGGAGGGGAAAACTCATTTGGGGTGTTTGCAGGCTGAGCAGGGGTTTTTGTGGCTCAGTCCTTGGTGTGGGCGCAAGGTGTGGGTTGGATTTGGGAGTTGAAGGTGTTTCTTGTGTGGATGTAATACACATGTGCAGAAACAGAGCTGCTGTGTCATTCCACCCCCAGGGTGAGCTCCAGGAGGTGCCAGACATCTAGGGCAGGACCCCAGGTGTTATGAAAATGTGACGGATCGCTGGTGTCAACCTTGTCCCACACCTGAAAGTTTCCTTGATGGGGCCATGAAGTGGGGAGAGGGGCTGGGGGTTTTTGGATCCCCTTGTGATGCTGTGCTGGACCACAATGCCATCCTGGTGCTGAACATCCCCCTGGTCCCTGCACCCTTCTGCCATGGGTGCTTGTGCCTGTCCTGGCACTCTCAGGGTCAAGTGGCCTCACAGCCACCTCCCAGCAATGCTGGGACAGCAGTGACACTGCACAGCTGACAAATGTCAGCCACTCACCTGCCTGATTGGGGCCTGGAAAAAAGGAGCCCTGCAATTAAAGCAGCATCAATGCCCAAGCTCCATGAGATCCAAAGACAAAGTTGTTCTTGTAAATCCAATGGAGCCCATGGACAAAAACAGCCTAACTCCTCGTGGAAATCAGGAAAAGCATCCAAGGCTTGGTTCTTCTGCAGGATTGCTGTGCTGTCAGTTGGAGCAGTGACTGTTTCATAACATGCTGATACCATTCAGCAGATGCTGCAGCCTCAACTTATACAAGAGCAAGGAAAACATTAGTGCCAAAAGCACTTGGCAGTCAGACCTTAAGTTGTGCTGATCCAAAGTGGTTCATGGTCAGGCTGGTGCTGTATCTTGGTCCCTCATGTGCATGTGCAGAGGCTGGGAAAGGAGGGGAGAGCACTGAGCAGAGCTGGGAGCTGGGTATAGGTCCAGATCCTGGTGCGGGATGTTCTGCCATGGCCTGGACATGGGAGGTTCTGTGTGTGGGGAGGAGACCTGAAAGAACTCCTTGGGATGTCTTTGGGGTGTCACTGGCATGTCCTATTTGCCCATGAGATGGGTTGGAGCTGCTGCTTCTGCCTAGAAACACCCCCAAGCTGTCCCAGGACTGGGAGCAGTGGGAACCTGGTATCTGGTCCCACTGCTGTTCCCAGGGTCTGCAGAAAGGTGCAGGCATCCAAGGGCTTGAGCCTGCTGGATTGGGGGGTCAATGGGACCAAAGCAAAGAGAAAACCACTTAAAAATAAAATCTATTTTGTTTTTCACTTATTTTAGCAATGAAAGGGGATTAAATAAGCCTTTCCACTAAGGTTAGAGGTGGTTTAGCCAGCTCTTGGGATCTGCAGAGCAAACTGGGATCCTTTGCCTCGTGTTTTTGGGGATTCTTTATGCAAACCCAAGTTAAGCTGCCAGTGTTTGTAGACAGGTTGATATGATCCATCTTGAGTATTTCTGAGACACCTACAGAGGATCCTGGCATCTCTTCCAGCCTTGAATTTTCTAGTTGCAGCCTTGGTCCTGGCAGGTTGCCTGCTCCGAGTCCTGGCACACGTCTTAGAAACTGTCAGCCCCATCAGTGTCCCCAGACTGTTTCTAAGGGGTCTATGCAAAACCATCAAGAAAGACAGAGATGGCTTCTGCCATTTGGGCCAAATTCGTAGTGGAAGTCACTCTACTGTAAAGAAAACACAGTATTTGCAGGTAGGAATGTGTTGTTTGTATTACTTGGAAATGGGAAACTGAGGCAAGGAGGATGAGACTGACTTTCCCAGCTGAGGGAAGGACCTGGTAGCAAGTGCAGAGACAGCTCAGAAGTTTTGTAGGTCTTCCCTCTTCCAGCTGCAAAAGCATCCACTGGGAGCAGGTCAGCACAGTGAAGAAAACCAGTCCCAAAGTTTCCAGCTCAGCCTTCAGGGCCCAGTGTGCCAGTGGTGGAGGGGAAAAAGCTTCTGAGCCCTGAGATGTCCCACCAGGCTGCAGATGAGACCGTGCCCAAGTGCTGCCAGCTCCCTGGCTCTTGAGTAGCAGGAAGCCTCGGCCTTTCCCTGCACAGATGGGGGTTTAATCAGGCTCAGCTCAAGCACATGGGTGTTCAGCACTAATCCAATTTCCCTCCATTCATTAGGGTGGTTATTCATCACTCGGGAATCGTGCAGGGCTGCGAGTCCATGTGGATGCTGAGAGGGGCAGCGCTGCTCGATGCAGGTGTGGGACCATGGGCTCCTTGCTTGCTGCTGAGCCTGGCTGTGCATGGGGATGGCGAGGGAGCTGCTGGGGGGTCTCAATCCCTTCACAACAAATGGCAACACAGGCTGGCTGCAAGACAAACTCTGGGGATCGAGTCATCTCAGGCTTGTCCAGCAGTCTTACGGGAAACTGGCTCCAGCACAGGTTGTTGCATGTAGGCAAGAGCTGCTGAGCTGGGGAGAGGATCTGAAGTGATGGAACCTTGTGGCCCTGCTGTGCTCCACCAGACCCATCTCCCAGCGCTCCAGGATCCCACAAAACAGAAGGTTTAACAGGATGGTCCCAACCCAAGCTGGAGAAGGGCCATGGTTTGTGAGAGCAGAGCTGTGGGAGCGTGTGAAGGAATGGCCATCCCTGCAGGCTGGTCACAGCTCAGGTACAGCAGCACCTGGAATGGCACTGGAGAGGCTGCACAGGGAAGGGAGGCATCTGCCTTGGGTGCATGTTTGCTTCTTCCAAGGGTCTGGCAGGGGCACTTCCACCTCTGCCAGTGGTGCCTGGGTAGACAGGGCAGGAGGCTACCAGAGCCTGACATGGCTGTGCTCTGGGACCCTGGCACCCAAGAAGAAGATAAGACATGCATTTCCCTCTGTTTCTTTTCCCCACATGTGAAACTCAATACCTTTGCTTCCCAGACAAACAGCAAAGTTTGCACAAATATCTAAGATGCTTCCTTTCAATTCCCAACTCCTGTTATTGGTGTGAATATTCTGGCCATTAAAGGCAAAAAAAGTAAATTATCCTCCATGGTTGGTGTAAATTTTGGTGTGGTGTGAATGAAAGGGGCTGAAAACATGGAGGAGTCCAGGCTGTTGAGTGAATGCATGTGTGGGTGTTTTCCTGGAGCCTTTAATCGCCAGTGAGAGTGGATGGTCCTTGAACCATGGCTCACAGGGATGAGAGTTACTGCCCTACCCCGGGGAACTAAAGAGTAACTACCAAGTAGTGGCTGGAGAGAAATTGGGTAATTCTGATTATCAGGAGGTATCTGGGGCCCTCTGGGTCATCGCCATAGCACACCTGGGCTGCGGGCAGGTATTTAACCATGTTCTGGGTGAACCAAAGTGGCTCTCATGTCCTGGTCCTGCAGACACACTTGAGGGTCTCAGCGCAGACTGCTGGAGGGGCAAGGGGCAAAAACTGCTTACCACTCATGGAGCTGACCTCCCATGCCTCTGGCCAGTCTGTCTGTCCATCCTGTGCCCTCTTTGGCTGGGTATTAATGCATCTGAGATGCTGTGCTCCTCTCAGCCTAGAAGGTGAGCCAAGCTTTGGGGACCTGAAACCACCCCCAGGCTGCTCATTGGCATGGGGACTCCTTGGCCTCTTCACTTGGCTCTTTCCTTTCTTCTGCAGGGTTTCTCCTCCAAAGCACTGACCCCTCGGTCCCACCACCTGAACCCCTCATTCATTCAGTCTCCAGCTTGCTCATGGCACCTTCCAAAACCTCCCTGGCATCTCTGCAGCCCCCTGCCCTCCCTGAGCCCATCTCCCCTCCCTGTGGAGCACCCCACCTCCCAAACCCTGGCTGGGAGCAAGGCACAAACACCAGCACCCTTCTACCTTCGGAAAGGGGCTGCTGTGGTTTGATGGGAGTAATCCATCTCCATCACTGTAATGACCGTTCCCATTAATCGGCCATAAACTAATAAAGTAAGCACTTTCCCCTCCACACCCCCCCAACTTCATTAAGTCTTTAGTACATTAATATGTCTTACTTAGTGTCTGCTTTGGTCTCTGGTTTTGTGGTTGCTTTTGGGGTTTTTTAGTTTGTTTTGGGGTATGGGGTTTTTGTTTTGTTTTGTCTGGCTTTTTTTTGTTTTTGCCCTTTTTTTGATTGTTTGTTTTTCTTTTTTTTTAAGTTTTTTTGTCCTGTGGGTTAGCATGGGTTTACTTGCTGATGTTATTCCCTGCAGCCCTGAGGAAGCTTTGACAGCCTAGGTCATCCTTACATCAGCAGGAACATCACGCGTGCTGATGAGCTGAGAAGAAAGGGACACGGACAGGGATTGGGGTGGGGGAAGGAGGAGGGAGGGAGGAATAAAAGATCCCGAACACCTCCAAATTAAATTTGTGATGCCTGGCATCAGATGGGCCCGCAGCCAGAGATTAATTCGACTGATCAAGTTATAAAGAGCGCTGAGGCAGGTAATCAATCTTGGAGCTGTCAGGCGAATAGGCAGCAGTATTAACCTGGCAGGACTCGCACACACACACACGCTGAAGCCTTTTAAATTCCTTTCACATTGACTATTATTTCCCAGACCTGTTTATTTGGAAGGGCTGGGGGGTGGGGGGTAGTGGTGCTTTGCTCTCTCCTCCCCCCTCCCTGGCAGGAATAGCCCCATTCAAGCAGAGCATCATTCTCTCCCTCATGCGCCCCCCACATCTACGTGCAAAGGGGAAGTCCTTGGATGTGAACTTAGAAGGCTTTAGCAGCAGTTTTGCAATTGCATTTTCTGCTGGATACTGAGAAGACTCAGGCTAGGTTTCCTTCTCTTTCCAGACTGCGGTGGTGGTGTTACTCTTCCCCACCAGCCCTCTGGCTGTGACTGATCCCAGGCTTGTGGTGCTCTGCCCAGGACACCCCCAGTCACTCAGAGTCCCCATGAGTCCCTGGAGGTTCACAGAACCAGAGGTCCACCCTGGGCCAGCTGCAAACTGGAGCTCTCTGGGGCAGAGTCAGCAGAGCCCACAGTGTGTGAAGGCCAGGAGCTCTCTTTGAAGGTCTCCCTTAGGAATGGGGTGTAAGCAGATTAGCTGTGGTGGGAGCTGGGCAGCTCCCTGCTTGGTCTGAGCCTTGGGAGTAACAACCCTGCTGTCAGCAGAGAGGAGTTCTATCTGTGTGGGCTGGAGACCCCTGTGCTGGCCAGGTGCTGGGCAGAGACCTCATCTGGTCCAGCCTCAGGGGTGGGTGGGGCAGGTCAGCACTGGGAGTCTAAAGAGCCTTGGATCAGCTCCATGGAAGGGAGACTTGCAGGCAAGAGCGGGCACAAGGCCAGCCAGGGACACAGGAATGGGTTGTTCAGGAGAGAGCCAAACTTGGGGCAATTGGAAAGATGACAGAAGAGAGTTTGGTGTGCTCAGCCAGCAAAGAGCGCTGTGATGTGTCTGTGAAACCACCTGTGCCCCCATGGGGATTGTTGGCCATAAACTTGGGCTCAGCTGATGGTTGCTCACAGCAAACCACCCATGGCATGAGGAGGCAGTGGGACCTCCTTCCATGAGGAGAGCAGGCTGCAATCCCCTGCTAACTCCTCTCTGGCTCGGAACATCTGAGGTGATGCAGTCAAGCAGCAATGTCTCCATGCAGAAGTCAACTGCTGACAGCCACCAGAAGCTGTTGGTGGGTGTTTTTCCCCTGGTCAAACACACAGTGCCCCATCTGGCATCCCCCAGGATCTGGGAGGGGACCTGGGCATGTGAACAAGTTTGTATTGATGCTGAATGCTGAGCATGGCTCAGATGGATGGGATTGGGAGCTGGCTCTGCAGGGACCTACACCTGGTGGCCCTGCAGACCCTGTATGAGGGGTTGTCCACTGAAAAGACTCAGGTACAGCTTGTCCCCGTACTGCAGCTCTGCTGGTTAACCCAGCTGGCAAAGGGACCAGAGGCCTCATGAGCCCCTGGGCTGGCAGTCCTTTGGCCCAGAGCCGTGCTGTCCCGTGTCCAGGCAGGCTGGGATTTTGCAGTGGCCCTGCAGTGCTTTCTAAGTGCCAAAGCTGCAAGCTGTCAGCATGACACAAGCAGGACACGTGACTCAGGGTGCTGGGAATGCTGTGTCCTTTCTGGGATGCTCAAGTGGGTCCTTTCAGGCTGGAACAAACTGCGTGGGCAGCTGAGGGGTATGAGAAATGCTCTGTGGTGGGAGCTGGTGTCTTTGCTAGAGGAGTTTCTTTCCATGCAAGGTTCCCCGGTTAAATATTTCAAAATCCCTTCTCTCCCACAGTTTTCCTGTGCATTCCCTTCAGGGCCTGTCAGTCAGGCTGCAGTGGCCCTGCTGAGAGCCAGGGCATCCAGCTTGGCTGCAGCTTGCAGCCAGCTCCTGCATCTCTGTATCAGCACTCATGTTTGTGCAAAGACCGTGCCAAGGGCTGAGGGGCAGCACTCGCCTTGGGGTGCTTGGAGTAGGTCCCCAAAAGGGACAGAGTCTGGGGAAGGATTGCTGAGTGATGTGCTCAGCACCCTTCCTCTGTGCCCCTCCCTCTCTAAAGGGGGTGTGGGGATGGATGCTGTGTGCCCCAGGGTGTCCCCATCCTCCCTCATGTCCCCATAGAGCAGAGCAGGGTGCTGGTGCTGCTCCTCCCTCCATGCTCTTCCCCCTGTTCAGAGAGAGCACTTGCAGCCATTCCCCCATCTCCTGTCCCAGTGGCCCCATTCCTGCCATCCTGTGGTGCTCTGATTGATGCCATGGCTCCTTCCACCAGCTCACCAACAAACACCTGTATCCTCTGCTGCCTGTGCCAGCCCCACCAGCTCACAGGGCTGCAGGCAAGAGGGCTTCCTTCTGCTGCCAAAGCTCTCCTGCTCAGCTCATGCCAGCACATTTTGGAGCTGCTTGGTGCCAATGTCTTCTCCAATCAATCTTCCTCCTCCCTGGCTCCCCCCCCTCACTGGACCCCATCTTGGGGAGGATCCATCAATCTCGGAAGTGCCCAAGAAAGCATCTGGAGCTCAGGCCAGACTGTGTTCCCCAGCACCTTCCCCAGCTTGCTGGGTAGCACTGTGGATGTTGTCTTCATATTTGATGGCATTATTAACACAAGGGGGATGAGGGGGAAGTAAGCACTAATTGATCTGGTAATAAAGTTAATAGAAGCTCTTATGAGCTTGCCCATTAAGAATAATTAAGGAAGGGTGAGTGAGGGGAGGAGGCTGAAGAGAAATCCACCAAGGCTGAGATGGTCTCACTTGGTGAGGATTTCCAGCTCTTCCACCTCACCTTTGGCCTCCACTCCTAAACTCTCTTCTCTCCCTGCTCCCAAGGTCTCAGGCAGGTCTAAGTTCTCCTCTTGGGGCAGCTGGAAGCACAAATCACACAAGCCTTGGGAAGTGTGAGGGTGAGACCTTCCCTGTCAGTACCCAAATAAGACAGGGGTCCCATGAACTTTAGCAGGGACCACTGGAGAGGGTGGTGGACTTCTTCCAAAGATCTCCCAGCAGAAGGTGAGCATCACTTCTTATCAGGCTTTTCAGAGAGGCTGGGACTGCTCTGGATCAGAAGCTGGCTTGGCAGGAGCAGCATCCCTGTGCCAAGCTGCAGACACTGCAGACTCTCCATATCAGGAAGGACCATGGGGCATCCTGGGCTGGAGACAGAATGGCTGAGCTCTGGCATGGAGAAAAACCTCCACCTCCAAGCCCCTGGTGAATGCAATTGCCAAAAGAATCTCAGCAGGGTCAGAGGTTGACATGGACAGGGCTGCTCCTACAAATGGCAGGAGAACAGGTGGGATTTCAGTGGCTGATAACAGGAGGCAGCAGGGACAGGTTGGGCTGTGAGCTGACAGAGGCAGGATCAGCCTGGCTGGGGGACAAGGGGCTGCAGGGTACCTGGGGGCAATGGGCAGTAAATCCCCTGCACCTTCCCTTCTCGTGGGACTGCAGGCAGTGTGGCACTGTCCCTGAACTCTTGGAGACTCTGTTCCCTGCTTTCCCCATCCTATGGACCTCCTTGTATCCTTGGCTTGGTTGATGCTGCCTGCACTGAGCAGGATTCCAGGGACCTGGGCAGCATATGCCAAATAAACAAGGAATTCAGAGGGTGAGTGTGATGCTGCAGCTCAGTCTACAGCAAACAGCCAGGTATCCCAGGTTTGCTTGGCCTGTGAGCTGCCCCAAAATGGGACAAAGTATCCCTGGCTCCCAGCAGCACAGTTTATTCCTGGCCTGCTCCCAGCCTCTCCATCTGCAACCAGCTGGGACACGCAGGCACAGGGGGCTGCGGGGCAGGCGGATGTGGGGTTGCTTTGAGTGGCAGGTGGATTTTGCTGCAGGCACTGAGGAGCAGACACCAGGCAGTGGGGCTGGACTGGCTCCCCCCATCACTGCACACCAGCTCTCCCCAGCACGCTCCCCCAGCCCAGACTCTCACACATCCCCCCAGCCTTGGCTTTCAGCTTGTCTCTGTCCCTCTCTGCCCATCCCCTGAGCACTCTGTGGGCGCAGAGCCGTGCCCATGGGTCTCTGGGCAGCCAAACCCACAAATGGCATTTATTTCTCTCCTGCCTGTATCACAGAAAAGGTGGCTTCACCCTCATGTGAGCAGTGTGGAAGCTATGAGACCCCTTCCCACAAGGGTGGATGGGCCGGCTTCTCCCACCACTGGGATGTGAGATGGAGCTGGTCCCTGCTGAGTATGGGGGACATGGCAGGACCAGCCTGGAGCACCCAAGCCAGCTCAGGGCTGGCTGCATCCCGTGCCCATGGGAGGATGATGCCTGCCTTGGTGCCCCCAGGCTGACACAGCAGGTGATGCTCTCTGTGTTTGTTTGCTCTGAGAAAAGGAGTGAAACCAGACCCAGCTGTGCTGGCAGGGCCCTGATGCAGACACAGGACATGGTAAAGAGGTGGGATGCCAGTGCTCACTGGAGAGCCATGTCCCTCCTGTGAGTGCCACAGGGAAGCATCTCCACATCATTTCTCAGGGCATCCATCTCTGTCCATCCTACCCCCACCTGCAGCCCTTCAATGTCCTGCCTGGAGAAGAAAATACCTTTTTTTTTTGGGTGGTTTTGTAGCATTGCCATGTGATGTGTTGGATACCAACATGGGAATGGGGACCAGGCTGGTGATGTGACCCTGAAGAGTTCCTTGGGCTCCCCTGCCACTTCAGCCTCCCTGGCTGGCAGACAGTCCCTGTGAGGAGATCAGTGACATCTTAAAAGCTGCTGCAACCTTAGCCGTGTGGAAACACCCATATGCTCTGCCAAGCCCTGGGGAGGGCAGCCAGGGCCAGCAGGCTCCAAATATTGATCATGGCTAGCATGTTCATGGAACATCTTTCAAGCCCTGCCATCGTGGAGAGCCATGGCCAGATGTCCCTGGTTTAAATATCCCATGGGCAGAAGGAAGTGGTACCTGTTCCTTGGAGCCCAAATAACTTGAGGCACCCCCTGTGCCACCCATGGGTGACAGAGCCACTCACTGACATAGCAGGCCCAGCTTGTGGTCATGAATCCCCTCTGCACAGGGGGACACCCTTCCTCCCTGTGAATACAGGCTGACTGATGGGGCTCGGGACCCTTTGTGGGAATCCAGAGCAGTGATTTACTTTTAATGAGCCAAATTAATATGAAAATAGACTCTGCCCAAGAGCCTACAATTAACTTTCTGTGTTCTTGGCTTGGGCTAATACAAGTCCTCCCTGGAAGATCACTGGGCTGTGAAACAAGGCCCAGCCAGCCAGGAGGGGGAAGTGGGGCTGGAAGTGGGGTGAGAAGTGGGGCTGGAAGTGGGGCTGGCCATGCAGAGGGCAGGGAAAACTTCTCCTGCTAGGCAGTCTGTGACCATGGACTGTCCCCTTCTTTTCAATGGGTGCCACAGGCCTGATGCTATCAAGGCTCTAAAACATGTAGTTAAAGCCTCACCACATGGATACAACTGAGTGGTGGCTTCCTGAATTTTGTGTTGCATTGATTATTAAACCAAGATCTGAATAAAGAGGCTTTTTGTTGTTGAAGGCCATGATACAAGAGGAAGGAGTCTGGCATAACAATAGCAGAGAGATCAAACACCAAAAACAAGTCAGAGTGCAGAGCCAGCTCAGGACTTGGATTCAACCCCCATCATATTGGACACCTGTGATCTTGGCTACAAACCCCCAGAGCTTTCCCTCTTTGCACTCTCCAGCAGAAGCAGAAGCATCTCTGTTGTTGGAAATAAATCAGGTGGTGTTTCTGGGGCACAGGCGGAGCTCACCTGGAAACAAGTGCGGCCCTGGACAGGGTGAAAAAGAGCATTTGGAGTCAGCAGTTATCAAAGAAGTAAAATAACATTCAGCTTGTAATTAATTAATGTTAATGAGTTGTTAGTTATCTAATAATTGTTAAGTCAGATGTTGAACATTTAAAAAATTTATTTCTAAAATAACTTCTGCCACCAACCTAGTCCACTCCCATGGCCTCAGAGGGCTGGTCTGACAAACCTGCAGATGTGTGTGTTGGATGTGACTGGTCTGACAAACCTGCAGATGTGTGTGTTGGATGTGACCTAAGAACCAGCTCTGATGGCTTTGCAGTAAATGAAAAATGCACTGGGATGTCAGAGTGTGCCTGATCTGTGTGTTTGGCTTCTTAACCTGTCTGAATCCCATTAAACCTGATTAAGGCTAATATGAGGTGGGTCCACTCAGAATGTCTTACAGTGGCTTGGGGTCTCCATTCAGTCTTGTCTCTGATTTCTTGCTGTCCAGGAGCCCTCCAGCATCTGTAATTGAATGTAAGGGCTTCTGTCCAGGGCTGCACGCTGCATTAATCACCTCAGCCTAATAGAGCCAGGCCAATAGATCTTCCCAGCATGTGAAATAACTCATGCTAATCCTTGCTTGTGATTAATCCTTTTCCCTGTCTTGTACATGAATTATTGAGGATGGTGTGGGAAACTGAGGCAAGGAAAGCCATGAGAGAGTCCCGTGGCTGGTGCAGGGGGTCTCAGTCCCCAGCTGGGGAGGCAGGGTGGGATGCAGTGGCGCTCTCCTCTGGCCCTGGGCACATCCAGCCTGCAGGACGGGCTTGGCTGGCGCCTTCACTCTCACAGGGGCTGCTGGAAATTAATTGAACAGTTGACAGCCATGTGTTGAACTCTCTGGGCATCTCCACCTGGGCTGCTTGGGACAGGCTCTCTCCTCCCCTCTGTCTTTGTGCTGGCTGCAGGGCTGTGTCCATCATTGGCGCCGTGTTTGTTTTGCTGTGGGTATTTTACTTTAGCCCCAATTACACTCAGGCTTACACCAAAACAAACAAGCCCTGGGATGTGGAGGTACCTGGCTGCCTCAGACAGGCTGGTGCCATGGCTGGCCCCGGGGCTGATAAAGGACCTGCGGTGTCGCTGCGCTGGAGTCTGGGCTTGCAAAATGTGACATGGCTTTTCTTGTCAATTAATCACTGGGGAGAAAGCAGCATCAATTAATGGGTAATTAGCCTGATTTTGGGTCAGGGCTTCCAGGCTGGACTCCTTTTGGCCCTCTCTCCACTACAAAAACGAGCATCTGCATCATGGCACCTGGATGCAAAGCCCTGAAGGACAAAGTGAACGGAGGTGAGGGTGGATCCGTCAGCGGTGGCAGCCAAGGGGTTTCCTTGGGCAGGTGGGAATATTAACAACAAACCCCAAGAAAGGGAAAATGAACACAACTGGGATGAGGACGTGACTGGCCTTGCACTCACCACTGCTGTCTGTGCCCATACATCCAGCCTGAGCCATGGCGTGTTTCTGGACCTGGATGCTTTGAGGTATTCAGTTCCCTGTTTGGCCCTGTGTGGGGTCAGAAGCAAGGGCTGCTGACTTTATATTTAGAGGTGAATTGAGATGCCTCTGCTGCCAGGAAATGCAAATGTTTCTGGCTCACACTTGCTTTAGGAAAGACTGCAGTGAGGTGTCTGCTTGAAACACTTAGTGGGGAAACTGAGGCATCTAAGCAGCTTTCATAAGACTGAAAACCCCTGATAAAACAGAAAAATTGTTGCCACTTGGGTGGCACTGGGGGCAGCTCCTGGGACATCTCCAGCCCTCTCCAGCAAAGCAGCCACTTTGGAGAATGGAGTCTGCCAGCGGTGAGAGCGCCTCCCTTGAGCCGGGAGCCCATCCCGCTGCAGCCCCGAGCCTGCGGGGATCGTCCCGGGAGCTCGGGAACAGCTCCGCGGAGGAGCTGGGATGGGGAGTAATTTGATGCTCTGAGTGTCCAGGAGAGATCCTGCTGGAAATGCCCATCTGACACGGCTTGAGATAAAGCAGGAGAGGTGGGTTCACTTTAGCTTATCGGACACATTTCCTCTAGAGAGATCTCCATCAGCTTAGGGAGGAACCCACTGAATTTTTGTCTTTTGGTGACTTTTTTCCTCCTGACATTTCTCAAGGGGAACAAAGATGGTCAGGAAAAAAATGTTTCACTTGGTCCTACTTTGATGGTGAAAAAGTTTTGGGTTGGCAAGTTTCTGTCTCTATTTTGTTTTATTACCAGGAAATCAAAAAGTTTTCCCCACAATTAAGATGAACTAAAAAATACTGGCTGGAGAACAAGGTGGAAAAATAATTTTTTAAGATGAAGAAGAACAAGTGACACACTTGGAAAGCTGTATTTTTCATAATTATCCAATGGAGACAAAGTGAAGCACAAACACAACATGGGAATTTCACATGCTATTTCAAAGCTAATTTAATGGAATATCATTTTTCAGGGACAGAAGCAGCTCAGAAAGCATTTGCAGACACACCCGTCCTTAGGCCCTGATCTTCTGCCTCCTGCTGCGACTGTGCACATGCTGGGGTGGCACAAAAGGACATTTTGGGCACCCTCAGACTGTGAAGACCCACAGGGCCTTTCTTGGCCTCACCTGCTGCGCAAACTGCTTCATTCCTTGCACCTGCTGGGCAGGGTTTGGGCTCTCAGGGCTGCCCTGCACCCCAGTCTGCAGGAGAGAGGTGGCTCCCAGCCTGATCCTCTTCCCCAGGGCCATCCCCAGGCACTGGGGCTCCTCAGCAGGGACCTCTCCCCCAGGCCATCTTCTCTGGGGACCCGGACAGCCTCATCTGCCCAGTTCCAGCAGCAGCTGTGCAGGGGCAGGGCACGTGGGCAGGATGCTGCCGTGCCAGGCAGGATTCCTGCGCACCTGGCACGAGCCCAGGGAGCTGTCGTCTCACCACTGCCGTGCTGCTAAGCACCAGGCATCCAGCACCACTGCCCCAAACCCAGCAGCAGCTCCAGAGGATCCTCCTGGCAGGCTGCAAGTGTGAGCAAATGCACCATGGTGCACCAGAGCCCCACGAAAACTCCTGCAACGCTTTGAGCATGTTAAATTCCAGTTTTGGTACAGCATTGTGCAGGGACCAGACCCTGGGGAACTCCAGGAGCTGGAAGTGCCTTCATCCATTTGACTTTCCAGCCCCTTTTATAATGGATTTTTAGAACATGCCACTTGCTGGAGTTTTGCAGTGCCCTTTTGTGCCTTTTCTCTGTGAAATGAAGCCCTGGGACAACACTCTCCCCACTCATCATATAAATGGTTATATGAGAAACCACTTCCATTCATTTTCCTTTGAATTTTTCACCAATTTGCTGGTCTGATTCAGTGAAGAGACACTTCTCCAGCCCATCAAGTTTTCTGTTCTTATTTTCAGCTCTGTGTTAACCTGCTCCAATCATTGCTAGATATGAGGTTTGTGTTTGCTGGTATTCAGGGCATTTTCCCATGGCCTTGGTACTGAGGGCCACGGTGGCCTCAGGGGTTCCTATGGGCAATGGGCAGGGAAAACAGGCAGTGGTCAGACAGAACAGCCTGGAGGGATGTGTCAGCACCACAGCCATTGCTGGGGTGTGAGAAGAGTTGGGATGTGCCGGCCTGATGGTGGCCTGGGCCCTTTGCCAGCCTGGCAGCAACCTTGGGTCCTTGGGAAGAGGTTTCCAGGGTCTCAGTGACCAGCAGTGCTGGCTGTGAGGCCGGGGTGGGCAGTGTGCTAAGCAGCTGATTGGGGTGGTGATGGATGAGCAAGGCGTTTGGGGCTCATTAATTTCCTGGCAGGGATCAGCTTGTCACATCCTGTAATGCAATCAAAGTGGGAACACATCTCACTCAGGGAACACCAGGAGCACTCAGTCCAGAGGCACATCACTGCTTTGCAGCCTCCTCCAGCTGATAAAAAATGATATGAGAAATTTTAGCCCTGCTCAATGCTGGGCATGGCTCAGCCTTGGCTCAGTAACCCTCAGCAGGGGCACTGCTCCCATCTGGCTGATTTCTTCTGGCAAATGTGGCTGTGCAGGGGATGTTAGAGCTTAGCTTAGTGCTGCCTTGAGACCCCACCATCCCTGGGCTGCAGGTGTGTGGGAAGCCTCTGCCCTCTGGAAGTCTGGACTGGCTGAAGCACAGACCACAGCGCTGGTTGTGGTCACTCTTCCTTCCCCTCCTGTCACCACATCCAGCTCTGGGGCTTGCTGGGATCCCAAGAGCAGGGTCTCAGTTGTTGTCAGGGGCAACATCCCTGCTCCAGAGGAACTCTGGTGCAGCCTGTGACAGGTTATAGCCAGCACTCCTGCAGCCAGAGGATGCTGTGGCACAGGGCTGCAGTGGGAGGTCAGGACAGATGAGTTTGTGTTCCCTCCCAGCCTGAAACTCCCCAAATCCCCAACCTGCTCTCCAAGAAGCTCCACTTCCTGTCATCCAAAGCACTGGGAGAGCACGGAAACACAAAGATTTAAAAAAAGAAAAAGGCTCCTGTGGTGACAAACATGATCAGCATGGCCGTGAGCCAAGGCAGTGCTCACCCACCCAGGGGACAAGCTCAGGGGACACACACAGTCCCTCCAGCCCGGCCTAGGGCAGGGGGGAGGTTGTTTTTCCGGCGGCAGCATTGTTCTGCAGGACCTGAATAAACACCCAGCCTGGTGCACCCAGGCAAAGGGCACACTTCCCTCCCAGTGCCTGGAGCCCTCAAGGAAACTCCTTTTGTCTCTGCTTTTGCTGAACCTTGGAAAACCCCTCCACTCCACCCCCCCCTCCACTCCTGTACCAGCACCATGGGTCCCTTGCAGCTGGAGAGAGTGGGAGCCAAGGCTGTGTTCCAGCTCCTGTGCTGAGATCTGGTCTCCTCTGAGAGAGTCAAACTCTCTCATCTGCTTCCTCTAGCCTAAACCCAGCACAACTGTGGGTGGGCTTTAGAAATACTTTGATTTACCCTTTCAGTATGACTGATATTCAATAGTAATGATTTGATAACCATTTAGGTATTCATGCAGCTTGTTTGCTACTATTGATTACTTTGGTTTGATGTTCCTTGCAGACAGCAGGAAGCTGAGGTCAGGCTCAGCTGCACCACAGTGAGCTGCAACATCCCAAACAAGGGGGGAGATGCTCAGTGGTGGCTGTCCCCAGGTGGGACAGGACTGGGAAAATGCCACTCTCTGGGCTCAGGCAGGCAGACAAGGTTTGAAAGCTACTGGGATTGTGGCCAGCTGCAGCTGGGGAGCTGTAGCTGGCCTCCTGATCTGTACCTCTCTGCTTCTGGGGAATTTTCTGTCTCTGAGTCCATTAGCCACCCTGGGGGTCCAGGACATGGCTGGGATCCACCAGGCTCTCTTGTCCTGGGCCTGCTCTAACAGCAGAGAGGGTGCTGGCCCAGGGAGATGGCTGCTTGTGCTGGGCTGGGAGCCTGGGGCTGGCACATTCCCCAGCTCAGCACAGGACCCCGGCTTTGCCTGATGAAGCTCTCGCAGGTGCAGCAGCATCTGATGGGCTCAGGACAGGACCTGAGTCACCCCAAGAGGGCAATGGCACCAGGACACTGCAGTGCCCAGGGACAGTGCTATTCTAAGGCAGCAAAGATCAGCTCTAGAGACACCACCATGCAGGAACTGCCAGGACAGGTGTGATGCCAAGGATATAATTTTCCTGTGCCATTCATGACTTTCAGCCTAGGCATGTCAGAGCTTGGAAGTGTGTGCCCCTCATTTCATCCTGTGCTGAATCAGATCTCGCCCTTGTGTAGGAAAGAGCTGCTGCCTGCCCAGCCTGCTTTGCTGTGTGGCAAAGTGTGTATCTTCTACGCAGAGAAGGTGATACACACTTCTCCAGGGCACAGGAGCTGAGGAGTGCAGGCTCACGGCCAGGGAGCAGCTTAGCAGCCCATTTTGTGCCTATTATGCAAGGCACTGAGAGGGCTGCAGATGAACTAAGTGAGGGACTAAGTAAATAAAGGATTGACCTTCCACCCCAGGGGCCAGAGGGCAGATACAAACTAGTGCTAATGTGAAATAGAGAGCCCAAACCTTGCAGACTCTGGAGGAATTTACCCTGGAAGCATCAAAGAAGGCAAAGGACTCATGTGTCACGCTGTCTGCATCAACACGGGGATGATGGCCCTGCCACCCGGAGGACCAAGCTCTGGCCAGCGACTCTTGGGGGGGTCTCTGTGTCAGTTCAAGGATGAAGCAGGAAAGGTCTGCAGGGAAATCCCTGGCTTGGGTGCCTGGGGGTGCCCACATTGCAGCGTGATGCCCCAGGGCAGCTCGGCACAGGCCATGTGCTGTGTGTCCCCAGCGTCCTGCAAAGGCACCCTGGGCTGCTGGGTGGTTCTGTGTTAACCTGTGGGTGCTGGGGCCAGGGACCACTGAGAGAGCTTGGGCTTTGCAGTGCAGAGGTTTCAAAGGGTTTCCTAAACAGGGGTCACAGCTCAGTGTCTCAGGGTGGGCAGCCAGCATCCCCAGTCACTTTTGGCCATATGCAAAGGGACACACAGAGAGTCATATGAGAGAGGCAGAAGACCATAAGGGATGGATGGGTCAATAGGAGCTGGTAGATGGGCATGGCCACTGCAGAAAAGGAAAAACAAGCAGATAAAGGTGAGTGCTGGAGATCACCAGAAGAGAGTTTTGACTGGGATATTTTGACTGAGTTATGCCAGTTGAACCAAGGGGTGGATTTGTTATTGCTTTTCTTGCAGTTGTCTTGTCTCAGGGAGAGGTGAGCTCTGTTATTAATAGTTTGAGACACATGGGCTGGCACAGAGAACTTCTGATAAACCTACAGGGTCCCCAAATACTCCTGGTCAGGCACTAATTCATTCACAGGACCGTGGCAATGTGCACAAACCTCTCTAGGCCTGTTACATGATGAGAGTCTGTGGGAGATTTACACCCTGTTAGCAGGACCCCTAACCAGTCTATGTGTTATTTACAGAACAACTGGGCTGCTTTCAGCTCCACTTCCTATTTTCATTGATGCCCGGAATTGCTCTTCCTCCCACACAACTGATGCTGTGGTACTGTGCTTGCCTTTCCCATGGTTAAAAAAAAAAAAAAAAAAAATCCCCCAAAGCACCCTGTTAAGAACTTCCACATCTCATTGAGCTGTTATTAATAGGGGGATTGTCTGGTGTCACAGAACAGGCATAAAATACATTATCACATAATCTTATTTAGCAAACACTTGTGTTGCTTCGCCCTTGGTAATTGCATTTGGGAGATGCAATATTTATGAAAGGGGAGAAGGAAATGTCTTGACTCATCTCCTATGAGCAGTAAAAATCCTGGGAAAAAGGGGAAAAGATCTGCTGGGAGGATGAAGGGGATGTCAGAGCTGCCGTTTTCTTTGCAGCAGGTTCAGTGCCCTGTCAGAACTCCAGCTTTGCCCTGAGCTGCTCCTGGAGCTCAGCGAGGCTGGGGAATGGATGCGGGGTTTGCACCAGGCTGTGTCGGACCCCAGAGCTCCCCCAGCATCTCTGCAAACCCTGCTGCGAGCTCACTCGCTGCCTTGCCTTAGCTCTTATTTCTGGTTGGTCCTGTGAGGCTTTTCAGTGAGACTGCGCTCGAGGCTCGGCTCGGAGGATGCTCCCCTCTGAACGGGAAGATGGATCAGGATTTCTCCTAGGACAGAAATCCCCACAAACAGCCCCAAATCTCTGTGTCGGACCCCACAGTCTGAGAGCAGGATCTGAGGAGACGAGCTTTGCCCGGGGTACAGCATCTCGACTCTGGGAGCTCAGATCTGTGTGGGCTCTTTCCCGTCCATCTCTGAAGCCTCGGCTCCCGCCATTGCAGATTTGGGGAAAATTTGCAGCAGAGGATGAACTGCTGGAAGTTGTCCCTGTTTCACAGGGCATGCTTTAGGGAAAGGAGAAAGCTGTCTTGGAAGATTACAGAATGCCTTGGGTAGCTCCATTCCATCGGAGCACTGAAGTATTTGTCTCCAGAAATCACATCTCATTTCCCCACCTACAAAAACCCACCTCCCTTGGTACCCCGCTGTCCGTGGGTGACCTTGACCGGCCAGCGAGGCACGGTGGGCTCTTCTGAGGTCCCGGGAGCTCCCGCTCCGAAAGTCGTGGAGGGAGCAATAACACATAACAGCGAGCTTCTGCAAGCCCCGGTCCTGTCGGCACTGGCAATTCAAAGCCGTCGGTGATGAGCACGGAACTGGGAAACTGGTGTCACCGACTCTCCTTCCCGATTTATGTTTACACACCGTGTTTAATGTTTGTTTTCTGTCGGGCTCTCTCTAAGCTGATTTTCGGCATTCCGCTTGGGCAGTCAGAAACATCCGCAAAACCTCTGGGCTGGAGTCGGCTCTGACTTCTCCCCGTGGTCACTTGGTGATTCGAGAGGCTGTAGCACTGGTTAATTCAACGAATTACAGGGGAGAAATACACTTAATACGAAAGTGAAAACTGGAAATAATTGATTAAATTCACAAGTGTGCAGATGACTCTTTGCGTCAGTGGCCAAACGTGTTTAAATAGAGATAATCCTTGGCGCTCCCTATCCCCGGGCATCGCTCTCGGGACGGAACTCGCTCAGCGTTTTACCCGCTGGGAGCAGGTGGTGCCACGAGGGGAGACTTGGGGTTCGGAAACCCCCATGATTTCCTATTTCTAGATCACTTCCCCGATTTTGTGCCGCGGCTAATACCCGCGCTGCAAATGACAAGCGCTGCGGCAAGTTTTTAAGTGCCCTGACAGAATTTGAATTTGTTCTTAAACGTCAGCAATGAGTACGGGTGCAAAAATTAGTTAAATGGTGAGCAGGGTAGTCCTTTGCTAGGAGACTTTCCTCTGTCAACTGTTAATTCCAAAAATCACGTTTCAAAATGTCATAAAATAAAAGCTATAAAAACTTCACAAATGTTAACTTCGATTACATACACTATGTACATGTCAAGAAAAAATTCTTAGGTCAAAAATAACTATAAATCATAATTGATGGTGTTGGAGTTTGTCGGTACTTTCCTTAGGTACAATAATATTTTCTATTTATTTACAGACTAGATATTTCAGCCCATATACGAATCACTTGTAAAAAGACGAGTGTAAATAAGGAAAAGCGCCTGAACCCACCGGAGTCTCTTGACTTCGGGGACAGAAGGGACTCGCGGGCAGGGCAAGGACTCGCCCCGCAGCCACCCACCTGTACTGAGCTGCCTGCGGGAACGGGGCAGCCCCCTGCCCGGCCCTCCTCTCCAAGGGCTAATGCAAACAGCAGCAAATTAGATTTAAGTTTACCCATTGGTTCTATCATAATTTGTATTTGCTTTTTGCGTACTAATTGACCTCGGGGAGGGGAAAAGAGGGAGGAAATAAACAAACAAACGCGAGGATTTACCGAGGAAGGTTTGGAGGTTTTTAGAGCTAAGCCCGTAACAATGTTTGCAATAATTAAGACCAGTATTATCGGATCTTCTCATTCATTAGTGAAAGCTGCTCTGTTAGCGGAGCCGGCAGGGCGGGCCGCTTCCCGCCCGCCCGGCGTTGGGAGCTGCCTGCGCCCCTGCCCCCGAGGGCGGCTTTTAGAATGGGGGGCGCGGGGAGGGGAGAGACACAAATCTGTTGGCAAAACAGGACTTTGTCTGATGGGGAAAAGGCCTAAGGCTCGGGGCGGGGGGAGACAAAGAGGCCGCCGCTTCCCCGGCGGGCGAGCAAACAGGGCAGCTGCCGGCAGCCGGGGCCGGGGGCGGTGAGCAGCCCCCGGGGGTGAGGGGCAACCGCAGGACCGGGCCGTGTCCCCATTGCCATCCCCCGTGTCGCGAAGGGCCTGGCTGTCGCCGGGTCAGAGTTCCTCGGAATGGGGGAGACCCAGGGAGAGGCGGCGGAGGGATGCGTGTGACCAGCCCGTATCTGCTCCCTTGCTGCCGCCGAGAGTGTAATTAAACTGTGAGTTAATAACGGGGCAGAGCCCCCGGTGTCCCCCACTGCCGTCCATGCCCTCAGGGGTGGCGGCCAGACACCGTTCATTACGGAGGGGCTGGTGCGGGGCGGGTGGCCAAGGGGACGGGGCTAATGGGATTACACGCATTTCTGCACGGTGGGGAGAGGGGCTGGTGCCGCAGGACCAATAATTTATTGGCAGATGCTCCTCCGGCAACCGGCGGCACTGAATATTCATGGGGCGCCGCCGGGCACGGCGGGTCCCACCGGCCACCACCCCATTTCCATTACCCCCGTCTGGGGAGGATCCGCAAGGACGAGAGACCCCGGCCTGTTGCGTGGAGCTGGTCAGTGCCAGGGCAGCGAGAGGCGGGAGGCAGAGGGACGGTGCGGGTCCCTTCTGCTTGCGCCCGCAGGCGCGATGAGTCGTGACCCTGCACATCCCCTGCTGAACCCGTTCTCTCCAAGAAGCCAGGGGCTACAGGAGGGTGAAGGAGCAGTTTGCGGACTGCTCTGAGTACTTATTTTTGGTAGATAACTGCTGCCTCTGGAGATGCCGTTGACTGTGCGGGGAGCCGGCCCCGCCGCTCCTTCCCCGCCGTGTTAACTCGCAGCCCCTCGGTCGTTTGTAACCATAAAGGGGAGAAATATCGTTGCGGGCGAAGTTCGTGCGATGCTGCGGCTCCCGCTGCGCCGGGCACTTTGTACTCATTAAGTGCAGCGGCGCTAAGTCATTACTGTAATAAGGAGTTATGCTGAATGCACGGGACCACGTTTCCAAAGCCATAAATTACAACTGTCAGTGCGTATTCGGGGGATCAACAGAGCTGGGAGTAATTATTTACAGCGTGCTTTATAGAGCAATTAAAAATTCCCCAAATGGTGTTAATTGCTTTTAACGCT
Organism: Ammospiza caudacuta; assembly: GCF_027887145.1. Lineage (NCBI taxonomy): Eukaryota > Metazoa > Chordata > Aves > Passeriformes > Passerellidae > Ammospiza > Ammospiza caudacuta. The sequence goes on along the minus strand of NC_080601.1, from coordinate 26,004,027 downwards.
CAGGAAGCGCAGGCCGCCCTTCCTGCGGACCGTGAGCCCGGGAAAAGGCGCCGCCGTCCGTGCGGGCTCGGGCTCGGTGGGAGCTGCGGAAAACTAGATTTCCCGTTGGGATGCCCACGGCCCTGCGGGAACCCGGCCGGTCGGTGCGGGAGCCGTCCTGCTTCGCTATCGGCTTCTGTCGCGACACCTGCGGTACAACTTAGTGCGGGGGCAGTGCTGAGGGACAGAGCCCCGACGGCAGCGGACACCGCGCCTTCCGCTCCAGGGAGAGGCGAGGGAACCCCGATGGGACAGTCTCGGTCCCGGAGCTCTCCCGCCAGCCCCCGTGCGCTGCCCGAGCCCGCACCGGCGCCTCCGCCGCAATGGATGTCACGGGGGCCGCGGCGGGAGAGAGAAAGGGCTGCGGGCGGTGATGGACGCGCCGAAAGCTGGATAATACCCGAGCTGGGGTGCCCCGGAGCAAGAAAGCAAGGCAGGGATGGAGTCGGGGGGCACCCTTCTGCTGAGGGGTGTCTCTCGCCACACACCTGCCCGCGGCCGGGCTGCTCACTCTCCTTTCAGCGATATAGAGGGTATTACAGGTTCTGGAAAGCACTGCTCGAAATGCAGTTTTCGGACCGAGCCCGATGGGCTTTGCTGGGATCTTGCCAAGGTCCCAGACACGTCACTTTTATCCCCGGTCCCCTCAGGAGGGCTTGTATTTCGCAGCGGTGTCCCGGCCAGCAGCTGCGAGGCAGAGAGGCAGCTTGCGATGCCAAACTCCCGGGAGCCCCGAGCTGCAAAGGAGCTCAGGGGCCAAGAGGAGCCCCGGCAAGCCAGCAAAGCCGGAGAAAAGGGGAGTGGAGGGTGGAGGTCAGGCCCTGGCAGGGCTGCTCCTCTCCGCTAGCAGGAGGCAGATGCACACGATCAATGAGAGAACCTGAGAAAGGATCCCTGGGCACTTCGTGGGGAGGGAGAGCCTTATGCCTTAGGAAGAACCCTCATCTTCATTGTTATTTCCTAGCATGGATAAACTGGGCCCCCAACCCTCATCTGGGGCAGGATTAAAACACCATTTTAGAAATTAAATTGTCCCAGCAGCTGTTTGGGGTAGGTGAAGGGGGACAAAAGTTTCAAGGCTTGCAGGAATATGTTTAGTGGCTGTGGATACCTGAAGGAGGTGAGATGCTCTGGAGAAGTGGAGGCCAAGGACACTGGGCTTCCTTAATGTATGAATTTTGCAGTAACTTAGTGCACGTGTCAGCTCCTGCATTGGAGGCTTTTGTCTGCCTCTAAGGAGGTCTGACCCACCTTGTTGGTGTTTCCCACAAAACAGGATTTCTCTGTGCAGGAGAACTAAGAACTAAAGCAGCACTTTGGGGAATCATCGGGGAATGTCTGTCTCCCTGGGCTCTGCCTAGAGTGTGATATCTGAATTATTTTTTGCAGGGCCTGGCATTTAGAGTCCTAGCAAAGTGTGACAAATCCAGCCCTCAGCAAATAGAAGCATGCTGAATGCACATCCAGGCAGAGGCAGCTGGGCGGGGGTGCCTCGGGCTCCCACCCCAGGGATCCATTTGTAGGCTCACTGGATTCATCTCCAAGTGGGTGCTGGTCCTTGTAGGCTCTCCCGTTGGGATGGGAACCTGAAAGCACCAAGACTGACCCTGACATATCTCAGTGTGTGAGCTTGCAGCACTGCCTCTTTAGCCTCAGAATTAGGGAGGCAAAACCCCTATATCAATTGACAGGACATTTCCAGAGCCTTGTGCTCTACAGTACTGCTCAAGCCACAGCCCTGGAAAGCCTAAGGGGAAACTGGGGCCAGGAGCAATTTGAACTGGAACATCTCAACTGGGTGTTGTCTTGGAGCTTAGATGTGCAGTGTCCAAACTTCCAGTGCCAGGAGCTGTATGGCTTTCTCAAGGATGCAAGTGAAGTCTGGCTTGTGCAGGGAATAAATCCTAGGGCTCTGCATCATCCCCAAACTCGTCAATAATTCCCATTGATTTCCAGAAATTTTGAATCCCTGTCAGGACCTAGTCCCGCCTGCTCTTCTCCTTTGTCCTCCCTGGGTGCTGGCCAGAAGGAATTCAGACTTACCTGTAATCTGTCTCCTGACAAGTTTTACTGCCCCAAAGCCTCTACCTTGGGCTCAGCGCCTGGGGGCTGTGACCCTCACCAACCAGACTGGATCACTGGTGGTGACCTTCTGATTTCTGGAGGCCAGTCCCTCTGGGCCTTCAGCATCTGCTCAGCCTGGAGGATCCCTGGCACAGGGGAGGCCAAGGCTTTTCCTGGCATCAGCTGGGGCCTTTGGGATGTGCAAGTGGCACCAGGCAGCTGTGTTATTTACTGGAGAGAGGCATCTCCTGGGTCTCAGGACTTGGCAGCAGATCTGCCTCCCTCAGGGTGTCAGAGCTCACTGGCAGGGGACTTTGTGGCACTGTGCAGGACTGGCATGGCATTTTTATTGCTTCCTTGTGGAGACAACCTGACATGCTCAGGGCAGGTAAGCAGACTGCCCCACATCTCCTGTGTGACAAGGGGCAGGAGAAGAAGCTCAGGCATATCCTGAGGAAGGGCAAAGGCAGCTGCAGTCCTGTGGGACAAGAAGGGCCCCTGCCCGAGGGCAGCCCCCCGGCCCCGGCTGGCCCCAGCCGTCGCTCCCTCCCTCCTCTCCCAGCTCCTCCTAACCACAAGGACTTTGGTTGATGGAGCTGGCGCCAGCGAGTTCCCTGAAGAGTTCAGAAGTCAAGAACTGAGGTAGGTACTGGGAGGGGGGAAATCCGACCCCAGCGGGCAGGCAGGGCTGGGTGGTGGCGGGGGCAGGCTGCTGGGCACCACCGGCCGGGCACGGGGCCGAGGGGCGCCCGTGGTTGCTGCTGCCGCCCACTGTCTCCACAGCCTTCCCGTGAGGGGCTGTGGTGGCGGCTGTGGTGACAGCGACGGGTCCTGGGTATCACAGCGGGGCTGTGGCTTGGGTGAGGGTGGCAGGAACCCACAAGCATTGATGTGTCAGTGTGTGAGAGTCTGGGGGTGTCCGAATGCACGGGAACTGGGGTGTGTTACTGCCTGTTGTGGGAGTGACTGTGGGTGTGAATACAAACAGCTGTGAAGGCGTGAATGGGAACGTGTGTCAGAACTCGTGTGTGCAGGGGGTTGTAACTGTCTGTGAGTGCGTGGGGTGTTTGAATAACTGCACAAATGTAGGTGTGTGTGCAAGAAAATGTGTGGGACTGTGAGCATGGGTGTTTGTGAGCTCATGAGTGTGCAACATTGGGGGTGTGAGGATGAGGATGGGATGATGTAGCTGGTGATGAGTGTTGAGGTGTACCTGAGTGCACAGGCATGACTTTCCATGCCAGTGGCGTTTGTTTTGTGTGGGGGATGCCCCAGAGCAGGCTGTCCTGTGGGGTCCCCACGGTCTCTTGTGGGCACTAAACCACGGGCACGCTGAAGACGTGAATGGCAGCCTTGGCCCCAGCCAGGGAGGAGCGGGCCTGGAGGGCCGGTCCCAGCCCGTAGCGGGGAGGATGAGGCGGGCAGAGCACAAACTCCCGGGCAGATCCCTGCTGCCGCGGCCGGGAGCGCTGGGTCGCACTGGGCAGCGCCGTCGGCAGCAGCGGGAGGCCGGATACAAGGGAGCTGCAGTGCCCGGTCCCATCGGCGGCCCTGCCCCCGGCCCGGCTGTGCAGAGCAGCCACCGACGGGCCAGGGCCGCAGCGTTTTACAGAAATTGCAATAGCGGCTTTCAGTTTCACGTTGTTTTAAACTTTAAAAATAATTTTGTATTTTTTTTAACGGAAACACTCATCTCCCCGCGGGCAGGAGCGGGAGGGGACGGCGGCAGCAGGCGGTAGGGACAGCAGGCCGTGGGTGCCCTGTCAGCGGGGCGCAGCTGGGGCCTGCCATCGTCCTCATCGGGGAAATGAGCCCCGCCCCGGCTCTCCGGGGAAAGTGCGCTCCAGGAGCCCCTCGTCTCCTCCCATCCCACCCCTTCCATGGGTCCGGGCACTTGTGGGTGCCCTTCTCAACGTCCCCCCTTCCCTGCTCTGGGGTCTGGTGGTGGGAGAGCCGTCTCCTCCGCGGCTTTTTGGAAGGCGCTGACTTTTGAAATTCAGAGCACCCTTCCGGAACAAAGGGGCACGGCCGGTCTGGGACCCCACCAGAAGGGGATCCTCCGGCTTCAGCCCTCGCTCGGGATCAGCGGCAGCCCTTGGGGATCGCAGCCTGGGCTTGATTCTCCTGCGGGGCCTGGCAGCCAAGATCCCCCTTCCCAGCAGTCCGCAGCCACAAACTCCGGGACCAAACGACCCCGCTCTGCCGCCCGGTATCAGCCACTATTTCACCCCCAGTGCCTTGCACTCACCCAGCGCTCACTTTATAAGGCCGAGAAGGGCGGTGATTTTTTTTCCTTTTTTTTTTTTTTTTTTTTTTTTTTTTTTTTTTTTTTTGAGGGGGGGTGTGCAAGAGGGGGCTGGGGAAGAAGAAACTCCTCTTGTGTGCTCTTCTCTGCTGTCATTCACTGGGCTGCTCTCAGCATCCAACCAATGGAGAGTGAGGGCCTGCAGCAGTAGGCCCTGGGTAGGGTGATTGATGGGCAAGCGGGGCGGCGGGCGATCGCACTCACAATCCGCCGCGCTCCGCTCCGCGGGGCTCCCGGCTCCCCACCGCCCGCCGCGGCAAGGGGTCCCCGGGGCACCCCTGTGTGTGTGTGTGTCCGTGCGTACGTCTGTCTGTCCTGGGTGAGAGGCTCCTGGCGTGTCTTGGTACCTGGGGGTGCTGGGTCTCGTCGGAGCGGGGCCGGTGTGCGTGGCTGGGGTGTCGGTCTCCGCTCCTGGAAGCTGTCGGGTGTGCGTGGCGCGGTTGTGTCTCCAGTGTCTGTGTCCTGAGCCGCGCTGGGCACGGCTGTGGCGTCCCGGGCTGCGGGGCTGTTTCACTCTTGTACCTGGGCTGCGCATGGCTGTGCTGCTGTGTCTTCGTGCTGAGCGTGTGGCTGCCGTGTCCCGGCCTTGCGTGGCTCTGCTGGCGTTTCTTGGGGTGCTCTGCCGTCGTGCTATGGGACTGAGCGCGTAGCCGGCGTTCCTGGGCTCTGTGCGGCCCCGTTGCCGGTTTCGGGGCGGTGCGGGGCTGCGCTGCCCTGCCCGGGGCGGAGGTCCGGCCCCGGTGCCCGAGCGGCGGCATGGAGCACCTCGGGGCTCACCACCTGCACCAAGGGCAAGCCGAGCCCATCAGCTTCGGCATCGACCAGATCCTCAACACGTCGGAGCCGGGCAGCTGCATGGTGTCGCACCCGCGGCTGCAGGACTCGGCGGACTACGGGCTGGGCTGCATCGTGGGCAGCGCCTATAACACGGTCACGGGTGGCTACGGGGCGAGCGGCGGCGCGGCCGGCGCCTACACCGGCACCTCCTGCAGCATGGGCGGCCTGCCCGGCTCCTACAACGTGAACATGGCGGTGAGCATGAACGGCAACACCTTGAGCTCGGCCGGCGGCGTGATCCGCGTCCCGGCCCATCGCCCCGTGGCCGGCGGAGTCCACCAGCCCCTCTCCGCCGCCGTGCCGGCGGTGAACGGCATGAACAGCCTCACGGGGCTCACCTTCCCCTGGATGGAGAGCAACAGGCGGTACACAAAAGACAGGTTCACAGGTGAGTTGCGCCACCGGGACCCCCTTTCTCTCTCTGCTCCCGCCGCCCCGCTTCGTCCCCCGCCGCCCGGCCTCGGCGCGACAACCGGTGTCCACACGGATCCAGCCGGGGATCTCTCCGGCCGGGTGGAGAAAGCAGCCGGGATGGTCCTGGGAAGCTGGTCCAGAAGGAGGCCAAAAGCAAGACGGGGTGGGAAATGAGGCGTATCCACTCCCCCCTAAATGAGTTGTGTTTCCTTTTGTTTGTTTGTTTTGATATTTTGGTTGGTCTGATTGTTTGTATATGTGGGGGTTTATGTTGTTGTTGTTTTAGTTCCTTTTAATTTATTTATTTATTAGTTTGGTGTAGGATTTTACATTTTTTTTTTTCCCCGCGATACGGGTCGGCAAAGGCGGGCAAAGAGGAAAAGGGATGATAAACTCCGTACACGACCTCCCGCGAGCCCCGGGCACGGCTGCCCAATCCCTGCCGCCCGAGCCAGACCCGGGGAAACTTTCCTTCAAAACCGAGAGTTGTTTGGGAAGCACGGCCCGGCCGGCGGGAAGGCAGACCCGCGGCCCCGGCCCTGGCCTGCCCGGGAAGGCCGTCCCGTTGCCTTCCTTAACCGGGCTGGCTTTCCCCGGTTGCGGGTTTCGGCTCAGCCTTTTTCCCCACCAAAAGGGACCTTTTGCAGGCCCGAGCAGAGCGGGGCTCGGGCTAGAGCCTCTTCTCGGCCTCGCCACGGTTTCCAGGTGCAGCTGGGCTCGTCTTTCGGCACTAACAAAGCAAAAACTCGAACGAAAAGAAATAAATAAAAAAGACGCAAACAAACGAACAAAAGGAACGAAATTACAACGGGGAAAAATCAGCGCGGCTTTCCGAGGGCGGAAACCGAGGCCCGATTTTTGAAAGTTCCCGTTTAATTTCGACCCGAAGGCGCTGGGCTCGGGCACGGCCGCGGGTGGACGAACGCCCTGTTGCCTTGGCAAGCACCTGACTGAATTTCACTCAATTTGTTCTTGGCTTAGACACAATGTCACTTTTCACTAATTTCTTTTTTTTTTTTTTTTTGGTGGGGTTGGGAAAAAAAAAATCAAATCAACAAATCCAATCAAAACCATATATATTTAAAACAAAACAAAAAAAGGAACAAACAAACAGAACAACAAATTTCAACTCCAGTTTCCAGTCCGGGACTGTACTTTTCTGTACGAGGCACTGGGGCCGGGGACGATGGGGTTACCTCCGCGCCTGAACGAAATTATCCCGAACCCGCTTGGCACGGGGCGCGGAGCCCGGCCCGGCGCCAGGACCGGCTGCCGCTGCTGAGCCCCCGTTCCCCGGCGGGCGCTTGGCCGGGCAAGCGGCCACCTTCCCCTCCGCCGGAGCCGAGCGGTGCCCGGCGGGTGCCCGCAGCGCCCAGGAAAGGCGGCCGGGCCTTCCCGGTCCGCGGGGCCGCCGCCGCCGAGTTCCTGCAGCTCGTGCGCGGGTGCAGGCGGGGAAGCCGCGGCTTCGGAGCGGTGGGGGGTGGTCCCCAGCCCAGCGGCCGGGAGCCGGAGCCCCTCTGCTGATGTGTCGCTGCTTGCTTCTTTGCCTCTCATCCCCCCTCCTCCCGTGTCCCCCCCAGTGGCCCTCTCACCCTTCACTGTAACACGCCGTATAGGTCACCCCTACCAGAACCGCACGCCCCCCAAGAAGAAGAAGCCGCGCACCTCCTTCACCCGGCTGCAGATTTGCGAGCTGGAGAAGCGCTTCCACCGGCAGAAATACCTGGCCTCGGCCGAGCGCGCTGCCCTGGCCAAGGCCCTCAAGATGACGGACGCCCAGGTGAAGACCTGGTTCCAAAACCGGCGCACCAAGTGGAGGTGAGGGACCGGGGTCTCGGTGGACCGGGGTGGGGCAGTCCGGGGGCACAGACCTTGCTGCCAGCAGCTCTGCCGGGAGCCCTGATGGCAGCGCAGAGGCGTGCAAGCCCCGTGTGTGTGTGTGTGAATGTGACTGTGTGTGTACACGTGAGTGTGCATGCACAGCGGTGTGTGTGTGTGCATGTGGTGTGTGCACACCTGCGGGCGTGTGTGCAAGCGAGTGTAACTGCACGGTCAGTGCGAAGTGTGTGTGAGCGTGCACAGGGGTGTGAGTGCACAGCACAGCCCGGCGAGTGCGGGGTGCTGCGGGCCGTGTGGGCACACCGGGTCTGCGTGCAAAAACGTGCGCGGGTATGCCACGGGGATGAGCCTGTGTGAGCACACACGTGTGCAGTGGGTGCAGTCAGGGGCACCAGAGGGTGCAGGGGCTCCCCCGCCTCTGTCCGCGGCAGCAGCGAGTGGCAGCCCCCGGCCCGGGGCTGTCCGGGTACCGCGCTTTGCACAGCGCGGAGATTTTCGTCCCCGCGGGGTTCGCGGCGCCTCCTTGCCCAAACGCTTTCTTTTTGTTCTGCTGCCGGGCGTGCCGGTAAAGCCGGAGAGGAAGAGAAGGCTGGGCTCACACGGAGCCTCCAGGGCTCCGTCGCAGTGACCCTGCCCCTCCCAAGCTGCATGTTCCCGGGATATTCCCGAGGGAGACACCCAAGTCCTGACAACATCTCCTGCCATGGGCTGGCTGCTGAGCTGCTGGGTGCTGGAGGGCTGGCAGGCAGCTTCTTCACAATGTGGGGAAAGGACTTCCCCAGAGTCTTCTCAAAGGTTAACAGGACGGTGATTGCCTGAGTATGCTGAGGTTGGGTAAGAAATGGCGGTCAAGGAATTTGAAACCAAGAGGGGGTGTGAATCCTCAACCCCAGTGTTCTTCTTCTAGTTCTTCCCTAGAGAACCTATGGTAGTGCAATTCCCCAACTGTTAAGAAGTCTCTAGCTGGAGTGATCTCTGTTGGCCAGAAAAAGAATCCTGGAGGAAGAACAGTCCTGCTGTGGCCTGCAAAATGGGGTCAGCTGTCTTCTAACCAGGTTTCCTAAGGAAGTGAGGCAAATCCATCTGTCAATACTCTTTGCGTCTGTTGGCTAAATTCAGCCTCTTTTGGCAGAGGTGCAGAGGATACAAACCTATTCACGTGTTTTACAAAAAATAGTTGGGTAAAGAGAAACAAAATCCTGCTTCTGCCTAAGGGACAGGCTACAGCCAGAACTCAGCTGTAATATTAGACATGGGAGAATCTCTGGCCTGAGCCAGAGGGACACAGGCATGTAAGTTCTTCTTGTATGCATCTGTGCCTGCTGAGATGGAGATGTGGGTGCCCCTGGCTGATAGCACACCCAGCTTCATGCCTCAGGGCCCTGCACTGGGCAGTGGGCTCTGAGTGGTTCCTGGGGCACTGGGAGCTGGAAAGAGCTGCTGCAGGCTCAGCCTGAATGAGGCAGTTCAAGTGTCCAAGAAAATAGAGTTGCTATAAGCTCTCTGAGCAGTTAAACTGCTTGAATGCAGATTGGGGGAAGGGTCTTGCCCCTGCCCCTTGCCTGGTTGTCTCCGTTGCAGGGAGGTGGCTGTGTGATCCCCTCCTCAGATTTGGGTTCTTGCTTTAGACACAGCTCTTTCCAGGCAGGTATGAACCTGGAAATCCCATTCTGATGTGAATCCATGACTAGACCAGCTGCTTGCAACAGGGAAACCCTTGGGAGCAAGGTGCTCACAGCCATGGTACTCCTGATCACCCTGGACTTGGGGCTCCCTCCCTCCTCCTGGAGCATCTCCTCGTTGTTCAGGGAGTCATTAAATATTCATTGAGGCAGAGACTGAGCTGCTCCCCAGGCAGGTGCAGCTCTGAGCCCACTCTTCCCGGGATGTCTGATGTGAGATGTTGACACAGTGATTAGAACAGGGACTGAGCCCTGAAATACCTGCTCCCAGGAGGGAACCCTGGCCACGTGTCTGGAGGCTCGGATGCTCAGAGGCCCATTGCTGGCATCCAGGTGCCAGCCTGCTTCCCCACTGGGAGCCAGGGACCCCTGCCCTGTGCTCTGAGATACCACTGTGGAGATCAGAGCTGCCACTTCCAATTCTCATGGCCAAAGGGGATGAGACATCTCACATCCCCCCCGAGCTGCTAAATTAAAAAGCTGCCATTTCCTGTGTCACTGGTCCACTGAAGCTGCTGAGAGGATGTCAGCTGAGCCTGAGGATGTGAGGGAGGGAGGGGATGCTTTGGAAGTCATCCTAGGACCAGCACTGTGAGTTGCTCCCAGGTTTTCCCAGCAGCATCAATAGAGGTGCCAGCTGAAGTAGGGGTGAGTGCAAGCTGCAGACTTTAGACTGATCTGCCATCCAAGCAAGCAGGACTGGCATTTCCATTGTGGATACAAGAGGATTCAGGCTATTTCTACCTATCCCATTCTCTGCTCCTGGGCAGCCCAGGGCCAGGGCCCAACCAACCCTGGAAAGAGCCTCCTCTGACCCCCTAGCACCCACTCCTTGGGGATCACCTCTGCTGGTATCATACCAGGCAGACACACGTCCAAACTGTTCTGAAAAGCACTGTCATTCACCCTTTCCAGATAGTATATTCTGTGCTTTGATTTTTGTTACTGCTAAAAAATGTGTTTCTAGTGTTTAGCTGAAATTTTGCTGCCTGCTATGGAAATGTTTTTGCCTTTATCCAAGCTCTCAACAGCTGGTCACCACAGCATGGCAGACAAGGCAGCAAACCTGGATGCTGAAATGGGATGTCCAGAGAGACATTACCCACCTCTCAGCTGTGTGGCACTGCCAGTCACTGCCTCACCCCACCCTGCTTCATGCTTCTTCCTGGGGCTTTGCATGCTCGGCTCTTGCTGTTAGACCAGAGCATGGTTTCAGGGGATCACAACTTTTGCAATGCTGTTCAGCGACACTTAGGGTGTTTTGTCCCTGCTTGTTTTATTTTCCTGTGGGCAGAAAGTAATCCAGAGCTGTGGGCTGTTCCAAATTCTCCTTGATCAGAGCACTGTTTTTGCAGAGGCCAGTAAAACAGACAGACCCGGTCTATGGGATTTACTGGGATTTAAATCCCAGTTTATGGGATTTACTGGCCATTTTTGTAGGGGATGTGGGACCATGCCATGGCAAGGCACCGTCTTTTCCTACTCCTGCCCTCCCACGTCATGAGCACCCAGCACAAGTTAATCTCTCTGGGGACACCCTTCCCTGGCTTCCCCACGCCCCCCTAATGGCTCCCTCTCTCCTAGGAGGCAGACAGCAGAGGAGCGGGAGGCTGAGCGGCAGCAAGCAAACCGCATCCTCATGCAGCTGCAGCAGGAAGCCTTCCAAAAAACCATCAACCAGCCCATCCAAGCCGACCCCATCTGTGTCCACAACTCCTCTCTCTTCGCCCTTCAGAATCTCCAGCCTTGGTCTGATGACTCCACCAAGATCACCAGTGTCACTACTGTCGCCTCTGCTTGTGAATAGGTCTGGCACCCACTGGTGGCACCTACACCTTGGACTGGCGGGGCTGTCCCCAGGGGGACACGAGGCATCCTTGGTGGGACATGTAGCAACTCTGTTTCTCCCCAAGGAGGGCTGAAACCCCCTAATCCTCTGGCCACAAGCATCCTATGTCTCCAGCTGGGGAAGCCCTCCACAAGGAACAAAAAGAAGGAAAGTCACCCCAAAAACTCTCCCTAGCCATGGAGTTGCTGGAGCAGCAATGCTGTCTCACCTCCCCCCAATCCTTTTGTTCTCCTGAAAGTCTCCAGTGTCGACCCTGAACTTGCTGACATGCTGTCAGACAAAAGCCCAGCCCTGACAGACACAGCCGCTGGTGATCATCCAGCTGGGGGAGAGGAAAACTTCCTTAGGATTCTACTGGCGGCAGTGCAGAGTCTATGTATAACCATATATATATGTATATCTATATAGAGATATATATAGATATATGCTTTGAACTGTTGGCTTGAAAGAGAAAGAGAAGGCTGTCTGGGAAGCACTGTCTCTACTGTGAGCCTTCTTGAGTTGTCCGCACCAGAGACATTCGGGGATGCAACAAATGGAGAAAACAGCAGCAATTTCTGCTTGTGCCAGATGGGAACCCTTCAGATCTCACCTCGCTGTCTCTCCTCCCCTTTTTCATTAATTTTTTCTTGCAAGGGGGGAACAAGAGAAGGATCTGACAGACTCCTGAGGATGGTAAATATGATATCTCAATTGTATGAAGAGCCCAAACAGTCCCTGGCTGCCACGGACTCTGTGCCCATCAGCGAGTATTTTAATAATGAGAAGATCTGGGTGGCAGTTTGTGGGGGTAATGCAGTTTCTTTCCATGGAATATTTCCATATAATTTGCAAAATGTTGTCCAATGTTTTATTTTATCATTTTCCAGTTAGAAGGCAGTTCCTGACAACAAAAAATTGATTTCACTCTCAGCTGTTTAACTTAGTTATTCTTTTAATTGTACCAAGAGAATGAGACAAAATTAAACAAAGCACTTCTAGCAAATGCCAGGAATATATAGCTATATATATATATAAACAATATATATTTTTCAGTTACTTATAATCTAAAACAGCACTGCCAATTTAAGCAGTTAGTACAAACAAGCAACCAGAAAACCTATTTTCAGTGAGATTTTTAAAGGCATTCATTTGTTTGCTTTTTTTTGTTGTTTTGTTTTTTTTTAAGTTATGCACTTACAAGGTGTTTTATGTGTATTCATTTTATAAAGTGCTTGTGTAATTTATGTGGAAATGAAAAAGAAAATAAAAAATCTCCAGGGTACTGAATAAATCATTCAAAGCCTTGCTGTTCCCTGTCTATTAGTTCCCCAAGAGGAGACAGCGTATCAGAACTACTGCTGAAGCCTGTGCTATTTTTTTTTTAAATAAAAATAGAGTTAGCATTTCCATTTGACTTTGCTCAGGTCCACTTGGCTTTAGAAGCTCCAGATGTAATATGCTGTGTTTTAATCCCTGGTCCTATAAACATTTCCAGGCTTCAACCCAGCAGTGCATTTAGCGCTTGCTTTAATCGAAGCCTTTCTGGGGGGCTTGCTGGGGGTGGCAGGGACTGTGCAGGGGCTTAGCCTTAAACTCATGTGAAATAATTTATAGAATAAGACCTTGGAATGAGGTCTCACCTGGGCTGAGGCAGATCTACAGATATCTGTGTCTGAAACTGAATACAAAAAGGGGAATTTGAATAGAAAGAAATGTGCAAGAGTACATTTTAGAGACAATCTTACAGGGGATTATTGTGGGGACACTGTTTTCCATTTGTACTCAGCCTTGCTGCAGGACATTGTCCCCAGCCTGGCAAGCCCTTCTCAGAGGAAAATCAAACGGGTGGGAAAACTCTCATCAGCTTCCTTGGGGGAGACTCCCAGCCCCGTGGCTGGCTTCAGCCTGCTGCTTCCTTCCAGCACGGGGAGTTACTGAGCAAAGGATGTTGGAGCTGAAAAGGGCAGGCAGCCACGAGCAGCGGCAGGGACCCCCTGACGTGGCCCTGGGGTCCAGGCTGCCTGTGGGACACCTGCAACAACACACCCCAAGCTCTGATACCTGGTGGGCGACAGTGCTCCTCGAGGCTGGCTCCTCTGGGCGCAGCGTTGCTGGGGAGTTTGTTAAGGGAGAATATGAATAGCCTGCTGCATCCAAAATCTGCTACTCTAGGACTGGGCTGAGAATTTGTGATGCTGCAGGATTTTCCCATTCTGCAGTCCAATGTGTATGAGAACACAGAGAAACATCTGCAGCAATGGAGAGAAAATAAGCCAGAAAAAGGAAAGAAGGAAAAAAAATGGGAAAATATGGAACTTGGAGAACATGCATTTTTGGAAATATCTTTAAAAGATTATCACTGCCAGAAGAATGCTAAAATAAAATAATACATAGTTTTCTAATGTAAATTTCAGGCAAGTCTTTTGTTTCAATTCTGTTTCATTCTACAGTCAGAATTTTTTATTCTGAATGAGCTTATTATTTAACATTTACACAACTTTGTCTACAAAGTTAAACTCCTTCAGAAGGCATTGCTGTGTACAAACCTTTAATGGTTCACAGTTTGTTGGAGTGTGTACTTTTCTTTTCAAGGTTTCTGCATAGGAAAAATAAACCACAAAATATAGTAATAGTAATAGTAATAGTAATAGTAATAATAATAATCCTCACTGTTGATATTTAAACTGTTTTCTATTTTCTTATTATGACACATTAATATTATGAACTTTAATTCTAAGGCAACCATTTTATAATATTCACTTTATTCAGCTAATAATCTAAAATATTCCCCAGTAAAGTTGAAGAGATGATAATGCACATTTGAGGGAATATGTTTAGATAGAATATTTAGCTATACCTTGTTTTCAAAACTGGCAACTTCCCCCTTTTCTGAACAATCTTTCCTGTAAAAAACACCCAACAAACCAAAAGTTAAAAAGGAATCTCAATATGAAATGAGAATATATATTACATTGGAACCAGAAAAACCATTGCCTGGCCTTTCTTTTCCCTGGAAAATTGATTCTGGAGGAGTTTTCTCTTAAAATATTTCTTTTGGATTCATTTTAAAAATTGGTTTAGTGGCAGAAGGTGTTTTTGATATCTGCATATGTGCTTCCAGTTATTAATATGATGATTTGTACCTAGACAATAAAAGTTGTCTGAAATATGATGGAATTAAATCAATAAGTAATGACATGAAGTAATGACACGTAATGTTATGTTTTGTAGACTGACATCACCTCAGCTTTATCCTGGGGCCATCCATATCACTTTGAAGGCTGATTTAATTTTTTGTATTATACTTATTTGGGAGCAGGAATGAAATTGCATTAAGATGCCTTGAAAGTCATTTCCCCCTTCCTTCGCTCTCAAAATAAAGCAAGTCCCAAACATGAAATGGGAGTCAGGGAGAAATGTTTTTCTATGTTTGCCTGTATCTAGGAAATGCAGACCAAGGCAGAGTGACTTTGGTCTGTGTCCTGCCTGGAGCTGAAGGCACAGGGAGTCACAGGGGACGGTGCTGTGGTTGTGCTCATCTCTCTCACCCACAATGCTGCCAGGGATCCACAGCTATCATTCATCTGGGTTGGATGTGCTGAGCTTTTGAAGGTGAAATCTGGAGGGGGGGAAACACCATCTTTGCATGAGGAACTGGAGTATTAAACATCTGTGTGGAGCTGGAGGAGACGAAGCCCTGTGGGATTGGTTGTGGTTGTCTGCGTTTGGTCCCAGCTCATCAAACTATGAAGGCAAGAGGGAACCAGAGGTCTGGCCCCCATTTAGCCAATTAGCTGAGCACATGAGTCATCCAAACAAGGATCAGTTGGCTTATCTCTGCTGGGGGATGGCCCAGAAAAAGGCTGAAGGGTCTTTGCTGGAGCCTTCCACCCTGAGCAGAGCCTGCAGTTGTGCTCAGCACAGGCCAGACCATTTGATCCCTGCAGTACATGCACACCCAGCTCCTACCTGAGTACCACATGCAGCTTTTTTGGGCTGCATTACCCCATCTACGGGGCATTTGTTAAATCTTCTAAGTTATTTCTGCTGCAGCAGCAGCATCAGTGGGAGCCACGTGTATTTGCTGGAGAAAGACTGAGGCGAGTGTACACGTCCTCTAATATAGTTTGTATAACTGATAATGAAAGGAGGCACTGACCCCACAAACACCCACATGCAGGATCATTTTCATTATCTCACTGAGACTGTTGATTGGTGTTTTTGAGTGTGCTCCTGATTAACCAACACACCAAAAAGAAGCTTATACCCGGTGCTGCTGCCTCAGCACGGCGGCAGCAGGAGCCCATCCCCGCGGAGGCAGCCCCTCCTCGCCGCCAAGGCCGGCTCACAGCACTCGGGGCTACATGGGGCAAAAACCCCCAACCAATTCACCAACAAAACTCAAAATGGCTTTGCTGAAAACTGTTTGGGTTACAGTAAAAAGCCATTCCTCTCTGGGGTTCTGGGACAGCTGGAACTTTTTGAATTAACCTTGTTTTTCCCTTGCCAGAAGCAGACTGGCTGAGTGACACTGAGTTCTTTGTGCAGTGGTCAGCTTTGATGGCCACTTGTTTAAAAATTGTTTGTGAAATACCATTTGGAGTTATCAACTTATCCTGGTTGAAAATTTTCTAAATGAAAAGGTCTAAATTTGGGGGGAAAAGGTAGTTTTTTTAAAAAAAATATTACGGGAAAAAAACCCCCACACAAAGCTATAGCTTAGCAGAAGAAACTTTTGTTGGAGTCACAGTTTTCAAAAGAATCTGAAAAGATTCTTTTCAGATCTTTTTTTTGCGCAGCTAATTGTGATTTTGATATTCCTTAAATTATTGTTATTGTCTCTGTTACAGTAGGAAATTTGTTTGATGGGTCAGCACTTATCCAAGATTAGGACCAGAAGTCTTTCCCCCTATTCCTTTCCATTAATCAGAAACTCTTTGTAACCGATTGTTTTAAATTAATTTTATACATTTATTCAATTCACACATAAAACTGCATTCAAAGAATTATGTTAGGGTTTTTTTCCTAACAGTGCCAGAATAATCTTGATTTTTTTCAAGAGTAGAAAATAATTTTTGCCTTCCTTCTGTTTTTGTTGGGTTTGCTTTAAAAAAATTAATTAGATTTTATTTTATTTTATTTTGGATGCAGCTAGCTGTGGTAAGCACGGTGCTGGCCTGAGCAGCTTTCAGCTCTGAAAGTCCTGGTCACACACCAAACCTCTGTGTGCTGAAGATGTGCAATCCCCTGTTACAGAGAGCTGGAATTCCCTGCCCTCTGCTTCCCTGGGGCTGGAAGTTCAGTACTTACCCTCAGCTCAGCTGTTCTTTGTCTCTCTGCTTTTGAGACAAAAGTAAAATGAACAGAAATGAGGAGCCCATGCTTTGGTTTTCGAGCAGGAGGGAGTAAAGCTTAAGAAAACTCACTCTCTCTCTGCCTGTAAAGAATGTGAACCCGCTGGTCTGACGCTGCGGTTAACTGTCTGTCTTTCCTAGACTGCAACTGTCTCAAAATAACAAAGCAGCGATTAAAAAGTATCAATCAATATGTACTTTTTTAAACTACAGTTAGGAAGTGGTACTAAGACGGGAATAGATGAAAACATGGAGAAAAACATGGAGAAAAACAGTTTTGTTTCCCAGGGTCTTCCCTGTCTCAGCCAGAGGAAATTTTTGGAAAGTCATTATGCTTAGCAATTTAGAAACTTTTTAGAAAGTCATTTAGTTTAGAAAACCTCACCACCTGCTGTTGTGAGATTTTAGGCACATGTAAGGGCTCACCAGACTCTTGCTCTCTAGGCATCCATGTAGAATGTGTCTAGTTTACGATTCCAGTGCTCAGGGGGGTTAGGAGGAACCTGGGCTATCAGGTGTGTGGGACACAAATATGCTGAAAGGCAGGGCTTAACCCCAGATCTCCCCATGTAAGGTGGCAAAGGGGAAGGAAGAGGTACAGGTGGGGATGGGGCTTGCTCAGGCTCATGGTGAGGAGGTGATCAAGTGCACTGAGTTGTGGCCAGGCCTCTGTGTGTTCTCCCTCTCCCACTGGATCTGGCTGTTTCCACAGGAGAGCCTGGGGAAGATGTGGGGGTGTTCTGTGAGGTCAGGTGGGGGAGGAGAGGATAAAGGCCAGCAGGTCCTGGGGAGCCATGGTGAATCACAAGGGTTCACTTTTGAGAACTGCAGAGAAAAGGCACCAAGTCTGCGGGGCAGGGGGTTTGACAGTGGGCAGTGAGGGGCACCTTGAGGAGCAGGAGCCTGGCTTGGGCAGAGGAGGGCTGTTCTCCCATAGGGGCTACACCCAGCTTGCCTGGCTCTGCACCAGTGGCATGCACTGGAGGGCCTGGCAGGGCCTGGAGATGTCACAGCATGGAGTTGCTGCTGAAATGGCAGTCCTCTGGCATCCCACAGTGACACAGTTGTGGAGCATGGTGGTAACTGCTGGGCTGTATCCAGAGAATTTCCTTCCAGGATTAGGCTCCAGGAAGTTTTATATGCATTTACAGCATTGCTGGACTGTGCTCCACTGCCCTTGGAGGGACACCTGCAGCCACAGAGGAACGCGTCCCAGGCTCCCTGTCCCCTGACTTTGCCACTTGCAGGGGCAAGTGAGGGAGATGTGGCAGGGGCATTTCCCACTCACCCCTATTCACACAGAAATGCTTGAAAAGGTCTGGCTTTCACTTTGGGATGGAGTGAAAACAAATGTTGTAACCTTATCAGTTGTTATGACAGGTCTGAAACCCGCCTTTGCTGTGGCTCATACCACCACATCCAGAGGCAGGAGGTGGGATGTAGGGCAGAGTATGCTCTCTCTGTGGAGCAAGGCACCAGACATCTCTTGGTGTGCCCACCATGATGCACTCTCCCTTCAGACTTGGTCCTTTGAAGATCTGAGGATCTGAGCAGAGCCATCTCACACACCACAGGCAGAAGCCAGACCAGTAGCAGGCAGGAGAGGGGATGCAGATCCCCTGCTGGGACCCCAGGGTGCACATATGTGTGCCAGTCCCTGGGGAAACACACCACAGCCCTGGCAGGGAAAGCACAGAGACAGGCAGAGACACACCTGTAATGTCATCCAGAGGAAAGGACTTCCTAAGGGACCTTGTGGCTACAGGCACTGTCAAAAGAAGTGAGGAGTGAGGAATTGTGTCCTGTTGCTGAACATCTGTGTCTCAGGAGCTGGTTTCTCTCCCTTCCCTGCTGGGATTGCAGGAGGTTACTCCAGCCTCACTCCCCTTCCTGAATGAAACCCTGACTGTTGCTGATGGCTTGGCCCAAACTGGATCTGGTGGGATAAGAGGAGTGGAGATCCCCTCACACAGGAGATGTGAGGGGTGGGGGGATGAGGTATTTCTTGGCACTTCTAGAGATGCTGCCTTGCATGGAACTCATCCCACTCTCCTTTTTTCCTTCCTTGTGTCCTGTCCCTCCCTTCAGTCTCAGGAACCTCCCTTAATTTGCCATTATTTTAAAGCCCTAGGGGTGTTTCCTGGATGGGAGCCAGGGAATCTCAAACCTTCTTGCGGTAGATAGAGAGGGACACTTGGCTGTCTGTTTTCCCCCATAGTATGGGGTCTAGGGCAAGATAACCCCTATCACAAGTGCTCTGATGCACATAGGGGTCAAAGCTATGGGTGTTTCTCCCAAAATGCATAGCACTACTCCTTCACAGGTGACCCTGCTGGACGGTGACCCACAGAGGGAGCCAGAACAGCACGACGTGAAACACCGTCCTGGTGACAACCTCTCAGGCCAGGGGTCAGCACCCATGGGGAGTGAGACAAGCAGGACTGGGTTCACACCCTGCCCCTCTCCTCGACCCTGTGCCGTGCGGGGGGAGCTGCCGGGGATGTCCCCGCCCGCCCCGGGGCCGCCCGGGAGCGATCGGCGGGCACCGAGCTCCATCTAGGGGTCAGGGAGCGCCTGGCGAGCGCTCGGCTCGTCCCCGCCGGCCCCGGCCCCACGCCCGCGCCCCGCCCAGGGCACAGGGTGCCGGTGACCACGGCAGCCGAGCCCCAGGCGCTCCAGCGAATGGGTCAGACTGGGAGCACTGGGTGCCCAGGATGAAGGGCAGCCAAACCCAGCCCCAAGCGCGCCCTTGGAGACACAGCCTGGCCCTGGAGCAGACATAGGGTCAGAAATATTTAGGTAGGAAAAGACCTCACAGATCATGGAGTCCATCCTTAACCTAACAGTGCCAGGTCCATCCCTAAACCATGTCCCTAAGGACTACAGCTGCATACTTTTTTCTTGAAAAAAGCCAGCCCTGAGAAATTCAAGCAATGGACTGCCCTCTATTTAGTATTCCCCACTGGAATTAGGAAACAAGACTTTCCATAGGATATCCCATGTGCTGGGTAAGTTGCAAGATGTTTGGGTGCACTGGGCAGTGCCAGGATGGGGAGTGTGATGTGGGCAGGGTCACTGAGGGGGGTTGCAGCCACAATGAGAGGCCCTTGACTCTCTGAGCTCCAGCAAGGCAAGGAGAAAGGGGTCTGGCTCCATCCCTCTCCTGGCTACACACCCCTGGCTCATGGAGTGCAGTAAATACTGAGGACAAGCAGCTGGGGTTTTTAAGCAGAGGGATGAACTTTGATCAAAACAGGTGGCTGCAACAGCTCTCTAGGACAGCCAAGAGGCTGCTTGCATTCATCAAAAGAAAAAATAAAAAACCTGTTAATCACTCAAGCACATAAATAATGAAGCAATGATTTTTGTCTTTGTGATAAACCAAGTCAATAAAGCTCAAGGAAACCACCTGTATTTTATTATCACATATTCATATGTTTAATGCTATTAAAACAAGAGTCTGGGGTGAGCTGCAGGAACTCAAAGCACTTAATGGTGCAGACACAAACGTTCTCTCCTCCCTTCCCAAAGGTGATTTGAACCAGTTTGAGCAAATGTCTTTGTCTCTTAAAATAATTATGTGATTTAGGGGCACTTTTTCCTGGCTTGCATCAAATGACTTTAATGGGGTCTGCTTGTGTGTGTCTGTGTGTGTCAGTTTAACAAGTTATTGCTTTTTAAAGCTGCATTTATAGCCCAGTATTCACCAGAAAAGTAATTCTTTATGAGAAGGGATTATTTGTGTTTCACCATCACTTGGCATCTATTCCACAGAACATTTACTAGTGAAATTGTGCCCAGAGGGCAGAGGCCAAAATGATCTAAAAAGATATGTTGAAATTTGAGATAAACATTCTCTGGATGTTCTACACCCTGTGAACTTTCTCTTCTTTGCCCAATAGGTTTTGTCCTCTTTGGTCCAGTCTTGACCACTCTCTTGGCCCTCCTCAAGGTCAGGTTGACCTCTGTCCTCCCAGCCTGTGTTCTCCTCATAGCCCCAAATGGGATTTCCCTGGGGCAGAGAAGAGCTGACAGCAGCCCAGCCAGACTGGGATAGATCTGAAGGAGGGTTTCACACTGGCCAACATTTGAGTGATGAATGTCCTGGATGGGTCCTCACAAGTGACCCTTCTCTCTTTGTCCCACCAAGACCTGTCAGCGCTGGGGAGAAAAGGGCTGTGTTGGGATCTGTGTTGGGGGCTGTTTGGGGGCTAGGTGAGCATGCAGGGAGCCAGACTCCATTTCCACCCCCTACCCTAGCCATAGCTGGGCCAGACATTTGGGGTAATGTGAGACTGCTCGCTGATGAAAATAGAAAATAGAAAAGCTGTGAAGAGTCAAAAACAGTTTGAGTTTGGTAGGAAAGAGGGAATGTGGATGCACAGCCAACCTGCTGTAGTGCCTTGTTTCCTGCAATGAGGAGAAAGCATCAACACTGTGGGACAAAGCCCTGATGAATCCTGCTTGGCACGGTCGTCAGTTCTGGTGGGCTTGCAGGGGAGCAGAGCACTGAGCCATGCTCCTTGGGGAGGACACTTGCTGAGTGAGCCGCCTCATTTAGTTCTTGTCCTGGAGGCACTGGGAATCTCCTAAGCAACTGAGCTGTGCCACTGAAGCAGCTAATTTCTCCTCACAGCTAATTTCTCCTCATAGGTGTCTTTGGCTGCTTCAGGTAAAGGTAAAATGTAGTCTCACATGAATTATCAGTGCAGTTGGAGAACAGTGGCAGCTCAGCAGCAGCCAGCCTCATTTCTTGGAGAAAAATACCACCAGTACATACACCAAGAAGTGCAAGAGAGAGGGCTCAGCAGTTAAAGAATCAGTTAAAGGTTGTTCATGGCACAAAACAGGCTAAAGACATGGTCTTTATCAGGGGAGATCAGCCCCTCTGGCAGATACAAGGGAAGAGATGGACACTACCAAGTGAGAAGCAGGAGGATGAGTGAGATGGTGCTGCCTGTAGGGTGCCTTTGTCTAGCTACATCCTGCACCAGGCCGTGGGATCACGGAGCTGAGCTGGCTCCCACAGTGGCAGCAGGACAACCTCCTCCACAGAATACTGGTGCAAAGGCCAGGGGCTCTCTGGTGCTCTGCTGGCTGCTGCAGCTCATGGGAGACCCCTCATGTCCCTGCAAAAGAAGCCCAGGGAACATTACCCCTGCACTAGGATCAAGTCACTCCACCAAAGCAGGCAGCAACATCGCAAGGAAATGTTCAGGGCTACAATCAAGAAAGTCTGGGTTCTTTATCTATGCTAGGGCACTGGCTTTGGTATGCCATCTGGTCTCATCTTCCAGAACCACATGGTCCACCCAGGTGGGGAAGTCATCCGGAAATGGAAGGAATATGAAATGCTCCAGTGACTCATATGGGTGAGAGATTTATATGTTTTGTGGTCACAGCAGATCATTCTAACAGTTCATCTGACCTACTGGATCTCCCAGGTACAATATGTTTGACCCTTATTTTGAGCTTCAGACTCCTCCTTGACTTGTTGCAAATGTTCTACAGGGATATTGGATATTTGGCTAAAGGGGCCTTGTGATGGACAACCTACCCACAAATCCCAGCCCTACAAGGCTTCTAGCATGTTAGAAGTTGCAACTTTAACCCCAAATTGGTTTGTGTCAAATCCTGAACTCATTGAATTTTTGTGTCTTTTCAAGGTTAAAGCAACAGCTTTCAGTGAAAGTAGGTTTTCTTACCATGTACCTTAAATCTTTTCTGGAGGAAGAAATCAGATCAATTCTCACATCCTTTGTGTCTGTAATAGCTGTGATTGCAAACATCTGCAGTATGTCCTGGCCACCAAGAAGGATTATTGTATTCTGTTGACCTTTCATCTCTGTACAAAATCAGAGGAAACAATTCCAGCTCCTTGTAAATGGTCTCTCCTGCTCCTGGCCTGTTTCTTGCTCATCCAATGCTCTGACAGGACCGTGTCTTTGCCCTTAGGTTGTTATGAGGGAGCTGAACATGTGGGTTTCCCAGGGGAAGACAAGACTCAGCTCCTTTGCATTAATCTGTTGCTGGGGTTATTAATTGACACTGGACTAGCAAACTGAATTTTTGGAAATCATGGGTAGTCCAGGTCTGCAACAGTACAGAGATGGAAATGTAAGTATAATGGACGCATTAAGGCATCTGTACTGCAATGGGCACCCCGAGACACATCGCTGCAAACTGGTTGCTGCAGGAAAGTGTGTTAGCAGACTGGGTCTATCCCATCTCATCTCCCATTAAGGAGTTTGTTCTGAGGCCCTGATGATATCTGCCTGAAAGGGATAAGTGGCTGCAGATCTGAGACCTCTTTGCAAGAGAGATGACATGCTGTGGGATATACAGGTGTGGAAGCAACACTGGGACAGCAACAATCCCAAATCTGTTGAGCAATACCCAAGTTTACAGCAGAAAATTCCTCTCTCCCCACATTACATGGTGGCCTGCAAGCTGCTCGTCATGAAGATTTCCCAGGACAGTTCTGCTGCAGCTTTTCAGAGAACTGGGTGATGAGAATCTGGTGGTAACAGCCAAGGTTCTCCCCATGCTCCAACCTGAGGAATGCCCCAGCAGGGAGGGTCTGACCCTGTCCTTGGAATGCTAGCCTTGTCCCCTGTTCCTTCTTTTCCCTCTTATAACACATCCTTTCAGCAAAGTGGTGTGTTATCTTAATTCTGCAGACAGCAGCACTCAGGGATAAGGTAACTAATTTGGGAAATTATCCTGGCTGTCAATTCCCTGAGTGATTGGTGGGAGAGGCTTTGAAGCCCCACGCATGCTCCCTGCCATTCACTTGGACTTGAATTACCCTTTTATTTTACTTCCTCCTTGTTCTCATTGCCACACCACTCAAACTAAAATTATTCGCCTACAACCACAAACGCAGGGATATATCACCGGGAGTGCTGTAGGGCTGTCGCCATATATAATTCTCTGAGCTCAATATTTATAGGGCTACACAGGGCACAAATCATAGCCAGAAAGCCCATCGAGCTGGAGAGCTAGGTATAAACTCCAGAAATATCGCAAGCCATCGCTCACAGGAGACTGCCCGGCAGGCCCGCTGGCTGTACATCAAGCTGTAATGCCATCTGAGTCCGCGCTCGGTGCTGGAGTGGATCAGAGGTCACTTCCAAGCTTTTCTTCCATAAATCCTGGGTGCTGGCTCTCAGCAAGGTTAGGGGCTGGGGGAACCCTGCTCGGAGTGCTCCCTCCTTCTGCTTGCTGCTGCTGACACTGAGCTGGCCCAGCACTCTATGTGGGTTTTTATCTTTGGGGTCTTGTCCTTCCTTCTGCTCCTCTGCTATAGAAAACAGAGATTAGAGGGAGGAGAGGTGTACTGGATCTTACAGCTCCACTGTACAAGCTATGGGAGCTCCTCTGAAATGTCCTTTTGCTGGGCTTTGGGGAAGTCTGAGGCCCTCTTCTTCTCACCCCTCAGGGTCACATTCTCCCTCATGCCCCAGTCCTGTGCAGGGCTGTGAATTTTCTCTAAGTGCTCAGGTGGTTACAGGCATGCAGCATACTGCCTGCCCACATAACCAGCCCACGGTCATCAGTCCTAGGATAGTTCAGCTCCCTCTGTCACGGTTTTCTCTCCTCTTTTCCGCCTTTTCAAAGCTTCTCTTTGTCTTGGGTGGAGCTGATGCCTCACTGGGGATGAGGGAGTGGCTCCTGACCAGGGCAGGTCCCAATGCAGTTTGGGGGTTTTGCATTGCATTTAAAGCCAATCCAAAGAGCAAAGAGCAGGTGAAATGAGTGCTCTGCAGATGCAGACTAATCCTTCCCCAGCTCTTCTCACCCTGGCAGCTTCCACCCTCAGGTGCTGGTGATCCAAAGGGTACTGCAACCGGTGGAGAAGATCCAGATGAGGCCCGATGCAATGAGCAGGTGAAGCCTCTCTGAAGCAGGGCAGCAGTGCTTTCCTGATGTGGTGCTTTCTGAACAAAGAAGTGCTGGGGTTTTGCCTGAGAAATCACCAGCCAGACAATTAATTTTATTTCTAAGCTGCATATGATGGACTTGAGCTAACCAGTCTCTGGTTCTTCCCTTTCCCCCAGCAGCATCGCAGACAGACTCTGACATTTAAGCAAAATAAAATCCAACCCTAAGCATTAAGTAAAACTCCCAGCGTGATGGGTTCGTGGCTTGCAGCAACATCTCAGCAGGGGCGTGTTAAAGCTGGTCTTCAGCAAGAGGAAGAATGAAGCTTTGCAAAACCCTGACGAGGCAAAGCTCCTAAAATAACAATTGAATTAAACTTAATTCATTTTCACTTAATATCCTTATAGTGCCTTTAGCAAATGAGGCTGTTATTATTTTGAGGAGGAAAATGGGGAGGTGCAGTCTGGATGGAACTCACATCTCCTTAATGAAAGAAAGAAAACTTTGGTGGAAATGAAATGCAGACAGTTAAAATTCTCCATTTTGGATTAAACACTCCCAAACCCGTCCAGTCTCATGTTCTTCAAGATATGCCCCACACTCAAGAGTGTGCAAACCCACCATTTTTTTCTGCCAGATGCTGGAGGTTTGCTGGCTTTGCCAGAGTTACATACCTGGTCACATGCAGCAACTGTGAGTAATTGGCCAGGTCCTTCCTTCCCTCCTCTTCTCCTGCAGTTTTTGAGTTTTTCTGCAATATTTGAACCCCAAATGCCCTCTTCCTCCCCCCCTTTTTTCTTGCAGTTTTTGAGCTTTTCTGCAACATTTGAACCCCAAATGGCCCCTGCTTGCCCTCCCCCTCACTAGCCTAATCTGCAGTGTTTAAAGCACTGTTCTTACTTTTGTTTCCATGATGTGTCAGTGTGAGCCTTTCCCTGGTTAAGGGTGAGCTAACCTCATGACTCTGTGGGGCACACAAGCACAAGCTCAGGGTAGCAGCCCTGGACACTCCTTATTCAGGACAGCCTTTGTCCACATGCCTGATTTCCAGCCATATCTCCTGTTTGCTTGTGCCCACCCTTATTTCTACTATGGGCAGGATTTGGCAAGCCCCTCACCACCAAGATTGTCTTTCTCTGTTGGAGTTGCAGAATATCATCCTAGAAAGGACATCCTGCAGCTCTTCCCCTTGGACATTCTAGCAAAGAGGGAATATCTCATGATCCCACACTCCAGAGAGGGATGGTCAACTGAAGCAAGGAGCAAATGAATCCAAGGAGCCATCCCAACCTTGCCCCACAAAATTCCTTGCTCTCAAACCTCAGGCTCTGCTAACCAAAGGGAGCAAAGGCTTCTCTGAAATGGCCATGCAGGAACTGAACTACACTTCCCAGTAGGCCACAGAGCAAGGGCCCTCCTGGTATGAAAAAGCCTCCATTTGACTCGCTCATGCTCCCTGGGGCTGGGGACAGCTGGAGGATTTTAGGATTTCAAGGCTAGACAGCCGTTGTTCATTGCTGTGTAAGCAGCAGCAACAGCAGGCATTACAGCAAAATTAATTTCCATTCTGAGTGCAGCTCTCCTGTGTCACTACTGCCATTACAGTCTTCTTCCCAGAGCTCGAGAAAATGGCCCAGACAGGCTTTGCAAGGTCGCCTCGCCCTCTGTCTTGCTCGGGGGCAGGCTCTGCTCTAACTAATCCTCTTCTGACACACCTTTTTGTCTCTCTTACTCACAGAAACCTTTCTCCACCTGCCTTGGTTAGGGCAGCAGCTCATTAATTCTAAGAAAAGGGAGAATAAACTTTCTTAATAAGACACAGCTTTTCAAACTCTCTGTTCTTCCCATCAATTAGAATTTGATAATTTTAGGCTTATGCAAAGAAAATGGAATGAGAAGATCCCTGGGACAGTGAGCACCCATCCCTCATGGCTGCATGCCCTCTGCTGCCAACAGATGTTGCTTCTGCTCTCTCATGCTGCCAGGCAAGGACAAGCAACATTCAGAGCCTGCGTCTGCAGCAGGAACAAGATAACTTCACTGGGATATTTTCCAATAATCTGAAAAGTTAGCACATACCCATCATCTATTTCTCTGCACCTTCCTGCTGCTGGCAAGCCACACCTCTTGACCCTGAAAGATTTTCAGAGCTTTTCCAACAAAATCCAGCCTTACTTTCAAAAGCAAGGATTAATGGGAAAACAATTAACGGTCATGGTGGAGTACTTCATCAAAATCAGATCATCAGGGTTTTGTTTTTTTGAGCATTGCAGATGAAGAAGAATATGAGATGAACTCCACCATTTCTGGGGCTGGTATGAGCTATTTGCCTTCTGTATCACTGGCTAAGAAATGGATTTTTTTTCAGCACTATTCCTTTGAAGGGAGATTCCTGCCTTGGTTGAGAGCCAAAGCCTGGGAAAAAATGAAGATCTAGGTAGACATCTGCCAGAGCTTGTGAATGGACTCCTGTGCCCAGTGTATGCCAGACCCACACCCATCAGCAAACTGCGTGGAAAGCCCCAGGTCCTGTCCTGGCAGGGTGAGCACCCGAGGGCTGCTCAGGCACAGAGCTCACAGAGCAGCTGTGCTGAGCAGGGCTCCTTCTGCCCAAGTCCTGGGGGCTCTCAGGGCCAGCCAAAGACACCGAGAGGGCCTCACAAGCAGCCTCTGCCAGGACACTGAGCACATTTTAGGAAGTATTGCTGAGCTCTTGTACCTTGCTTTGGGGACACCAGCTAAGAGAGGAGCAAGGCTCGGTCTGTGCTGTGCACACAGGTACCTGTGCTTGCAGGTAGGGGAATACCTGCCCTGTTTCCTCCTCAAAAATCTCCTGTCCAAACCCTTTCTTTCCAGCCATGTTTCTGGAACATTAATCTCATCCTCCCTAGTGTAAAGGGGAGTCTAGAGAAAGCACCAAAATCAAGGCTCCAACACAGTAGAAAGAAGGTAGAAAGGCTGGGAAGTTTCCCCTGGAGACCTTACCACTCCTTCAAATTTCTTACCGCCAAACCCACTGCAAGAGGATTTTGAGGGGAGACTTGTCACCACTCCAAAGTGAGGCATCTCAGAGCCCAGCCCTACATCTCTCACCCAGACATCAGTTAAATGAAACAGGAGGTCCTGGTGGAAGAACCAAGATATCAGTTGATTATTATTTCTTCTCACTTTGGGGTAATCCTGTCTGTGTCTTTATATCTTGCAGTCCTAATTATTCTTTGGCTTTCCCTGGGAGCATTCATGGATCAAATAGGGCAGATTGCCTCCCCTCTTGGCTGAGGTTTCTGCACCCTGGGCTGGACAGGGCACAAAGAATGAGGGCAGAAGTTGTTTTGCAACCTTGCTCATGGGTATTGTGGCTGATTCTTCCTACAGGGCAGAAAAAAAGACAAAGGGAAGAGAAATTAAAGTTATTAATATCAAACAGTTAAGGGTTGTGGTTGAATTAGGTGATAAGTAAATGAGTCTAATTGGGAAAAGCATTAGCAGATCATAAAATAATAGCTTTTTAAGAAACAAGAAATAGAAGCTAATTACAAGCTGTGTGACATTGGCTTTATGTTGGTACTTCTGCTGATGGACTTGGAAGTTGCTTGACTATTCCAGTTCATTTTGGTGTGCAGGAAAGCACTGATGGATGAGGGGGATGCAGGAGTAGCAGTCAAGGATTTTTTGCTTCATCATTGAATAATAATATAATTCACATTGTAAGTGATTTCAGGAAGTCTTTGATTGAGCCCTCTCTCTTAGGAGCAGGGCTCACTGCTGCTAGGGCAGGTTTCTCAGTTCAGTAACCCTTTGAATATTGACATGGTTAGTGACTTCAAAGTTGGATCTCTAGTCTAGTATCATGGAATCCTTCATGTGGAAAGTTTCTTTCTCTTTTAAGTAATCACAGTTGTCTTTGATGCAACTTGTCTGTCACTCCTTGTGTCTATTGGCCTTTTGTCTTTCCCAATACTCCAAAAAGAATCTGACTCCATCCTCTCTAACACTCCACCAAGCATCCCTGACGTGGATAAGGGTGTCTGTGCAAAGGATGTGCAAGGACAGAACACCGGGGGGAGCTGTCAGCATGAGCATAAAGGAACGTGACTTGTGATACGCTCTACTCTCCAGGCATAAATAAACAAACCACAAAACCAAAACAAACAAACAAGCAACCTGCTGTGAAGCATTATATTTTCCTTCAAATTATTAGTTTTCTGAAAATACTCATGGGAAGTAAAAGATTGGTAATACTCATTTGTGTGCTCTAGAGGCAGGGCTAATACTTGGAGAATGATTGCTGCCCATGAAAGTGAGAGCAAAAAATAACCTGGGGAGTGTCCACCAGTACATATGTAGCACTTCATGCTGCCAGCTCTGCCAGCCTCAGAGCTGGGCACAGAACATCCTTGAGCAGTGAAGGGGGGGACACTGTCTCAAGCAGCTGGCAAGTTGGGACAGGGCACGTACTTCATACTTCATACTTCATTCCAGGTGTGAAGTCCTGTCAGTTAACAAGCAGTGACCTAGGGACTCTGCAACCCTCTCGGTTCTGGGGGTGAAGCAGGAGGCAGGAGAGTTTCCACCAGAGGTGACCCTGGGTATAAAGGAGCTCTATGCACACAGCAGAGAGTGCTCCAAAGATCAGTTTCTGACGGCAGCAGGATTTGAAACATCCAAGGACTGAATTTACTTGTCATGTCCCTAGTCCTGTTTTGGCTGAAATTCAATTAGATGTTTAAATTTGGGAGGACAGGGACTCAGGGGCATTCACTGGATCAACTAGGAAGACCTGCTTGCTTTTGTGTCACCCCACTGTTTCTGAGATGCATCAGATCATATTTGACCCTGTGTCTGGTTTTCACCTTCGTCTTCCCCCCCGACATCTGTGGCATTGGTGTCACTTTGTTTTAAGTGCCAATCCACTCCAAAATGACTGTGAACCAGGGAATGGGTTTCACCCTTCAGACTGCTTTGCTGCGGCAGCATCCTTCTTCCTCAGGTCCTGATACCGGGGGACAATATGCTTCTTCACACGGTGACATTAGTAATGTCACAAACCCTGGAAAGCATGACTTGATTTCTCTGTGGGATGTGAAGTGGCTGCTCACCTCACAGAAAAACGAATGCCACGGGGGGTTTTGCACACACAGCCCTTCCTCTTTTCACGTTTCGTCTTTCAGAAGGGCTTTCCCTCCTTTTTAAAACCGCTTGGCAGGAGGCAGCACGCCCTGCTCAGTCCCACACGGGGGATGCCAGCCGTGTTTCGGGGGTCGGGTGGCGGTGCCGCCTGCAGAGGTCCCCCTCGCCTAAGCTTTGAGCGCCGGGCGGGAAAGCGGCTCCAGCGGCTCCGGCGGGAAACGGCTCCCCCTCGCAGCCCTCACAGCCCTCACAGCCCTCATATCCTTCACATCCCTCACAGCCCTCATATCCTTCACATCCCTCACAGCCCTCACAGCCCTCACAGCCCTCACAACCCTCATATCCCTCACACCTCCCACAGCCCTCACAGCCCTCATATCCTTCACATCCCTCACACCCCCCACAGCCCTCACAGCTCTCACACCCCTTACACCCCTCACAGCCCTCACATCCTTCACACCCCTCACATGCCTCACAGCCCTCACAGCCCTCATATCCTTCACATCCCTCACAGCCCTCACACCACTTACACCCCTCACAGCCCTCACAGCCCTCACAGCCCTTACACCCCTCACATCCCTCACACCCCTTACATACCTCACACCCCTCACAGCCCTCGTCCCAGCTCCCTCCTCTGCCATTCCAGGCAAAGCAGCATTGGGATGCCCTCAGGTGTGTTGTAAGGATGTGGTGAGGTGAGCTTGGAGAAGTGGTGGCCTTGAAGTGGGACCCCCTGGAAGGCAGGACAATTAACAGACCGGGCTAACACACCGTAATTGCGGGCAGCCAGAACTGGGGGTCCTTTGACTCACCTTGCCCTGCTGAGGAGGCACCTAGTGCAGGACAGAGACACTTTGAGCCTTGCCCACAGCAGAGAGGCCTACAGGCTTGACATCACTGAGGCGAGAGGCAATGGGACAGGGCGGCCCATCATCCCGCCTCTCCAACTGCTACTGGATCCAGTTTTTGCTCCAGGCTTTGTGACGGATTTGGAACTGTCAATATCCATGTCAATACCATGGTGACTTCATCTTTGACAGTGCGTGGGGTTTTGGGAAGCAATGAGTGACCCCAGCTGCATGAAAAGGTAATAATTACTGCATTCACACCAGAGGAAACAAAAGGGCGGTGTTCCTTCCTGTGCCCAGTGGCATCTACAAGCAGGGGTGCTGCACCCAGCTGGAAGGGACCCCACACCTGGCCAAGGGTACATGCTGCATCCCCTGGCCTTGCTGCAAAGTCAGATCAGGCAAGGCAGGTGTGTGCAGGATGCCCTGGGTCCCTACCACAGCTTTTCTGGTTGTGGTCACAGGCGTCCTCTCACCCTCAGTGCACGGGACATGGTTAACCCTGTCCTGACTGGGTGCTGGAGCACTTGGGTTTGATGTTGAGGTTTGGGAATGGGGGTGGTGTTGCTCATTCACTAATCCACTGCTTTAAAATAATAGTAGTAGTAGTAGTAATAGTAGTAGTAGTAGTAATAATAATAATAATAGTAGTAGTAGTAATAATAATAAATAGTAGTTGTGGTAGTAGTTGTAGGGGATGAGACCATCCATTCACGTGGCAGTACTGAAATTTTTCCTGTGGGGGCTAGGACATGAGCTGCCAACACCCATAAACTCCTGTGTGTGGGCCAGCATTTACAGATAACTGGCCTCCACAGCCAGCAAGACTTGGACTTACAGTCGCATGACTTTTCCATCAAATACCATGTTCCTGTTCCCAAATAAAGGAACTTTCTTTTTTTTTAAGCAAGGGGAGAATAGCAGCCAGCTACTAGTGTAAAGAGCAGAAAACTGTGGAAGGGTCCTCTGAAGGAGTTGGCACAGGCTCCAGATTTCTGTGGTGACATGTTCTGTGCTTTCCTGTTCTCACTGCTCTGATCTCTGAGCAAGGTGTGAGTCCCTTCCAAGGGAAAGATTATCCCCATAATAAATGGTCTGGGGAAAGCTGAGAGGAATATTGACTTTGTCAGGAAAGGACAGATCAGAAGTGATATATTGGAATAATTTCAGCATCCCGGAAAACTCCAGTTTGGCTATAATATTAATGTTTTTGAAGATAAGGAACATTCGTGCAATAAACTTGTGGCAGTTCAGCGTGGCCTTGGCATTGCCTTGGGCTGTGAAGCCATTATGGACCCTCTGCACTGGATGCCCTGAACTCCCTGAATGTCCATGCTTGACTGAGCGTTTTTCCAGCTTGGGTTAGTGGGTCTGTGAGGATAGAGAAGCAGGACTGGTGTTGGTGAGGCCGGGCCTGCTGGGGGTGGCATGGAGGGGGCAGCTGGCTCCTTGGCAGGGGATGTGTTTGCAGGTTGGGGCACCATTCACAGCACTTCTGATCCTGGGGGTTATGGCACTGGTGGAGCGAGCCCTCCCCTGTGCCACGGCTGCTCTGTGTGCTCCCTTCCCAGGCCAGGCAGCGCAGGGCTGGCACGTGGGGAGTCCCCAGCAGCCGGGGCAAGTGTGAGCCCTGGGGGCTTTGCTGCGGCCTGGGAGGTTCCTGCGTCCCTCTGAGGGACCCCCACCAAATCGGGGGAAGTTCCCCGCACCATCCATGGGCCCGCTGAACCTGGGGAGGGCCTGGGGGGCTTCAGGGGCTCCCCCAGACCCCGGAGTGCTCACGTGTGGGATCCCTGCTCCCTTCCTTGACGTGACCACTCGGTTGCCCCTGCCCCATTCGTGTTTGTGCCTGCGGAGCCATCCCCGGGGGGGAGAGGGAGGCAGTAGGGGAGCACTGTCTTGTTCGGGAAATGGGAGACAGGGGTTGGGAAGGAGGGAGAAAGGCTTTTGCCAGAGGAAATCGATATCCCGTGAAAAGTAATTATTGAAGCATAAATTTATCATAAGGGTGATCACCAATAAAACATCTCTTGGCGACGTTTTAATTTAAAATCAAATTCGAAAAGGCCCCCCTCCCCCTTCAAAAAAAAAATCCTTAACAAGCAGAAAAATAACTGCAGCCCTTGGAACACTTCATTATACGTTCAAAGAGAGCTCCATCATCTTCGCACCGACGCCGGGCTCTGCTCTTCTGATGGATCCAATGCAGCTGATTTATGGAAATGACTTGCAAATCCATAAATGTAGTTTGCAGTGACAGCCGTGCATATCACTAGTAATTCCTTTAAACTATGCAAAGAAAAATGATTCATATCTGGTTGGACCCTGCCTTTTCCAAGGGTCGCCACTCCTGAGTCTTGATGTGTTTGTCTGTATTGGTTTCCCTCTCGATTTTTTTTTAAACTCCGTGATGGATGAGGCTGAGATCTTAACACTGAAACCAGGGACCCCGAGACCGCCAGCAGGGGAAGAGTTAAGCCTGTGGGAAGGTGGTTTTGCCCTCCTTCCCCGCGGACACGCGTGGGTCGGACGTGACACACATTGCCTCACTCGGTGTCGTATCCCCGCGGCTTTTCTCGGCACCCCCCGGGTTTCAGCCCCGGGTTCCGAAAGCTTAATTGTGTTAATTAATTAGTCCTCCATGTTTGGTTGCTGGGTGACTCCGGGCGGATGCAGAGGGATCGGAGAGGTGCAGCCCGGAGGGATGCGTGCCCGTGCCTCAGTTTCCCCAGCTGCAAGAGGGGCGTGACGGGGGCAGCGGCCCGGGCGATGCGGCTGCAGCCCCGCTCTGAGGACGCCCCCGAGTGCCCCCTCCCTGGGGCTCCCGGTTCTCTCCTCCTTGCAAGCCCCAGCACACAGGGCTGGGCCCGCACACGTCGGGCAAGGATGGAGCAAAATCAGCGGTTCTCGGGATCTCCTCATGGTTTTCCGCAGTTATCCCGGGAATCACCATACCTCCTTCCCCATTTGTATCCCCAAAGATCATCCTCCAGCAGTATCTCTGATAATGTATTTATTAGGCTTCATGATGCAATAACCACAAGCCAGAAAATGTAGCATTTTTCCACATTATCATCCAATTTCCCTTCCCGGGTATTTAGTTCAACTCTTTAACACCAGCCACATAATTAGAATTTGGATTTCCATTAATTTTCCTTGAGCCTGCAACCATTTTAAGATCACAGTGGTAATTAACGTGATACATCACTAATTTCACCAAGCACAATCTAAGTAGGCGCTCCCCCTCCTTCTCGGGGCCAAGGCCGGGGGGTGCTGAGGGGGCCGCCGGGGGTCGGGGCGGCCCGGGCCCCTGCCAGGGTGGCTCTGGCCCCGCCTGGCCCCGCCGAGGAGCGGAGCGTGTCGTGTCGCAGCCCGGCCCCGCCGCATCCTCCGCGCTCGCTACGGAAAAATACACTTTTCTTTCCAGTAAATTTAACAATTAAAAATATTTATCGGTAGCAGATTTACGTTGTTGTGTCTCCAGTCTTGGGGCATATTGGTAGACTATTAAGACTAATTAGCATCCTTTCTGCATGCAGATTTACTAAGCTGATTGCGGTATAACTCATCCCTAAAAGCCCCTATCCCTTCACATTTGCAGAATGTAGCTGAAGGCAAGGCCCTTTCGTCTCTCTCCGAGCTTGCAAGCAGCTCACGTTAGCCGGGCCTTTTGCTAAGTAAACTTTAAAAATGTGAAGCAATAACAATTTGAGTTAGAATCTTGCAGAGTACTAAAATGGAAATATTACCTCGGGAGCTTCCACAGGAAGGATCTGGGAGGAAACAAGAGGCTTAAATGTATAGAAGCACGCAGCAGATACAGGCTGTATATTCTCAGCATTAAACCCAGGGCTGTTATTTTCTTAAATATATTTGGAAATAAACAAAGGGATTTCGTACGTGCCTGGGTGGTTGTGTGTTCCTGAAGCCAAACAACACCGAGGAGAGGAGAGAGAGAGGGAGGGAGGGAAAGAGAGAGAAAACGAAGAGTTACAGAAAGTTTGCAAGATGCAGTTGCAGGGAACAGTTGTTCGTTTTTTCCTTCCTTCTCTGCATTTTGGGTCTGTTTAAAAGGCGCGGAATCAGCAGAGTGCTTTGCTGCGCAGCCCCTCAAATACAACGGGAGGGGAGATTCGTAGCATCCTTTGAACCTTACTTTG